>NW_027526407.1:176216976-176816976 GCF_048455015.1 Haemaphysalis longicornis
CTCGCCCCTGAAGACACCGGCGTCCAACCCAGCTTTTCCATCATCTTGCCCTTGTGCTGAGCCCTTGTCCCCGATTCCACGGTTTTGTTTACGCCTTCCGATATTTCTTCCGCCCAAAAGGCCTTTCACGTCCTTCCGCCGTTTACTCTGTTCGGGATGGGGCGACCACTATGGTGAAGAACAATCCATCAGCGACCCCGTGCGCTCTTCTACACAGAGAAACACTCGGCGGCGCACAGCTTGTAGAGTATCGTCTAGTTATCGACATAGCAGGTGATCTTTCCTCTGTAGAAATCAGTGAACTGAGTGCTTCTCTATGTCAGACCGGGCTATTGCCATCCGATGCCTTTGTCCACTGCATCAACGCCAATCTGCATGCAACCCAATTGGAACGTCTTACTTTATAGCTTTCGAAGTTCCTTTCTTCCTTTGATTGCGCGCTAACCACGCTATTTTGCACGTCTACTGTTACGCACTCAGTCAACACAGGATCGCATGCTCGACTTCGACAGTACCCATTTCGCATCTCTCCGATGGAGGGGCGAACAATTGAAGACCACGTCATGGATATGCTTCAACGAGGTGTTATTCGTCTCTCAAAGAGTGCGTGGGTTTCACCACTGGTTCTGGTAAGGCAGAAAGACGTCTGTATTCGTTTTTTTTAATTGTGGCCGCTTGAATACCATCATAAAAAAAGATGTGCACCCTCTTCCGCGTATCGACGATGCGCTAGACCTTCAGCAGGGAGCTAAACTTTTCACATCGATTAAATTACGCTCCAAGTACTGGCAAGTTGCCATGGCAGCGGCTGATTGGGCAAAAATCGCATTTGATACCACAGACGGCCTGTGCAACTTTATACGTTATAGTGTGTAGGCTTTGCATCCCCACACCACGTTCGAAAAAATGATGGACAGTCTCCTGCGTGGGCTCAAGTGAAAGGCATGCCGATGTTACCTGGACGACGTAGTCGCTTTATCTCGCGATTTCGAGGTATACCTGATTCGACTGGAACAAATCCTGACTTGCCTTGCGAACGCTGGGCTGCAGCTCAACCTCAAAAAATGTCACTTTGCCGCACGCAAACTTACCATCCCTGACGTGACAAAGCTTCGAGCCGTTGCGGACATCCTGAAGCCGATCACACTAAATCATTTCAAAGCTGCATTGGGCTCTTCTTGTTTTTGACGGTTTTTTTGCAACTTTGCGACTATTATTTGGCCTTTTACCAAGCTCCTCGGTAACCACAGTGGCATTTCTGCTTGGTCAGCATCCTGTGACGTGGCGTTTTCATGATTGCGTCGCTTGTTAACATACCCGCTTGTATTACAGCATTTTGACGCGTCACCCCAAACTGAAGTGCATACTGAGGCGAGTGGGATTGGCCTTGGTGCCGTGCTCGCCCAGCGGAAATCCGGGGGTGAGGAATATGTTGTTGCGTACGCGAGTCGGGCACTGACGAAAGGTGAAACAACTTACTCCGTCATTGAGAAGGAATGTTTGGCGATAATATGGGCGCTGGGGAAGTTCCACCCGTACTTGTTTTACTGCCCATTTTACGTGATGACCAATCACCAGGCGCTTTGTTAGCTCGCCTCCATGAAGCATCCCTGAGGTCGTTTTGATCGGTGGGATCTTCGTTTGCAAGAATACGATATCCGCATGTTTCACCGTTTCACCTGTAAGCATTCGTATGTTGCTGCACTCAAACACGGTTCAATGCCGGCTGACGTGTCTTACTTTGCCACAGCGGACTCCAGCTTGTCGTCGCTCAGTGTCACCAACATGACTGCCGAGCAGCGTAAGGACCCATGAATAGTTTTCATCATATGCGTTCAGTGTGGTCCTTCGGCAAGCGGTGCTGCCCGGGCAATGTAACAACAAGCCAATCACTACCCACTGCGTGTGGAGCTTCTTTATCATGGGAACTTTAATTCGGATGGTCCCAACAGACACTTAGTTATCCCACGACCTCTGCGTGCTGACATCTGCGCCGCCTTTCATGCCGACTCTAGTTGCACGCACAGTGGCTTCCTCAAAACGTACGAACGACTCCTCCCATGATTCTATTCGAGGGGCACGTATAACTGCTTGCGGAAGTACTCGCGCTCTTGTCCGGAATGTCAACGCCGCAAATCAACGCCTACGGGCTCTACAGCGCTTTTGAAACCACTACCGTGCCCCGCGAAACTCTTTGATCGCATTGGCATCGATCTATACCAGCCACTGCCATTAACGGCCACCAGTAACCGGTGGATATTTGTTGCAGCAGAACACCCCCAAGGTATGCCGAAATAGCTGTCTTGCCGCCATCCACGGCTCGTTACGTCGGCACTTTCTTTTAAGTCACTTTGTCCTTCGCCACGCAGCGCCTTATAAATAAGGTACGATTCACGGGCTTCACGGTCATGATGTGTTTTGAAATTGGACAGAAGCACAGTGGCTGTGAATGCGTGGAAGGGGTGGCCTAGATTATTTACATGTTTAGATATTCAAGGCCTGGTAGGAAATTTGTGTGTGCTCGGTCGTTGTTGATTCTCCATCTACACAGATTCTCAGTTTGACCAACGTACTGGGCGTAGCATATCGTGCTTTCAAGAAGGTAGACAATGTTTGCGCTTTCACAGTTAAAGTTTCCTCTTATCTGGAAAACGAATGAAGACGTGGGGCTGATTGTGACACAGGCTTTAGTCATCATGGGGCACAACTTGCACCTAGGCCTTTTGCAGGTTCGGGCACCTGTGGAACTGGTGGTGTTGGCCTTAGATGACGTTATAATAATTCCAATATTCCTCGCCCGTCGGTACACGACGCGAGGAGACTCAGGGAAAACACTTCGCAAACTTTCGCTTTGAAATAGAATGTTGTGGTGCTTTCTGTGTATGTAGCGTACGTTGAAGCGGCTTATGTTAGAATAAGGTTGAGGGTCGTATTCAACGATTTGGTTTTGAGTTGGTTATCAGGCGGCGGCGGTCCTGTTTTTCGGACTTCCTAATGGCATCACTGATGACAGATGGTGGTGCTATTGTTGTCGTGTTATGTCATTAATTAGTTGTTGACGGTTACAGGCAAGATCAGCTGGCCCAGAGCCTATCCTTCTAAAACGCGAAGGCTGTCTGTATGGTATGCCGAGTTGACAGTGCTTAACGAGGTTTCTTTTGAAATGCAAGTATTGATGCCGATCGGTTGGCTCCCTGTACGCTGAAGTCACGAGCTTGTTGTCTGAAATCCTGACTGAAACATCGAGAAAATTAATGGCAGATGCGGAATATGAGTGGTAGAATGAAATGTTCCTCTTCTCCATGGCAGCAAAAGAGAAAAACATCGTCAAAGAACCTTCCATAGATAAGAGGGCGAAGCTGTGCGTTGCTTAGAAAGTCTGACTCCAATGTGCTCTTGAAAATATTAGCATTGTTGGGTCTTATTTTTGTTCCCATCGAGGTCCCGGAAATTTGCACGTAGTTCTGATTGTCGAACTCGAGTTGTTCAGCTCCAAAACAAGCTGTAAGAGTGCGCCGAGAGTTTCACCTTCAAATGAATTCTCTTGGGAAGCATCATCGCATGCATGGATGACAGAGCGACTGCCGTCCGAGTGTGGAATATTTGTATATAGCGAGGCGACGTCGAGAGTGACCAGCAGGCGATCGTCCGGTATATCTAGATCCATTATATCAGCCAGAAAAGGGTTTGTATCCTTTACAAACCAAGGTAGTGTGGGAGGAATGTCTTTGATTAAGCTATGGATAAAACTAGAGATCATTTCTGTTACCGTCGCTATACCGGAGATGATTGGTCTGCCTGGTATTCCTGCTTTATGTATTTTAAGCCACATATAAAATAGTCCTACAACTGGACCTAAAATTTGAAGTGAGGCTGCAGTTCTTTCAGGAATATTTGTGTCCTTGACGAGCACCATCAGTGTCTGGCTTATCTCCTTCTTAACTTGGCAAGTATGATCGGTGTCGGTTGGTTTATCAAAAGTAGTATCGCGGAGCAGCCTTTCTGCCTCTATGAAGTAGTCCTGCATATTCAGAATAACTCACAACTAGAGCACATCCTCAGTAAGGAACATAAACTCACAGACCAGGTAGACTTGGTGCCCTATGAAATTAACCTTTTAAAGTGTTTGCAGAAAACAAAAAGCGCCATGTAATTATACAAACACAGCAGAAGCTTCTTCGGGATGGCATAACTTTCCCTCTTGAAACAGAACACGTCTTTTTTTCCTTCCCATGCAAGCCCCGAAAATATTCCTGACCTGAACACCTCACAGCTCAAAGAGTGCCACACAGTAAATCTTTCCGACACCCCTATCACTGATGACAAAGAATGCGTGCTATTAGGAGGCTTGAGTTTTTGCCCTGCAACTGGCAGACTAGAAAAATTCCAACTCTATAAGGATCTAGAGAACTTCTCTCGAATGCTTAAGCTCAGTGAATATTACTATGGCGAATCACAAGACCCTAATATGGAGACTAGGCTGCCATCACTACGCCATTGGACTCCTCCTTCAAAAAGAGACAAATGCTTAAACATCTACACCAGGGCGGTACAACATGACGTTCTAGCTCAATATGAAAATCAATCACCTCATCACAAAAATCTCTTCAAGAAACATGAAGAGGAAGAGGCATTAAAATGTTTAGGTGGGCACCCCGACATTACAATCAAACCCGCTGACAAAGGTAGGGCAATTGGTAATATGAATAAGGAGGACTACATCACTGAAGCAGAAAAACTGCTCAGCGATACTTCTTACTATAAACCAACAGACACAAATGAAACTTCCCAATTTGGGAACAACGTAGGCCAGACACTGTAGGCATACGTCAAGGAAAAAAAATTCCGGAAAAAACTGCAGCCTAACGTCAATTTTTCAGTCTACTTCCACAACAATTTTATTTGTTGCCTGAACTACATAAAGCAGAAATTTCAGGCAGACCAATCATCTCCAGTATAGGGACGGTAACAGAAATGATCTCTACTTTTATCAATAGCTTAATCAAAGATTATTTTTCTCCCACACTACGTTCGTATGTAAAGGATGCAAACCATTTTCTGGCTGAAATTATGTATCTAGTCATCTGGAAGATAGCCCTCTAGTCAATCTCGCCGTTGCATCGCTATATCCAAATATTCTACACTCGGACGGCCTCCGATCTGTCAACCATGCGTACGATGATGCTTCCCAAGAGGATACAATTGATGGTGAAACTCTCGGGATGATTTTAAAGCTTGTTTTGAAGCAGACAACTTTGAATTCTACAATAGGCACTAAGTGCAAATCGACGGGACCGCGATGGGAACAAAAATAGGACCTAACTATGCTAATATTTTTATGGGCACATTGGAGTCTGAATTTCTAAGCAACGCACAGCTTCACCCTCTTTTCTATCGAAGGCTAATTGACGATATTTTTTTTATTTGGTGCCATGGGGAAGAGGAACTCCTAAAATTTATAACCACTCTCAACAACGACCACGAGAACAATTCTATCTCCCACTAATATTCCGCATCTGCCATTTATTTTCTCGATATTTCAGTAAGAATATCAGGCAACAAGCTTGTGACCTCTGTGTACAGGAAGCCAACAGACCGGCATAAATACTTGCGTTTGAAAAGCAACCACGTTAAACACTTAAACTCGGCATTCCACACAGTCTGTCCCTGCGTTTTAGAAGGATATGCTCTGACCCTTCTGATTTACCCTTAAACTGTCAACAACTAACTAATGACCTGACACGAAAACAATACCCACAGTCTGTTATCCGTGATGCCATTAGCAAGTGTGAAAAACACGACCGCCACCACCTGATAATCAAGTCAAAAGCCAAATCTTTGAATACAACCCCCAACCTTATTCTAAACTATGCCGCTTCTTCCTCTAACGTAAGCTGCATACTCAGAAAGCACCAAAACATTTTACTTCAAAGCGAAAGGTTGCGAAGTGCTTTCCCTGAGCATCCCCGCGTCCTGCACCTACGTGCGAGAAACATCAGAGATATTGTTACGTCATCTCAGGTCAACACCCCCCGTTTCACAGGTGCGGACCCTGCAATGAGCCTAGGTAGAAACTGTGCCCCATGATGAATCAACCTCTGTCGCCCCCAGAAGCACGTCTTCATTTTCTTTCCAGATAAGAGAAAACTTCGACTGTGACAGCGCAAACATTGTCTACCTTCCTCACTGCACCATATGCCACGCCCAGTACGTTGGTCAAAGTGAGAATAAGTTGAGAATGACAATGAACAACCACCGAGCAGACATAAACTCCATACCACACCTTCCCACATCTCAAAATGTAAATAATCTAGGCCACCCCTTCCACGCGTTTACGGCCACGGTGCTTGAGTCCAATTTTCAAACACATTATGAGCGTGAAGCCCGTGAATCGTACCTTATTTACAAATTTACCCTATATTGAGCGGCAGAAATAAAAACACAGGCCGATTGTCTTGCTTGCCCAATACGGCACCGGAGAAGGCCGATGCAGCGAGCAACTGAGAAACATTTTTCTAAAAGAGAAGGGCCTTTACTTCCTTTTGTCTGTTTTTCCAAATCTCTGTATAGTGTACTGTGTGCGCAATGTACTTTGTACTGTGTCAGTGTACTGCTTGTGTATTGTTTCCGCACCGTATTGGCACGAATGTACATATATGTCAAAATTGTACCCCTTGGTTTATTTTAATGTTGTTGTTTTATTATCATTATCATTCTGTGTCCTTTTGCGCGGAACAATTGCTATTGGTATAATGATCTTGCATAGCGCTCTCCGAGAACTTCATGTGGCCCTGTATATCTCCCTCTTTGTATGAATTATTTACCCTCATGTCCACTTATATTTCGCTATTTATGCGATATAGCATAAATAAAGTTACTTTGCATTGTATTGTCCTTCAATTACATGACCTTGCCTTTATGCCTCCGCCTCCTGAAAGGCCGTCACGTTTTACGCAGGAAATCGCTTCCGCATTTTCACCCTATGTGAAACCACGTGCCGTTTTGGGTCTTTCTTCGAACGCCTTTCATCTCCGCATTCCCCCGCTGCTTTTCTTGCGCCAATCCCACTAAAAAAACCACTGTGTTGTCTCAATGCCCCTCTTCCTTCCTTCCTTCCTCTTTCTTCCTTTTTTTGTGTTGTGAGTGTGTACAACGCTTGCACTAGGCGACCGTAATTAACTCTGGTCTCCACCACCCTTTTCTTCTAACCAGTCAATTTCCAGTTAAGAATTGAGCCCCTCCTTAGTCACTCACTTTCCTGCTTTTCAGTGCTGACCTCAGTGCCACGCAACGCCTTCCTCTTATCCTATAACCTCACCTGCCTTCATTAAGCCCCCTTTTCCTCTCGGTTCCCCGGAACCACTCCAACGCTCCCCCTCTTTGGTTCTTGGGCTTCGCATACTTCTGTGTCGCGTAGAGCCTACGTTTTGCTTGGTGCATCTCTTGATCCGCCCACAACTGAAATGTATTCAAACCCAACTGATCTGCACTTTTCGTATAATTTAAAAAGTCCAGTCCCTGGTCGAAACGTTAGAACGAATGCTCTGTGTTAACCTAATTACCAGGAAACGTTTCGCTTAACTATATATATATGTATGTATAAATTTATATATATATATAAATATATATATATATATATATAGATATATATTGTGAGCGCCACCAGAATCTACAGTGCTGGTACAATCGCCGTGCTCCAATAGGACACCCTATTGTCATCGCTTCATCTTCATCATCTAGGCTTCTGGATTCATCACCACCGCTTCGTGACGGGGTCTTCCTGGGTACTAGGCTCTCGGAATAACCCGCTCTTCTTCACGAGTCCTCGACTCTCTCAAGTGGTGGAGGGTGTCTTCGATCCTGCCATCTACCTCTCCAGATCGCACAGCTGGAGCTTCGATCAGGTCGGCGCTTATCAACTAGCCCCATGGATTGCGAGGGCAGCAGTGGTGGCAGCAACCCTGCACTTCCTGTCCAGCCCACCTTCACTGTCACCAGCCCCCACCGCGAACCACCCTTTTTCGCTGGCCTTCGGGGTGAAGACGTTGAGGAATGGCTTGACCAGTTTGAGCGAGTGAGCGCGTTCAACCGGTGGGACGACGCATTCAAACTGAACAATGTTTGCTGGTCCCTGAATAAAGTGGCGAAGACATGTTTCCTTAACCAGGATGGCTTCTCTAATTGGGAGAACTTCAAGGAGGACATACGTAAGATCTTCGGAACGTCCTCTGCTCGCTCGGATGAAGCCAAAAAGAGACTTGATGCCCGTGTGCAACGCCCAGAGGAGACGTACGCTTTATATATTGAAGATATCCTCGCGCTATGCCGCCGTTTCGACAAGGACATGCCTCAAACTGAGAAAGTACGCCACATACTGAAAGGTATTGCCCCTTTTGCTTTTATGCTATGGCGATTCAGAATCCCGCTACCATTGCCGATGTGCGAACGACCAGCCAGCGGCTCGACCATCTCCAGTCCATGCGGATTCAACACGAAACCTTTCCTGCCTGCCCCTCTGGCTATGCTGAGCTCGGTACTCTGATTCGCGACATCATCCGTGAAGAGTTGAATCAGCGTGACACAGCCCCCGTTGAGAAGAACTACAGTCGCGCACCTGGTCTGCGTGACATGATCAGAGAGGAGCTGGTGTCCATGACAACTCTTCCTTGGCCATGCCATAGTGCTCCTCTTAACATGCCAACTTACTCCATGGCCGTATCCAGATCACCTGGGCCCATGGAGCATATAGTGTCCCCGCCCTCGCACGGCCACTTGACCGCCCTTTCTGCACCTCCGGCCACACCGCCTTTCCATTCAACTTGGCGAGCACCGCGCCCTATTAACCGACCGGCCCGTCTGCTACTACTGTGGCATCCGAGGGCACATTTCTCGCTCTTGCCGTCGACGACAGCTGGAGGAGCGCCGCGGCTCCCCATACGAGCGAGATAACCGCTTCAACTACGCCCCTCGCCAGCGTGTGTACTCGCCTCTTCCGCCTCGCTCTACGCCCCCAAATGATTCTGAAGACCGGCCCCGGAGTCTACGTTCTCCCAGACGCCGTTCGCCTTCGCCTTTCCGCCAGTTTTCATCACCTCCCCGACCCGCATCACAAGTTTTCGCCCGACACCCGGAAAACTGAAAGCAGCAGTTTTCTGGGGGAAACTGCCTCACAGGAAAAATTTCAAAGTCCCCCTGAGTCACCATCGAACACATTAACTGTTTTCATTGAAGGCGTTTGGGTTGAAGCTTTAGTAGACACTGGGGCTAGCATTTCGGTCATTCACACCGATTCGTGCTCTCGGATACGCAAGGTGACTAAGCCGTATGATGGTCCTGCTCTACGTGGTGCCGACAGTGGAAGGATTGGACCATCTGGACTACGCACTGCGCGTGTTTTCATAGATGGCATTCGTTACCACATACAGTTTGCGGTAGTGTCCCCATGTGCACATCAAGTCATTTTGGGTTGGGATTTTCTGTCATCAGCATCGGCAATCATCGCCTGTAATCAACCGACCATTCACATGACTGACCCCTGCTTTGCCAGTTGGTCGGAAAGTGGAACGGACCGTTTGGTCACAACAACTGATTGTGTGCTCTCTCCCGGCGAAGAAACAGTTTTATCCGTGTCGTCCGACCGACTCACCGATGGCGACGTGTTGACGGCACCAGCTGGCAATTTCATTTTCAAAGGAGTCGTTATACCTACCTGTCTCGTCCGTTTTTCATGTGGGTCGGCTTTTGTTGCCACGGTGAATACATCTGCCGAAGCAGTTTTAGTGCCGCAAGGTGCCACCATCGCTTCGGTTTTCGGCGATGAAGAAGCCTGTATTCTTCCGCTGTCAACCATTTCGACAGATGAACACGTTTTTCCATCGCCCGCTCCAGCTTCGGCTTTTGACACCGCCATAAGTTCCGACCTTCCGCCAGAGGAGAGGCAATCATTGCTGCTTCTGCTGACCGAACACCAGGGTTCTTTTGACGCGTACTCTTCTGTCCTAGGGAAGACATCTGCCGCGGTACACCGCATCGACACGGATGGATCGCGTATCGTTCGTCGCCGTCCATACCGTGTGTCTATGTCTGAGCGAAACATAATACAGGAGAACGTCGATGACATGCTGAAGAGAAATATTTTTCGCCCTTCATCAAGTCGCTGTTCTTCTCCTGTCATTTTGGTACAGAAAAAGGACGGTTCTGGACGATTTTGCGTGGACTATAGGGCACTGAACAAAATAACATGCAAGGACGTCTATCCAATGCCTCGCATTGATGATGCCCTAGACACTTTACAAGGTGCCGAATACTTCTCGACCCTGGACCTCCGCTCTGGGTACTGGCAGGTTCCCATGCACAAGGCAGACAAAGAAAAAACAGCTTTCGCCACACGCGATGGTCTTTACGAATTTAACGTGATGCCATTCGGGCTGTGTAATGCTCCAGCCACATTCGAGAGAATGATTGATGCAGTCCTTCGTGGCCTTAAATTGAGAGCCTGCCACTGTTATGTCGACGATATCGTCATTTTTTCCTCGACTTTTGACGACCATTTCAAGCACTTGGATGAAGTCCTCACTTGTCTTACGAATGCCGGACTTAAACTTAACACCAAAATATGCCGATTCGCGACCAAGTCCATCAAGGTGCTCGAGCATGTTGTGAGCAAAGACGGAATTTGCCCTGACCCGGAAAAAATTAATGCTGTAGGCAATTTTTTCCGCCCAGCCCGCCAAAAAGACCTCCGCAGCTTCCTTGGTTTAGCTTCCTATTTCCGGCGTTTTATTCGTAACTTTGACGTCCTTGCTTCCCCCCTCCACAAACTTCTTGCATCCTCTGCCCCATTTGTGTGGTCTGAAGATTGCGAAGCCGCCTTTCCAAAGGTCAAGCATGCCCTAACATCTGCGCCAGTGCTGCATCATTTCTACGAAACGGCAGCCACTGTACTACACACAGACGCCAGTGTACATGGCCTTGGTGCTGTGTTGTTACAACGCAACGCCTCCTCTGTGGAGAACGTTGTGGCGTACGCAAGTCGCGAATTAACACCTGCCGAACGAAACTACTCAATCACTGAGCAGGAATGTCTTGCAGTTGTCTGTGCCGTACAGACATTTCGTCAATACTTGTATGGACGGCATTTCACTGTGGTCACTGACCATCATGCACTCTGTTGGCTTTCGTCGCTGAGAAACCTAAATGGACGGCTTGGTGGCTGGATTTTGAAGTTACAGGAATACGACTTTACTGTAAGATACCAGTCTGGCAAGAAGCACATGGGTGCGGACGCCCTTTCCCGCTGCCCTGTGTCTCCCGAAGATGATTCGCTGTCTAATGCGGCCCAAGTCCTTCTACCAATTGCACCTTTGGACGATATCAAAATCGACCGCATCGAAGATCTACCGTCCCTTCTACGTGCAGACTGGTACTGCAGAAATCTAATTCATTAACTGACTGGTTCTGCGAAGCCACTTAACAACCGCTTGCGACGCCAACTGCAAAAATTTCGACTTTTTGACGGTGTTTCTTACCATTATAATTACGACCCTACCGGTGACAAGTGGGATTAAGTCGGTCCTCTACAGCAGCATATTCTGAGGGTTTTTCAGGACGACGCTAGTGCCGGACATTTAGGTTTAAGCAAGACCTACTACCGCGTGAAAAGTCGTTACTTTTGGCCTCGCCTTTCCACCAGTGTCGCCAAATACGTCGCGTCCTGCGCGCTCTTCCAGCACCGTAAACGGCCAACGTCACCTCCTGTTGGAATGCTACAACCAATACCTTGTCCGTTAGCAACGTTCCAAGTCGTCGGCATAGACCTGTACGGTTCTTTGACCATTTCCACAGCTGGTCATCGTCGGGTTGTAACCGCCGTCGATCATCTAACTCGCTATGCCGAAACTACCCCTCTTCGGACTGGTTGCGCTGTAGAAGTTGCGGAGTTCTGTTTGCGATCCATATTTTTGCGCCACGGACCTCCCCGAGTTCTTCTGAGCGACCGCGGAAGAACATTTCTGTCGGCTACTCTTGCGGAAGTTCTTCCTGCCGCCGACACCGTTCACAAAACTCTTCGTTCTATAAAACTCTTCGTTCTATAAAACTCTTCGTTCTAGAAGACAAAGCTGAGCAAGTCACTTTTGATTGTCGCGAGCTGAATCTTTTTGTGATGAATGGTGAGACCGGTGTGCTTTGTGCGGTCAAGCACATCACTAAGATGTACGATGTGGTCTTTAAAGGTACGCGAAAAGGGGACGGCGTCATCCATATCGGCGATCCAGTACTTAAAACACGCATCGTCAATAACGCTGTTTATCAATCTTAATCATCGATGGTCATCATGGAGTAATGATGATGATGTTTGCATTCTAATGGCGCCAGGCCAGCTTGGGCAACGAGCGCCAAAAACAGATGGTTAGCTACAACAGATTAAAAGTTAATACTAAAATTGATTAGCAACAGAGGTAAAAAGAAATAAAGGCAATGAGGATGGCTGATGTAGAGGGCCAGGTTGTGATTCTGCATGATATAATATAGGTTTCAGAAATTGAACTTCTGATACATACTTAAAAACACGTTTGACAGTAAACATTGGTTCATCGCACAGGAAGTGCGATGGGTGGAGTTGGATTTGTTGTCTGTAGATTTCTGGAAAGTGTTTGCGTCTTGTGGTGCGGAGTGCCTAGCATGTGATTAGTACTTGAACTGCAGATATGACTTCTCAACACCTGCTGCTGATGACGATGATGATTCCTATTGGTTTCCCCTTTGAAGCTGCACCCGGGTCTCGGAGACCCAGTGAGCAAGTGGGAATGTGTTGCATAAGTGTGGCCTATCCGTAGCCGGGCTAAGGCTACTTCCGTGTGTCTGTCTTGTTTATCAGTTACGTATCTACCTAAGTGTGGCTTTGTAGTGTAGAGTTGGTTCTCTGTTTGTGTGTCCCATGTTTCCTGCCAAGATTTCCGCAAGGATGTCCGTACCAGTGGCTTCAGGTCGAGGTAGGGAACACATGGTACATCTATGCTACTACGGAGAGCAGCCACAGTGGCACTCTGGTGAGCAAGTTCGTTCTCTAGAATGCCAGTGTGACCTGGAACATAGCAAACAATTATTTTCAGTTTTGATTGATGAGGAAAGGTTAAAGCTTTGATTAGATGCTGAGGGACAATATTTTTCGTAGGTCTCAAGCAATGTAAGGCTGTTACCACACTTAGAGAGTCTGTAAAGATAATGGAGTGTTCTGTTCTAGTTGGTGTATGTGCTGTACTGCTATTAAGATACCATGTGCTTCAGCCGTACAAAGCTGCTATTTCTGTGTAACGTCTTCGTGCTGGTAAAGTTGGGGCCGTGCGCAGCGCATGCGACGGCTGAAGAAGACTTCGAAGCATCGGTGTAGAAAGTGGTGTGGGGGTATATGTGTTGTAACTGAAGAACATGCTGTAGTATAAGTTTTCTAGGCGCATTTTGTTTGTTGATATGTTAAAAGAAATATCACACAATATTGCTAACCTCTCCCAAGGCGAAATGAGGTCAGCAATAAAAGACTTCATGCTCTCTTCAAATGAAATCCCTAGTTCCTCAGGGAGCGCTCGCACTCGGATAGAGATAGGAGCGGGTATCCATGGCCGTGCTGCGAACGGATCGGATGAGGTGTTGCTTATAATAAAATTACATGGGTGGTTTTTTATAGAAGTCGCCTTATTAGCATACAGCGATGAAGTATAAGAACGCTGGTGTTCAAGGCTCCACCTATCACACTCTGGATACAGGATTTCAAAGGAACTCGTCCGGAACGCTTCCCATGCAAGACGGAGACCCAAGTGCAGCACTGGATCCAATATTTTCAGCGCAATTTTACAAGCTGACCCATTGTCGACACTCCCGTAGTCCAACCGTGAGCCAATAAGGCTGGTAAAAACGATGACGAGCATTTGTTTGTCCACTCCGTAGGCGCAATGCGAAAGGACCTACTGAATATTCATGGTTTTGAGGCCCTTCTGTTTCAGGTGTTTATGTGGGGTATAAATGTCACTTTTTTCTTTAGTATCACGCCTAAAAATTTGCGTTCCTTTTTGGGAGCGATTGAGACACCTTTAAGCTTAATATCAGGATCAGCATGGATTCTGCACCTCCTTGAAAATACAACACAGTAGACTTGTCTGGATTAGGCCTAAATTCATTCCTGTCTGCACAGTCAGCGAGTTTGTTGACACCAAGTTGGATGAGCGCCAACTGTGTCGTTTTCCTTCACGGCGCACACGTTTTCCAACCGCGTTTGCCCGTTTGAACATGACAAGGTTACCCGACGTGGGGTACCACACGAAGGATAGCCCACGCCTTGTTCTGGGCCTCTTGCGCCCGCCTACAGGCCTCATTCCACCACTGCCACCGCTGGTTGCTCGCGGCACCAGAGACGTGGAGAATG
Organism: Haemaphysalis longicornis; assembly: GCF_048455015.1. NCBI lineage: Eukaryota > Metazoa > Arthropoda > Arachnida > Ixodida > Ixodidae > Haemaphysalis > Haemaphysalis longicornis. The sequence goes on from NW_027526407.1 coordinate 176,231,396, forward strand.
GACTTTTCGGCGGTGTGGAGGATGTGCGCAGTAAGGAGTTGGGTGGCTTCATGTACGTATAGGTGTGTTATTGATGTGTAGTGTAGTTTGGATATTTCTGTAAATGTATTCCAGTTTCCTCTTGCTTTGAAGCTATTATGGGAGGGTGAACTGGTAGGGCCTTTGCCTATGTACGTTAATGAAGTAGGGAAGTGGTCACTACCGTATGGATTCGTGTCCACATCCCATTCAGGAGACGGAAGAAGTACTGCCTATCCTATAGTCAGGTACAGGTGTAAGTGTGTGTCCTATATTGTAATATGTAGGCTGTTTCTTGTTGAAAAGGCATGCTTTCAATGATGTTAAGAATTTCTCAATGAGGTGACCTCTGGCATCGGTGCGGAAAGAACCCCAAAGAGTATTATGTGCATTCAGGTCCCCTATCAAGATGTAAGGTTCAGGCAACTGATCTACCAGCCCCTCAAAATACGAGCTTGAGAGCTTGAAGTCAGGCGGTATGTAAAGGGAGCACACTGTTTTTAATCTAATAAATATATTGAACGAATCGCAACAGCTTGAAGGACAGTGTTTAAGGAGATGGTATTACATGCAATGCATTTTCGAGCGACAATAGCCACACCTCCAGTGGAGTGTGTGCATCCATCTCTGCCTTTCCTAAATATCATATAAAAATTTCGGAAGTATGTGTTTTTGCTGCTCAAAGAAGTTTCCTGCAGGAACATTATACTTGGCTGGTTGGTGTGCAGTATTTGATATATATCGTCAAGATTTTTGAAGAGGCCTCTACAGTTTCATTCGATAATATTTTCCCTTTCCATTATTTGCAAAAGCGACTGAAAATGTGTGAGAGTGAGTGTTTACGTATTGTCTTTCGGGGCTGTGAATCTTGTTTTTGGGCTTATCGGATGGTTTGGACGGTGGTACCCGTTCCTTCCGCTGCACTGCAGACAGGTAGGGTCCCACGTCCATGTCTTGATCGGACGTCCTCGGAGTGCCCCACGCATTGGGCTCCTTAGACCTGGCACCCTTGTGGGTGCTATTTTCTGCAACCGCCGCCCCCGATGGCATTAGCACTGCCAGAAGTGGCAGAGGTGGTGCGGCAGAGGCGGGAACTGCTGCAGGATCCCCCAGCTCCAGCTCCGTACCCTCACTTAAGGTTTCGACAGGTGGAGAAGAAATTGTGGATGCAGCAGCGCCCCCAACTGACTCAGTTGCCATCACAGCGGCTGGTGACTGAACAAGCGGTGTGGTGTCGGGTTGGGCTGTTGGAGACAACCCAGTGGGGGCTCGGGTGGGACCAGATCAGACTCACTGAACTGGGTCGCCACCGAGACCAGACGCCGCTCTGCCCCCCATCGAGCTGCGCCGGCGTACCTTGAAGAAGCAAAGCAGGCAAAACGTTTGCGTGCTTCCGGGTATGGGATGTTTTCCGTTACCTTCAAATCAATGATGCGTTTCTCAAGTTTGAACCTGTCAGGAGTACGCGAGTACGCTGCATGGGGTCCTTCACAATTTGGGCATTTCATGCTACTGGCTTTACAATTGTCTGTAGGGTGGTCGTGATCAGAATATTTGGCGCACGTCAGTTTCCCCCGACATTGTAAAGTGTCGTGCCTATACCGCTGGCTCTTTTAGCACCATCGCGGGTTTGGAACATAGGGACATACTTTAAAACGGATTAAGCCGGCCTTTACATATTGAGGGAGGTTGCAACGGTCGAAAGTGAGAACTACAAGCTTAGTTTTTATTTCATGGTTGTCTATACGGATGGTGATTCGTCTTACTGCAGTAACGCCTTGCTCACGCAGGCCCTCCAGTAAGTCGGAGTCTTTTTCGTCCTTTAGACCAAATTGAGAAATTACACCTTGGCATGTGTTTACACTGCCGTGAGTAGTGAGCTTAATTTACAGGTCACCGATCATGTTCTGTTCAAGGAGAATTTTAGACTGTTGTTGATTCTGTAGACTGTTGTTGATTCTGTTGATTCTGTAACCCACTGGTTAGGTTTTTTTCTTTGTCGTTCTTTCCCAGAATGTTTTCAAGGAACTTAGCAATGAGGAAGACTGACTTAGATGTAAGACTTTCACATTTTTCTGCAGAATCTATGATCAAAAAACAGGGAAAATTGTCAGGTCTGGAGAATTCTATGGTAGGTAGCGGTGGGAAATTCACTTCGGTGCGGCCATTTTTCGGGGGCCGATCATGGGGTTTGGGGAATTTTGAAAAAAACATACGGCATAAAAAAAGCAGGGAACGGGGATACTTTCTTTGTCAGCCTTACCCTAATAGCTGAAGAGGTCCTGGAGTTCCCTGCCTTGTAAACAGACAGGGAGCCCATCCGCGGGAGCTTGACCTGTGCTCCGACGGACACCATTTGAGGTTTATACCCTTTACCTTCAAACTCATTACCACGGTCGGTTACAGCGTGAGTGAGGGGGCTCGGGGTCCGCGGTGTTGCCAACGCCGTCACCAAGATTGATCAACGGGCCCCGTGCGGGGTCATCATCGAGTACGCAGGACCTCTTAGGCAAGGTTGGCGGCACGGGTGGCATCGTCGTGAGACCCGAATCACCATTTCTACGTCAGACGCACACGGGATAGCTCCTGAATAGCGCGAATGTATTCGAGCAAGCCCTCGCGAGGTGCTGCGTGCGTGTATACAAGTAGCGGTGGGCGTGGAGGTCGTGGTTGAGGGAAAGAACGCCTCGCGAAAGCGTGCCTCGTAGTCGGCCCAGAACGCGAACTTACTGCAGACGCCAAAAGCTACCGAAGGTCCCCTTCAAAGCAAACAGGGGGATGGGGGCCAGGACAAACTCGTCCGAGGCAACCGACGCAACCTTGTATACGGTGTGGTGGCACATGAAGTCCGCCCCCGTCTTGTGGTCATCGTAGCCCATGAACCGTGGACCGGCAAGGCTCGGCAGCAACGATGGCACGGGCTTGTACCCACGGTGTCCTAGCCCAACACCTGCGGCTGGTTTGTGAGGTTCCTCGCAGTGGTCCATGATTGGGCGGAGCATGCCCACGAGCCAAGCGGCCTCCACATCTCAGGCGGCCTCGCGCAGAGCACCCAAAAAGCTACGACGGTTAGCGGCTCCACGGCCATGCAGGTCTCTGGCAAGAAACACTCTCGCGTTCCGCGCAGGGAAGACAGAAAAAAAATGAATATACACAACACAACCCATAAACGTGCGCCTCAAAATACGTCAATGGCTACCGAAAAATCTCGAGAGCCACCCAAGAACGGCAAATTAATTCCCCACGCAAAACACCCCCTCGGAATAGCAAAACAACGAAGAAGACCAAAATGCCCTTCACACGACCCCCGCCCAGCCCCACGTTTGTTGCCGAATACGACACCGGCTTCCTTGGACCCGGCCGAGGTTCCCCTGAAAGACGCTGTGTCCCCTCAAACCTCACATTTACTGGAAGACCCGTTTCCCCAAGGTCCGCTCTTCAGCTAGTCCGGCTGCGCGCACATCGTTCAGCACTTCCCGCAATGTTCTGATCTCGATCCTGTCCCACGCCACATCTCCGTCTTCACCATGCACATAACCCTCCTGTGGGATTGAGCACCACCACTTGTCTGACTAACACAAATATTGTAATGCTATTTTTTTGTTCCAAACTCAACGATGGTACGGTAGTATCGGACAAAAGGGCCCACAATTATACAAAAGTGATAAAAGTACGAAAAAAATTCTTCGAATTCATATGAAATCCAAACATTCCATGATCGAACTAAAAAGAAAAGCACTTATTCTGAAGTATAGCATGCTTATAAATGATCATTCATATTCCCTAAACTACTACAAATTTTGCATGATGAAAAGTTGGCCCTGAAAACAGATCCTGCAGCAACTTTGCTCTATTTACTCCCGCGCATTAAGAGTAATTAGCCCAAAGTGTGCAAAAACTATGAAAGGCAAACTTTCTTGTTTGAGAGTGGCTGAATTATTATTAAAATTGCAGGGTGAATCAAATTCTCTAGCACACTTGGTGTTAATATAAAACCATTAAAAAGTTTACAGAAGAAAAAACCCATCCTACACATCTTAGCCTATTATTCTATGTGAATGTGCACTGTTACCGTAACCATTCTTATGATGTTCTTATTTATTTTTATTTTTGACTTTCACATGCTATAACTGATCTTGGAGGCCAATATGCTCTAAAGAGACAAACTTTGTTATGTGTAAGTGTGTGAATCTGGCCATGTTCTTCGGTTGTTATTGAACTTGCTAAATGCTGATGTATGTTACAAGATTTTGTTCATTTCTTCTTTATTTGTGTTAATTACGTGTGTACCCTAAGGTTGACAGAAAGAAATATGATGCACATGATTTATCGAAGTGTATTTTCAATTTGTTTCATATTTATCAAGGTGTGTAACCAGCTCCTATGTTCGCGGCCGTCGTCTTGTCACGCCGCCTCCACCAGCGGCTTCCTGGGTCCGCACACTTCTTTGTTAAAAAGAAAAATAAAGACCTTTTGGTTGGATTTGACCATATATATTTTTCTAGTTTCATCACAAAATTCAACAATAAAGTTTTCTTTGTGCATTCCCATTTACTAGGCGTGCATGTCAAAACGTACCAGCTGGTAATCAAATCATGATACACTTAATCATTTAATAAGACTTTATGAAACTCCTTGAACAGATAACAGCTTTATTGCCATTGACGTTCCTCGGCTTGCTGTTTGCGCAAATTTGAAAACCATGACCAGTAGTGGCCCTCACTTGTACTTGAAATGTACTTGAGATACGGCCGTGTGAGCATACGTACGCAGGCTTTTTATAGTCTGTTCGAATGCACTGGGTCTTGATTATTTTGTGGCATACGACGTTGTGGCAATTGAAGTATCAATGTTTTAGTGATAGAGTAGAGGCGTATATTAGATGCTGCATATTTTCTTCGGGAAGGTAATGGCAGTACACGTTGTGCTGTCAGGCGCTTGCAGCCGCAAACGTTACTCAAACACCATTATCCGACATATAACGGGCAGCTGCCATCATAGCAGCCTGCACAAAAATACCGCGCAAATCAGCTAGACTTTTTGCCAAAGGAAAAGCGCCTGCCAGTGATCGAGTGTGAGTACCATCGTTGCAGAATACCATAATAACACGGCTGCATACGATGATGTTGATAGTGTGAGTGGACTTTCTTTAAATGAAGCTGGGGACTTCGCCACTACAGTTGTCTTTTGTTCTGCCTAATTTATAGTAAAGTGGGTGTACCTTTTAGCAGTTTATTGTTTAATTATTCTATCCTGCATTCATACAAGAATAGTAGGTGGCGACGCCTGTTAATGTTTTCTTGAATAAACATTTAGCCCATTTACATTTCATTGGAAAAAAACGAGTCGTTAGGCTGAATGCATGGCCGAACGATTCTATGACCTAATGGTTACAGGCGGCCTCCTGTGGGAGGGATTTCTCACGTTTTTGTGAGTTAATTTTGAAAGCATAGAAATGTATTCCAGGTTAGATGGTTTCAGAGATCTTTAAAAAATTCTATGTTAAAAGCACCGTGCGCAGAAGTGAACATGATATTTAGAATGATCGTGACTACTGTGGCTCAACGGATAACCCAAGCGGGAGGAGATACATGAAGGGGTTGTGGCTTTGGGCGTGCAGAAAATGCATCTGATATAAAAAATATATTTAGTTTTTACGTTATGAAATGTGCCATATTGCCTTATAAATTTTTGGTGCAGCCTGCCCTGTTTATAATGTGCGGGAACTTGGACGGCTATGGCTACGGCCGTTGAGATAATGTATTCAATATGTAATATATTGGCGCGAAGCCGTTTCGTGTACTCTTTTGCAACTTAGCGTGAGAGCCTTTGTGCATTTATTTGAAAACGTCTCATCCGGGGCCGGATACTAAGCTCAAGTGCAAAAGTTTATCAATTATGTATCCGGGAAGTGTAGTTATTATTGTTTCTAGATTGCGTGGATTCTTAGTGCCGGGTGGGCTGACGTGTTTAAAGACGGGATTAGCTACCGCGGATACCATTTCTGCACCTTATACGTTTTCTGGATAGTCCAGGACGTCGCGTATTTATGCGCGACGTGGTGGAGAGCCACACATTTGTTGCGTTCCGTCCCACCAGCGCGGAGGGTGCCCGTGACACCGGCGTCTAAAATTATCAAGGGTAATTACCACATAAGTGCGTAATGAAGTTCCGCTCGTTGCGACGTCATCCGAACGCTCAGCCACTATGAATGGGGAAAGGCCCGCCACCGTGTCTGGAGGAGAAGTGTCGTACAAGGTATGAAGCAGGTTTGGATTCCTCATGGGTATGCAGTGGCGCTAGGACTGCGGAGATAGTTCACAACGGAATGGCCGCTCTTCTTGTTTTGCGCGTGCCATGTTGACAAAGATAGGCATGTTGTCGCCGTTGGTCATAATTTTGGCGCGCTTCAAATGGAGAGTACTTGAGACAGGTCATCCGAGCATAGATGGCCACCGCTCAGAATAGCAAATCGACTGCAGTCGTCGTCTTGAACAGCTGTAAGGGCAGTGAAGGATGCGTAGAGCTTGGCTACCTGCAGGTGTTACATGTTAGTGTGAGCTTCCTGCATTTTATAGCGCCAAGAAATGTGCCATCTTGCTTTATAGGCCTTGGTCAAGCCTTTTCATTATAAAAACTGCGGGCAATGATAGGGGACAATTGCTTTTTCTTGTGGATTAAAACTGGGTTGCGCAAAATCGCTGGTTAAATGTAGGGTCTCGTTATACGCTCGAAACTATGTATTCCTCGAACAAATTAGATAGAAATCCCCAAGCAGCAGCATTTTTTCACTGAATACACTTTCGTTTATATACCACGTGGAATTTATTACGGCCATATTTGTGCAATATAAATAAAGTACGGTGGATTTGTTTCCTCTGTTACAAAAAAAGCTCGCTTTGTCATTTGTTTTAGTTTACAGTCGCTTGGTCTCTTTTTCGCGTGTTTTGATTATCTCTCCTAAATATTGTGGTTAGGTTTTTGTAAGAGAGAGAGGTAACAACATCTTTATTGGCCGGCTGGAAGTTAATCAGGGGTACCAGCCTCCTGTAGGGGAGGCAGCGCCCTCGATGGCTGGCGTTGGAGAGCCTCCAGAGCCAACTGGACGGCCCTTCATTGGGAGTCAAAGTCTTCCTTGCACACCGCACGAGGAAGGTGAGGAGGAAGGACATCCGTGGGTTGCGGGGTCACTTAGCATGTCCATAGCATGTGCGCCATTGTAGCGCGATTAACACCACATAGCACACACACGTCACTGGGTTGTAGTTCAGGATGGACGTGTTTGGCCCACACCGGGGTATACGTCGCGCGCTTCTGTAGTTGTCTGAGGATCACTGCCTTTTGCCTAGAGAGGTTGGAGTGGGTCCTGGGTACTGTCTTCTGGTTTCTCTGTACCATCTCAGCTCCTCTCCGTATGTGTTAACCGGGGTGAAGTAATCACCGTCACTGTCGTAGTTTTCCGCAGGAGGGGGAGCCGGACAGGCGTTGCGTCTACTGAGCGCACTCGCAGTCTGGTCCGCGTCCTCTTTGCGCTTCGCTTCGGTTCCTACCATACCCATGTTATCTGGGAACCATTTCATGCACACGCCCATCGATGATGGTCTTAGGGCCCCGCACACCCTCACTACACTCGGATGTACTTTGTTCTCGGCGAAGCGCAGGACTGCAATCCGTGATTCACTGAAGATGGTAGTGTAGTTGGGGTAATTTTTTTACACAGATTCTCGTATACACGCGATAAAGTTGGGCACGTGAGGCTTTCAAAACTGTGCGCTTGGCGACTGTCACTACGTGCAATCACCCACCATCAAGTGAGTATTCGGTAAGTTACAAAAGGCCTATACATTAGACGGAATGCGCAAATTAGGGATCGAACAGGAAATTCAGACAGTGCACAAAACTGACACCTTTAAGGACTTAACAAAGAATGCCGGGAATGTACGTTGCTGACCTTTTGTCTATACTCTGGTTGATGTCAAGGACGCCTTATCGGTAAAGGACAGCATTATGATGACATGATATGATTACCCGCAAGTCACAGTCGTTGGCAGCAATGCAAAACTTCTTTAAAGTGCTGAAGGGCATGGCATACATTTTGCAGTGAGTCGCGCTTAAAGGGACACTTCAGTGATATGTAAACATTGCGGAATTACTTGCGCAAATTGTAGTCCGGAATCCCCAGGCCATGTTTCGACCACTCTAGGCGCGTTTACGCGATTTTATTTAGTAGAAAAACTAATTCGAAAATGCTATCCTCCTCTCTTTACGCTCGCCCATTTTCTGCGGCGTTTTCGTGTGACGTCAGGAGGGGATGAGCTGGCAATTGGCTGCGCCACGGCTGCGCTACTACACGGCTCCCCGGCCGACAGAGTCGGTCGGCCCAGCGTTTCGTCCGCCGGCCGCCGGCGGGTCGTCGCAATCAAGGAGGTTAAAAAAAATTGCTTGGTCGCAATTCGTTCGCTTAGTTGAAACGAGGCCAGGACACGTTTGTGAATGGAAGAATGTGCCTTTCTTTACTTGGTTTGTTTGTACACTGTATCTAGCTCCAAGTCAAGGTCGCTTCACACAAGCGCTGCACAAGCGCACATGCGACGCTTCACTGACTGGTACGCCATTAGAAAAATATCAGGTCTCTTGAAGGCGGGAGAAGAGTCAGTGAAGTCAATATAGCCCAGTCGAAAACCACAACAGAAAAATACGACAGAATGATCCTGTGAGGGAATGGGACATTCTGTAGTCTGTAGTAAATCCTGTCCTGTAGTCTGTAGTAAACCCTGTCCTGTAGTCTGTAGTAAATCCTGTCCTGTAGTCTGTAGTCAATCCTGTCCTGTAGTCTGTAGTATATCCTGTCCTGCAGTTTGTCGTAAATCTTGTCATGTAGTCTGTAGTAAATCCTGTCATGTAGTCTGTAGTAAATCCTGTTCTGTAGTCTGTAGTAAATCCTGTCATGTCTGTTTTCGTAGTAAATCCTGTCATGTCTCTTATTTCAACTTGTTTTGCATAATAAATTTACTTCCCGTTATGTTTTTTTCTATTAAGTACCTGAAGTATGCAGGATATGCATAACAATTTTAATAAAAATATGACCAACAAACATAAGCCTTTGGGGGTCTTCTTGCGTTTCTGTAACAAGCTTAAAATTGTTTTGATTGAATTACTGATTTCAGAAAGCTGTTCCAAAAGGCAATGTAAGCAATGCAACAAGTGGTACATTCATGAATGCAATACAAAAGTTTGATGTTACGCAGATTCCACACGCCTGATGCATGTGCAGTCGCAGAAACTCGTGGACACGCACACTACACACGCTGAAACTCGTGGATGCGGCAGCCGCAGAACGTAACGCTGGAACACGCCGGAGACAACGCGGTCTCCAGCGAAAAGCGAGGCCTATGCTCGCGCTAGGCCTTTTTTCTTTAATAGCCGTGTAATTACAAACCCGCGTAGCTGTTAAGAAGAAATAGAGAAGTATTTCCTACAGAAACACCTAAGTAGCGCTACAAAATTTAGCTAGACTCATTTGTGCGCTTTTCAGCTGATTTGCCCGTGCTTCTGAAGCAGGGCCAAATCGCGTCCCATCATCGCGTTCCGTCAATGACGCTCAATCTGTTCATGAAACCAAATTTATTCTTTCGGATAGAAAAAAAAACTTTTAAACGAGCATGGACAATAACCGTTCGAAAATTCGTTCCTTATACTAGTTAGGACCATTAAAACACAAGCAAACAAATATTTTTTGAACCTGATTTATTTAAACAGCAAAACTCGAGAGAACGTGAGAGAATTAAAATGGAAAGTCAATATTTAACTGGAATGCTTGCCTTGGTGAACCTTGATCCGTTGACAATGCATTCGCACAGCAAAACGTGGAGGGGTATCCTGTGGCGAAAAGCGCATGTCTCTGTGGTGATGCACTATCTCGAAGAGTATGCACGCCCGATACCTGCCGAAGTCACGCAGGGGTCATTGCAAGTTCAGTCGATTGTCGAAGCACATCGAACGCATTCGAGATCACACTGCCTGCGAAATTCGTCGTATTGACTCGCATCAGTGTGCCGATAATCCCAAGCACCACGGTTAGTCGTGGCTAGAGGAGTCCTCACTTCGAGATGCTTGAAATCCGGACCACTGATCTTGCTTTTAGCACAGCTTCCGAAGCTTCAAATGTTGCGGCTGATACTTCGCGGAGACATAAGATGCACGTTTTTACAAAAAGTTAGGCGTAACTTCAGCTAGGCATAGCGCCGATGTTAAATGTGAACGAGCCACTCGGCCACGCTGCCACCGCCAAATTTTGACCGAAAGACGAAAAGCACGAGGGAACAAAGGAAGGGTAAGGAGGGAACCGGCCGATCACGAGAAGTTGTTTCGCGACCCCTCCTCACCCCTCTCGATTCTTCGTATTGGGGTCTCGCCGTCCCGCAAGTGCTGTCGCGCCGCGACATGCCTTCAGTGGTGACGATGCTTCCCCGAACTTCTTCCGAAGGGCCGGGCTAGAAGGAAGGCGCGCGTTTTCTTTCTTTCTGCATTTATTTTTTTAACACATCTGAGTAATGCAACGAGTTCACTGGCGCCATTTCTTTTTTTTTTCACACAGGTAGCGGCAACTGGTTCGCTGTTTTTAAAATCTTATTTTAACTATTTAGGCTTGATTGGACACATGTTTCGCGTTGAAATAAACAAACTGCGTGCTAAAAAATAAAACAACAGCACGCAGATTGAAACAATGGGGCTCTCGACACCCAGAAGTACGTGTCAGAATGTGCGCTGCAATTATTACACCACGTCTTCAAAAAGCATGGCTTGCTTGTCCTTTATGCGTCCGCTTTGCCGACGGGCTACATTCTTTTATCAAAGATTGTCCACAGTACAAAATATGCAATTGCAATTCCCTCAAAGAATTAAAAAAATGTGCGAAGTTCTTTATGTATCCATTTCTTTGGTTATGGGGCTACGCTTAGATGTTGCAACATTACAGTGATTTGTGCTAAGTTGCGTTGTTAATTGCAAATTTGTAGCGAGGTTTTTTCAAACACGACCGGAATGCTAATGGCAGTAATGCAACAAACGTTCATTACAACAGACGCTTGCGATTCAATTCAACGAGATGACCGTCACTCGCACGCACCATTGTTTTCGTGCAGCGCACGCTATAAAAGTGGGAATTCGCTGCACCGCACAGGCCTAAAACACCAAGTTTCGGAGCATCTGCGTCGATGGCGGCGCTGGAATACAACCAGTTCACCCCTTAAGCGGCGCGCGGCATTCCCGTGTCCAGCCAAGCAGCGGTACCACACTAACTATCCTGTTCGTGCTATCCCGTTTGGCCTGTCTGAAGCTCTGTCCTCAAAGGCAATGGCCCCGTGTTATTCGAAGCTCTCCAGCAACCACCCCGCTCGTTCAGCGCGGCGTTTTCTGTTTTCTGTTGTCTCCAGCGTATTACATCGCTCTCTCGATGGAAAATGTGGTCCCCGCGTTGATGTTGTCCAGCTCTGCGTTTTGCAGTGTAATGCGTTCTTTCCGGCGTATTCCACCGCTCTCCTAATGCTGAAAAACGCGGGGTTTGCCGACAGTGTAAGCAAGAGATTTTGTAGCAATACTGAACGGTCTGTCGTATGACACTTTTGCAATGAATCTAAAATTCTCTTTCAGACTGTAAAAATCTGTAGGGACTACAAAATGCTCGGTCGCATGGCAGATAATATTAGTAATTACGGAATCCCGTTGTAGTGGCTGAAGGACAGTCTGTGGTGCAACAGAAATTTGTGTAGTGCATACAGGGTGTTGCACAACAGAAGTTTCTGTAGTACAACAGAAATGTCTTATTGGACGAACATTTTGTAGTTCTACTACAAAGGTTTTTGGAGTGGGGCTACACAATGTCGCATGATAGATATGTGTGTTGTACTACATAAATTTCTGTCGTACGACAGATATTCTGTCGTCCTACTACAGAGATTCCTGTCTCACAACAGACCATCCTGCATTCCCAACAGAAATTCCTGTTGTGCGACAGAAATGCCTGTCGTACGACAGATTTCCTGTAGTTGTACTACAGAAATTCCTGTCGCACGACTGACCACCCTGTAGTCCCAACAGAAATTCCTGTCGTGCGACAGAAATTCCTGTCGTACGACAGATTTTCTGTAGTTGTACTACAGAAATTTCTGTCGCACGACAGACCATCCTGCAGTCCCAACAAAAATCCCTGTCGTGCGACAGAAATTTCTGTTGTGCGACAGAAATTCCTGTTGTGTTTTTCGACTGGGGAGCCGTAGTTCGAAAGGAGAAGTGTAGTTTGGCTGTTACGGATGGGAAGCAAGGAGAAAGGAAGCCGAAGACAACGTCGCTGTTGAAACAGGTCAGAAGGCGTAAAGAGTAGTGTCGCATTGAACGGAAGTGGGCAGGATAAAGAAGCTAGCACGGCAGAATGAGCAGGAATACTAACTTCTTCCGTGAGGACCAGTTTGATGGCAGAAGGAGCGGGCGGTTCATCAGCGGTATGATCCATGAACGGGAAGAGCTCTACTTCGGCACGGCCGCAGTCGATGACAGCTCGATGTTCAGAAAGGAAGTCCCACCCCAGTATGACATCGTAGGAACAGGAAGGCAGGACAACGAACTGAACAGCATACATGACGTCGCGAAAAATGACACGGGCAGTGCACACGCCAGTTGGATCAATGCGGTGAGCCGTAGCATTTCGTAATCAGAATCCAAGATGCGGCGTCATAACCTTCTTCAAGCGGCGGCCAAGTTTCGCGTCGATGACAGAAACGGCGGCTCCAGTATCGACAAGGGCTAAGATTTCAGAGCCGTCTATGGTAATACGAATGACGTTTGCGGCCGAGGAAGGAGGCCTTGGGCAGATCGATGGCGGCATAGTTCTTGCCTCCGGAACTACGGCGCCTAGTTTTCCGCTTCCGTTGGAACAGGACGACGACGCAAGGGAGATAGTGAGCGGCGTCGCGGAGATGAAGACCGACGGCTTCCGAAGTCACGACTATCGGGCGGCATAGATGTCATCGGCGAATACGCGGTGGCCTCCTTTATGAGTGGGGAATGGGCTTAGGAAGAAGCTGCGGTAGGGTTGCGTCCTGTCACCGTGGCGCGGCGGCAATAGCGTGCCACGTGTCCAGGAGCCCTATAGGCAAAGCAAATTGGGCGATTGTCCACCGTTCTACAACGGTTGGTGAGCGAGGGACCAGACAACACCGGCGGACGTAAGGGCCGGGTGGTGGGGAAAACGACGGGGCTCCGAGGCATGTACCTTGCAGCGACTTCAGCGTAAGGTCGTTGAGGTATAGATTCGGAAAATTGTATTGGAGCGGCCATCGTGACGGGGTGCATAGAGTCTGCATAAGGCAGGGTTGAAGTCGCTGGAGGTTGGGGTATGGTGGCGCCATAGGGCACAAGGGCAACAACGGGGCTTGACGGCAGTGCAGCTGGGAGGGAGTCAGCGACTTGCTGCTGGATAACGGTCCTGAGTTCGGACCTAAGAGAAGGTTTTTGCTCGGGCACATAGTTGATGATGGACAACTGCCGAGCCACTTCCTCACGCACAAAATGCTGGATCCGTTGCAACAAGGTACCATCGCCGTCATCAGCGGCCAAGCTGGAGACAAACTGATTTTCTGCGAGGGATCGCCGAGTGAGAGCCCTCTGCTTCAGCAACTCGTCGTAACTCTGGCAAATAGTAACGACCTCGGCCACCGTTTGGGGGTTTTTCGCCAGCAGCATATGAAAGGCATCGTCGTCTATGCCTTTCATAATGTGTTTTATTCTTTCTGGTTCGGGCATGGCACTGTCAATCTTACGGTACAGGGCGACAACATCCTCAATGTAAGAAGTGAAGTTTTCACCCCTTTTCTGTGCCCGCTCACGCAAACGCTGCTCTGAGAGGGGTTTTCGAGCAGCGGCGCGGCCGAATGCTTTTATGAAGTCGTCCTTAAACTCATGCCACGTTTTAAGACCGTGCCACGTTGTTCCAGAACCATTGCTCTGCAAACCCAGTCAAGGAAAATTAGAGTGAGTGAGTAAAAACTTTATTAGAGCACCCAAGAGCGAGTCAAGGGGAGGATACCCTGTTAGGGGCGCCAGTGAGAGCGACCAGTGCTCAGCCCTCCAGTGAGGGGGATGTCGTTGTCCCAGGCACTGTCAAACCCAAGTACCGGTGGTGTCCGGTATTATCCTGGGCGGTGCCATGGGTACTCCCCTCTGGACGGCGAGCCGGCCTCTGTTGGTCTAGTGCATTGTTGAGTAGTCTAGTGGCCCGGGCTTGTGTATCGTAGTCTTCGCTTCTCATTGCAGCTTCAAACTGCGGTGGCAACGTCGTAGTGTTGCTAGTAGGAGGCTGGCAGTTCCATAGTAGATGTACCAGGGTAGCTTGTGCTTCTTGGCATAGACGACAGATGTCCGTGGCGTACACCTCGGGGCAAATGTACCGGGCAAGGGCTTGGGTAAGAACAGAGTGAGTTTGCAGTTGACGAAACAGGACCGACTCCGTACGGGTTAGACCAGGGTGTGGGGGAGGCATAGATCTTCTACTGTTGCGGTACCATTGTAAAATTTCACTGTAGGCTAACAGGGGTTCCTTGCCCATGTCGTATGGCTCCGAGGCGTCAGTGCAGTCGTTCCCTGCCGTGCGGCAAGCTAGATCTCGCTCTGCAGAGTGGACTGTCTCATTATGATTAGGGTTGCCCTTCCCCGAGATATCAAGCCCCATGTGGGCAGGGAACCATTTGATGTAGATGGCACGATCACTGGCTCACACACCGCGAAGGATACGAGCAGCTTCCGCACACACTGTGTTTCTGGCGTAGTGGAGGATTGCAGTCTTGGAGTCGCTGAGGACCGTTGTACACCGGGGATCTGTGATGGCCAGGGCGATGGCGACTTCTTCTGCCTGGGCGATTGTAGATACTCGGACGCCGCCTGCTGATTGAAGTACTCCCGTAGGGCAGGCATCGTTGCGGCAACGTACATATTGTGCTGCAGATGGGTTGCATCGATATACACTGCTCCGTTGTCCCGTGCATGGAGGTCGATCAAGGTTTTCGCCCTCGCGAGCCGTCACTCCCGATTATGCTCAGGATGCATGTTGCGGGGCAGTGGTGATACGACGAGGTGCTGTCGAAGTGTATCTGGTAGACTTTTGTTCATGAGCTCTGGGTCGCTTGAAGGTGTAAGGTCGGCTCTTTGTAGTATGTAACGTCCCGTTCGTGTTGCAGACAGTCGTTCAAGTTGAGTGACGCGTTGTGCTTCAGCTATTTCATCTAGGGTATTGTGTACCCCTAGAGCAAGAAGCCTTTCGGTGCTCGCACTTTGTAGGAGACCCAATGCGATCTTGTAGACTTTACGGATAGTACCATTGATGCGGTCTTGCTCTTGTTTGCGCCAGTTGTGAAAGGCAGCAACATAGGCGATATGGCTGATAGCAAAGGATTGAATGAGGCGTAGGAGACTCTTCTCCTTCATGCCTGCCCTTCCATTAGAAACACGCCGGATCAGTTGTGACGCTGAGACTGCCTTGGCCGCAATCTTGGTCACTGTTGCTCCGTTGCCACAACCTCGTTCAAGGCATTCCTAGTATCCTGATCTTGGACACTTCATGAATAAGTTGCCCTTCTTTCGTATGCACTTGAATGTTGTGTGCATAGTCCCTTTTACGTCGGCCGGAAGGCGGAATGATCAGTAGCTCAGACTTGGACGGGGCGCATTTGAGGCCCGTACCAGCCAGCTGCTCCTCTATCACATTGACAGCTTCCTGTAGCGTTTCTTCAATGTGGCCATCACTACCTCCTGTCACCCACAGGGTAACATCGTCAGCGTATATGGTGTGCCGGACGTCTTTCACTTGTTCTAGGCGGTTGGCTACGCCGATCATAACTAGATTAAAGAGTAGCGGAGAGATAACGGAGCCTCGCGGTGTTCCCACACTGCCCAGTTGTTTCTCCGGTAACTCTAGTTGACCTGCACAGATCTGGGTGTATCTTCCCGTGAGGAAATCTCTTATGTAGTTGTAGGATCGCTGACCCATGTTGAGGTTGGTCACTTGTTGGAGGATCGCGCAATGCTGAACTTTGTCGAAAGCATTTTGTATATCGAGTCCGAGAATTGCTCGATTATCCCGGGTAGTGGTGTTGTCGACAATTTCCCGCTTGAGGAGTAACATAGCATCCTGGGTGCTAAGCTTTTCACGGAATCCCACCATAGTGTTTGGGTAGAGTGCATTGTCCTCTAGATACCGTTGCCAGTGATTCATAAGAACATGTTCTAAGACCTTGCTAATACATGAGGTAAGTGAAATGGGACGTAGGTGTTCGATGCTGGGCGGCTTACCCGGTTTCGGGATCAGGACGGTCCTAGCAGTCTTCCATTGGCGAGGAAGTCGGCCTGTGCTCCAGCAGACGTTGAAATATCTCGCAAGGGCGTCAATTGCAGCATCGTTGAGATTTTTGAGTGCCTTCTTTGATACCCGGTCAGGACCGGCTGCCGACTTACAGTTCAGGGTTAGTAATGCAGCCCGAACTTCCCATGTTTCAATGTCTGGGTCTAGGTCGGCGTTATCCATTCCGGCGTATTCCGGGTGGTCGTGGGTGGTTGTTACGGTTAAGTACTTTTCATCCAGTCTTCTCTCTACTTCGCTTTTCCCCATGGCCACCAATGCTCTGTGGAGGATACGTTGTAACGTGTTGTCATGATGGCTCTTTGTCTTGGTGTTATCGGGAATATGCCGGAGCAAGTACCAAGTCTTACTCTTATGAAGTTGCCCGCCTGCATCCGCACACAGCTCGTGCCACTGTTGCGCACATAACACCTTACAGTGGGCTTCGATTTGTCGATTGAGAATCGCCACCTTTTTTCGGAGGCAACGGTTCAGACGTTGCTTCTGCCATCTAGCCTTGACGAATTTCTTAGCTTCCAATAAATGCGCCAGGTGACTATCTAGTTGGGGGATATCTTCCGCAGTCTCTATTTCTTGCGTGACCTCCTTGGTCGTTTGGACTACAGCAGCCGCCCAAGCCTCAATGTCATCTATCTCCATTCTTTCTGTGGGTAGAGATTTCCGGAAAGCTATCCAATCCGTATGGGTGTGTTTATGGACTTCCGGCGTCTTTTCAGAGAGGGGAACGGTGATTTCGAGGACATAATGACCACTGCCTAAGTCCTCATGGGTGTTTCTCCATCGGATAGGCCGCTGAGTGTCCGGCGCACTGACAAGTGTTAGGTCAGTGGTCGTGTCTCTTGAGATCGAAGTGCCACATCGAGTGGGATCGGTTGGGTCCGTGATCATATGGAGACCGACTTCGGTTCCATCCTCTATGAGGTAACGGCCTTTGGGTGTAGACGTTGGATAGCCCCAGTCTTGATGTGGAGCGTTGAAGTCTCCGCCGATGATGAGTGTGTTGTCGTTTGCGAGCCTCGATGCCTTGTGTAGCAGCGAGCGAAAACGTTGCTGCCGGTGCTTAGGGTTACTATACAGTGTTACGAGGAAAATGCTTCTGCGCTGTTTCTTCCCGGTGATGACCTCTATAGCACAATGCTCGATAGCGCTGCGTTCTAAGAGTTCATGTTCGACAAACGTGATGCCTTTACGGACAAATATGAAAACTCCGCGCCCAACTCCTCGTGCTTCCGCTCTTGCACTAGGCGGGCTAGCGTGCGTGCGGTAGCCAGAGAGCTTGGGTGCAACTTCGCTATGCGTTTCCTGTACCATTATAATGTCCGGTTTGCGGGCAAGCATTGTGAGGTGCTGTTGCAGGAGTGCTTTTTTACTTGGGTAACCATTGCAATTCCACTGCCAAATGAGGAGATCTTTTACTGTGGAGGCCATGATGGGTATTGCACGGGGGTGCAACTTGGGGTAAAGGCATTGTCGACTGTCCCAGGGTTGTAGGACCCGAAGGTATTATAGATGGTGGTGCTGCGTGCTCAAGTTGGGACTCTTGAAGAGGAACAAGAGTGTTAAGCTGGGCTTGCATCCGTAGCAGCATAGTCTGAATCTGTTGGAAATGGTCAGTAGTCTCCTTTGTAAATGCTTGGAATCTATCCTCAAGAGCTGTGACACGCGCCTCAAGCTTGTCCTGTCGTGCTTGCCATTTCTTTTCCTTTAGCGTGGAAGAGAGCTCCATCGCCCTCTTCTTGTTAGTCGGCTCATTGTCTCCTTGCGAGGTACTAGGCGTTACTGCCGTTGGTGTAGGAATCGGGGCAGGGGTGGGAGGTGCCTGCTGGGAGCGCTGCTGCATTGAGATTCGTTGATTCATCTTCTCTTGAATATCCCCGGTAATTTGCTCCAGGCTTTTAATTTTCTGCTTCATCTGCTCGTTCTCAGTTCGAAGGGCCTTCAAAGTCACCGATTCCTGGGTGGGATGATATACTTGCATCGCAGGCGTTTTCAGGGTATCCGCCCAGGCTACACGTTCCTTCGATTGGGATGGTTGGCTGTTTCGACTGACACTGCGTTGCCGCGAGCCGTTGCCGCGTTGCTGGCTATTGTTCCTGGACTTCGAGCGACTTCTACTGTTCTTGTCGTTAGAAGGCTGGCGCAATGGGGGAAAGTGGGAGTCCGCTAGGTCTAGAGCAGGGGATTTGCGCAGCTGTTGTTGATGTTGTTGGTCACCCTGTAACTTGCGCTCCCATTGTCTTCGCTTTAGAATATATGGAATCTTGCACCTGTTTGCGCACTCTTTCGCCCCAATCACGTGACATCCGTTGCACAGCTGGCAACGAGGTTTGCAATGGCGGGCATGCTCGTCGTTAGGGATAGCTTTGCCGCATGCAATGCAAACTCTTGTATCTGGGAAAGGACAAACGTCCCGCCTATGTCCTATTTTACCACACTGTCGGCAAACCTCGAAATGTTTGCGGTAGAGGCTACATTTGAGTAGCAGAGGACCGTATTTGACGTAGTTGGGTACTTTATGGCCTTCGAAAAGTACAATGACCGTGGTTGTATTTAAAATTCTGTGGGCTTGCAGGGCCAAAAGGTTTGCGGAATTGACTATGTTAGCATTAATATCCTGTGGCGTATCTTCAATAGCCACTCCTCTAATGACTCCTTTTGCGGTATCTTCCTGTGCGGCTTGGTACGTGCAAATATCGTGGGTCTTGCCTCCAATAAAGAGAGTCTTCATTCTGAGATACTGCATAGCTCGTTGCTGACACGGAGTGCTGATGACTATAATATTCTGGGCATTATTATTGCAGATTGTGTCTGCGCTGGCATCTTTTTTCAGAACTCCGGATGATGCTAAGAGTGCGGACATGACGATAGTTGCTTCTGTTCTTGCTAGGTTTAGGCCACCACGTGGTCGAACAATGCTCTTCAAATCCTCTCTAGGCAGCACTTGCGGCATGCGAGCTTCCTTGGTAAGAGCTGTGGCTATCCTCTTGGCATAATTGGCTCCCTCTCTGGGTCTTGATGGGCGATCAATGGCAGGGGACTCACCAGTTGATGGCGTGGCTTGTTTGTTGCGCTTGCCGGTGGTGATCCATCCAGCTGTGTCCGTAGGGTTAAGGTCCTCACCGGGCACTTCGATGCTCGTGTTGCCTTCGTAGTTGCCCAGTTGCATATCCGGGCTGCCATTTTCTTCCGTCAGCGTCGTGGTATCCATTTCCGTCGTTCTAGATGCCATGGGGTGGTCAGCGAGGCCTATCGCTAGGCCTAGCCGCCCGAAGTCGGCCCGTCGGTGCCGGTGAAGGGCTAGGCCTACTGTAGGCTTAGCGTGGTCGGGGCGCCGCACACCGAGAAATTGGAGAGAACTTCAAAACTACTGGGACCAGATAGTCGAAAATGGTATCGGGAGATACCGGATGACCTCTCGAATACAGTACCGTGGTGGAAATCGTGGTACTGGCTAATTATGCTGCATTAAATGTCATTATTGCAGGAGCCGATTCGAAGCACGTCCGCTCGCGTCAACGAATGCAGCGCCCTCCAAGAAAAATTAGACATTATTCAGCTTGAGACGGTCGTCCCAGTGGTTATGGGTACTCACCCTTTCAAAAGTAACAAGCTAGTCCTCTGCGTCTTTCTCGTCGGTGCCGTTGAATGAGGGAGGGTCCCGCTCACGAATTGCACCCGCGCAGACGATGGGCGTCATCGTTGCGAGACATGCTGGGAGGATCGAGTGTCCGATTGCGGAGCTCCAGCGTAAGAGAACGAAGATCGTTGCACCTCCACCAAAACTATAAGAGAGTTTTCAGGCTTTATTCTTCAGCCGCACCACCAGCAGCAGTAGCACCGAAGCACCAAGTTGCGCTGTCCAGCAAGTCGAGACGGAGAGCCAACGAGACAAGACTTCTTCTTCGGCCCAGCGATCGCCATCGCTGGGCCGAAGAAGAAGTCTTGTCTCGAAGAAGAAGACCTCCACGGGTTGGTGCCTCTTCCATGTGTGGCTTCTGTGTTACATACCCACTCATTGCGAATGACCAGTGCTGTCCGCGCTCCTACATTATTTAAACGAGTATGGTGTTGGCGAGGGTCTTCCTTACAATATATATATATATATATTGTAACGTGGCCGCAAGGCAGATAAGACGAACCATGAACACGGTGAACACTCTATTTACATTATTTACATGGCGCCAATCAGACAGCCAGGGCAGGGCCCGCCAGCACCTTCTTCGTCGTCGTCGTCGTTGTCGTTCATGCTTTGTAAAGGGGCTGTGGAGTATTGCCTACCGCTATGTCCCATGACATTACCCCTCTGTCGAGGGCGACCGTCGCGGTCGAAACTGCGGCCCGATAAGGATGTTGACGCAGATGAAAAATGTGAGAAAATACACAAGAAAGAAGCGCTTGCCACCACGGATTAAGGTTATGGATTTGGTGAACACCGTAGCAGCGATATCCTCAAGGCAACAACGAATCAGTGAGGGTTTGTAACGACGTCGGACCACAGGGCTGGGAACACGTCGTCGTCGTCTGGTCACACGTCGTAGTTTTGGCGGCTCTGGCCGCTCGTCACGGGCTGGGGACACGGGGCGGGGGGACGTCGTCGAGTGCTTGTAGCGGCGGGGCTGGGGTGGGGCTGCCCGACGCCAATAACGCCCCCTCAATGATTGCGCCGAGGCCGATGCGTTGCGAAGCTGGGGCAAGGACGGGGATGTACCCCGAAAATCCACCAAATGTAATGTGGTGCCAAAGCAGATAAGACGAACCATTAACACGGTGAACACTCTGTTTACAATATTTACATGGCACCAATCAGACAGCCAGAGCATGGTCCGCCAGCACCTTCTTCGTCGTCCTCGTCGTTGTCGTTCATGCTTTCTAAAGGCGCTGTCCGGGTATTGCCGGCCGCTATGACCCGTGACAATATATATAAGTATATATTGTGGTACCGGGGTTCTTGGACCCGGCCGCGGTACCCCAGAAAGACACTGAGACGCCTCAATCACACCTTTACTGGGAGTCCCGCTCCACCAAGGTCCACTGCTCAGCCGATCTGGATGCGCTCACCTCGCCCACCCGAGTCCGCCATGTTCTGACCTAGCTCGTCTCGCCCCACATCTTCCTCTTCACCCGGCACATGTCCATCCTTCGGGATTGTCCCCCGCCACTGTTGCCCGGTTACCAATATATATATAAATATATATATATATATATATATATATATACAGGAAATGGAGGACGCGTTGAAGTAAGCCGTCAGAAAGGTTTGGCAGTCCAAAAACCTCGGAAAGCAAAGGTTTCCTTAACCAGGTATTCTTGACTGGCAAACTCATTTCTGTCTTAATTCAACGAGCCCGTAATCTCCTATTTTTATTAGCGTGTTGCACGGCGAGGGCCTCTGTTCTGGCAGTCTTGGTGCCATTGGGAGTTTAAGGGAGTTCAACGCTGGTCGACCCATCTCTACATGTCGCAGGCAATGGAGTCACGGCCCGGGGGATAAAAAGAAGGTCCCCTTCACCCCGAACTGTCCGATTGGTGCTGGCGGCCACCGCCAAGTGCAGGAAACAAAAATACTTCAACATAAATACCCCAGAAAGTGCGGGGGAAATTAGCTCCTAAGGTAGCGTAGTGGGTACTGCACCAGATATGCATTCTGGAGATCGTGGTTCCGCATCCCACCCGGTGGGCATTTTTTCTCCAGTTCTTGTTTAATTCTGCCTTTCTTTCTTTGCTTCCTCCTTTCTTTCTTTCCTTTCAACTTCTTTACCTGCTTCAATGACCTACCACGGTATGAACTTTGCTTTCCGAGGTTTTCTTGCCTGCTCAACCAAATCCCAAATATTTCAATCTCCCTCCCTCTCAGTATATGTATATATATATATATATATATATATATATATATATATATGTTTATTTATATATATATATATATATATATATATAGAGAGAGAGAGAGAGAGAGAGTGAGAGAGAGAGGGAGATATTGTGATCTCGTATGTCGCGTCTCCATGGCCTAGACATCAACGACGCTTACAGGGACTTGTTCATACACTCTGGGCAATCTCCCACACTTACTCCGCAGTGTATTACTATCATTCACGTTAACTTTACCTAATAGTCGTCCCTTGTGCACCATCATCATCGCTCACGGTACGTTGGTCGGAACTGACTGGATCCCCGAATACACGTCCCTGTTCACCCGATGCTCAAGGGCCTTAAAAGTCGTGGTCGTTTATTATTTTTTTCATTTATTTTTACTCTCAGGGCATACAAGCATTGTAGAGGCGAGGGGCTTACATAGAAGCAAAAAAACACGTCAAAAACACGCGCAAAAGTTGAAGGATTGTATACACAAAAATATAAAGCAATTTTTAAGAAACTGGTAAAGCAAATGCAATAACCGCAGCCATACCAAGGGACCAAGGTTGACCTCGGTCCCGTCGTTAACGAATTCCAAGCGCGCCCCTCGACCTCCCTTCCGGTCAGCGTTTGCCGGCTACACAGATGCAGCGTGATGGCGTACGCAACCACGCTGGCGCCTCTACTCCCGGTGCTCTTGCATTTGCCGTCATGATCCGCGAGCGCAACCACCCGCATCTCGATGGGCTCCGCGAGGAAGACGTCGATGACTGGTTGGATGAGTATGCTCCATTAAGTGCTTTACACAATTCGGATGACGCGTCAAAAAGCCAAACCCTCCTCCATTAAGACCGTCAAATACATTACCTGTGGAAGTTGAATGTTTTTGTGTTGATAACCTTGTTGAAACAAGAGCAACTATATCATTCATTATACAAAAGTTTTGTTCTCGCCTTAGAAAAGTGACTACCGCGTATACTGGGCCTTTGTTGTGCAGGGCTAATCGACAGGGGCTCGAGCCATCTAGATACTGTAGAATACCGGTTTTGATAGAGAAAACGTGGGCCCATATTCAGGGCGCGGTGTTACCTAGCTGCTGCCATGAACTCATTCCGGGATGCCACTTTCTATCATTGGCATCCGTGGTCATCTCATGCCGACACACCACTTGTAAGTCCCTTGAGCAACCGGTAAACCGGGACGTTTATTCGGCGATCCATTCTGTTCCGAACACGTAAGGAGATTGATGATGATTATGATGATGATGATGCATGAGGGACGATGGTTGGGTAATGGTAACGAGAATGCTAATGTTACCGCCAAGAGGGAATGTGGGAGATTGCCCAGATTGTATGAATAAGTCTCCGGAAGCGTCGTAGACACGATACACGCGCTCAATATATATATAAACACATATTTATATCTACATTTCTATATATATATATATATATAAATATATATATATATATATATATATATATATATATATATATATATATATATATATATATATATATATACATATTTATATTTATTTATATATATTGCTTAACGAGAAAGTAGTTCAGAGGAGATAGACATCCCACCTGTAACGAAGTAACGAAGGCTTTGAAAGAAATGAAACGTCGCTAATCATCTGGTGAAGATCCGATGCCAGCAGATTTCTTGAACTTTCTTGAAATAACACAAAATTGCAACTGACCTCTATATTACTCCTTACAACATGTGTACCTCAGCCGCATTTATCACGTTGGAAAAGAATGATTAGAACTTTATTTGCTGTTTTAGGTTTGTTTTAGAGGTGTTATGTTCTCGCAATGTGTTAATGGTACTGCATTTTTCTTATTTCGTGTTATGTATTTACCCACTCTCCTCTTCAATGCAATTGCCTTGAGGGTATTCCAATTTAAATATATAAATTATGGCAGCCAAGTTGTACAAGTAATGCTTCCAAACCTGTACACGGAATACCTATTGACCGCGAGTGTACCGGGATCTTGGAAGAACGCGAACGTCATCCTAATTCATAATAAACGTGGCGTGACGGACTTGAAAAATTGCAGGCCTGTCAGCGTACAGTCGGTCATCTACAAGGTACTTAGCAAGGTAATCTCTAAGAGAATGTCGGCCACCATAAATTTCAGTCATCCTAAAGAACAAGCAGGGTTCCATAAAGACTATTCAACAATGGACCATATTCACACGATAAATGAGGTGATGGAGAAGTGCGACGAGTATACTGAACCCCTACGTATAGCCTCTTAGATTATGAGAAGGCATTCTACTCGGTCGAAACATCAGCATTCATTCAGGCATTAAGGAACCAGTGTGTAGATGCGCACTTTGTAAGAATACTAGAGGATATCTCTAATGGGTCCACAGCTACCATCATCCTCCATAAGGAGAGCAGTAAAACACCCTTAACGAAGGGCGTCAGAGAGGAGACACAATCTCCCCTATTGTTATTCAGAGCATGTTTACAAGAAGTATTCCGAACATTGGATTGAGAACAGGTGGGAGTGAGGGTTAATGGAGAATACCGGAGTAACCTCAGATTTGCTGATAACGTTGCCTTGTTAAAGAGAAGGTAAAGCAGTTTTCGAAATAAAAGAATAGTTGACTAGCAGCAAGTACATATTAAATAGTTCCTGCGTACGAAATATTTTCGCAATAGACGCAATAGAAGCGGCGCAATGCGCAAGCAAAAGTGACGCGATGCCCCGCCCCCATCTCGCCGCGCCATGCCAGAACACCGATGAGCGCGGGCGAAAACGGGCTGAAAAACGTCATACCTGGACTTCCGGCCGGACCGGGCGCATCTGCCATTCTCTTTTCGCCGTGTTTCCTTGGGAATGATACGTGTTGTTGTTGTGGTTGATAGCACTTATCTGTACAACTTTCGTGTTCAAAAAGTATGCACGAACGCCAAACGAGGCATACGTTATCATGTCGTATTCCTAAGCCGAATAATGCCACGCCGGGATGCTTGATAACATAGGGAAGCGACAGACGAGGTGGCTGTGCTTGATGACAGACAATATACTACAATACGTTAAATACTTTGTAAACCCTCTCCAATGCGGTTTTTTTGATGTGACGGACTTGAATGTTCACATTAAATTCTACATTTAGGAAGGATGGTGAATACTGCTGTACTTTGGCCGGAGATGTTTCGTTCCTTTCTAGAAACAACGTCAGATTTGTTCTTGGAAATACCTGTTTCGTTAAACGCGTCGTTTCCTTGCCCTATGGGCTCAGGACAGTGTTAAAAAAAACAATTTTGGGCGAAACTAAAACAGGGGACCAATCCTGATAGAAGTTCATTCCCGGCTAAGAGGCAAAATGTATTCCTATAAAGTAACAGAACCAAGACCACCACACTCTTTATTTTGCAAGTATACATGCAACGATAAGGTGCTGTTTGTCTGGAAAATAAAAAACACCCCTCCGAACCACCACCGTACCATAATATGTGTTCACTGCGGGGCCCCAAGTCTTTGCCCAAGATTCCGTGTGCCTGCATATTATAACCTGGCAAGCACTTGTTGTCGCCGAACCTCAACTGTGCTCCGGTGATAGTCGGTGATATATATAACGATGAGACCAAACAAATTAGGAACGAAGAGTAAATATACGGCCTTTGTGCGACTAGCGCAGTAAATGCTTAAATCTAGAAATGCTGAAACAGGCCAACGATTCATTATCACAAACGTTTGGTGATTGTTACTTAAAGTAACGTAACTACAACGTAACTGCCTTGTAGGACTCGTCTGTATTTATAATGATGTGGCCGTAATATTGTAGCAGAATGCGCAACACACAAGTGAAAATCAAGCCCTACTAGACCCGATAATGCTGAGCAGGCATAAGTATGCTACATTGTTTTCAGAATAAATGCATGTGAAGCAGTAAGACGCCGCTCATCGAAGTGCAGCTAGCGATCGCGTAGGCGCCGTAGCGCCGCTGCCGAAATAGCGCGCACCCGCGTGTGGGTCTGTGTATGGGGATGAGTAACGGGGCTGGGGTAAGCGACACGAACAAAAGAAATGCGGAAGAACAGTCCGCTTGTTGTTTTATGCGTGTACCAGCAATATATGGATCGCATATACGTTTACAGCGCATGAACGCTAACCTTTCGCGCAGTGCAAGTACGTGCTTTTCGCTGGTAGATTGTTTATAAAACGCCGCTTAATCTTCGGAAGAAATTGTTTTGTATATAGTAACAAACGGTTCAGGCAGTACCTAATAATAACATATGGTATAGAAACCCCTATGCTGGTTGCCTAATTCAGAATTATTGTGACGGAACCCTCTAGCCGACGCCACAGTGACTGCTTTGGGGTTCCCTGTCGTGTAAAGCAAATTCAAGCTCCAAGATAATTGAACCAACAGCACGGAAAGTTATAAAATAAATTTCCAGTCATGTGCAAACAATAAAGTGCAAGCTAAATTGCCGAAAACACAACCGGGCGATCGTTCTCAATGCTGCCGACAACCCGCGCGGCCAAAGGGTGTCCTCCTTTGACGTCATGATGGGCGCAACCAATCAGGGGCGTCAAAAGACGAAAAGCGCGCGTCTTTCAAACGGGGCCGCGCGTATTGCAAGATAAATGCCGGTTACACTCATGTACGATAAAATTCTATGTGATATTCAGAATCAGCGCGCAAGAAACTATATAAACCTTCCTTTAACTCACTTTTTTTAAAGCGCTTCAGCTTCCCTTTAAGTAACTCGGGGGACCAATTACAAAGCATGCTACCCGCACTGGACAAACAGTGTAGAACCGTGGGCATGAAAATATTGTGTAGAAAACTAAAGTAATGATCAATAAACTCGGGACAGCACAGCTGTTTGAGATAGGTGGCGAGGACGTGGAAGTGGTAAGCGAACATATCTGCTTAGGCCAAATTGTGACCCGGATCCCAACCATGAGGCAAAGATAATTCGAAGGATAAGAA
This sequence comes from Haemaphysalis longicornis, assembly GCF_048455015.1. Lineage (NCBI taxonomy): Eukaryota > Metazoa > Arthropoda > Arachnida > Ixodida > Ixodidae > Haemaphysalis > Haemaphysalis longicornis. The sequence goes on from NW_027526407.1 coordinate 176,258,631, forward strand.
TGGGGTGGAGTGCAATTGTCGCTCATTCTCAGATAGTGAATGGCAGCCAACCATTGTCCGTGATTAGGAAAGTGTATGACAGCTCAATCTTACCGGTACTCAGCTACGGGTCAGAAACTTGGAGGCTGACTAAAAGGGTTCAACTTAAGTTAAGGACGACTCAGCGTGCAATGGAACGGAAGAGTATAGGTGTAACGTTAAAGGTCAAGAATACGGAAGAGTAGCTAAGAGGACAAATACGTGTTAAGGAATTATTAGTAGAAATTAAGAAGAAGGAATGGAAGTGGGCAGGGAATGTAATGTGAAGGCAAGATAAACATTGGTCATTACGGGTAACAGAGTGGATCCCTACAGAAGGCAAGCGTTGCAGGTAGTGGCCGAAAGTTATATGTGGAGATGAGTTCAAGAAGTTTGCGGGGATACATTGGTGGCAGTTAGCACAGTACCGCGATATTGGAGAATATTGGGAGAGGCCTTTGCCCTGCAGTGGGTGTAAATAGGCTGGTGATGACGACGAAGCGGTCCCAAACATGGTTTATGCATACGAGACGATAAACGCGTTTGTGCCTGATATTGTTCCGGTGGTGGTAGTCCTCACACAAGCGAAAGAAGTTATCTGTTTTCTTGACAGCAACCACAAGAGAAGCGTACACATCGATTCAGGGTAAAACAACTCGACGCTGAAGGACGTCGTTTACACAGTGGTCTATGTTGCGTTAGTTCGACTGTGAAAGGTAATAAAGCCTTTGCCAAAGTACGGCATGGGCACCAGTGTCGGTACTCTTGGAGCACTCTCGACATGTTGTAAGTCAGCCCCTGGAGCTGACCGAATCAGCTATGACATGATCAGACACCTACACAGTGAAACCCTGCATGCAATACTCTCTCTCTTTAACAAAATATGGCAAGCAGGTCACTTTCCAAGAACATGAAAAGGGGCTATCGTTGTACCGCTTCTAAAAGTAGGAAAAGAATCTTGTCTTGCTGCGAGTTACAGACCAATCTCCTTGACTAGCTGTTTATGCAAGCGGCTCGAAAAAAAATGATAAATCGGCGACTATTGTACTTTCCCGAGTTTAACAGTCTGTTGACAAAACTCAGACAGGCTTCAGGTATCAAAGGTACACTTCAGATAGCTTGATTCCATTTGGAATATATGTGATAGATGTCTTCATCCATGAGAAAAACTGCTTCTCTGTGTTCTTTGACATGGAGAAGGCGTATGATAAAACATGGCAATACGGTATATTGCTAGATTTGCACTCGCATGGCCTTACTGGTGATATGCTCAACGTTATTAAGGACTATCTCTGGGATCGCACATTTCGTGTTCGTGTGGGTTACGTGGTGTCTAGAAAATGGCGTACCCCAGGGGAGAGCTGAGCTGCGCACTTTTTTTTGTTAAAATCAGTTCACTAAAAATGTTCCCCCACTAACTGTCTCATACTCCACTTACGTTGATGACAATCAGGTTAGTTTTAGGTGCTGTAATTTATCGATATTTGAACGAGAAATCCTATCAAGTGTCATTCGGCAACTAAGTGTTCGGTAATTAAGCGTTAAACATACGTCATTCGGCACTATTCAACATTTCGAAAAAAGCCAAATAGCATTGGCAATACCGACCGCAACCTGTGTGTGTATATATGTATATATACATATATATATATATATATATATATATATATATATATATATATATATATATATATATATATATATATATATATATATATTAATGGACGTTACAAAAGGATGAAGGCTTTATTTACAAGCCGTGTGGAACCACAGGCAAGACGTGGTACAATGGAGCCCGGAGAACAGCGAGCCGGGGAACACTCTCTTCTTTGCCCTTCCTTCTACGTGCCAGCACGCCACCTCGATCCGTTTCCATTGGGACATACCCTGCACAGGCGATTGACTGCCGCCTAACGTAATAGAACCTAGTGATCGCTCTCTACCCAACACTGTAACAATTTCCTCCTGTGGAGACGAAGCGCACCTGGCGGGTTAAGGAGTGCGGCTATGACAACGCTTCAGCCGAATAACGTGCACGACCATGGTCTTGCCGGAACGACGGTCCCGATCAGTAACTTTTGCGATAACATAGTTCACAGCACTCAGCTGAGACAGCACTACAAAGGGGCCAGAGTACGTAGGCAAAATATTTTGGAAGCGGCCTCGTTGGCGAAGTGGAGTCCACAACCAAAGGAGTTCGCCCGAGTAGTAGGAGACTGGTGGGTGACGCTGATCGTAGCGTGCTTTGGTTCGCCCCTGCGAGCTTAGGGTGAGCAGTCGAGCCAGTCGCCAGGCTTCGTCAGCGAGGCACAAAGTCTCAGCCAGCGACATATCTTTAGGCGAAGAGAATGGATGGATGGTGTCGAGGAAGATTTGAGGAAGGCGGACGTACAGAACGAAGAACGGAGAATATCCTGTGTTCATTGGCGGTATTGTACGCGTAGGTTATAAAGGGAAGAACAATGTCCCAATTGGTTTGTTCTGAATCACTGTAAAAAGACAGCGTGTTATTTAGCTTGCGATTTGTGTGTTCAGTGAGTCCGTTTGTCTGCGGGTGGTATGGTGTGGAATGTCGATATTCGGAGCCACAAAGCTGAAGAAGCGCTTCCACGACGTCCGCCGTAAAGTGCCGGCCACGGTCACTGATTACGACGCGAGGAGCTCCATCGCGTAGAATAACGCGATTCAAAATGAAAGACGCAACATCCGCGGCCGTTGCAGTGCAAAGAAGAGCGGTCTCAACGTAGTGTGCCAAAAAATCCACACAGACGATGATCCAACGGTGACCTGACTTTGACTTCAGTAAGGGCCCCATCAAATCAATGCCCACTTTGTCAAAGGGCGACATGGGAGAATTCACTGGTTGCAAAGGGCCCGGAGAGGGAGCCGTAGGACGCATGTAAAGCTGACATTGAGGGCAGCTGGGGACATATTTCTGCACTTCAGTTTGCATACGAGGCCAGTAAAAGCGTTGCCATAGCCGATGTAGGGTGCGGGAAAGGTCAAAGTGACCTGATGTGACGTCGTCGTGCATTGCGCGGAGAACCAGATGTCGGAACGTAGTGGGGACGACAAAAAGTAAATGCGGGCCATCAGCAGAGTCATTCTTCTTGAACAGAAGGCCATCGCGGACAACAAAGGGTGTCAAAATTGTGTCCTCCGCGGTTGCAAAAAGACTGCGCAGCGTTGGATCTTTCCGTTGTTCGGCCCAAAAAATTGGGGCGTCTGGGAATTCTGGTAATACGGAAGCCAGACAGTCCTCGAAGGTGTAATCGTCGCTGGATGTGCCCGCTAGAGGCAAGCGGGACAAACAGTCCGCATCGGTATGACGGCGCCCACTCTTGTAAGAGACTGTGAAATCGTATTCTTCTAAGCGTAAGGCCCGTCGAGCCAGGCGACCGGAAGGGTCGCGCCGTTCGACAACCCGCATAACGAGTGGTGGTCCTTGAATAAGTGAAGTGGCGTCCATACAGATGGCAGCGAAACATTTGTACAGCGAACACAACGGCAAGGCATTCCAGTTCCGTGGTGGTGTAGTTGCGCTCAGCTATGGACAGAGTGCAGCTGGCATAAGCGACGACGTGTTGTGCCCCTTCGTTTAAGTGGACCAGAAAAGCTCTACCGCCCACGCCACTCGCGTCACAGTGGAGCTCGGTGGGCGTCGTGGGATCAAAGGGGGCAAAATTCGGCCAGAACTTAAACATTTAGGCTGCGAAAATAGGACCCACAGTCGGACGCCCAAGAAAAAGGGCTGTCTTTACAGAGTAAGGAAGTCACGGCGTGGGCACTTTTCGCGAATCCTTGAATGAATCGTCGGAAATAGGAGCACAGACCCAGGAAGCTCCTCAGCTCTTTCAGGAATTGTGGGGCGTGGAAATCGCGCACGGCGGAGACTTTCTTGGGATCCGGCCTTATGCCTTGCTTATCTACGAGGACTCCTAGTACGAGGGTTTGGCGCTCCCCAAAATAACATTTTTTTAGGTCAGCACCAATCCTGCTTCCTCTAGGCAATCCAGGATAATGGCAAGCCTGATATTGTGCTCTTCAATTGACTTCCAGAAAATACTGACATCGTCAATATAGCACATGCAGATGTGTCATTTTAAGCCATGCAGAATGGTGTCCATAAAGTGCTCAAGTGTAGCGGGCGCATGACATAATCCAAAAGGCATCACATTGAACTCATAGAGCCCCCCCAGCGTCACGAAGGCCGTCTTCTCTTTGTCGAATGGGTGCACTGGGATTTGCCAGTAGCCCGACAGGAGATTGACCGAAGAAAAGCACGACGCTGAATGTATGCAGTTGACGGCGTCATGAATGCGCGGAAGCGGATACACATTTTTTTTGTCACAGCATTGAGTCGACGATATTTCACACAAAAGCGCCAAGAGTTATCCTTCTTCTTTTCAAAAATCACAGGAGCTGCCCATGGACTTGAAGACTCCCGGATGACCCCTTTTTCAGCAACTCCTGCGTTTCTCCAGTTATTACCTTGCACTCAGAAGGGAACACACGGTATGGCGTTTGACGAATCGGTGCTGCATTCTCAGTGATAATCCGAAGTTACATGCGCGACGCTGATAGTAAAGTTTCGTGGTCATCCCGAGCAAAATCAAATACCGCAGCATGTCGGGTAAGCACATCAAGTAACTCCTGCTGCTTATGAGAAGGAAGTGAGGTATTTATGATGTGCTTGAGCTGGCCGGTGTAGTCTGTGTTGTTGGTAGTCGTGTATGGCGTCCTATTCTCCGCATGAATGGTTACGGGAACGTCTTCGTCGGAACGAGCGAGTTCAAGTCTTCGGGGTAAAAGTACGGGTTCAATGGAAGCGTTCACCGTCCACACCCGGCTGCACCCATCTACCACATCAACCAAAGCACGGGGTATTAGCCCATTTTTCTTAACTGCGTTTGTTGCGTCCGCCTCCAGCAGGAATTCGTAGCTCCCTCGACGAAATGTTACGGACTTTACAGAGACAAACATAGCCGTCATGGGAGGTAGCATTACGTTATCGGTGACAGAAAACATTCCTTTAGTGCATTGCACCCTTCTTCAAAATAGAGAGGAAGAGTTTCGTTTCGCAACGAAATTTCGCCAGTTCCGCAGTCCAACATCGCACCGCAATCACGTAAAAAGTCGATCCCCAATATAATGTCATGAGTGGCCTGGGCTAAAACAATGGACTCCGTTATAAAACTGACTTCACCAAGCAAAACCGTCGCTTAACAGATTCCAACTGGAAACAAACGCTCGCCTCTGACTCCACGATACTAAATCTTTCGGTCGCAGAAAAACATAACTTTAGGCCCAAGACTGGTTTTGAAAGCGAAACTCATTACTGAAACCGCAGCTCCAGTATCTATCAAAGCTTCCGTGTTCACTCGATCTGCAGTAACAGTCCCGTTGTTCTTTGACATAACGACGGGCAGGGAAATTGCCGAAAACGACCTGCCCACGACCTCACCCTCGTCCGCCGCAGCATCTACTTTCCCTCGGGTTGTTGGCTCATTTCACGGCGTGGCGTTGGAGATCGCGGCCGTCAAGTGGTCGCAGGAGGAGTGAAGTTCCTGTCGGAACCCGGGGAATTGTTGTGCATTGTATTTGGCTGGAAAGACCGCTGGAACGGTTCGTTGCTCTGGTTATCTGGGTATGGCCGTCGAGGTGGCGGTTCGTATTGCTTAGGAGGCCGACGGCAAAAATGGGAATTGTGACCACGGATACCACAGTTGTAGCAGGTGCGCTGTTCCTGAAATGCGACCGGTTGTCCTAAGGAACCGCGTGGTCGGGAGTAGCCGACAGGTGCATAACGGGTTGGCTCCTCGAAGTAATTTTCATACTCCCGAGTTGGAGGACTGAAATCTGTACGCCTGGTATGGTCTTCATTGTAAGCGTTATGGTCATTCCTATTCCCTGCTCGAACCCAAGGCATCTGAGAGTGACTCTGGATGGCTTGCACTGTGCATTGCCGAAAAATTGGATCAGGAAGTGCGCACTGGTGAAAGCTTTAGTCACTGCACAAACTTTGCTGTGTGGATTCTTCTGTAATCATGCGAAGCACCACTGTAGCTTTGTCCTCGGAAGGGGTTGAGCCGACGTCCACGTTGGAAACAGTACTCACGTTAACCAGCCGTCCAAACATGGAGGTGATACGTCGCATTTTTTAGGGTTTGCAACGCGCGGCAATAGCGAATTACACCCAGAGCTGGCGCCAGGTTTTCCTTAGTTATGAGGTAGTTATAGACGTCCTCAGCAACACCTTTAAGCCGGTGACACACTGTGTCCTCGTCTGGCATCGAAGGAGTAATGTGGCTGCACAGTTTGAGGACTTCTTCAATGTATGCGGTGCAAGTTTCGCCCGGGACCTGAGCTCTCTGCGCAAGAGTCTGCTCTGCCTTCTTCTTTCGGGCAGCCGTGTCGACAAAGCTCGCCAGAAATTCGTTTACAAAACTGTTCCACGTATCAAATCTGTGCCCATGATTGTGAAACGACACCAATGCGGTAAGGTCAAAGGATAAGACCACGTTCGTGAGCTGTTGGCGAGCGTCCCGCCGGTTGTACTTGCTGACTTGCTGGTAGTGCTTCGGCCAGTCCTCTGCGTCTTCTTCGATAGTTCCTTTAAACATGCGTGGTTCTCTCTGATGAGACCAGGCACCGACCCTTCCAGAAGAGGTGACATCCGTCGGCCCCGTTAGCATTGGCGCTTCATTTGGAGGTAGACCAGCCACACGCCTGCTGCGTAGAAAATAGGGTGGTTTCGCCTCGTCCAGGACGACGAATTACCCACCACCTTCACCAGATGCTACGGATATTACAAATGGACGAATGCTTTGTTTACAAGTTGTGCGGAACCACAGGCAAGACGTGGTACAATGGAGGCAGGGGAGCAGCGAGCCGGAGAAAACTCTCTTCTTCGCCGTCTTCTTCTACGTGCCAGCAAACCCCCTCGATCCTGTTTCACTGACACATACCCAACACAGGCGATTGACTGCCGACTAGCGTAACAGACATCCTAGTGATCGTTCTGTACCTCACACTGTAACAATGTATTTATATATATATATATTTTTATAGGGAGCAGTTGAACTTTTCAAGATGGTAGAGAACACAAGAAAAGAAAACTTTGAACAAGGTAAAAGCACGATTGTTGCCAACGTTGCAGCAAAGAGACTTGCTTTGTCAGGCAAGACGAAAGCAAGTCTCTTTGCTGAAATGTTGCAACAATCGTGCTTTTACCTTGTTCAAAGTTTTCTTATATATATATATATATATATATATTTATAAATATATGAATATACACATATAAGCAGAAGAAGACTCGACACGTGGAGCCAGATGAAATAGTTGAAAAAATGGTTCACTCATGCCTAAGAACAAAACGGTGGTTTACAGACGTTTCGACTGGAGGAACAGTCTTCATCTGAGTAACATACAAACTAGAAGCACGCTCGATCAAATAGGTGCAGAAGATGTGCAACAGTGCCCTCTTGCTATGGACATTTGGTGGGTTGGGGCGAGAGAACAGGGGAAGTGAGGGCACTATACATGCGCACAAACTTAAGTGAGGTTGTTATGCTTATTGTCTTTCCACAGAAGAGAAAAGAAGGAACATACGAATGAAAGCCACGTTTCATAGTAACAGGAGATGCGGTACCACGACCGACAAACCCTTTTCTAAAGAAGAAAGCAATGAACAATTTCATTTCTTTCAAAAAAGACAGGTTGGGAGGCTAGTGAAAAACAGGCACTTCAAAGGTAATTAAAGGAATTAACGAATGGTACAGTTAACTTCACAACACAATAAATGCAAACTACACGAACAACAAATACACAACGGAGGCTGCTGCGACCCATGCATTTCGGAAAATACCAACGACCGGCGGCATGAGGAATCTCAGGGCAGTTTACACGTTCACAAAAGTGCTAGAGGAGCACGTGTCAGCAAACGAACCAATTATAAGACTGTGTACTTATTCCTAAACAAGTATATATTCTTATAATTAGCTGTGTTGCTGACACGTGCGCCCCTATGAGTTCTGTGAACTTGTGAGGTGCCCTTACATCCCCCACGCCATTAAAATTTTCAGAAATGGATGTGTCACCGGCGGCCGTCGTTCTGTATTTGCTGTTCTTTACTTTGCAATTCGTGTGTTGAGACGTTAGCTGCACCATTCGCTTATTGCTGTAATTCGTACCTGAAGTGTCTGTTTTTCACGAGCTTCCCACCCTGTTTTTTTTTTCTTTTAATAGAATGAAGTTGTTTATTCCTTTGCCTTTAAGAATATAGTTTGTCGCCCGTGGTACCGGATTCCCTGGTAATATGAAATCGCTGTTTTGTTCTTTTCTTTGTTTTGTTTGCTGTGGAGAGATAGTGAGTAGAACAACGTCACGAAAGTTTGTACGCATTTATAGTGTCCTCACTTCCCCTGTTCTCTGGCCCCAACCCACCAAATGTTCTTAACAAGGGGCACTGTTGCTCATCTTCTGCACCTGTATAAGGGTGTGTGCTACTAGGTTGTATGTTACTCAGATGAAAACTGTTCCTCCAGTCGAAACGTCAGTAAACCACCGTTTCTGTTTTTAATCATTGGTCAACAATTTTTTCAAAATAATATATATTTAATTATATAAATGAGTACGGATTGAGATTCACCAAGTAGGGGTTAGAGAAAGACGTTGGAACAGCGCTTTGTCTTTAACCAGCAACCGTTATATATGTATACATTCCTATTTTGAGTTGAGCGTTCCGCATACCAAAAAGTAACAGCACGGGTTAACTTCCATATCCTTCAAAAACCTGGCTCATTAGGGTTTAGCTTTAATGTACTTTCCTAGTAAACACAGGAAGGATTGGTGAAGGTTTTTGTCAAATTATGTTGGTTGGTGAGGACATCTGTTGAGTTCACAAAGGTGGTCTAAATTGCAATGCAGTGTAAGGTCGTCGACCAGCCCTACTTATCACATTCAGCTCTTTGGGTACAATTTTCTTCTTAAATTTAGGAAAAAATAATCCCTTTTTTTTAATTGAAATGCTCCTTTCAAGCAAGAGCTGCTGCTTCCACAGAAGTGGCAACACAGCAGGGGCTTCACAACAGCCGTGAGGTGGCATCTGCACTTCATTAATTACATGCTTTTAACTCTTTGTCAGAGCTGCAAAAGGCGAGACCACCTGTGGCATCTTTCAACAATTCTGTGGCGACAGTTAGGTGACTTTTATCATAGTTATCTGCTAGGTTTTTCTTGGCAGCATTTTTTTCTGTAAGCTGTGAAGCAGTACTCCTTTGGTGTATGGTGCAGAATATTGGTATCACATGCCCACACTGCCACTGAGTGATGGTCGTTTTATCACTGATTGAATAAGTACAAGTGTATCGTTCGAGCATTGCTAACTGGGTCTAGGGATCAATAAAAATTTTGATCTAATTAGTAGGCACAATAATTAATTGAATTGATTAGAGAATTGGTTGGGGCCTGTATAGAAGGAATTAAAATGACAACGCTAGATTCCAAATACAAGGTCGCTTTTTTCAGCCATGCTTGAAGGAGTCAGAATCATATACATTTTTAAGTGTATGTGTGTCTGTTAAAAATCTACCCAGTATAGCTAAACAAACACACGTGTGCTGAAAATAAGGTAAAAGCATTTACCGGAATACCCGTCAGAAAGCACACCCAGTGATTCTCTTTATTGTCACTCTGAATTTGCGCACTAACCATGAGAATATATAAACGGGTTGTTGCGTAAAGCGATGGCCACAGATACCCTTACGCAGAGAGTAGCTTGATGATGTAAGATTAAGTGGGGGTCCAATAAGTTAACGAGTTTGCTGGGTAAAAAATTATTTTCAAATAAAGCTGTAATCCACTAACCAGTTGGTGAATTGATTATTTCGTCAACCCTGTGCAAAACCCGCGCTTGCTCATAGCGGCTCCCCAAAAAGAAGGACTATGTCAGCTGTGTTGTACGTGCTGCACCTAGGCTGTGGCAAAGAAACCGTCCCTATGCTTCACTTTCTCCAGCTGCCGTTTGCAGGCTCCAGAATCTGCTAGCAATATATAGCCAGTACAACACTAAATGCAGTCTTCACCAGCCCTGACATGGTATGCATGCGTTTTCTTGTGACAGGATGCACTAGTGACGACGCTGAGTTCCTGTATCTGGCGGAAGAAGAGTTCTTCTGGATACTATTTTGAATGCACCGCGGAATCTCTACTTGAATGGAGATACAAATATGAGTGCCTAATGTTTAAGACAGAGACTGATTTTTTTTTAATTTCACGGCCTTTATATGAAACTTAGCAATAGTAGCCTAAACAGACTTGAACAGCACGAGGTAGAATTTTTTCTTTTTCAAATGTGTGCACTTTTCTAAATAGCACAGTCAACAAAGTATTCAAAAATGCAATCAAGCGGGTTAAACTGATGATGAATAAGTGCTGTGTTGTGGTGTGTAAGTACTCTTTTCCCACATCGTACAACCACACAACCCACAAACGTCTACACAACCTACAAGGTACAACCTACAAAACTGCCACAAACTACAAGCATCTGCCCTCGCTATGCATTGATGCCGCACAAACAAATGTATTACCTTGTATTTTTATTTTTAAGGATAGTAGGTGTGGTGTGTTCACGAATTGCAGATTCATGGTGCTTCGTTCTGATACAATTGCACGTTACAACCAGAGCTTTTTGTCAATTTAACTCAGAATCATATTCCTTATAACTGCGAATGCCTGAAACAATGCAATGCCCAAAGCAAGCTGTACAAGAAGAGGGTGGCTTGTACACGTAGATTCTTGTCAAAACAATTTTTATGTAGAAGTCATAGAATGTCACGTTGGTTTTCGGTTCGGTTTGATAGTGTCCTAGCCCTCCTATCTGCAAAGTCCAAACACTGCAATTCATTTTAATTCTGGCTTTGGCTGAGTTTTGACGCATACAGTTCTGTGGTAGCCGCAAATTCAAAATTGAAAATCCCAGTACATGTGCTTCCTGAACTTTACATATACACACGGCGTCAGTAAGTCTAAAAACATGATGGAATAGGTGTTGTTTATTAAGGCATTGCCTAACTGTTTAAACAGGACTGAGAAATGTAGGCACAATCTACTTGTCCCAGCCTTTTGTGACGTTCCCTTGTGCTCCGAAAATTGGGGTTTTAATGATTGCAGCCAGCGTATCGGAATACAAAAGAAGATGTCACCTTAGTATCGTGATGCTCCAAGCAATCATCCGCAATGATTCAGGTATTTCTATATTATGCAATTCCAACAATCCATCGCCCCGTCGAAGTCAGGAGAAAGATTTTGTTTCCGAATAGGAATAGTGTTTTAACATTGCCGCCGATGCTAGGAAAACTTACTCATACTAAGCGTACAGATTTCTCATAATTAAACTGAGATCACAAAGTACACGCTGTGAGCACCTGTAAAAATTCAGAGAAACGTTGCGAACAAGCTGAACAGTGATAGCACGTGTCTTTGCGTAAGTCAGCATTTCAAAACAAACATGGTTCGTATATGTTTTTCGTGCGTTATTTGTGCTGGTCTACAGACCTCACAAGTATTAAAATAAACCACCCCCGTCTTCCTCAAAACACCTTTATTCACCGAAAGAATTTCTGAGGAGCCATCCGTTGAAATCATGTGCTTTGACTGACCACTGATTGGAGATTTTAAATGAAGTGGATGCTACACAAATCACGCAAGCCTTTATGTGTCCAATTCTGTCTCTTTATCTCTGCAGTCAAACCATGTGACTGCATCGCGAATAATCACTGAGTACAGTGCAGTCAAACTAAATGCGTTGATGACGAATCCTACAAGGCATGCCACCCGAATAGAGGGTAAAGGAACAGCCCGTATCATGCGACCGCAAAAACATGTTGTCCACCGAGGCTTTGGGAGCGTGTGGATAAAGTTGCGCAAACTACACTTGAAGTTTTCTCTACGCGCTGTTTGGCACCTTTATTTCACACTTCAGCCATGTTGTAGCTAACACTCATTGTCTCTAAGATTGAAAGGGGCGCCGAAGCCAAAGAATAATAGTTTCTTTCAAAAGACAGCTTTATTCTTAGAACAATGACCCGCAATTTATCCGGAATGGCGAACAAATATTGGTGGTAGTACGTAAACCCATGAAGCTGTGCTGACTCCTAATCGACTTTCCGCCAGTTTAAGTGAAATCACACAACATTGTTTGCGCGATTAGCGGCCGCCCACAAAACTAACCGCGACAGAACCATGTGCCTCTAGGTCTGTTCATATAACTTGAAAAAAAAAAACACGTCGTTATTAGTCTGATGACTTATTTTAGTGTTGCTCATTTTGCACGCCTACTGCCCGCATTAGGTAAACGAAGTAGGTAATTTGAGCGTGTGTCAATATTTGTAGAGTTTGTTTGTTCTCGCATAAAACCACTTCTTTCCATGTGCAGGGGCCCTGAAAGTACTCCCCCAGGCCAGTTCTTTCACCATGAACAGTATTTATTTTACTGCACGATCCCATCATTGACCAAGTTAGCAACCAGTCTAGCAATACTTTACGGTGTACAGTGTGAAAAGTCACTGATTATTGTGTGAATATCGCGCTTATTGTTTAAATATTGCGCATGGTATAGCGCATATCCACATGGTAGATTTACGCAACTGTTTTTTTCTGCTTCGAGCATTCAGAAAATAGTACAGTAAAGTTTTTCAGTTGCATATCTGCCCCCTGGTTCAAAAGATACAGTAGCCGGCATTAATGAAAAGTTATTCACAAAATGCAAGGTTGACTTCATGACTGTTGTATTTGGTGAGCCGTTGCAGGAGGTGTACAAAGGCAGCCTGTCTGGTATGACAAAGAATACAAGATTACCGAGAAGATACACACTCTTAGGACTAGGTGATAGCACAGATTGCTTGTTAGCCAATAGCCCACATCTGCTTTATTCAGCGTTTGAGTCCTCTCGGATGACGGAAGGTACTCCGAGAGATGAAAATTCGCAGGAAGAGACTCAATTTGTTTTAGGACAAAAATTTCACTGATTGGTGTGATCGTTAATTGGTAAACAAACCACATTGTAAAGTCGAGCCACCCACTTAAAGAAAGCATCCTGTCTTTTGCGGCGCTGATATTCTAAGCTAGTTCTTCTGTTTTCTTTTATCCCAGCAACCTACGTGCGCTTATCTTCAGTTCGTTACCTGTTAAGGGGTTGGTAATGGAGTTGTGTATGTGTAAGCACGATCGGCAAGACTCGTGTGCACAGCAGACATGTTAGACTAGTTTGTACGCCCGGTCTTTCGGTAAATTGTACCGTCGCGTTCGCGTGTGCTTCTGGAGGAATTAAAATACCCGTGCACCGAAGAAAATTTGTTGCATCAGTGCGGTTTTGATTATGCAAAGCTGCCTGAGCTTACCTCTTGTAAATCTAAACGAGAACCTCAAAAATTAATAAGTACGTCAATTTATTAACACGAAACTCCTTGTCAGGGTATATACCAAAAGACAAAATTAAAGAAACACCAATTCCGATGTATGGTTGCACTCTCCTTTGGAAGTCTTCAAAAAACTTCCCATGAGCTGAATAAGGACAAATGCCAACAAATGTAAACGACTGAAGTTTTCATGAGGAACGCTGAAAAAAACACAACAGGGACCGGCTGTTTTGATGCTGCTACAGCAGTGCATTCGTCGCGGGATGCGAGCCCGCGTGACAATTTTTTATCGCGGGACATTGCAAGTCACAACAAAGCATGTTTATTGGCCGTATCCACTTCCACGTATACATAATATGCTAAAAAAATATATACCAAATTTCTTCAGATTGCGAACCAGCCTACTGCCACATCAACACCGTCTGCTTATTAGGTCGTATTTTGTTACTCCGGAAGGTTTTTTTTAGATGTTAAAGAATAGGAACAAATGTAAGGCCACTGATATTTAAGAGTCACCTTTTATATGATGCTTGATTCCATTCCTAACAATGTTTTTTTTCTACAAACCGACGCATCGTCTTACTTTGTTGCTTGGCTGCTTGGTTATATTGGAGCGGTATTCATAATAGTTTAAGCTAGTTTTTTTTCGTCAGCGACAGTTTCTCGTTCTTATATCATAGTCTCTATTATTTGCTGTTGTTTGCTTCATTCTGAACTTAATTTACTGGGCTCAGATGTTTCAAGCGGAGTACACCACATTAAAAATAAGCAGCAGTTCTGTTCAAACCTTCCCTTTATCAGAATAAAAGCTTGCTCGTCTATTGTGTAGGCTACTGGAGTTTATCGCTGCAATGCTGCAATATAGCATTGCGGTAATAACTTAAGCCTTAGCAGTTAGGTTGCTTGAGGATAATATACCATTTTTTGCTTGTTTTGTGCTTTTTATGAAGTCCTAATTTCTTGTTTACTGTTTATTACGCGTTAGCGAAAGCCGTTCAGAACAGCTTTTGCAGAGCAGAAACTCTCGCAAAGCACCCCAATCGCTATTACAGTAGCAATATCAAAGCGTACCACCATAAAAAACTGTAGCTTTACTTTTCACACGAAAGTCCACTGTGACATGTACAACAGTTTTGGCATTGTAAGTATTTTCTGAAACGATCATATTCGTGGGTCAGTACATTTCAGTAACGAGTTCTGGCTTGTATGCTAATGTTAAATTATTATATGTACCGGCGCAATACTTTGTGCACCTTAAAAATATTGACATTTGTAGAGAACATTACAACTCGATCTTAACAAACTTTAGCTGCATAGCTATACTTTCCCCAGTGGCAAAAAATTCGAGTAGAAGTAAATGACACAATCATTGATTAGGCTGCGAAGTTTACATTATAGGTAAAACCCACGCCAAGTTAATCTCGAAACTGAGGGCCATTATCGGGGAAGGACCTATTACAGCATGGATCACAAGCTTTCTGTCCCAGCGATTGCAATAAACTGTTTGCGACCAAGCACCATCGGATACAGTTACCGTCACCTCAGGCCTCCCCCAGGGATCAGTGTTAGGACCTCTCATATTCCTCATTTTCATTAACGACATCACCTGCAACGCAGACTGTCACATTAATCTTTTTGGAGACGACTGCATCATATACAAAAAAATTAAGGGCCCGAAAGACCACTGCACTCTGAATAGTTCACTCCAAAAAATTGCCGAATGGTGTAACACGTGGCAAATGTCCATCAGCAAAAAAACTCATTGTGTATGACCATTACAGCTAAAAAGAATCCCTCTAACTTCTCCTACATTCTTGAAGAAACCGTCCTTACCAAAGTCCACCAGCACAAATATTTAGGTGTCCCTCTAACATCAACCCTTCAGTGGGATTCACACATCGACATCATCACTTAAACTGCTCTGCGCAAATTATTTTTTCCTAGACGCCGCTTGCGACTTGCACCATGGCGTACCAAGCTGCTGGCCTACACCACGTTCGCACGCCCAATTCTCGAGAATGCCAACGTTGTTTGATTTCCGCACACAATTTCCAACAGAAATAAAATAGAAAGGGTACAAAGAAAAGCCATCAGGTTCATCTATAACAGGTACACCCGTAATGACTCCCCCACAAACTTGCTACTTCTTGCGGGTCTTTCAACACTATCGGACAGAGCAAAAGTAGCGCGCTTGAAATTCCTACACCAGGTACTACAACATCGGCTGAAAATAGATGCTTCCAAATATATATCACTTTCGAATTCATGCCTCTCACGCCGCAAGCACTCGTACACACTAAAAGAGTACTCTTTACATAATGATGCATTTCAATACGCGCTTTTTCCGCTTGCAGTGAAAGAATGGAATGAACTGGACCCAACTATATCAAATACAGTATCCTTTTCAACTTTCTGCAAATTACTGGATAACTACTCAACCGATCACAATGGCGAACTTTAAACATGTTTAGACCACTTTATATCTGTACTCATTTCCATAGCCACCTGCTTTAAGTACAAAGTACCTTCCTTTCAAAGTGACATTCCTGTCAATGCCACTTTTGTTTGGTTTTGTTTTCTTTTTGTCAAGCACTTCTGTTGTCCACGCAATGAACTCACTTTGCGGTTTTCTCTACATGTCCTTTGGATATGGTTGCACTCCAGCCCAACCAATAGCGCAGGGAATAGAAACCCGACGTTTCGAGGCCGGCGCGGCCTCCAGGCTTCGTGGATGTCGGCGCCCCCACTCTAGCGCCGTCTTGAATTGTTTCAGCGCGGTTGACCTCTCTCGGGGATCTTCGCTGAGGAACGTAGCCCTTGTTCCTACACCGACGGGCGCCTGTCGGCAGGGCTAAGCCGAATGATTCTGGCCCGGTGGGGCAACAAAGGGAGGGGCTGCTTCCCCCAGTTCGTTCCCCTTTCGAGGGCGGCCGTTCCGGCAAGGCCAACTTTCTGGTAGTCAGTTCCGCATTGTTCGGCGATGGCGCTGCGTTCTTTCTTCTGTCCGCCGACTTCGTTTCTGCGTTCCGGGTGCTCTCTCCCTTGTCGCGCGGTCTTTGGGGGTGGGGACTGGGTAGCCCGTCATCGTTGGTGGTTATGGACGATTTGCACCCTTCTTTTCTGGATAAACCGTCTGGCGCCGCGCTTGCTCATGGCACGCCGGGCACCGCTTTGGCGTTCCAGGGCTTCGACGGTCGATGCCCTCTCGCAGTTAGCCACCCTCTTTTGCTTACGGCGGCGGACACGGAATGGATAAACCTTTACAGTGGTTCTCTTTTTCTTCTTTCTTTTTGTTGGGTCCGCAATTATCCTATTCTGCTCACCTTGCGTGCATAATCCGGGAAACAAACAGTCGCCGCTCTGGGAATAGGGAGGACACAGCTGAGGCCTTTCGGTCGAGGGAGGGAGCCGAACTGAACTGTGGGTGGCGACCGGTGGGCGTGGTCTCCTGTGAGCGGAGAGCTCCTGCTTCTACTCGTCACTTGGACATCAAAGAAGAAGAAAGGGAGGGGGGGGAGGAGGGAGCCGTCGCGTTCGCTTTAAAGCGTGAACTGGATTTCGGGGTGGAGGGAATTTGATGCTTGTCCGAAACTAAACTGCGGTGGTCTTCACTACGCAAAGACTTTGAATGTCTATGTCTTTACATTGTTTACATGTCTGTACGTCTGTATTGTTGTCGGTATTCTTGTGTCTACACTATGGTTGTGTCTATACCGTTGTTTTGACCTTCCCCTTATGTAACACCCCGCAAGGGCTCCCTGAGGGAAACCTCAACGTTGACAATGCTGAACAACTCAACGGTTTGGCACGTGAAGTGAAAGTGTGTGGTACCCTTTTATTGTACAGTTAATTGTTTTTGCTTGTTGGCCAATGTTAGGCCATTGCTGTTGTTCCTGCTGAAATTGTATGATTGCCCACCCGCTGTGGTCTCGCCCGAGACTGGCAGTATTGAAAATAAATAAATAAATAAAAAATAAATACTTTCACTTTTAGGGCTTATACACCTATTGGATTACTGGTATTCTATATTAACTATTGTGTCTTATCAAGGTGAACAGGCAGACATCCGTAATCTTGTCGACGGCAGTATGGTATCCAGAATATGGTTTCTTTATATTTTGTACAACGGCCAATATAAAATATCCTGAACTATCTCCAAACTTTCTTCAAGCACTCACTCCGAAAAAGAAACAATCGGGCAATAGTCAAATGTATTGTAACGATGAAAGGGGGAAAAAAATCTTCATTTGCATCAGCCATTCCAGAGTGTAACAAATATAAGGTGGACAGCGCCAACAGCACATATTTTTAGTGCTATGTCAGAGCCTTTATTGCCCCGGGATTTGAACCCGTGGTACAGACGAAAACTTGCATATATAAAGTTCATTAATTTTTCTTTGTATCAAACCACCGATGTCTGTATCAATGCAACTAAGCTGTAAATATGCCTCTCCGCGCCCCGTATCCACGCTGTAGAGGCTTTGAACTGTTACCTATCCAAGTCATCTGGCTTCGCAATGTTTCCTCTCTGTGTATACCCGACTGTACAAGTGTACCACTCAATGTATTTTCTTTTCTCTTGCGTGTTAGCGCGTACGTGCTGATTCTGTTTAAAACGTGAATTCGCTATTAACCTTCCTGCATTGGTCCTAAAGGCCCTGCAGTAGCGTACTGCAGGGCCTTCAGGACCCGTGCAGCAAAGATGGATTCAATAAATGAAGGAATAAACAAATGCATCCTAATATCTACCGAGAGGAGCATATTTGCTTTTGTATTCCAAATGAAATAAAGCCTATAGCTTCAAAAGGGGAGATCCAAATGGCAGTTTACAAAATTGTATTTAGCAAAGGTATGAATTGCCCAATATCATTATAAAAATTTTCAATGCATACTCTCAGCACCGATATATGGATATATATATATATAAATATATATATATATATATATATATTTTATATATATATATAGCGAATCAGAATAGGAAATGAGGGGCTCGTAGAAATAAAACAGAAATAAGGGTTGGCAGTCAATAAAACCTCTTAAAGCCAAGGGGAGGTTGTGGTAGGTCATTGAAGCAGATAGAGAATTTGGAAAGAGAGAAAGAAAGCGAAGAAAAAATGTCCGCCAGGTGGGATCCGCACCCACGACCTCCCGAATACCGGTCTAGTGCGATAACCACTACGCTACCGGCGGGGCGATTTTCTCCCCCGCTTTCAGGGGGAGAAAGCGGGGGAGAAAAGCACGCCCCTGCACAGGAAAAAAAAACATTGACATAAATACCCCAGAAAGCGGGGTAAAACGCTCGCCCTTCCTTTTCTAGCACACCACAGCTGGTGTTGTACTTTTGTTCACATTATTACGTATAATATTTACGGTACCTCTAAATACGGCAGTACCTAAGGTTGTCCTCAATAATTGACTCAGCATAACTCGACTAAGTCAATATATATTCTCACTGCTACTTCTGCGCTGCCTAACGCCTATACATTATTCCCCTTGTAGTACCGGGGTTGTTGCACCCGGCCGCGGTTCCAGAGGAAGACATTGCGCCCCCTAAGGCACACCTTTACAGGGAGTTCTGTTCCGTTGACGTCCACTCATCAGCCGATCCCGCTGCGCACGCCTGGTCCCGCCGAGTCCGCCATGTTCTCATCTCGCTCTAGTGGCGCCACATCTAAATTCCCACCCTGCACATGTCAATCCCGTGGCATTGTCCCCCGCCACTATTGCCAGGTTACCACACTCTCCCTTCTCCGAAGAAAAGGCCGACGCACATTCCTCGAGCCAACCCCGAATAGACAGGAATGGCATCGGCATTGGCATCGGCCTCAGACTCGATGACATCGGCCGCGGAGCCCCAAGATGATGCCACAGCGCACAGAACAGCTGCCAGCAGCAAGCTTCATACTGAAAACGTCCTCCGGGACTGCAGCAACAGCATCACAGGAGCTCAGGTACAGCCATAGACGCCTCTGAATAACTGGCGCCACTTGAAGAGTCCCACCAACCGATGAGGGACTGTTCAACAGCCCTACAGTGAGAAGATAGGACCTCCGGGCCAGATGAACGCAGCGCAGAAGTGGAACTGAGAACACCCCCGAAAAGTCCAGTTCAAGGCCTACTGCAAACACAAGAAACAGCACAGTTGAGAGGATAAAGCAGGAACTGCCCGGAGCAAGTGCCGTGGAGCTGAGAAGGTGGCCCCAAGGCCAGGTAGTCAGGGGCTTAGGCTGCCTTCGGGTCATGCACAACGCGCATGTTGCTGTGGCAGTGGTGAAGGTCCTCTAAACGGTGCGGCGGTGAATGCGAGCGCTGCCAGAGCGAATGCCAAAATGGAGACTGGACGCCAAAGAACGAAAAATTAAACCCCAGAAACAAAAAATTACAGCGGAGAATGCAAATAAAAAAAAATAAAGATGCCCATCACCTGGGACTGATCAAGCATCACGAAGCGCGCGGGACCGTGGTAATTGTTCGTTATACACGTCACTTCCCTATATGCGTCGTGCACTAAATTGACACCCGATAAATCAGATAAGCATATATAAGAAGCAGAAGTTCATTCAATCTTACAAGGAGATGAAGGTTACAAAGCAAAATTATACAGACGAGGGTCCCATAGTCGATACTGCACCAGAACCCTCGGTTAAATATTACATAGAAGAATAAAACACAGGGAAAACCGCTAGAATCATATTATACAGTGGCATATTATAGAGCTATATGCATTGCAGAGTAGTAATATAAATTATAAAAAAAATATTGACAATATAGCAATACAAAATAACTAGTATATTCAAGGCGGACTCCAAGGGGGAGAAAAAAAGGACAAATAGACTAATAGGAAACGCAATATTATACATGTAAAAATTTATTAATCTTCAAAAGAACACAAAGCAATTTTTAGGAGATAGAAAACACTAAACCGCGCATCTAGGTGGAATCTCTGAACACCCTATGCCACAAGAAACAAAAGCAGGCATAATTAAATTCACTCAGTGTGAGAAAACATGATGAAGCAAAAAGGAATAGAAGGAATGAAGTTGAAATGTAACATAAATAATAAAAACCCAGTGCAGCACTACACACATACAGTCAGCGAGAAAAAACAATACGCAAAAATGCAACAAAAATTACTCAAAAATACAAAAAAAATTTCACTATGACTATTATGAACCATTCAGCACTCTAGAAGAAACTTTTTAAGAAGCCTTTAAAATGATGATAAAGATGATAGAGCTTCAATTTCAATGGGGAGGCTGTTTTAGTTTGCAATAACTGAAAAATGCGAATGCATTTTACCGTAGTTAGTGGAATAAAGTAAGCAAGTAATTAGAATTAGCAGCGAACCTATATGTTTAGTTACATCAGATTTAAACTCCAATATGCAAAAAATGTCAATAATTTTCTTCTGCACAGTAGTATGACGTACTGAATGCGCAACCACCACCGACCTGATGCTATCGAGGTTCACGGCATGCTGCGGCGTGCGGTCAAGGAGTGACGATATATATATATCTGTAGCGCGTCAAATGCCGCTATCGCTTCGCGGGTAGTCATAACTCTTGGTTCTGCAAGCTCTTCATCGCTACTCGCCTGGTCATTTGTGGCGCCCCTTTTCTCTATAATGGCCTCCACGATGTCGCCAGTTGTAAGGTCAGAGCAGATTATGACCTGGTTGTCCACCGAGACATAATCGTCGGCCGTCACAACCAATGCGGCGTCGCAATATGCACTGTACGTGTTTATGGACTCCTGCAGCTCCATGGCCGAAATGGCTGACTCACGACCGTCAGCACATATATCGGATGGGTCGTCAGCTTCAGTGAAACCAGCACTGCGCCAGCAATTGCGCACTACGTCGGCGGGCACCTTCTGCCACGTGTCTGTAACGATTTTAATGGCCTGGCGGACGTTGATCCTAGTTGGCCCTTCAATGTTGTGTTGGAGTTTGAGCAGAATTCGCTGCAGCATCATCGTGCGGTAGCGGGCTTTAACGGACCGTATGATCCATTGGTCCAATAGCTGCCGCACCGACGTGCAATTCGGCGGCAGAAAAATCACTTCCACGTGGTTTAGCACCGGGATCTTGTTGTGTGCGGGGCAGTAGTCGATGAGAAGAGCAATATTGCGATTCTGAAGGCGCATCGTTTTCTCCAGTTGCAAGAGCCAGGTTTGGAAAAAGTTCGCCGTCATCCAGGCGTTTTTCTTCGCACCATGATTTTCTGGAACGCTACGCACGCCCTTAAAGCATCGTGGTTGGCTTACCTCCCAATCACTAGCGGCTTCAGCTTCTCAGTCCCTGCTGCATTGCAGCAGAGCAGCACAGTCAGACGTTGCTTGGACTTTTTCCCCCTTTGTAGCGATCTGTTTTCTCGCACAGGGTCTTCTGAGGTAGCAACTGATAAAAAAGAGCAGTTTCGTCAGCAATAAATGTGTCTTCCGGCCTGTACTCGTGCAGCACTCTCAGCAGTTGGGACGCACGCCAATTGTCGGCGAGATCGTGCGGTGCGTCAGCCTCTTCGCCAGCCAAGTCTTGAAAACAATTTCATGTCGTTGTGTAAGGCTTCTCAGCCGCTCATCACTTTGAAGTCCGCTTCATCCATGCCAAGGGCGAAGGCAAACTGTTTAGCCTTCTGACACAGCAACGGCCCGCTGACAGGAATCTTCCTTGCACATACATCGGCAAACCACGTGTAGACGGCGGCGTCAATATCCTGAAATGTGGCTGCATGGATCCGCTTCCTTGACGGGTCCGTTTAGATGTTGTGCCACTTGTTCCGGTAACTTTTCTTTGTCCTTAACGAACGTCGACAAGGTCGATGCCCTGATACCGCACTCCTAGGCTACGTCTTTTTTTTTTCCGGCCGCTCTGCACGGCACTGATGATCTTCGTCTTCTCATCGAGGCTGAATTGTCGTCGCTTTTTAGTCCCTGCAGCTTCACCTGCACTCATCGCGATTCCAAGACGTTGCAACACGAGCACGGTGCAATCGAACAACCACGCTAAACACCAGATAAGGAACGGACTCGCTTCTCTCCGTAGTCAGGCAGTGCGCGCATGCGCACACTTAGCTGACTCTTCTTACGCCGTTTTTCTGCTGCCGCCTCCCCAGGACTAGCCCAAAAACTCTCCTCCAAATCGTTATTGCCCTTTGTCCCTTCCTTCTCACAACCGTTCTCTCATTCCAAAAAAACATCTCCAATACTCGTTTTATCCCAAATTTGCACACCGATCTTCCTTTTCCTTCTTTCTTTTCGCTAAAAAGTGCAAGTGCTCCGGGACCACGCCGACGTACCGTGACTCTTTTGCGCCATGTCTCATTTTATTTATTACACTGTGGACCCTGCTGTTACGACGAAACTCGGTCCAGACTGCTTTTCCGCCGGCAGAAAAACATTGGTGGGAGCGGAACAAAAGGAAGGCCACCCAACCTGGAAGTTAAGAGGCGACATGGAAATTGTTTGTCGATGTGTTCCGCGTTCCTGTTTGGTCTATTCGTCGTCGTTCGACACAAGAAAGTCCGAAGGTACAGCTGGTTCAGCTCCAGGCCAACGCCTTAAAAAGAGAGAGTAACCGCCGTCCGGCCACGCCGCCATTCTGTGCTGGCGTTTGCGCCACCGTAGTGATTAGAAAGTTTTAGCTAACCCTTTTCGACGGTCCGCTCCGGTATCGGCGGCACGCTCACCGCAACCGGAGCCAATGCCATTCGCAGACAAGCGCGGCACGCATGCGCATGGCGCTCCCGCTTGCTATCGGAGCGGAGCGGACCGTGGAAAACAGTCAGCTAAAACACTCCTTTGTGTTCTTCGCCCCGAGGCACAAAGCGCAATTATGCGAACCGTCCCCTCTCTGGCTGCGTTAAAGGAAAGACGTGGGCTTCCCGGGGAGGAGTTTTGTGGGAGGAAACACTAGCCCTCGCTTACGCGCGCTGCCTGGAAAATATTTCGGTAGGAGGGGAAAAAGGGGGGGGGGTCGAACTCCATCCTCCCGCTGGCTACAACCCTGAGCATCAGTGCAGCGGCATTATCGCCCTTTTTTATTTTTGTACTTCTTTAAAAGATAACCCGGTGTGACCTTGGTCTTGCCGTTTGCATTAGCGAGTGCCATCGGCGGCAGCAGCTGGCCGCGGCGACGCAGCCCCGAGCCTATACCGAGCTGCCCGGTTGCTCGGGTTCGGTTCGCTGCTGCGCGTTACCACGTGTACGGCTAGCCGTATTCGTTATCAACCAACAATTCAGCGATTGGGAACGCATAATTTTCTTCGTTAAACAGGGAAATTTGCTGTAGTGGTATTCGCTGTAGTAGCGTTCACAATACATAGGAAACACCGGAATCTGTTCAGGCCTTATGGCATGCTTCGTTGTACAGGCCATTTCGTATTAGAAGCGTTCGTTGTAGCGGCGTTTGACTGTGAACCAAAACAAAAAGTATTTAAAAAAGGAAGCAGTAAAAATGACGTAGAAAGTTTATAGTAGGGCTGCGCAGACGCCATTGGAAAAGAAGAGGCGTTGCGGCGAAAAGCAGATCAGTCTACGTGGTAATGTTTAAGGTCTGCTATACTAACCGGGCCTGCTAGTTCCCCTGTACTGCTGTTGCGTAAAAGATACGTAAAAAGATACGTCCGCATCTCTTGGGGGCACGCGTGGAGCAACCAAGAGGCTCGGATGGGTAGAAGATCCACGGCCAGACATGTCCCTGGAACGAAATGCTCTCCCGTGACACGAAGCAAACACGGGAAGAAAAAATCGTTATATAGACAACAGAAGACACTACAAAGGTGCCTCAAATTACGAGGACGGCTACCGAAAAATCTCGAGAGGCACTCAAAAATGACAATGTAATTCGCACTCCAACCCACCGCGGAACACCAAAACAAGAAAGAAGACCACAATGCCCTTTCCAGGTTTCCCAGGAAGACACTGCGCCCCTTAAAGCGCAACTTTACTGGGAGTCAGGTTTCGTGGAGGTCCACTCCTCAGCCGATCCCGCTTCGCACACCTAGTCCCACCGAGTCCGCCATGTCCTAATCTCGCTTAAGTCGCGCCACAACTTAATCCTCACCCGACACATGTTCAACCCGTGAAATTGCCCCCGCATTTTTCCGGGTTACCACACTCTCTCACAATATCCTCCCCTTGAATATTCGGTTACAGTTTATCTTCGTCGTTTCTTTTCACAAGATGGTTTATGATCACCGTGCGTGCCGGTTTATTGTATTTGACCTGTTGCAGTAGAATATTTTTATACCCGAGTTTTATTTAAAACATGTTTTTTTACCGCGGATTCTGCCAACTACGCCAAGAACTTTATCTTTGAATAGAATGTATTGTACAATGAGGTAATTTCAGCTACATAATCTTGCATTTCTTTTTCCATTCTTCACACAGTATCTTCAGAATCATTAATTAGTGCAACTGCACTTGTGCTCCAATAAATATATGTTTGTTTCTTGCCTCTTCCTGTTAGTGCCATAATGCGTATTTCTGGCTGGATTTGTGATGTAAAGATTTATTTAAATGTTGGTTTTTCTGAAAAGTGTGTATTTTATATGTATGATTAACGCAAAAAAAGTGGCTGTGACTCAGCTCAGCTAAGCCTGAATATACTAAGTGAACGCCTATTTAAAATAATTACGTCTTTGTTAGCAGCTGCTCGAACATATCCGTTGATTGGTCTAACGCCGCTTACCAACAAAGGCTCAAAGCCTCCCGCTCCAGTGAAGTGCTCAGGGAAGACGGCTCTGCTGTGGTCTTATCCATGGCCATACCTCCACTCATCCTTGCGTGCGTTGGCGTGGTCCGGTGGTGATCTAGCAGCAGAGACCACATATGCGAAGGCGGCTGCGGAAGGACTTGACCCTAGGCGTCACGTGATGCGTAGCAAAGGCTACTGCGCAGCCGCGATAAAAAATAAAGTCAAAGTGCTGACGATGGCTAAAATTCGCTGTGATAGCTTTGCAAAGCGATGCTTAAGCAACTCAAACGTAATGCAATATACTACCGAAGAACTTGTCATCAGATGGAATAAAATTGGAAGTCTCGCCTTTACGGAGTTTTGAATGCACATTAACTGCGTCAGAACAAGCACGGCAGAAAGAGTTTTTTAAGGCCCTTGTTTATAACGCCAAAATCATTCATGGTGTTGAAGGCGATTCATCAGATATTCAATGTGGCCTGGCGCTTCTGAAAAATTACAGTACCAGTCTGCTTTGGCAGCAGGGAATGCCACTGTCAATTTTAATTCGCTGGGTATTCGGAAATCAACTTCCAGCATTATTTCAATATTGTGGGGTAGGTTTGTGAGACGTAATGAATGTACTTGGTACGTATAGTCAAATAGTGCGAATAAACACGCTGGGAGCACTTAACCCGACATACCGACGTGACTGGGAAAATCTTATGATCGTTTTTGAAGTGGGAAATACTCATCAGATGCTACAGATGGAGAGAAGAAAGACGCGACGCGCACTCCTTCCAGTTTCAATAACTATGAACCGAGTATACCAGCTTTCTATCTTATCTCTGATTGTGTGTATGGCTATCGAACGTGAAAACAGGAAACTGGGCGTTAACGTACAAACAGTGAGTCGCCCCCGTATGAAGTCTCTCCTGTCTGAGTCGACAAGCAGTGCCACGAAAATGCAAAATCGGCTAACTTCACTTGAGAAAAAATCACCAGTATCCTAAACAGAACGACTTGCATTGACAACGTGTTGGGGCTTCCACATCAGCTTCAGAGCTTTAAGAAAACTGTTTTGTGCTCTCAAAATGCCACCGGCAAATACAAGTTATCTGTGCAATTATATTAGAATAACCGCATTACTCTTGCAGATATACAACTACTCCAAAATATCAAAATAGATTTACACTACGTACCGGCTCTGTAGACTGTGGATTTTGAGGCTTTATGGTTACCCATTCAATACTACCCCACGGAAACTGAGTCTTACCACCGCCTATCCACCATGGAAGTTTGTAGAATTCCGCTATTTCTCGAATAGTGTCACTACATAAAATTGCTCACTTTGTTGAGAAGTTACTCGTCGTTGCCAACACCTCATTATTGGTCCCTTTGACACTGCGTGTGAACCGTGTCGCATAGAGACTACAGAACGAGTGCTGCGCAACTGTTCTTGGCATTGCCAATTCGGGGAAGAGTTATCCACGTCATTGGCCCGGTAAGCCAATCAGGCATTCTGTGAAATCTTCTTCCTCGGATCCAGGCCACACTTGCAGGGCTCCAAGAAGAACTTCAGTGCTATGTTGGAAATTTTAAAAAAGCTGCGGTTTGACAGCTAGATTGCAGCCCAATACTGTACTGGTTATACTTAAACCGCGTACTGTAAGCAGCATGCAAATTTTCCTGCATAGGAATATCCTGACCTCTATTTCTATCATGTTACCTGTCACCCTCTATTTAGGCTTCTTTATTCCTTCCCTCTCCCTCACACAAAGTAGCAGAACAGAGACCATAAAATGAGGCAGTACTCTATGTGTTTTCTTTCTATTGAATAAATTACTGTTTCTGTTTTATTGACAAGTTTGTAATAGGTGAACATAGCAGAGGTAAATGTTTGCCCCACTTCTTGCGTACATGATGTGAGTACATTTCGACTGTCTTTGTCAGGCTCTGGTGGCCTTTCGTCCGAGAGAAATACCTCAGCGCTAGAGGAAAGATACTTAGGCATAGTGAGAGTCGCGAATCACCTGCCTCATTTGAGAAGAAAAATCAGACTCGCGCAAACACTGACCTCTTCTCTAATGCCAGCGTCGGAGGAAAAAAAGTTGTACACGTGTTTGTGAATCTTCATAAATTCCCCAAGAGAAGAGAATCGCGGACAAGAAAGGGAATCAGGACAAGAAAGGAATCGCCGACACCTTTTTCAACCAGTCAGAGTTGTTAGAGGGCTCCTAGAGTTGTGTACGCAATATGTTAAGATGCATCCCTTTTAACTGGGCCGGATTTCAAGTAGGCTCGCAGTATTTTATTCGCACAGGTTTGAAAAGGTAAAATGTTTACTAAAAAGCCAGGAGGGTCATTTTAAAAACATTTCTTCCCTTTATCTAGTGAATCGCACTGGCAGGGTTTTACATTCACCATTGCAAAAATACGCTAATTGCAGACTGTTCCTTCAAACTTTTACACCTGGTATTGTGAATCGAGCAAGATTTTTGGGAGTTATATTAGAAGCCTTAGAAAGTACTACACTCAAATGAGGGCAATTGGCAATACCCTGTAGGATGACGTAAAAACATTGGCATTCATCTCTTGTAAAAAAAGTTGATCGGACAGGC
Source organism: Haemaphysalis longicornis (assembly GCF_048455015.1). Taxonomy (NCBI): domain Eukaryota; kingdom Metazoa; phylum Arthropoda; class Arachnida; order Ixodida; family Ixodidae; genus Haemaphysalis; species Haemaphysalis longicornis. The sequence continues at coordinate 176,286,365 of NW_027526407.1, forward strand.
CCGTTCGGCCTGCCTAGTTCTTCGAACTTTTTCAAATCACAAAAATATACAGGTGGAGGATTCACGGTTTTCTTTGAGGATTCACCGTCAGTTTCAAAAGCGAAGGCGCCTTGAAAAAGCAGGAGGGGTGCCGTTTTGCAGATACAAAAAAATTGAACAAAATTTCTTGAATATCTTAGATGTGTGCGCAAAACCCAATGTACCAGTCACACTTACCAATGGTTGGCGACATAACTATCGAATAATTGAAACTGGAGCAATATAACTCGCGCGTCTGCCCCACATTGCGTGCTTAAGATTCAGTAAAGTCACTGTGTTTAAAGCTGCCAAAAAGTGTATAATTGAGAAGCGTTTCAAGAGCTGCAGTAATCATGCAACTATTTGAAAAAGTGAGGATTTGCACTTTGCTACGACCTTTATTACGGAGCAGTTCGAAAACACAATTGAATTTTTTTTTCTATCACAAAACACCAAATCTCGCACAACGCCGACGAAAACCCACGCTATATCAATTTAGGCCCGTAAACAATTCCGCGGAAAAGTCGCACCGTTTGCTTGGAACACTTTTATTATAAAAAATTAGTGCACAAAATTTTACGAAATCTTTGTTCTGGTTTAAAAAACTTTAATGAAGAACGTAAGAAAACTGTTTAGATTGAAAAATTAGGTCGAGTGCCCACGGTGGAGATGTAAACGTTTGCCAGGTATAATAACCACGGATGCACTTCTGCCAAAATGTCGCAAAGGCCCGAACTACTATAAAACTTGCTCCTACTTTTTCACTACTAAGAGCGTTACAGCATTCTAAGCATCGTTAACAAGGCAGCTCCACGCTAAACAGCCTGACATTTCCTTCATGTTATCCGAACATTTGGTCCGTACCTAATGGGCTACGTAAAAATGAACGTAGAGCAATCCTAAATTGGTCGAAAATTAACCTTTTGTGGCCGATCATGATATTTGAATAAAGAATTTATTAGTGACATTTGCGATGACTATTGCGTTGCATCTCCTTGAACACCATTCTGTGCAATATATTGCCAACTGTATTTTCTTTCAGTCCTTGCATAATGGCGCCAGGCCTAGTTTTCGTTGTCTCTGGCGTCAAGAAAAAACTGAATTGCAGAATTATTTTGAGTTTACAAAAGCGATATCTCTAAGAACTTTTACCGCTGATATTTGTATTTTTTTTAAATAATAAATATCATCATTCACTCTGAAGGGCTTGCAAATGTTTCGAAAAGGGGGAGCATTATTTCTCCGTACAAAGAAGAAACTGATATTCCCACTTCCAAGTATCATCCAATTTCTCTCTTATCCAGTATAATACAGATATTGCCAAACCATACAAATTAAGGTGAATTTATTTCTTACTCACTTAAGATATGGTAAATAGGCCTCACGGCGGGTTTCTGTTTGGATAGTGTAGAAAACACTTACTGAAAATTCACCTAATCTACTTCCTGGGGCACTTAGCCACATTCTTGAAGTATAAAAGGCCGACAATGTTTTGGATAATAACTTATACAGTTGTGGTTTCCGGACACCATTCTTATCTCTACTACGTGACTACAGGTCAACATGGTTTAAACTGAAATTCTTCGGCGTCGTAACAATTCGGAGCTTCATTTGTGGAGCCGGGTCATCTAGGTCTCTATTTTGTTAACTCGCTTTTTCAAAGTTTATCGTGGGTATAATGCCGATGTGCTCGTATACTTTAAAATACTTCTGTACGCAGGCACTACTTTCCTTGTGGTTAGCAACACCAAATATTTTACTTGCCTTTCCCGCCTTCACAAAGATTTATTTAAGCTGACTGAATGGCTCGACGTCAATTAATTTCAACCAAGGCATCAAAAAACAATCGTGTTATTTAAATCCTTACAATATGGTACAAATAGGTCCGAGTGTATATTTGTATGAGTACTATTGCGCGTCCTATTCTGGCTTGCCCGTCATATCGATAGCTACGGTAAATTATTTGGGCGGTTCGTTGACCGTGAAGTGTCTCGCACAACACACATAGGCTATATTGTTAAAAAATTGCTACTCGTTTCTTGTTTACTGAACAATTCTAAGATATTTTGTCCTTTCAACGAGGAGATGTTTGTAAGCCAGCTAGGTAGAATATTATCTGTCATGGCCTGCCATGCGTTTGTTTCAATTGTTCTCCAAATAAAAAAAATCAGCAGTTGATATTATGAGAATTATGTTGGAAAAGTGGTTACAATATTTTTGACTTGAAATATTCACCTCTACCGCATGCGCCTGTTTATGGGATTCCAAACATTCGAACAGACTATCTGAGAACCATTCAAGATGGGTATGGAGCAGCATATTTTTATGACGACCAAAATGACGCGGTTATCTTGAAAGAAAAACAATTTTTGGAGTAAACTTGTGCTGCCTTAACAACTCAAAAAAATAGGCAGGCGGCGCCGCGGGAGTAAATGAATTGACGTGCCCAGGCGAGTGTCGGCGCATCGAATACCGCGGGGTCAGCTATGCGGGTATTTATATTTCGGCACGAGTGTTCCTCGAACCATCAGAATACTTCAACACCGCTGTAGATCAAAATAGATTATATAGGCCTAGTTACGCGAGGGCGAAACACTCCCCCTATACCATTAAATAGCCCGTGTGGCATAGAAAAGAAGTGTGGAACAAGCGCTTCAGTTGCCTCAGATAACAAAGCCTCGCGCGGCCGGGTGGCAGAAACAAAACAAGCAACTCAAGTCCATGGTTCGCGGCTTTACGCCCCCTCCCCCTAAGAGTGCATCTTCCCGATGCTAAAAAAAGAGCAGTCTGAAAAGCAAAGAATAAAGTTCGTCATGTTGCGTAGTAACGTTTTAAGCAAACCACGTGGACAAGTTCGGGCCCCGTAAGTCGTTTTGATGTTCGGCAATCACCATCAGGGATCGGCTCAAATGTAAGTTGGCCAGAACCTGGTAGGGTGTTGGTGCCAGAAACTTCTCACTGAATCCGTATTATCTATTGGGAGTCCAAACTCCGTCACAATCCTCTTGGTGGTACTTGGCATCACAGTGTCGGAGTTTGTTGCGTCCCGCATCCACCAGCTCCGCAGCCAGCGGGCCTCCTCTGCACCTGAAAGTACGTGCACGCTGAAGATGGTCATCTCGTACGTGTGGAATCACGGCGTGGTATAGGTGCTGGGTACGTGCACCTTAAACGATTTTCAAGTCGTCACACATGCCAAACTCGTGCCAGCCACCGACATCACGTTCTAATTCCAGAGTTCGGACTTCTGCCGGATAACGTTAGTGCGGACGACGTAACAACAGGTGCCACGAACAAAGCATCTACGATGAACACTGCAGCGAGCACTCCTGTAATTATGCTGCTACCCCGGAAGCCACCATTGTTTCACGGGTGATATGCAGAAGATCCTGAGGAATGGCTGCAGAAGATGGAGAGGGCCCTAACGTTTAACCGATGGGTTGACACCCAAAAACCCAGGCAAGTCTTTGCCTTCCTTGTAGACTTCGCACGTATTTTGTACGGGAACTACGAACGTACGGTGACGACCTGGAAACTATTGAACAACGAGCTTTTGAAACTGTTCATAACTCTTGCACGCAAGGAACTGGCCTAGAAGGGGCGGCCGACACAAACACCGCATTCCAAAGAAAGCGTGCTTGTGTTAGTTTAGGAGTTGAAGCGACGTTTTTGCCGTGTGGCCGCAGAAAAGAGAGAAGAGAAGAAACTAAGGTTCCTGATGCGGGAGCTGAAGTAAGAGCTCTTCCCATACCTTGTCAGCAACCCCCGAAGACTGTGGCTGAATTCGCGGCTGCGGCGGCTGCGTTGGAGAAGATTCTAAAAATATGAACGAGTCAGTACGGCAGCGCAATCAATGCGCTGGTTTCAGAGACGATTGGTGCCAGGACAAGTACTCTTTCACACTATGCGAGAACATCGGTGCAGTGGTGAGGGAGCAGATTGAGAAACATTTTGCAACGATGCCACAACATGAAGTTGTGCCTCCTTGCATGACGTCATCCCCGAAGGAGTTCAACACGCATTCGGGACTTTTACGCCGTTCGAAGCACCCTTAGATCCATAAGCTACCACCTATTTCGCATCTGTTCATCTTTCCCGCCACTTTGAACTAGCCGTCAAGGGTCCCCGCCGCAGCGCCGCCCACTCTCCACCGCCTGACCACCCTTAGGATCAAACCAGATGCGAAGAACTACGGACGTATGGTGAACACGAGATAATCGTCTGCTGTGCTACCACTGCGGAGAGGTAGGCAACAACTACCGTCGCTGCCCCTACAAAAGGCTGGGTTTACGGGGTTGTCCATGGGCGCACCCTGCACCATACATAAACAGTAAACTACTGAGACTGAAGAATAACTGACCAACCCCGACCGAGGGCCAGCACGCTTCAACCGTTTGCAGTTGCACTACCCATACCGATCGCCAAACCGTCGAAGCAACGGAGACTTGATGCATGGGAGATCTTTTAGCCCGCTCAGAGAAAACTGAAAGCAGCAACGTCAGGTGGTGAAGTTTTACTTTCACAGCGGCGGAATATAGTAAACGCTCCAATGCCACAAAAACTAGCAGCTCTGTGGGCCTTTCGGTGCGAGTGTTTCTAAAACCGTCAAATTACTTTGGTAACAGAGTAGATCAAAGAATAATACTTTAGGCTATTGATGTTAGGGCGAACCACTCTCCCTATGAAGAGAGATAACCCGAGCGGCATAAAAAAATGATGAGTGAAACAGGCTCTTTACTCGTCACAAAGATAACAAAGCCCGGCGTGGCCGCGCGGCAAAAACAAAGCATAAACGAGGCATGATTCGCGGCAATCTTTTATTGAGCACGAAGAACATCAGCTTTTAAAAATGTCGCTGTTTAAACTAACATCGGCAACACTCTCTTTCCTAGACGGAAGATCTGATCTGCTAAGCGATGTTTTATTATGTGCAGAATATTGTTGCTCTGGTGTGTTTACGCTAAGCCTTCCCGCAGTGTCGTTATTTGGTGTTTTTGCTGGAATGTCATAACTAACCGGTACGCAATCAGCCTGTGGAACTGTTGCTGCTGGAGCGCGTCGCCATAAAAGGCTACAGAAGGCTTAGGCTTGCCCACGAGTATATTGCTGTAATATTTTAGCTTAATAATTGTTATCTATACTTAACCTGTGGCACGCAATATTAGCCCTAAAATAACCTAATACATGAAATGTGTCTATGGAGACTTTCATTTTTTTAATATCTCTTCTCTACTAAAGCCCAACTATGCTAAATAAATTCTATCCACACAATTACATCGGTACATATAAATAGGCTTCTATTTCAGGATACAGCCAGTCCTTTTTTCTGGTGAATTGCTGAAGTAACTAATCTGTTTTCTTGCGTAGAATGGCGCCGCATATATTGTTTACCTCATATCAGAGCCCCAATAAAAATACATCAATCATTATTTTTATAAAACTTATTTTATAAATATGTGTACAATCTAATCAACTGCTTTCCTACCCTAGACCCAAAATTGCCCATACCCTTGAAGAATGCCAACAGTATTCAGATTCATAATAAGGGACTCCACAACAACCTCCAGAATCAGACCTATCAGCATGCATTCATTTTTTACAAGCTATTTTTCAACGTATATTGGCCACGTAGGTGATGCCCTGGACTCCCAACTCTCACAGAGAGCAGACCAAGAATCGCATCCTTGTCATCAATCTTGTGATAAAAAAATTGGCAGAGTATTTTAGGAGAACGCGGTTGATTCTGTATTCAACACCGCCGTTCTGGGAGCACTTGAAGACCAAGGAATAGCGGAAACCTACATAGGACTTCTAAAGTCATATATACGGAATGCACCATCAGGATAATTCACCCCCCCCCCCCACACATAAACGACATAAGTTTCCCATTAGAAAATGAGTAAGGCAGGCAGATACCATTTTATAAAAACTATTTCCAGCCCGTCTTCCAAAGGGCATTTAGAAAGCTCGACTAAAAAACGTGGGGTTAAGGATAAACGGGGAACTTTTTAGAGATTTGATGTTTGCGGACCACATTGTCTCTCTGGATGCGCCGGGAAACACATGCAAAGAAGGCTTGGGGAACTACAATTAGAAAATACGGCTGTTGATCCAAACTATATATATGAATAAATATATATTGATGAGGTTTAGGCACTCCAAGAACGTCATGTTATACTTTGGAAACGAAACGCTCGAAAAACGAAAGGATTATAACTACCTCAGACAGATGGTTAGGGCTGACTGCACCAACGAGAGAAAAATTTGGCGCATAGTAGGTATTTGTTGGTGACCTCTTGGCAAATAAAAATTAATCTTCTCGCACACGGAGTTGATAATTCGCACCTTACTGAACACCTGTAAATCAAACTATGGTCAGATTAGCCGGCGATGGAACAAATATGGTTGGGAATAATACTCAGGGAGAGAAACGAGCTATCTGGATCAAAGAACTAACAAAAATCGAATGTGTTAGAGTTCATTTAGGACAAACCAATCGACTTCCGCGGCGATTGTGGCGAGACGGACCGAAATTTCGTAGACAAATTTTAACAGAGTAGATACCACGAGATGGGTTTACAAGAATGGGAAAGTCATCCGCCGATGGATGAACAAAATAAAAAAGTTTAGGGGTACCCTCGAGCTGTGTACTTGAGCAGTGCTGTACAGGAGCGGTTGCAGGTCATTGGGAGAGGCCTTCATACTGCAGTAAACATGAGTAGGCTGATGACGATGAATCTAAAATCTGAAAATTAGGAAAGGTCACAAGCCGAAACTGAACAGGCTTCACAAACAAACAACTTATTTTCGGGTAAGTCGGTGCAAATATCGCAGCCTGGAGTGTAATTGAATGCAATTGGCTGCACAAAGTTATTGAACGCCAATATCTTTGTGTGGTGAACAGGTTGGTCGAAGATGCTCATCATTTTGGTGCATATTGACTATTTTAATACAAATGTACAAAATATTTTCTTTACTTTCTCATTGTTGACAAGCAATTAATTTAGTTTTGACAAAATATGTTGTCTTAGGTGTAACCTTCAAATAATGTACCAAGTCGCGTACATCGGGTGGAAAAAACCGCACATATAGGCATCAGCATGAGCGCATATTTGCCACCTATACCACGGCACCGATGTCGTCTGTGCATGTGAAGCATAAAAAACGAACGCAGAAAACTTTTGTGCGGTGTTCAAAAAAGTGTTTGCGAATATTTTGATGGGTGGTTAATACTATCAATTCGCTTCTGTTGTTAGATATAACAGGAGTATGGCTATTTTTGCGCCCCGAATTCCGTATGCAGGAGGCTGTTTCAGTACACTTTTGGGTATAAAACAGTGAAAGTCTCTTTTGAAAGCAAAAATACCTTGCGAAAATGAATATTTTTCTGTATGAATTGGTTACTTCCTAAAAAGACCGATACTGTATACCTGCCTGAGGAAGCATTAGGTTTTCACGTAGCAATATTTTGCACAACAGTATATAACTCCAGAGGTTACATTGCTGCTTTAAAAAAAGTAAGGGTTCCTGCGAGATGAGTCATACCGCTCCACAGCACCGAAACTCACAAAGACGAAGAAATGTGACGCAAGCAAGCACCATTTGAGCCACTTTTCTTCGTCTCAGACAGTTTGTGTGCTCTGTAGTGGTGCCTTTACGAAAACAAAGATCAGTTTTCTTTTATTTTTATTTTAGTTTCAATTTTACAGTCCAAGCAACAATATAAAAATGTGGGCCAGTTGTTCGATCAAATTGAACAAAGGGTAGGTTTCTAGTTTTGCATGTTAGGCTACGTCCAAAATTGGCAATTTTAAACTTCAAAGAAGTGGTAAAACCTAGTACATATTGATTAGCACAGAGAACACGGTAGTATTGAAACTGTCTTGTTGAGCAAACGGTACGGTATTACTGTCACACATGTAAAATTTATGGTACATAAAGCAAATAGCTTGGAATGTGCAAGAAAGCCTAGGAGGGCTAATTAAGGAACTGCCTTGGGACTAGTTTAATTATTTTGGTTTTCTCCAAGCAGCGTGTGTATATCGCTACTTCGCTTTGTTTCGCTTGAACTATAGCAATGCACTTATGATGCCAAAGCCGGACGTGTCATTTTCGTTGTGCAGCCTGCAAAATGCACCGACCCTCCAATAACATCCTTGCATCGTCAAGTTTGTGAAGCTACCACATTTCACATTGGCTAGCATCAGCTTTTACCACACAAGATTCTAATTGTAGTCCATACCGGCCAACCTCTTATTCCTGTTGGTGCTTTTTTTACAAATTATAGTTAGACTGTCACAGCAGCACGGAGGTTACTAGACACTTGCCAATAAAACATTGGCACGGTTGTGCTAATTCCAATATGTCCTTACGTAAGGATGTCTCTCAATTGCGGTAGATGTAGATCTGTGAGGCTAAGCTCCTTGTAACTTCATCCATATAACATGGAGTCTCTAACGCAAGCATACCATCATAACTAATGCAAGAAATTTGGCGTCGCAGTTGCCTTTCTATGGATGTCTGCAGTCTTCAAAAAGCTCTCGTGACTAAAATTGCAAGCCTAGACCCGCCTGCTTCTGCCCCTGGTCCTCATGTGGCGTCCGGAAAAAAAATGTTGCATTGATCGTCACGGCAACAATTAAACAAGGGGTGCAACGTTTGATGCGTGACGTTGGTCGAACTCTGGATAACATTTTGTTTTTTGCTTCGTCGGTGCGGCGTGGCAATGCTGGATTCACAGTTGCCGCTCGCCGACGTTTCAAGCCAGGAGCTAAAAAAAAACATGAGTGAACGGTGGCTAGTGCATTGAAATAGCCTCTTGAACAGCCTTGTGTTTGGTGTTGTTTTGCATCAAAAAGCAGAACGTGTAGGTGAACATTCAAATACATTTGTGAATTTGTGTACTGCTTATTTATATTATTATTACGAAGAGCAGTTTCAGGATGTTATTTATGTTTCTTTTTTTATTGAATTATAATGACTCCACCGGGTGAATGGTGTCTATGATATGATTTTTACTCTCGAGGTTTTCTTCCGTCAACAGCCTACCAGGCGCAGAGCAACTCTGCATCACAACAAACAGAGATATTGGAGGAAGGGGTCGTCGCTGGTAATCTAGTTTCATCGAGGTCCTTGCACGTCGATTACTTACCGATGGTGCACTTGCTGCCTGTCCACTAAAACGGGGTCCAGAAACAAGAAAAACAAGAGACACTTGAACTCATTAATTGAGCAGTAATGAGGCTTCAGCCTGTGGGCATTATTATTACAAGTACATCAACCCATAGTTGACCACATAACGCAACCTATTCTTACTACCTGTCATCTTTGAGATGTACGCCACACCAAAATGCCCCCAGCCCCTTAGGGCTGCACTTAGCTGCACAAGACTAAGGCATAACCTTTCATTCTTGCCTTCTCTTTCAAAGAGCCAGTGATTAAGAAATAGCCATGGAAAGAACCAGCCTTTCGAAACCAGGATTCTACTTGAGTAAACTCGGGAGATACTGCATGTCTAAATTGTCGCCCACCAAAGCTAGCCGCATAGGTTCGAACTTATAGCAAGTGCCGTGGGGCCAAGTCAGGAACCATGGTAGCGGCCAGAAATACAAAAAATATTTCCCAGCCATGTATAGTCGAAAGCAAACAATGGCTCGGCCTCTTTTCTGTGCTGCTAAGATTGCTCTACTCAAAAACGAAACTTGGCCAAGTAGTTCCGTAGGAAAAAACGGTGTTATTAGTGAAATGTCTAGAATCATGCATTCCTCAATCAAAAAGCTGTCGGCATCATAGCATACAACACCGGCAAGCCATCTATTGTCAATACTGGCGCCACCATTTCTTTTCTTACGCTTAAAGCTTCGTATCTGGAGGAAAAATACTACTCCAGCGCAGTCTTGGCTCCTTTTACATATTGCAAAAGCGCAGCCTATTGCACCATTGTGTGAGGGCAATGCAAGCGTACCTGTGCATACAATACTTTCTCGCCGCATTTTTTCTTCCCGCTCTCATTGTGTCGACATAATATTACGAGCTGCCATTTCCTTTCGATGCGCGACTAAACAATTGATTGCGTAGAGGTAAAGCGGGCAATGCCTAAGGAGTTTAATGGACGTCAAAGATGTTGGCTTTGAAGAAAGAAATCCTTTGTGGTAATAATTTTTTCCTCTTATTGTACCTTTATTGAGTTTGTTCGGGTGGACGTTATAATCTCTCAGCTGTTCCTCTTGGTGCCTGAAACCAGAGGTTTTATAACCCTTCAGCGTGCCATGTCTGTGACTACCACGGTAACTCGTGATTCCGATACGTCGTTTCCTTTTATTGCTTGGAGGATGCCCAGTCGTTGTCGCACACAGGTTGTTCTATGTTCTCATCACAATCTTGGAAAAGCTTATGCACGTTGAGGGAAACAAAGTCTGCGCGAATCTTCAACTGCTTCCCAGTACGGTAGCTGGATACAGGGCCTTGTGCAATCGTTCAAACCCCTATGGCTGACCAATGAGACAGACTGCTTTTACTGACCTACAGATTTTCTATTCCAGATATAGAATTTTGATCCAAGTATTCTCAACCTAAACCACCGAGAGCCCAGATAGTGGTATCATCTCTTAATATGTTTTCTCAATCAACTATGCCACTTTGATATCGACCAACAATGCCAACTGCCGAAGTGCTATAGCAGCTTCAGTTTTTGTTATACAATATGCAAACGTCATTTGACTGTAGATCAAACAGCAGCCAGAACAAAATTATCGGCTCTCATGCAAAATTGCAACCATGACGTTACCGTGTCAATAAGAAGAAAGAAAATTCACGAACAATTATTAAATCAGCCACTGGGTATTTTTGATTGCGGGAAAAACAAAATCATTGGTTTGGCGAATAGTTTGTTGTGCACTGAACCTCTAATACGGCTGAGGGAACCTGTTTTTCACCGAGAAGGAAATATTTTTGTTGGCATGGCAATAACTCCAGTTCTCATCCTAAAAAGGCAAATCCTTTCATATTCTTATGTGTCATCTTGCATTTTGTTATCTCCGGAAAGTAGTGGAGTGGCCACAATCATTGTAGTCTACAGTACAAGAGTACTGTTATTAATCAATTGACGCGGTTGCAATGACGATTGTGTTGTTGATATGTCTCTGCCACTGCATTACTCCGGCAGTGGTTCCTGCTGAACTTGCTGAATGTCGGCGCGCAATCGTGCGTTCAAAAAACAAAAATCTGGTTGTTTCCAACACAGCGTCCTGATGGGCAGATGAACCGCTTCCACATCCCACCGAGCGCGTCGACGAGTACTTCAGCTTGCTCTTTCATAGGTACTATTTACCCAGTCCTAACTGCATTTCACGGTTTTTGAAGCGGCATAGAACACTTCGCCTCCCACCACGTTGTTGCAAACATTTTGTGAAAGAAAGAAATGCTAACGAAAACGGTGATAAATTCCCGCGTAATACGTCTCAGTTCATGCGCTCTGGCATTTACAGACATTATTGTTGCAATCAGCCCCCCGCTACACCGGCGCGCAAAAAAACGTGGAGCTGTCTCCGTCTCAAGTATATTCTCTCGTGGCAAAATTGTTTTATTACAGGGAATGCACGTGCTGTTCCAAGAGGAGCTCTGAATTGATTTCAAAGAAATACTGGCGTTGCTGTTAGAGTCATTTCTAAAACGTAGTGTTATATAAAAGCCAAACGGTTTATATTGAAATCAATGAATTGTTTACTACCAGCAGCTAATTCGACGCCTAGTTGTTTCGAGAAGTGCTTTGCACGTACTCCCCAGGTCACACCAGGCCAGCTATGAAGACACCTTTCCCTGACTGTGTTCCTCCCACATCCCAGCACTTGTTCAACTAAGAGGTACATCAGCGCATTTTATATATCGGAGGGAGATATGCTTACCGAATAATTATTGGGTACCGTCTATATTTTTCTCATAACCACGCTCGCGTCTCCGCTTTCTTTGAAATTTTTAGAACAAAACATTCATGTGTAAGACCAAGCCCTTTCACACCATGCGCTCGCTTGTGACATATTTTGAAGATTTTCACGAAGAATATGGTACCAGGTACTGCTTCTTCCAGAAGGCGCTGTGGAGGCGAGAGAGGCGTCCCGTCGAGCGGTCACCGAATAGGTGGATCATCAATGCCACCGTGATTTGGCCACCACTGCAGCAAGGTTTGCGGACTTCGATCTCTAATGCAATCGAAAGTGATGGCCTTATTAGGTTCACGGGATCTTATTGTGGGTTCTAGCTCTTCACTACAATGTGTCAACAGGGAGCCTACGCAGAAGTACGTCACCACCAACAACTGGGCATTTTTAACTGGGGCAGAAAGAAACGAGTTGACCCCTGAATGTGAAATTTGGGGCCACGGCTAATGGTCAAACATACTAGTGCCGGGGTGACAGGAACTCTACGCGCTTCCAGCTAATGCCACGCCTTGAACGTAATTTGTTGCACATGGGGCGATTTGACAGAAGGTTTTTATGAAACGTTGGTAGTAGGCGCACATTCCTAGGAACATCCTGATTGTCTTCTTGTCCGATGACGTCAGAAAAGTGCTCACTGTACACGCCCTTCTGTGGATCAGCACGTACTGCTTTGGGCTCACGAAATGAACGAGGAGTTTTTAGTGGTCGTAAGCGAAACGGCATTTCTCTGGAGTGGGCATCAGGCCAGCGTTCTTCGGAGCATGCAGGGTGGCTCGGAGTCGACGCAAGTGCTCCGTGAAAGTGCAAGGGAAAATGTCGACATCATCTAAGTACACAAGACAAGTCTGCTTATTTTAAACCTGCTACAACTGTGTTTTACGCGTTGAAATGTTGCCGGCGCTGCACATAGCCCAAATGGCATCACTTTCAATTCGTAAAGACCATTTGGTAGATAAATGACTTCTTCGGCCTTACCCCCTCATCGGCCTCAATCAAGCCAATCGACGAGAAAAGGGAATTGCGGAGTCAATGCGTGTCGTTCATGCGGGGAGGCGGATTCACGTCCTCCTTGGTCACTTTGTTTAAAGACGGTAATACATGACAAACTGCAATGACTTGTCAGCCTTTTTTACAAGCACTACCGGCGCAGACCACGGATTATTCGACGGTAAAATAACATCGTCCTGGAACATGTCGAGAACCTGGCCTTGGATACCTTCAATCTCTTTAAAAGAAACGCGGTAAGGTGGTTGACGGGGGCGGGGCGATGATGTCGCCAGTAATGATTCCGTATTTGGCAATACTCTTTCGACCACCACTGCCACGAGTAGAGAAACAGTCTCTGAATCAACCAAACAGCTGTAATGGCAGGTGACTATTGGACAGCAAAAGCTTTTGGTCAACATAGACTTCGACAGAAGTAATGTTCGGCAGCGTAGCCACAACGTTCGTAACTTCAGTAACCGCCGTCTCGCAAGTGAAGTGGGCAATTACTTCTAGGTGAGCTATAGCCATTCCTCTGCGTAAATGCGGTTGCTCTTACCCGAAGCTGGTGGCAAGTACTTCTGCTTGACCATCACGAAGTTCAGCAGTTCCCTGTGCAAAGGGAATGCCTTTTTCTAGAAGGAGTTGAACATTTCCGTCGAGCAGAGCTTCTCCTGAGGTTTGTGTATCTGCCCGCACAGAAAAAAAAGGCACTGGACCGCACGGTCATCTTCACGCGATCCGCTATAACGCGCAGTGGTTCGTTTGCCTGAAGATTCTCTTGAAGGGTTTCAGGCTTCCGGAGCTTCATCTTCTCGCTCCCAGGTCGATAACGCACCCTCTTCGGTAAAAAAGTCATTGCCAAGAATGACGTCCCTGGAACAGTTCTCAAGGACGACGAATTTTACTGGAGATACTTCATTATTGATTTCGACACGCGCCGTCCGACTGGTGCTACAGTGTGTCCCCGGCGGTGTGTAACCAACAACCATCCCACCGAGTCATTACTTTGAGTAAGCGGTGGCATATTTTCCTAATTAAAGCAGAATAGTCGGCACATGCGACCCCGAGTGCCATAACGTCGAAGCCGGCAAAAACGACGCTGCCAATAGACGATGCGGTATGGGAATCAAGGCACTTGTGGGTGCTAGGGTTCGTGTTCTGCGGTGCAGAAGTCGGCGAACTCACTCATGAGTCCACTCACTCAGACTCGTTTGAACTCAAACTCAGGCGTGAGTTTGAATTTGAGTGAGTGCGAGGCTAGTGTGGCATGGTGAGTTTGAGCTTGAGCGAGTTTCAGCCGAGTGAGCTAGACTGACTTTGAATCTAATTGAGTTTGAGTACGCCTGAGACCCAGTGAATTCTGAGTCCATTTGAGTTCTGAGTACATTTTGAGTTTGAGTCCATTTTGAGTTACGACTACATTTTGAGTTTGAGTACATATGAGTAGCCTAACAGGGAGCTATGGTTGGCTGTTGATTTTCATTCGTCGCTGTGGGCTTGTAATTCAGGGTAAATGCGGGTACGGCACCATTCGCTGTCCGTATGATCGGTTGGGAGGGAGTGGGTGTCTGATCTTTTTTATTTTTTTTATTTTCATATTCCTAAGCACTCGCTATATACGAAGTTTTTGCGGCTGGGCGCGTGAGTGATAATTGACTAATGAGGTCATCAAAAAGGGTTGTGTTAACTTTTTCCTCTTGATGGATCCACTAAGACGGTGGGAAAGGGTGGTGGGAACCCACAGGGCGGCGCTTGCTTGCTGGTTGTTCCCATGCTACTGTTAACAGATTGATATACTAGTGGTCACAAAGGAAGACGTGAGAGCTGGGGGCAAAAGGGTGTGGTACTGTCCCTTCTGCTGTTTCAAATGAATTAGCTGAATATACTGGACAACCTCAAATTTGCTGATGACGTTGCCTTGCTAAGTAACTCGGGGGACGAATTGCAAAGCATGCTTTCCGCACTGGGCGAACAGAGTAGAACCGTGGGCCTGAAAATTATTATGCAGAAAACTAAAGTAATAATCAATGACTTTGGGACAGCACAGCAGTTTGAGATATGTGGCCACGCAGTGGAAGTGGTAAGCGAATATATCTACTAGGCGAAGTTGTGACCCTAAATCCCAACCATGAGACAGATAATTAGAAGGATCAGATAGGGGTGGGGTGCATATGGCAGATATTCTCAGATAATGAATAGCAGCCTACCATTGTCGCAGAAGAAGAAAGTGTATGACAGCTGCATCTTATCGGTACTCACCTACGGGGCAGAAACTTGGAGGCTCACTAAGAGGGTTCAACATAAATTGAGAACCACTCAGCGGGCAATGGAGCGGAAAATGATAGGTGTAACATTAAGGGACAAGAAGAGAGCGGAGTGGGTCAGGGAGCAAACTGGTGTTAAAGACATATACGTAGAAATTATGAATAAGAAATGGACGTGGGCAGGGCATGTAGTGCGAAGGCAAGATAACCGCTGGTCATTAAGGGTAACAGAGTGGATCCCTAGAGAAGGCAAGCGTTGCAGGGGGCGGCAGAAAGTTAGATGGGCAGATGAGATCAAGAAGTTTGCGGGGATAAATTGGTCACAGTTGGCACAGGAACGAGGTATCTGGAGAATAATGGGAGAGGCCTTAGCACTGCAGTGGGAATAGATAGGCTGTGATGATGATGATGATGACTGAAAAACACCCCTTCAGACAGAATAATGATCGCATTAGATAGGGGGAAAAGTCAAACTGATGACGCTAAGGCGTGTAAGGCCCCTAATGGAAAGTCCCGATTAACGGAAAAATGCTTCGTGATTGTAGACCCCAGGCAGTCGTAATGAGTCATAAATTTAGTTAAAATTCAAAATGACGCTGCGAGGGCATGTGGGGAATAAAATTCAAGGTATCAATGTGGGCAGTCATTCGGAACAAAATTGCGTTATGGTTATACGTGGTCATGTATAGTCATAAATTCATTAAAAATTCAAGTTCATGACACTAGTGCGTGTGGCTTATCAAATTAAAGGTCTCAATGGGGGTAAACACGTGTTACCTGATTATTATCCTGACATAGTCAAGGTGGGTCATAAATTTGGTTAAAATTCCCAATGACGCCACTAGGTGTGCGGGGCATTAAATTGAAGGTTCTGATGAGGGAAATCACGTAGGATACAATTGCGGCATGGGTATATCATGAGAGAGGCATGGTTAGTCATTGATTGGTTTAACATTCAAATTGATTCCGCTAGGATATGATGGGTATCAAAGTATTGGTCTTGATGAGCGGAATCACGTAGGACAACTACAAAACTCTTCCTTGGTATAACCATAACATAGTCATGGCGAGTCTTATATTGGTTTAAAATTCGAAGTGACCCCCCTGAGGCGTGTATGAAATTTACGGTCTTGACGAGGGGATTCACATGGTACAAATAAAAAGGCTCCGTGGTTCTATTCATGAGGCAGTCATAATGAGTCATATATTGGGTTAAATACAAGGTGAGGCCGGTAAAACATGTGGGGTGTCAAATTGAAGGCTTCAGTTAGGGGAATCACGTCAGGCATTTAAATAATGCGTCCGGGTCACAGTCATGAGAGTCATGGTTAGTTTGACTGGTATGAACTCCATATGATTTTGCTAGGGTGTGTGAGGTATCAAATTAAAGGTCTCGTCGAGGGGGAACATGTGAGAGAAATATAAAAATGATTTCTGGTTATAGCTATGAGGATATAGCAAAAGGTATCTTTCTTTATTGCTGGGTCGGGTTCAACCAAAATTCCTTGCCAACCCGTAAGGCAGTTGTGCATTTTACATGCAAATGTTTGTCCAGCGATGTCCATTGCTTCCTAGTAAAAAAAACTTGTAATAAAAATATTTGATTCTAATTGGTGAATTACCGAGGCAGGATGATATGGGTTAAAAAAAGCCATGCCAAGCTCTCGAACCTAATCAGCAGACTCAAAAACTCTCTGCTAATAACTGCCATTACAACATTACTTCCTACTTTTCTCCGTGTCCCAACAAACAAGCAATTCCTTCGACACATATGGTGTCGCGGAAATTGTGGATCACCATAGGTAACAGGGGGGAATCACAGCTTATCAGAAAGGCGAATTTCACTTTTGTTTATGAATAGGCCTTGTGGCCTTGTTTCGTGTCTTAATTTCTTTCCCACAGCGTACCAACGTGCACTCGAATCCAGAATTGGCCAAATACATGGGAGACATTAACTCCTTGCTGGATTGTAGGAGATAGAGAAGCAATAGAGCCACCGAGACATAAAGAGACATTGTGACAGAAGGAAAACACTTCAGAAAAATAAGCAAGCGCAGTTTGTGTTTGCGCTCGAACTCATGTTTTGCAATAAGAAATCAGCGCAAGCTATAAAAACTAGCACTTGATAACAATGTAAAGGAAAGAATTTGGTCGGGCTCTGCAGTTCTCCAACAACTACATGTCAAACACAATGAAAGAACAGATTACTGATGCAACACATGCACACACACACACACACACACACACACACACACACACACACACGCAAACACACGCTCACGGGTACTCGCACACGCACTCGCACTCGCACTGGCACACGCACACGCACACGCCTGCGTGCCGGAAGTTAACAGCTTGGTACGGTGGCGGTAATTGCTTAGAATGATAGCGTGGTGCTTTCCCGAGCTGCGAGATCTCATCCCAACTAGCAAATGCTAAAAAAACTAATACAAGTGCCTCAGCAAACAACGAGGCACTTTTTTGTTTGTCCTACGTGATTTTCCTCCTCGAGACCGTCAATTTGATACCACACATTTTTTGGCGCCACATCTCTCTGAATTGTAACCCAATCTGAGAGTATCCATGACTCCTGTGTTTTACGGTACGCCATTTTCGGTATTTTTTATTATTATTTTTTTAATTTTTTAGCATTTTATTTCATCAATTCTCTACATTTACGCTTTTATAATGATTACTGGTTAAACTTCTGTGATATCTGCATTTTTGCGTAAATGCAGGGCGTTACACGATCCTAGTGAGTGAGGCGGAAGGGGGGTACTCGACGAAGTATGCTACGCATTAAAAAGCAAAGGCACATCCATGAACGCCTCGCGTTTCAGAGATTCGCGGAGACAGTTCGGTTTGACACAACGAGTTTTTCCAGGATGCAGAGCAAGTATGCACGGAACCATAACCCTAAACAGCTTCGACGTAAACGAACGGTGCAGTGATTGCACGTCCCCTTGCCCAATCTTGCTTGTTTCGACCCAGGTAGGTCTATTCCAAGGGGAAATCGCTGAGGTTTTCGAAAATGTAATAAGTAAAGTGAAGGCTAGGGTAATGGCGGACCCTGACCTAGTAGTTGAACTCAAAAAGAAAATCGAAGACTTTCGCGGGAGTCTTACGTTTATGGACGGAACCGTGGAAAGGTTGACAAAAGAACGTGATCAACTAAGAGCTGAAAACAAACCTATGGCTGTGAAGAATGACAAGATCGAAATGCGAGCGTCAGAACTTGATAAGTACTCTCGAAAGAACAACATTGAAGTGAAAGGTATTCTATGAACTAAAGGTGAAAGGCGCCTCGTGATAATTCAAGACATCGGGAACAGAATTGAGTGTGCAATCAATGAGAGCGACTTTGAGATAGTTTACCGCGTACCCTCGTCCTCAGACACAATGCATATAATAGCGAGATTTTGCTCACGAGCAAAAAAGCAGAATTCGTTTCTAATGTCCGCAAAGCACAACTTCAGGCCACCAACATTAGCTTCCAGACAAGCGACCTATCGCCCCTATATATTAACGAGCACCTTACCCAGGAAAACAAAAGGCTGTTCGCCAAAGCACTGTCGCTAAAACTTATGCGAAAGCACTCTCGCTCAAATCTTATAAAAAACAAGCCTACAACAAATGTTTTGCAGATGACTTCACGTCTTAACATAACGTGTTGCTGGGAAGACATTTTTGGGCCACCTATAAGCCCTCATATTCAAATATGAAGGCCCTAGGACTGATTTTATTTTTTATAGGTTTTTCTATATGGATAAGGCTTGGCGCACAGTTTTGCAATTCTGTTGATTTGAATAAGGGCGGCAAGGTGGCGATACACTCGGTTGCGATTCTTGTCTACGTCACTGTGTTACCGAAGACTATTTGCTGGACCCTATCCATAGACAGCTTTGCTGTAAAAAGTGAGATGGTTCCGTAGTCGTCGTTGAGGAGGGGCAAACATCGTGCCGGTTAGCACCTTTTTTCCTCGGCTTTCTACTCCGTCACTCCTCGTTCTTCTATCACAAAGAAGCGCCTCCAACTTCCAGATAAGTAAGGTTATAGATACGTTGACTGAAGGTCTTGGTAGGTTGTCTGGGTCAGGCGTTTTAGAAGCATCTTTTTCAGACAGTTTGTCAGACAGATATACTATCAGACTGCGTTCGCTGTGGATAATATCCTTGCAGTCTGCAACAATTCAGACGGCTGCAGCATATGTGGTTTAGTGTACATGCATTGCCATTTTGGGGAGATTTTCAGGGCCAAGGTGCACATAGCTTTAATGCAATAAAGGATGTTAACAGTGGCCTTTAAAATGGTACATCGTGTATATCGTCGCTCTGACAGACTGGGACGACCTTCGCAAGAAAACACCCGAAACATATTACCCACGAGTGTCCGCAATTGGCTCTAATATTTCCAGAAGCCCTTCAGTTCCAGCACTACAGTATATAAGCGGGTACGCTTCAGAGATTCTGCTTGAGAATTGTTGAGCTGCTTATACAACACTCTTTCGTAGCGCGAGGTGTCACAGGTCAGCGAACCAGCCACCAACAACCAACGATATATCTTGCATCTTTGTGCAGGCTTCTTAGTGAGTATAATTATAATGTAGTTAATCCGGTCGTAAATGCAGATTCCACAGATCATGTTGTTGGTACGGCCACATTCAAATTGTACTTAGGTACGCTGAAAGGTCAACAAATCAGTTCCACTCGCTACAACAGTGCAGGCCCTTGCGTTCATTGCCCGATGCGGGCGTTCGCATTCGAGGATGTAGCCTTCTGTACACGGCAAGTGTGAATCACATGGCCGTTTTTCTAATCAACCACTTGACAGCGCGTGGCAAGAGCACTGCGCTGCCGTTAATAAACCTAAAACAGGTACAAACTTTGTCTGACATCAAATTACTCTACCCAAAATAAGCGCCAGATGGCTCCCCATTTTTAGCAGTAGCGTTTTTCTGTCGGAGTTTTCTTGTTCGAGCAGCACTTTTTTTTACAAAACGTATTTATTGGAATCGCAGAAAGAGAATATTTACATTACACGCGATCTTCTTCATAATTTTGATTTCAGGTATTACGTACAAAAGCTTCAGGATACAGTATGTTGGCCACAAATTTTTTAGTATGCTCATTACAAAGCCGTCGTTTCCAAGAGTTGCGCTTTCTCCATTTTTCCCTTTAATAATAAACAGTACTTGTGACGTTCAAACGTTCACCTGCACGTTTGACCACAAAGAACATATATGCTTCTTGCGCACACTCTGTCCAATGAATAGAACAGGAATGTACGTTTTCGATACATATGTCACGCTTACAAAACTTAGCGGAGTGTAGGAAGGTCGATTTTTTTTTTACATGCGAGACCTCTTGTGTTCCTTCAACACAATGCGTTCACACAGCCATGCTTCACCGCGGTACAGATTTGTGTCGTACGCTCCGAAACGAGCAAAGTTGATTGGTGGCTTGTGTGCTGACATATATTCGGTGACTTGTATATAAAATAACATTGATGCCTGGAAAGTGATATTTTCTGCATGTGAAAGAGTAGTTGTGCATTAATTTTGTGTATCTGCTATTGAACATCCCGTAATATTGTTTAGCCACGCGCCCTTTCAGTTGACACAGGACAACGCCCTCAAAGCTCGTTCCGCTGACTAACCATGAAGATTGGCCACATATCGGCTCCGCGATACACTCACCTCGCAACTTCGCTCCGATATCCCAAAGAGCAGAGACCACGCTCGTCAGGACTCATCTCGATGGGTAATCGTCAGAGCCACCCTGGAACCCTCACCTGTCGTGGATCTTTCTATTCCTGGGTGCACGATCCCTGGTTTGCGCCCCTCCTGGTCTTGCGGCCCTTTACTTTTCTTAATGGCATTGCGCAAGCTTCTTGCTTTAAACAGCACCTTTCGGAGCTAACTTTCGGCCACTTGTCATTAGGGGGAGCCTTCTGTTTGCACACTCCGCCAACTAATTTAAGGGTGGCTCGTATTGAACACGCTGCGCTGCGGCTCCTCTTCCTCTCGGCGTTTCTTTACCCTTTTACGATTTTCTGCTACATTTTTCCTGCCCCACAGCTATTGTTGTGTTCTGGGCGTGGCCCACAGTTCGTGCAGGCTCCAATCGCAACTTCAACGATTTGCAGCAATAACTTTCCGTTCGCCGTATGTGCGTGTCTTAAACAAAGATATATTGCTTTGGCACTAAATATTTCTTCAACTGAAATTGGAGTAGTGCTGTGAACTAAATCCGCAATATTGCCAAGAAAGTGTGAGTACATGTGCCCCTTGCAGCAACGGTTATAAAGTCATCCGCTGTGGCCAGCCTGATCAACCTAGGCGTTTCGCTACACCTAATCTATTTTGGCCCACTGCACACTGTGCGTCATATTTTAAACACTTTTAACTTTTTAAACCCTATGTAACTTAACAGGAAAAAAATCGCCAGAACCCAAGCAACAAACGAAGCGGGGATGACACGCAGCGTTCATGCATCGTCACTTCGTCGACCCACAACGCTGATACAATGATGGCGGCGTACCGTCCCCTCTTCTTTTACCCCTGTGTGTTCCTTGCGCCATTGGTATCATAAATTTCAACTGCACCAACAATCCGAACGTGCCATCTTCCCCAACTATTTCCTGCCCTATTTGGCGGGAGTAATTTTTATTGGCTACATTTTCTCAATAACGACACGTTATCTACAATCTTGATTTCGCTTTCGAGCCTAGAAGGAAGCATCTAAACATCTAATACACTATAAAAGTAACTGGGCAAGAAATAAACACTTGGAAAATTATTGTGATTTACCCGAAGTTTAAGCAGCAAGCTTAAGCAGCGGAAATCAATGTAGGACCAAAGTCTCCTGGTCGTCATTTCGCTGTTTGAGCTGATAGTATTGACAAATTATTTGAACTGTTTCAGATAAAATAAGTAGATCATAATATGGAAAGTTAAAGTAAGGAAATAGCAAGAATATAACTAATATTTTATTAAAGCGTCTTTCAGTGATGCTAACTTCTGCCTGAAAACAAAAAGAGGAAATGATATAATCACCCTGTTAGACATTTTATAATATATACTATATTATACCATAATACACATATTATAATTTAATTGATTGATTGCGGAGGTTTAACGCGCCAACGCAGCGCAGGCGATGAGGCGCGCCGTAGTGGAGGGCTCCGGATTAATTTTGACCACCTGGGGATCTTTAACGTGCGCCGAAATCGCGTACACACGGGTGTTTTTGCTTTTCGCCTTCATCAGAAAAGCGGCCGCCGCGGCCGGGAATCGAACCCGCGACCTCGTGCTCAGCAGCGCAACGCCTTAGCCACTGAACCACCGCGGCGCGTCATACTAGAATTTATATTATACATAATCAGACAATAGAATAAAAAGCCTTCCGAATTAGAGAATATTTAGTTTTTTCAATAAAATTCAGTCAACTTGATATCGTGCAGTTTAAATCAAAAGCATACTGAACAAGTTATATATTTTATTACAAGCATCCTCCCGGGTAATGGCTCTCTGCATGTTTATGATGGTGTCCCAAAAGTGCTGGACCATTCGTTAACGCAAATATTCTGTAGTACGAAGTTCTTAAGGCAGGAAAAGGTAACATTTTGGAGCAGATTCACACGTTACTAAGAGAAGTTGTTTATACAAGATATGAATATTAAAAGCAACGGATTCAACATGCTCTCATCACAGCAGAAATTCAACCAGTGCTGTCACACTACAGCACTACAGCTCAAATATTATAAGCAAACGCCGTGCCAAGTCAGATAGAAAACTTTTTTTTACGCTTTTTCGGCTAACAGAACAACCCGAAGCCGCTGTTTTGAATATTTATTTTACAATTTTGCCAAATCTAGAAACCACGGCTAAACTATGTTTTTTTGTTTATTGTCTACGAGGTGGGTTCTGTAGTACAGTTTTTTCATGTAATTCTTTATTGTTTGCAATTAAACCATACTTTATTTGCTCGATATGTTTCCGGGCCACTGCTTTTTCTTTCATAAAGCGTGTGAACAATGATACAGCAGCAGATATTGTGATCTGCGAAAATTATTTATTACTGAAAGTCCGTGGAAATGTGGTATGCAGACGCCAAAAGGCATTACTTATATTCAACTGAGAACTACAGCAATATCACCATTTTGTTGCTTTCTGTACCTCTTGATTACCGAACCTTCAATTTGGTCTTTTGTTTTGATCTTCGCGCCTGCGATGACCTTACAAAAATTCTACCTGTCACCTAGTAAAATAAAAACGTAGTTTGTTAAATTTTAACATTTTCACATGAGTTGGCATACAGGTACTGCCGAACCGAGTTGAATGCGATGGAGATGAATGAATGGTGTTTTACATTTGTTATACCAATAACAATGGTAGCTTTGGAACACCTTCAGTGCACCCAATACAAAAGGGGCCAATACAGCATGCCACCACGCCGTAAATCTGCCTGTTGTACTCTGATTCTGTTGATGTTGTGTAGCAATCCTTTTTAGTTTTTATTCTTCCGCACTATAAGAGACAACTTCTGCGCCCTGGTACCAAGTCTTCAAAAATCCAACCAGTCTTATTAATCCTATGCGAAGACCAAGAAATTATCAAAACTTGTGTTATTTAGTATAGTAACTTGACCTTTTCTAAAACCTACACTTTTCACTTGTTATAGCTCTATGTTGGCGTTCATTATTCTTTCTCTAGACGTTTCCATATGTTTACCTTGTATCACTAGGGTTCTGCATTGGCACTTCATACCCATTAAGATGGCCTCTTCAGTAGGTGCTAACCTGGCTTTTCTATAGCGTCACAAGGTTATTCTTTCGCTTCATGTAGGGTTTTCTGTATCTTTATTATTGATTTTCTGTTGCCTTTTCCAACGCTTTGCACTAGCATCCCCCACACCCTTCCTTCGGTGTATCCATCTCTTCTAGTGAGACAGCTGCTACTGCTAGTCAAGACGCCCACCGGTTCTACTGTCTCCTGATTGTCCGCATCTCGATTGTGGACGTGGGTGGCTTTTATCTTTGGTCTGACAGTGTTATCGACATATCAGACAATAATTTAGCGAGCGTACGCCGTCTCTCTCATCTAGGAGGATACCTGCACTTCAAAGCTCACGTTGAAAATTAAGGCTCAGTATGGCAATCCCGGATGCACACCCACCTACCAATCCTTGTGCGGCCTGACGCAGGCCCCCACCTGATGGTCGGCTTCTTGCATCCTCACCAATTTCCCTCACACTTTTTAGCCTAGCTTTTAATTATCTCCACATTGCTGTACCGTCCAGTTTTTTGAGCGATTGATGGATTCCACAAATGAAAAATAAACATCTGTGCTGTTAACAAGCCGCCCCTGACAGGAAACAACAGGGACAAAAAAATGACAGATTACAATAAAATGGAGGCTTAGTTTTATTAATTACGTAAAAGCCTTGTTTTTTATATTTTATCACAAGTACTCATTCCCTTCAAGGTGGCGATGTTTTGCGTGCAAAAAAAAAACAATAAGCAAGACAATATGCAACACGGCTCTATATTTGCAAAACATTACAGATATCCGCTCAAACAAAGCTGTAATTTTTTTATTTCACAATATTAGACATGTCGTCAATGTGAATGTTAAAGCTTGGAAACAATTAGGAAGTGGAATGGATGTTCCGAAGCAACGTTATCCTTTAGCAGGTCAACACTTTTTTGCACTGTTACAAGGGCATTTTTATCGCACACGGGGTGAATAAAAGTCATTCCGTAGAAAAAATTCTTTTCAATTCGCGGAAGCAGAAATAAAATACTTTTTGTTCGCCAGTGCAAGGTGTTAACGCACCTAAATAATTACAGCGTATATTTATTTCAAATTAACGGTCTGGAGAAGCTTCTACTGAAACTGTTAAAAAGTCCCAATTGTGCTCTGAAAGTGAAGAAGTCTAAACAGGCTACATTTGCAGCTGTTGGTGGGGAATACGTTTTTAATCGTTGTTTTGAGCGCCGCATTCACAATTTTTTTAAGTCCAAATATAAGTAACAAAAATCGCAATGTCTTGTACTTTAACATTTCGGAAGGCACAATGATCCATTTGCCTTGCAATTAGGTTTTGACATTTTCTGCATATAAAATTCCCAGATCAGAAAAACTACGGCCGAGTTTTGTGTTATTCTATGGTGGCACAATAAACATCATTATTATAATTGAAATGTGTT
The DNA here is from genome assembly GCF_048455015.1 of Haemaphysalis longicornis. Taxonomy (NCBI): domain Eukaryota; kingdom Metazoa; phylum Arthropoda; class Arachnida; order Ixodida; family Ixodidae; genus Haemaphysalis; species Haemaphysalis longicornis. Next base: position 176,311,779 of record NW_027526407.1, read on the forward strand.
TTTCTATATTTCAAAAATGCGTAAATTTATATTTTAAAAGTTCGCCCAACTAGCAAAGCAGTATGACGTGCGGAATATTTTAAGAACACTGTGGTTGTTGGGCTGTAAAAACAGGAGCACTCATGCTCTCAGTTACTTTTTAACATGCTTTTGTGGAAGGGCACTACTGCGTTTGCTATTCTGGCTCTCTTGTTCGCCCGGCCTTCAGACACAGCTTTCTCAAGGAACAATTTTGATGTTAATTTGACGAAAGTAAGTGGCCTCTATTACGCCATTGGGAAAAAAACCACTCATTGCATAGCATAAATTACCAAGCTTTCATGAGCACCTGCATGGCTAATTTGACTCTATTTTCGCGAGTTTTTTAAAAGTAATACAGGGTGGCGGTTAAATTATATGCCTGCAGCCGCGGGTAAATTAAAGGCCTGTATCTCACACGCAGTTTGTCGCACTTGGCGTCCTAGCTATCATTTAATAATTTGTTTGAACTTTTGGTCCAAGAAACTTGGAATCATAAAATACAACTTCGCGTCTGGAAGACCACCTACTTTCTTCCAAATTATATGGCTCCAAAAAATTACCAAACTTTTTGAAATATCTTAGATAAGACAATGTTAGAAAAGGGGTTATCACATTTTTTTATCTAAGCTGCTCGGCTGCCACTGAGATTCCTATGCCTGTTGATGGGCCTCTGACGGAACTACGGCAAAAAATGACAGTACCCTTTGAGCTTTACAAGCAGGATTTTGGGATTATCATGGGTGAATAATATCAAAGCCTAATATCAACGAATATTTGATATATACTTTTGTACGTGACAAGAAATATTGTGCTCTTTTTATAGTGTGCTGTTCAATACTTCGTTTTTTTCGCGTTATTTAGTTTTTGAGAGTTTCTCCTAAAAAACGGTGGCAAGCAAGGACTACGACGTGCAATACAGGGCCGTCCAGCAAATGTTGGAGGCTCTCGAGCGTCAGCGGCCGAAAGCACTGTACCCTCGGGGGCTGGGTGCGTGTAGGTAGCCGATGCCGTGGGACCGACTGACACGACGTTAGGCAGCGTCAATTTTGCCGGACAATGAAAATTTTTTATCTCTCTCTCTCTCCTAAAAAACAGTAGTTCATTCTATATTCATTGCCGAGAAAGTTGCCTTTAGGTTACCGTACGCTTGCCATATTATTGCTCACCATGTATGCGTTGTTTGTTCCAAATTTTGTTCGCTAAAGTTTTACGAACCTTTGACCTACTGCCTATTGAAACGAAAAATGAAGTATTACAAAATTGTTTGAGAATACACTGAATGGTAAAAACAATGCATTGGAAGATTCAAAAGTATTTATTGGGAGCAACCTATAGGGCGTGCAGCAAAGCATTATAAAGTCTTTTTTTTTCTAAAAGAGCATTTGAGTTGTGCAAACATAATGCCTGTGTAAATCTATGATGAGGAAACATTGGCTTTATTACTAGGTTTACACAAAGAATCATCCTCAAAACTTCTGGGCCACTGAGTGGCCACATCTAAAACAATGTGTTTTCCTAATTGGTTATGCATGATACGATAAGATTTTGGGCCAACGAAAGTACACCCTAAATGGAGCTTTTAGTACTATTGTCAAGAGTTCGGTGAGCTCCTGCCCCACCTTTAATGCAGTCTAAAAACTGAAGACCCTGCTGAGTGCACGGGTTATGTTTTCTGTAGTGTCACCAGGCGTTTTTTTAGAATTGGTTTCTGAAAAGGGTTCCCTCAGGAGACTCTCTAAACTGCCTATCCAGCCTTCCCTTTCCGACCCACAGATATTTACAAGATTTCCATATAGTTTTGTGTTGACACTGGGACAACGTTAACAAATTCATTGTCCGGCAACCGTAGAGTTTATTGTAGCTGTTTTTAAATAAGGTCAGCCTAAAAGACAACCGCATCTACAGCACTAGAAATAAAAATACACGCTTCAAAACACTGCAAATATGTAAATGATACAAAAATTGGTATATTTGTAGTCACTTTTCACCTAAAACGCGGCGATGTATCTTCCAAGTGTCATATCCGATGATGAGGTTTGAAACGATTCTGATGGTGCACTTATGAAACATTGTGAAAGCAAGTGATGGCGAATTCAATTGTGGTACAGCTAGGCACCGCAAACACTAGATCAAAAGAGTTGAAAGATTTACACTTATTTGATAGTTCACGAAACCAAATGACCAAAAGTTTTTTCTCTCTTCAGTCGCACAGCTCACTCATCACACCCACGACGCTTCCCTTAGTAGTGAATATAGCAGTCAAATCTTGATACACACCTTGTAGAGGAACTTCTGTGTACTGATCAAAACAACCATTGCTCAGATATGTCTGACATCGAAAGATGGACGTGTAGTACGGTACAGGTGCTAAGACAACTGTACTTTGCTTAGAGAAAGTGTAAAATGCTTTACTTATTGTGAACGCAACCTGAAACATGTTGTGCAGGTATGCGTCGAATTGACAACCATTGCATTTGGATTTTGTGGGACAGCTTAGAAAATCACCTTCAATAAAGCATAAAATTTTCATTTGTAGTCACAACCTGTGGCCTTGAAGCATGCGTTTCTCACTGCCTAGAACTGGCTTCGTTTATGTTTTCTCAATTATTACCCACCACTAACGAATTCCACAGTGCATCCTAAGGAAATGAATAGTACTGAGGGGTATGCCTATGTCAGTGGCTGATATAACTGGTATTATTCGGGATCAGACCAAATACACTGAATTTTCGTTAACTAAAATTTCTTTTATTTGCTTGGAACAGACCACTTGCTTTTCGGGATTAAGCACCCATAACTTTCTTATTGGAGGTACCATTTCTAAGGGCTGCTACAGCATGAGACTGCAATCAAACACCTGGTAGAAGTAGTCAATGTAACAACTTACTGCAACATGTCCCAAGCAAAGGGGTTGCTTGACTTCCTCTTCCAAGTTGGCAGGATCAATGCTTGTAGCACTGGTGGGCAGGATGCGTATGTCTGGACATTCCTTACCTGCCAGGTAGTGGTACCATTACCGGACGAGCTGGTGTTAAGCACCGAAACTGTTTTTTCTAAAACTATTAGGAAATCTGTGCCGTGATTTCTATGTGTGGCTGAAATATCCAGCACGTAAAAGCAATAAAAGTCTAGTATACTTAGATAAAGACGTGAATAAAATGTACTCATTGTTTTAAATTGTAGTGCAACACAATAAGAAATTGACCAAAAATCATTTAAAACAAATAACGTGATCAAAATATAACGTAAATTACAATGGTGATAACGAAAACCTTACGCAGTTATCACAACAGAGAAAAGAAGAACAAAAAAATTATAGCGGCAGTATTGTGGAAGCAACTATGAACAGTGACACACCATGTACGAAACTTACTAAAGTCAATAAATTACTAAAGCAAGGCTACATTGGAGGCTGCATAAAGTTTGTGCGAATTGTCGTTTAAATAAAGGCTGGTGATGAGGCACCGACACTCTTTTCTTTGGATACTACAAAAATTGGCGAGCTTGAGTGCAATTTCTTGGGTATAGGGCGTTTCCGCTTTTCACCAGCTTCGAAATACAACCTATGCGACGACGATCGTGCCCACTACATAAGTGATGTAGTTTGACAGAACACAATACAGCGCACAACCTCAAAATCTGCCCAGATTTAATAACGCAGGCGTCGCAAATATAGCCAGATGCAGGTGTTCCACTTATAAGAATTTCTAGCGCCATGATTACGAGCGCAAACGCAACCAGCAATAAACCAAGAGTGTTCTTATTTCCCTTTTTCTTTCTGTTTATAATTAGTCTGCAGTGGGCACTGTCACATAATCGATAATATTAAGATTACGACAATGCCCAATTACAGCCTGAACAGTCGTCGGGAAAACTGTATGGCTTACCTGAAACAGTGGATAAGAGCTTCTGCAAGGATCTTGCACTTCTCGGAAAGCCCGGCGCACACGTGCATAGCGGTTCAACAATTGGTGGCTCACCAGAGAGTCAGCTTATCTTGAGCGAAATTCGACGCGGTTTTTTGGTCAGCCCCGGCGTTTCCCCGCACATAGCGACAATCTCAGCTTTTTCGTCGCTATATCTTTTAGCGCGATTAGGATAACGTCGTCGGGTAAAATATCACACATTTGCACGCCAAAACAACGACAATCAACACTGCAGTCTAAGAATCTTAGTACGGCAGCCAAGCCAAACTGTGATAAGGAACCGTTTTGAGACGCCATTTTGGTTGCTTGGATGGTGTTGCCAGACTGCATCGTGGAACTTCGGACTGAGTTTCAGATTGTTCAGACTGTTCTGAAAATTTGTACTGATGTTCGTACAGATGTTTATGTATTTCCGTATTTCTCCTTTTTTTGGCGGTATTTTTCGGCCGCTGCGAGAGAAATGCTTTGACAATAAACCGTCTGCGCGTTCGATAAAGCAGCGTGTCAGTACTGTGACTATACCGGAAGCTTTCCTCCTCAAGCAGAAACATTTGTGAGCAACGTTCAACAACATTTCAACTCGGACTAATTTGCCTGGACGGGTCCTCTTGTATTTTTTACTGCAAAGCTTTGAATGTTTAGCTTTTCAGTTTTATTTCGGCGAAGTAACTTTTCTGGACACTGCGATTTATTTCCTCATTGCCACAGCTACGACTCTTCCTCTTCTATACCTCTCGCAATGAGCTATGCGTGTTTACAAGTTCTCTAGCGACTCAAAAAGGCGCTAGCGCAATTTCAGCTGTTTCCTTTTTAAGTCGCGATGAGACGAACGCTTTTTAAGTTCAGGGGAAGAAACAGGGAACTGAAAGAGGGCGAAATACAGAGTACCACACAAAAAGACAAAAACACGAGATTGCTCTTGCTGCCGGGAGTCTACCCTGTGTAGCAGCTGCTGGTACTTCCAAGGTAACGAGAAAATTGCTAGCGTGAAACACCCATGTGGGACAGTATTATTCATAATATATATCGCTATAGATAATCCCTTTATCGGAAAACCCACCACAGCTACGTTGTCTTTTTTTAGGTCATAATAAAAACCTCCTAGAGTGACTTTTTGGTCGGTGTTCTTCTCATCCTAAACGCGGAAAAGTCCTCCCGTTCTTACGTGCACAATAATTTAACGTTGACATCGCGTGCCAATCTGCAATAGACAGTAAGATGATCCTTGAGGTTCAAGAACAGCAGGCAAGGTAGCACTAAGAAACTACACAATAAGGTGTCAAAATTGAGGGGCTGCAAAGTTTTACATTTGTTTCTGATGCCGTGTTGGAAGCACAGGCTATCCCGCCGACATTTGACGACGTCGTAACTGGTGGCGGAGCCAATCAGACAATTTGTCACCTTTTAAATATGCACTCCTCTCCCACTCAATTGATTATTTGCAAAATACTGTCTTCACACAATCGCATTGCTCAAACCTACATTCGGGAGTGACCCTTCCGGAATGGTGAAGATGATTCCATTTCGCTTGAGCCTCAGAAATTTGTCTGCCGAGAGCAAGTTTTAAGACCATTTGAGAAAAAAAACTTGTTATACGGGTGAAGTTAATTACTTGAAGGGTACTTCGTGTCACCTTTCTTATGGATTAGGATGATGTTCGCGTTCTTCCGAGATTCCGGTACGCTTGCGGTAACTAGGCATTGCGTATACAGGTTGGCCAGTTTTTCAAGTATGTTGTCTCCGCCATCCTTCAAGAGGTGTACGGTTATCTGATCCTCAACAGGTGCTTTGCCCCCTTTCATTTCTTTCAAAGCCTTCCTTACTTCTTCGGTCGTTACTGGTGGGATGTCTATCTCCTGTGAACTAATTTCTCGTTCGGCTTTATCCTGCATGTCCCGGCTACTGTACAGATGCCTATGGAACTCCTCGGCCACTGTGACTATGTTCTTCCTAGTTTGATGACATTGCTTTGCTTATCTTTATGTGCATACATCTGATTTTTTCCCACGCCAAGGCGCCTCCTTACTGCTTTGAGGTTATTTCCGTTCTTTACACCGCATTCGATCCTCTCCCTATTATACTTCAATATTCCAGCTGTCTTACACTTATTGATTGACTTCGAAAGCTCCGGTAGATTTATTCTGTAAGTTTTGGTGGACATTGTAATGGTTTGCCGTTTCTTAATTATATATTTCGTCTTCCGGGAAAGTTTACCAGTATCCTGTCTTGCCATCATGCCTCCGACTTCTTCTGCACACTCCGTGATAATGCTTGTAAGTTTTTCGCTAGCTTCCTGTGTCATAATCTCGGCTTCCTCGGTTAGAGCTGAGTATCGGTTCTGCAAGGCGATCTTGATTTTTTTTTCTTTACGCCTTACTGTTAGCTCAATAACTGGGTTCTTCCGTACTAGCTTGTTAGCGTCCAACCTCAAATAAAGCTTAATTCAAGGTCTTACCATAAGGTGGTTACTACACCTTACCCTTCTGAGCACTTCCACATTTTTTTATGACGCCATGGTTATCGCATAATATCAAGCCTATTTCATTTTTATGGTCCCCATTCGGGCTGCTCCACGTCCACTTCCGGCTCTCCCATTTACAGAAGAAGGTATTCATTATGCGTAGGTTATTCCGTTCTGCAAACTCAACTAGTAGGTCCCCCCTGCTATTTCTACACCCCAGATCATACTTCCCAAATGCCTTGTCTCCAGCCTGGTGATTGCCAACTTTAGCATTGAAATCTCCCATAACTACTGTATACTGTGTTTTTACATTAGCCATTGCCGATTCCACATATTCATACAAGCGTTCTACTGCCTGGTCGCAATGGCTGAATTTGGGGGCATAGTCCTGTAACACCTTGAGCTTGTCCCTCTTATTGAGTCTAATTAAAAGACTTGCAATCTTTCGTTAATGTATAGTATTGTTCTATGTTGCCAGTTATGCTTTTGTTCACTAGAAATCCTACACCCAGTTCTCTTCTGTCCTCTACACCACGGTAAAGTAGAACGTGTCCATTTTTCTGCACCGTAAAGTCTTTACCCATTCTCCTAACCTCACTAAGCCCTATGGCAGCCCATTTTATGCAATTTCTTTCCTCAAACAACACCTCTAGACTCGCTTCACTAGATAAGGTTCAGATGTTAAACGTTGCCAAGTTCAGGTTCCAACGGCGGCCTGCCCGGGTCCAGGTATTCTTAGGATTAACACGATCTAGAAGTTTCGGGATTAGAACTCCTTTGCTACAAGGCCAGTGGCCTACTAAGAAAGAGAAAAGTAAAACGTTGCCCGGCGGCACAAACCGTAACGTTGTTCTCTAAACACGCCACGTATTTTGTTCACGCAGCGGAGACTGAGCTGGGTCCTGGGGCAGCCTAATAGACCCATTAGGTCCCGATAACAATGATACCAATATCATCGCAATCTTCGAAAAAAAACGGAGATATTAAAAAAAACGTGTAAAGCAGTCGCGACCCCCTAGCCAATTTCCCGCAACTTTTCCTGCAGGCTCCCTGCAGGCAGTCGAGCGCGTCGTCTATGCGAGGCAGCGGGTAAACATCCTTGTGCGTGATTTTTTTCAGGCGGCGATAATCCACACAGTATCGAAAGAGCCGTCCTTTTTTAACGAGAACCCCAGTAGAAGCCCAAGGGCTCACGGATGGTCAAATGACGTTGCGTTTCAGCAAGTCAGCTACTTTTTCATCAATCACATGTTGTTCGGTAGAGGGCACGCGATATGGCCGCTGTCGCAACGGCGCGTGTGTGCAGGTGCCGATCTCGTGAAATACCGATGACGTGTGGCCAAAGCGGTGTCGTAGCAGTCGAATGATGAAGTGACCAGGTGTAGAAGAGTAAGTAGTTCGTCACGTTTGGCTGAAGGAAGGTCGTCGTCAATGACGCCTCTCAAAAGGGGCGTTGATTCCTCGAATGCACTGACAAGTACGCCAGGATGCACTTCTACAACGCCTAGGCATTCACCGCGGAAACGTGTGGTAGACACCGACGTCGGGTTTGAAATAAGCATTGCGCCGGCAACCCTTCTCGAGCACAAAAAGGCCAGATGGCGCGAAGACCAGGATGGCGTTAAAAATACTGTTGCGCAACAATGGTACAAGCACAGATTAACCTGGAAGAATATTCGTGTCGTCGTTGGCATGCAAATTAGTGGTGGTCCCCTTCTGCGGGTTTTCTACCTCCGTAAACAGCTCTACATCAGCGTGAGCACTGTAAACGATGGCGTGGTGGCGCGCAAAAATTGCCATCTGAGAATGAGGTTGCAAGAGCACGCCGACCAAACAATGAGCTCGACTGTATATACCACCCCTTGAATTGTGACCCGAGCAGTGCATGCGGCCAGCGGCTCCACAGGTTGCACACTAGCGGTTGGGAGAGCAATACCACCTACAGGTGTCGTTTCTTTTCGTAGCGATCGGCAAAGTATCGCTTTCACAAATGACACCGCAGCTCTAGTGTCAATAAGTGCCAGGGTAGCGACACCATCTATACACACTTTGATGACATTAGACGGCGAACAAGGATGACTTAGGCATTTCGACTTTGACGCAGTTTCTGCCTCCGAACCTGTGGCATGTAGGTTTCCGGGTCATCATTGGTAGGACGACGGCGCATCGGGAGATTGACAGAGTCCTGGAGACAACAAACGAAGGCTGGCGAAGTCGCGGTTATCAGACGGAGCAGGTGTCGTCGGAAGCCGGGTCGTGGAGTGTTCCATGGGCGGTGTTGGCGCATAGGATAAGGGCCACCATGCGTCGCGCACACCCGTCATGCCACGACGGCCGTAGCGTGCCACATGTCCGGCAATCCCACACGAATAGCAGATAGACCGATTATCCAATGTGCTCCAAGGATTCGTGAAAGAAGACGCTGGATGTGTAGCAACACGCATGGACCAGACGCGTTGAACCCCGGCAGTGGCATGACTCTTAGGGCTTGCAGCAGGCGCAAAGTAGGGTCCAGGGATGGTTCCAGTGAAAAGTCGTGCTGCGGTCTCGGCATAGGTGAAAAGTCTAGGTTGTACTAGATTGTCGAAAGTCAAAATACCGGTCATCGTAGTTTGCAGCGTTATGTCGGCGTATGCCACTGGAGCTACCGCGGGATTGGGCGGTCGAGTGCTTGGAACTGCCGCAGCGACTTGTTGTATAACGCTCATGAGGGTTGGGGCTAAATCGGACTGAAGCGGCATCGCTATATTGCTAACAAGGGAAAGCTGAAGAGCCACCTATTCGCCAAACAAACTGCTGAATCTGGGCGTTGAGGACACCCTATCCTTAGATGCCAAGCTGCAAAGCAACTGGTCGTGTTCTACGGGTTTACGAGTTAAAAACCGCTCTCTGCGAAGTTCATCGAACTCTTGGAAAGCGTTTATAACTTCTGCAACCATGCGAGGGTTTTTCGCGAGCAACATTTGAAAGGTGTCGTCATCATTGCCTTTAAGAATAGGCTTGATTTTTCCTTTTCGGTCATAGCGTTGTTCACCCACTTACACAGGTCAAGGATGTCTTTGACGTAATATATAAAGGTTTTGTTGCTGCGCTGAGCGCGTTTACGCAAACGCTGTTCAGCGCGCAGTTTCCAACAGCTCTCCGCCTGAACACTCTAGCAACTTTGGTCTTAAAGTCTGACCGTGTGAGAAGATCAGACCTGTGGTTCTTATACAAGGACTTTGCGACACTGGTTAACGAGAGACTGACATTGTTCTGTTTCAGTGTATCGTCCCAGTGGTTGTGCGTACCCACTACTTCGAAGGTGATGAGCCAATCCTCAGCATCCTGTTCATCAGTGCCGTTGAAGAAGAAGAGATCACGTGAACGGACCGTGCGAGGGCAAATGATAGGTACCACAGGATGTGGCGACTTGAGTTGGTTACCCTGAGACATCGTCGAGGGAAGTGTCCAGCTGCGCAGCTCTAGTTTAGATAAATCGGCACCCGAGCGGCACCGCAAGTTCCACCAAAAACTGTAAAGGAGATAGTCTGCGTTGCGGTAGAAGGCTGGACTTCATTTCATTTCATTTCATTTATTTGTTCCTTAAGGGCCCGAAGGCATTACATAAGGGGGGGGGCAAATACATATGGGGAAGACAAAAAAAAAGAAATAGTGACTGACATGCATCAGTCAGCTCAACCAACAACAACAACAGCAATAAAATAAAAAAAAGCAGATCAGAGAAAAATAATACCAAATTACCAAATACAAATGTTCAGTTATAGGAAGATAAAAGAAAAAGCACATAAAAAGAAAGACAAGCAAGAGCAATTGTGCACGTTCCAACTAGTAAGGATCTATTTTATGAACCAGCATTGATGTTCGGAGTGGTGATAATTGTCGCCCAATTTTTTTCGAAAAGATGCGCGGTCAGTGCAGGATGCTATATTGTCGGGGAGCGAATTCCAAAGGGGTATTGCATTGGGAAAGAATGAACATGTGAATGCCGATATTCGACCGAGTAAAGTGTGCTATTGGCTGGGTGTGATTTAGACGCGCTGACGTGCGGTCGGATGGTTTTAGTAATTCATGCCTGGATTTTGGATGATAGTAGGCCCCATGAAGGAGGCATAAACGTGCGATATGACGGCGCGATAGCAGTGACGGAAGGGAAATTGACTGTTTTAAAGCTGTGACGCTGGTGCTGGAGGAGTATTCGGAGGTGATAAAGCGAGCTCCACGATTTTGTATGGATTCTAGGTTAGTGGTCAAATAGGCTTGGGATGGATGCCAGATTGATGACGCGTATTCAAGTTTTGGTCTCACGAATGTTAGATAAGCAAGTTTTTTATTTCTATGGCCGCGGATTTCAGATTTCGTCGGAGGTAACCAAGTGTCCTTTATGCTTCGGAACAGATTCTGTCGATGTGTAATTCCTATGATAATGATGGTGTGATGTGAACGCCTAAGTATTTATACGACGTTACAGAGCATATGAAAACAGCATTGATATTGCAAGCGTGGTGGGTGATGGAGCCTTTACGAGAGAATGAGATTAGTTTGCATTTCGATAGGTTAAGGGGCATGAGCCAATTATTGCACCAGAATGCGATAGTGTTAAGTTCATCTTGTAGGGTGCTGTTATCACCGAGGCTTTCAATTGCAGAGTAGAGGACACAATCGTCGGCAAAAAGTCTTGGCAGATCAAAGTCTTGGCAGATGTCAGTTGGCAGATCATTTATATAAATTAGAAATACAAGTGGAGAGAGACTGGCGCCCTGTGGTACCCCTCATATAACAGCTGTAAGCGGTGATTGGTTGTTATTGGCGAACGTGAATTGCATGCGTCCTGTGAGGAAGTCCTGAATCCAATTTTTTATGTTTGTAGGTAAACCGAGGCAAGTTAATTTTGAGAGTAGTTGGTTATGTGGGACGCGATCAAATGCCTTCGCAAAGTCTAAGAAACTGGCGTCCGTTTGAAGGTCGTTATCCATGTTAACTAGAATGTCGTGCACAAACTCAGCGAGCTGTGTTTCGCACGAGTAAAATTTCCGAAATCCATGTTGATATGGGAAAAAGAAATTCATGCTTTCCAGATGATTCATGACATGAGATGCTTTTATGCGTTCGAGAAGCTTGGACGATATGCACGTAAGAGGCGATAATTAGCTGGCGAATAGCGATTGCCTGATTTAAAGACGGGGGTTATTTTTGCTTTTTTCCAGTCGTCTGGAACCTGGCCTGTGTGGACGGATTGATGAAATATTGGACATAGGGTTTCACTTGAGTATTTCTTAGTAACTTACTGTAATCTCGTCGCAACCGGCAGATGATATTAGTTTCAGTGCACTAATTATTTCGGCTATATCTTTATCACTAAATTGAATGTCGGGCTGTACACTGACTGGCTGGTATGGTTGAGCTGTGATGGGTGCGGTGTTAACGGGAGTGAACACAGATGTACAGTAGTCGTTGAGAAATGTAGCGCATTTGTCACTGTCTATAGGTTCACCGTCCGTATTTGTGAGTTCAAGTTGATTAGTCTTCGACTTGGGGGAGAGTAAGCGTCAAACCTTGTTCGGATTAATTTTCAGTATGGTTAGTAGGTCTGTGGAGAGGAATGTATCTTTGGCATCTGCTATTTCTTTCATGTATTGAGTCGCGCATGACTGGTAACGGTCCCATGCTAGTGGTTCATTTTTTGCTTTGGCTGATCGGTAGAGGCGTTTTTTGTCTATTCGGAAGGCGTTTTAGGCAGTTATTAAACCATGGGTTATTAGAATCAGATTTCACAAGTAGGCAAGAATAAATTTATTTTTTAAGTTTATTAGTTCATTTTTGTACAATTCCCAGTTAGCATTAGGAGTGCGTGTATCATAGGTTTTACAGAAGGAAGAATAAAATCGCATAAGTTTAGTGTTAATTGCATCGTAATTACCACGCTTGTAGTCGGTGATCAGTTTGGTGCTAGGGGATCGTCTTGCAAACGGAAGGGCTATGGAGATGTCGAGCAGACTGTGGTCACTAATTCCGGGCAAAACGTTCACACTTTTAATGTAATCAGGGCAGGCGGTTAGTAACAGATCGAGTGTGTTGTTGCCCCGTGTTGGGCATGATATAACTTGGTGAAGGTTAAAGTCTAAAGCTAGAATATTAAATTGGTTGGCTTCAATAGTAGTGGTTCTGTTGGGTGTCGAAAGCAGAGTCCAGATTATCTCAGGGAAGTCGAAATCGCCAAATAAGAAAACGGGAGTGTCATGATGTTTGGTTTTTAGGTCAGTTAGGGCACGTGTGAGTGAATCACAAAAGGATCTGTGGAGTTGATTAGTGAGGCGTACAGGCCTCATTAGTGAGGCGGGCGAGGCGTCGACGCAGGCCTGGTGAGTCGAAGCGACCACCTTTTCGTAGGCTGACACTGAACGAGAGTGTCCTCTTCCTCAAGCGGCACGGCGGCAAGGCGCTGCTGTTGTGCAATAGAGTAATTCTTCTCGGCCGATGTCAATGAACGACTAGCATAAAAAACGACCCTCTCCCGGAGCTGAGCATCACTTTGAAGTAGAACAGCGCCGATTTCGTGGCCACTTGCGTCTGTGTGGAGGATAGCGGGCTTGCTTTCATCGAAGTGGCACAGTACCGGGCGAGACGTTAAGGCGGCTTTCAATGACTCAAAGGCCTGTTTGCACTCATTCGACCAAACGTAAGCTGCACTGGACTGTACGAGCTGGTTGAGGGGGGTCGAAATGGTGGCAGAGTTCCGGACAAAGCGGCGGAAATACGAGGCCACCCCGACAAAACTACGCAGATCATTTCGTTGGCATGGACGCGGAAATCCGACAACGGCAGCAATTTTGCCGGGCTCGGGTCGTATCCCGTCCTTGCTAACGACATGGCCTAGTACCCTGATAGTTTTGGTCGCAAAACGACATTTTTGGTTGAGCTGATACTCCAGCATTGGACACGCACCTAAGCACTTCCTCCAAGGGGTGGAGACGATAAGCAAATCTCGAGGAAAGGACAACCACGTCATCAAGATAGCAGAAACATGTCTTTCATTTTAGTCCTCCGAGCACTGAGTCCATCATCCGCTAAAAAGTTGACGGGGCATTGCACAAGCCGGATGGCATGACAATAAATTCATATAGGCCGTCGGCACTGGCAAACGCAGTCTTTTCCTTGTCAGACTCGTGCATCGGTATTTGCCAGTAACCAGAACGCAAGTCAAGGCTCGAAAAGTATTCGACTTCGTGTAGGCAGTCCAGGGCGTCGTCGATCCGGGGCATACGATACTCCTCCTTTTCAGTAATTTTGTTGAGGGCCCGATAATCAACACAAAAACGCACGGAACCATCCTTTCTCTCCACCAGGACAAGTGGGGAAGACCAAGGACTGGATGAGGGCCGAGTACCGTTACGCTGCAGCGTGTCGTTCACGTTCTCTTCAATTACTTGCCGTTTTAATGGAGAGACTCGGTACGGGCGGCGGTGAATAGTTGATCCATCAGTATTGATGCGATGCGTAGCTGCAGGGGTGCGAGGAAGGAACTTTGAATGGGTGTCGAACGAGGAACGGTGCTTGTGTAAAAGTTGCAGCACTGAGGAGTTCTGTGATGGGGTAAGGTCCGGACCGATGTTGACCGCAAGAGAAGACGTAGAGGAAACGGTCGTCGAAGGCCCACTGGCAAGGGAAAGAGTACCAGACGGAAGGATGGACACGTCGTCGGCAGAAACAGACGCAATCGCGCAGCCTTGCGGGAGAAGAACCGCTTCGGAGGTCGTATTATGCACTGGGATAAAGGCGCACCCTCGGCAAAATTATACCAGACAAGCGGCTACAGTGAGACCTCGTGAAAAGAGGCGGCCACACGGAATGACCAGCACATTGCTGTCAATGATTTTGTCAGCGGAAACTGAAAGAATGTGCTCTTGGCGGGCGGGCACAACGTGATCGGTACGTAGCACCAGACAAGGCGTACCTACTTCGTGGACAGCTGAGCGATGGATGTCTGTGATGCTAATGGCTGGAGTGCGGCCACAAATAACAGCGGAAGTCAATGAAAGAACGTCCCAACAAAGAAATAGCCTATAGGGGCACTACGAGATCACCGCACACTAAATATGATTATACAGCCCATCGATAGAAATGCGTACCGTGCAGAAGGCAGAAGGTTGGATGGACGTGTCGTTCGCACCACGTAATAAATGGCCACTGTATGGGGTGTTTAGCTTTCGTAGTCTCTTGGAAAGGTAAGCTCGAATAATAGTAATACTTGCTCCAGTGTCCACCAAAGCTCTGATATCGTTACCTTTACTGATACTAACAACAAGTTCGATGGGTGTTCTGGAGGAGTTGCTCATGTACCGATAGATGCAGTTTCACCTCCAAAAACTGCATGACTTAGTTTTCCGATAGGTGGGTGGGGTCATGCGCGAGACGGCGAAGCTGAGACACAGATCGTCGAAATGGTGGTGGGGCACGACGTCGCGACGCACGAGAATTGGTTGGGGACTCGGAAGTGGCACGAGGAGAGGACCGCCGTGGCGGAGATGGGTAACCCCGCTGGCGATAGCCGTAACGAAGGTTTGGTCGGTCGCGATCGTACGTGTCGTAGCCACGTCGCTCATCGATGAAACGCCTCCTAGATAACCGCGATGTCTGCCCGCAAATTCCGCAGTACAAACACACCGGCCGGTTGAAAGAGGGCTGAGGGTGCTGCGGTCGCCATGCTGGATAGTAAGGCTGCGCCCCAGGGACCGGGTTGACCGCGGCCACATACCCAGGAACTGGTTGGGCGGGGACGCTTGTCACGGACAGTGGAGGCCTGCCAGCCACTTCGGAATAGGATGGCGTGACTGCAGGAGAGGTAAGATCAGCGGGAATTTTTGCGTGAGTAGACGCATCAAGCTCCTCTCTAATATTCTCTCGCAGATTAGGTGTAGCCGAGTAGGTACTGGTAAAAGAAACGTGCACAGAGGTGCGGTCGTCAAGTTCTTCCAGAATCAGTTCACCTATTAGAGCTCGGAGTTTGTCCTCACATCCGAAACAGTAGTCCGATTCTGCAGGGCCAGGGCATCAAAGGCGAACCGGCCGATCCCTTTAAAGATATGGCGCACGTGATCAGCCTCCGTCATGTCTTTGTTCATGTCTTTCGCCACAGGGCCACAACACCTTCAATGTACGACGTGTACGTCTCACAAAGATGTTGGAATCGTCCCTCCAGCTTGTTTTTGCGTTGTCTGGGCAGGCCGAGGAAGAGCCAAAATTCTGGCGCAGCTGCGTGGTGAAATCGCTCCAATCATCAATACGGTGCACACTGTTCTGGAACCACGTTTTGGCGACTTCATCCAGGGACCACGAGACGTTTTCAAGCTTCTGGCGGTCGTCCGACCTGTTAAAGGCGCTGACGCGTTCAAAGGTATCAAGCCACTCTTTAACGTCCTCATTACGAAGGCCAGCGAACATCGGTGGATCCGGCTGGCGGCTGGTGACGAAGTACGGTAGGACGTCGGCTGAGCCCGCCCCACCGGTTCCGCTGCCTGTTCCGCTGGCGGTACCGCTGCCGGTTCCGGTGGCACGTTCCGCTGTCAAAGGCATGACGTCTCGCGCCAAGCGGCGACCCTAAAGGAGCTTCGGGGTTGCACTCAGAGATGGAGGACGAGGGGTCAAGAGACACGCTCCACCACTTGAGAGACGGCGATTGGCGTGGCCGTTTATTCCAACACTCGGGCCAAGGAAGAAGATCAAGCGGTGATGATGATTATTTACAGGTGATGATGATGCCGAGCCCATCGGGGCTAGCACAGACAATAGTGAGTGATTACGTAGAAGCGCTGGTTACATAACCCAAAGTACTGGGAGCGTAGTCACTGGGTCTTACAAACAAAAAATAAACAAAGTAATAAATATTTAAAGCACGATGACCTTATTAGTTAGGAGCATCATAGCAATAATTCTGTAGATTTTTTGCCTCCAAATTTAAAATATGCTTCAAACACCCCGAAAAAAAATCGTTGTAATATAAACTTTGATAATTCTCGGGACGTTTTGAAGCACGCGGCAAAATGACATACATGTGCCGGTTGTTCATTCCACAATTTATTTTATTTCACACTAGAAAACACTAAACTGCCTTAAATTCCCCCAACTTAAATGTATACGGCCAAAAAAAAGCAACCGCATATAGTGTTAATCACCGCAACGTTCATTGGTACTTTGTATATCTCAGCGCCGAGTTTTGATTTTATGCGGAGGTACAATAAATGTGTGTCTTAAGTAAGATTCTTTTTCAACCACCAAAAAATATTTCAAGAGGCCATAGCCAGCAGGCCGTATTCTTTATGTCCGGCGAAAACCACGACAGAAGGCATCATAAATTCTTCTTAAACACATCGTAAGGTACCCGTGGAAATGGAGCCTCTTTTTCTATAGGATGAAGAGAACTCTCCCCCTGCTAGAAAATTAAAAACGCCCATGATAGGCACCACTTTCCGGAATGCTGTGGAAAGGTCTAGTATGTGCACTCCATGCGCCATGCAACTGGTGCTTTTATCTTCATGGTCAAGTCTCTCCACCTTTCCAACGACTCCAAACAGATCTGGCGCATTTCTGGCTGGGGCCACTGCGTACTTTTGGCCGAGCTGCAGAACAGGTTGAACGTTAACCGGAAGAGCAATACCTCCTATGTAGTGCACATGGTTAGTGGATCGGACTTGCTTAGGAGGTTCACTGGATAAAAGGTTGGCCAGGGTCAGCAGCCAGGTGGCCTCTCTGGCGGTATAGCCACCCAGAAAAGTGTCAGAGCTGCTGGGAGTGGTTCGAAAGGTTGCGAGACGATCCCCTGACCAGGAATGTGCGACGTGCGTGTCGCATTGGGTGGATATATTCGAGCGTTCCACAGCATTAAGCAAAGTGGTGCCTCTCAAACGTGTTGTGATTTCCCGGCAGAGCAGCCCTTGTGGATCCTGCCTGAAGATAAGGAGGGTGCATTTGCAGCGCTACCTCACGATGTTTCTTCAAAGAAAGCCTTTGATGCCATTATGCAGTTCTTCGACCGCTGGGACAACGTGCCATTGCAGAAGAATAAATCATAAGGTCAGATTCGTGGCACAGAATACTGAGTTGGCTGTTAAACACGGCCACGAATTACTCCTTTACCTGTGCAGGTCTTAGACAATCAGAGCTTGCTCTGCGCTAGTTGGTACATTATTTCTTGTAAAAACACTGCGCTAAATTGAAATTCAAAAACGAAGGACGGCGGAACACACGCTGCAGACTTACGAAAGCGCAACTATCAACTGGCCTTTATTTTTCTACCCTATCGGAAAACGTTACAAATATAAACATAGAAAGAAACGTTGAAATCCCCGCACAAAACTAAAGTGTGTAAAGTTCTTGATAGTTTTTATCGTCACTTCTTCGTTGCGCGGTCTCATTCACAGCTGACCATATGCGCTCGCCGTCACCTCTCTCTGGCTCACTGTCACGCGGGGAACATCTTTCCGCAGAAGGTGAATTTTCGTGCTTTTTAGAATCACTGATGGCTGGCTGACGCATGCGCCTTCGTTCCCAGATGCCATACTAAAGGTTTCTATAACCTCCCTGGTCGTCCTGCTGTGGGAGCATGCCAATACTGTTGTTTCATTAAACAGGGGTTCACATTTGCATTTTTTGCAGTGATCGGCCAAATGCCACGGCGCTTGAAGCACTGCGCACGCGTTCTTACGGACCCACAGCCGCTCGTTGAAGCACCTTCTGGTTTGTGCTTTATAGGACCTCCTACAGTCCAACCAATTTTGTAGACGACTTTTGATTCGCACCCCACAAAGGGGTTTCCGTGTTTCACCACACAGCGTAGGCGTTCGGCGTCAGCCTTGTTCACCCGCTTGCACAGTCACTTCAGCGTGTGTGGGCGGAAAAACAAGTAACATCGAACCTTTCCGCACACTTTTTGAGTCCGTGTGAGACGTTGTGGATGTACGGAATGACTGCCAGTGGTCTTCTGTCATGTACATGCTCATAAAAGAAAATCATTTGCCGCCTCATAACACTATCTCCTGCTGCCAAAAAGGGGCAACCTATTTGACACAACCAGATATCAGGGACGTTTACGTGCTTACAAGAACTTCAGCGTTTCAGCGGAGTGTGATAACCGCGAACAGCTATTTCCGGACGCGAGCGGGCGTTCTCCGCATTGTGACGCTTTTATTTCGCTTTCGGCTCAACTTTTTCACATACCCGAGCCGCAACATAGCTGTGCGGATGATTTTGTGTCGGCTTCCCGTCGATGAGATGAACAGAAAATAACTCAAGAGAACAAAACCGTGCGATAGAGATCGAAGATAAGGGTGAAGAAACAGTGCTTCTAGAAGCAGCGCACGACCGTACTTATTCTTGCAAATTTGCTTGGTGTGAAGCCTTCCCGATTCAGCACTTCGACCAATTCGCGGCGGCACTCAAGGGGCGCAGAAAATGTGTGCAGCGAAAAGATTTCGCACAGACTGACCCTTCTTTTGTCGTGGTCACTTTACACGTTCATTGCATGAGCCCTTTGCCCTTAACGCTGATTCTTGGTGCAGCCAACAATGGCGTACGTACGCCCGGACGAGTAGCTCCTGCACATTGCGAAGTAAAGGCAATGACGGTTACCTCCCTGCCCCCTATGAAAAAAATAAACATCAATTGGGTATAAAAAGCCGGGCGTCCTGCTCGCGCGGTTAAAAGGAGCCTCACAGGCACGCTCCGTTAGGAAAAAGTGCTGGTGGGGTGGCCCTCCGCCTTAGCTATTTTGGGAACAAATTTATGGGAAAATCTGACAGCTGTCGGAATGTTTGACTGTTCTCTTTATAGCCCTGTTGAACTTGGTGCTGCTGACGTACCGAATAAATTACACTTACCTATTTTCAATGCCGCGTAGACGTCTAATATCCAGGCGCAGCACTGAGCAACAGCGTAACACTGCGACACCGTCGGCTCACCCCACATTCCCCTAGAAATGTCCACCACGTGGTGCCTCGATCGATAGAAATTGGCCTACCTGGCATAATTCTAGTCTATAAACCATATTAAAGTAGGCAGCGGTTGGCTGGAGATGTTCGTTGGTCCCGGCATTACAAAAAGGTATCCCCGATTTTCATTGCCATCTCGCCCCTGTGGCTGTTCATCGGCGTTGTTTTGATGGCAACGCCGGCTTTTTTCCAGACATTGCGAGTCGAAGGGTATTGACCAAGCCACGTTTTAAAGATGGCCTGGTGAAATGCCGCAAGTACGATTGATCCGTCGAAACACCAGATGAGGGTTTTTGAATCGTAAGCGCCTTGGCTACTTGGCGAAGTAGGATAGCCGTCTCCAAACACCGGTTCATGAACGAACGATGATGATGGTCAGGCCAGAAGAAGACGAGGTGTTCCTTGACGTGTTTGATAATTGAGATAATGTGGAAGTAAAAAAAATGCTCACCCTTTGGAGCTTCGGACTTACAATATCACCATGCTTAAAAACTTGCTTTGCCATTACTAAGTAGCATGCGTTCACTTTAGCTACACGCATTTCCCGACACGGAAACCAAAAATGGTACAGCCCCGATGAGCTTACGTCACAACTCCTAATTTTTACTTACGAAGCGAGTGCACATAATGATCTTACGATGCGGTCATTTACGGGTTTCAATTTCCGCCCGCAAGCCCTTCCCTTCGACACCACAATTCATTTTGTGCTAGCGTTCTAGCAATTGTGATGGATTTGCGCAGTTACCACCTAAGTATTACAGAAAAGTGGGATGCCCTTTTGCTCTGCCCCACATGAGTTTATTCATCGAAACCTTTTATTTGATCTCCCAAACACTCTTCCCGAATTTTTTTTAAAATTTAACTGTGACTATCGCATGAGGATAACGAGGAAGCATCTCTTATTTGTCCCAAGTGATTCGCCTCATCACGACTTTCAGTTTGATGCCCCATACCTCTGGGCGGCATGAATTTGATTTTTACCCTATCGATGACTCACCATGACTATGGCATGATTATGACCAGTAAGACTTTTTTTGTATCGCGTGATGTACCCATTTTAGGCCTTCAATTTGACACCCCATTTGCCCGAGAGCACATAACTTTGAATGTTAACCATATTTGGGACCGATGCCGCATGTATAAACATTGCCTAACCCGTCGCCCTCTATCCAATGGGACCTATAGGTATGCGTAGTTCAGGCACTCATCCACTACTTGGCACGCGCCGGCAGGCGCCCCGCCTTACGACACTGCTCGCTAGTCGCGAACACTGCACCTACTTCTAGAGTGAGTGTCTGTCAGCTTGCCTTTAAAGCGTCGGAGCGCCATCTGGGGAACCCCAGAGAAACTATCCACTATTTTGCATAGTTTCCGAAAAGCTGCGTTTGCTGGCGACATGAAAGCACGTAGGAAGGCTATGGAGCGGCAAAGCTTAGGAGAAAGAAACAGGAGAGTGGCTGTTTGGCCATTTCTCGCTCACGCGTTAGGCAAGGATTATACAGGTGGCGTTACTATGAGTCACCATGACTGTGTCAATATTATAACCAGGAAGAATTTTTAGTACCACGCGAATCCCCGCCACAAGATTTTCAATTCAAGGCAGGGGGACCCACTAGCAACTTGTAATGATGTTTAAAGTATTGTATGGTTTACCGTAACTATTTCATTATTACTGCCATTATGTAGTTCTTATTTTCCCAACGTTATTTCTCTAATAGAAACATTTTTTTAGACCCCATTAGCCTACGGGTCATCATTAGGAAGTCCAACCTTTGTTAGGACTCACAACAACTAAGTCATATTTATCAGCATGAAGCGCTTTTGTTTGTCCGACGTGATTTCCCTCCTCGAGACCATCAATTTCAAAACCCAGATGCTCTAGCGGCAGATGACTTATAGTTTTAACCCAATCTCTGGCTATTCCCGACTCCGTGTGACATGGTTCACCACTTTCTATAAGTTTTCTCATGATTTCTTTTTTTAGTTTATTTTTTTTTATCAATTATCTATATTTACGCTCTTATAATGATTACAGGTTTAAGTTCTGTTATATCTGCATTTTTCTGGAAATGCAGTGCATTACACAGTCCTGGCCGGGGGATCGGACGGGGGTTCTCGAAAAAGAAGGCTCGCATTAAAAAGCAAGGGCCTATGCATAAATGCCTCACGCTTCAGAGATCCGCAGCGACAGTTAGCATTGACACAAGACGTTTTTTCAGGGTACAAAAAAAAATGCACGGAACCGTAACCCTAAACAGCTTCGACTTAAATGAAGTGAGCAGCGAGCAGACGTCCCCGCGCCCAATCTTGTTTGCTTCACCCAAGGGCATCAGCACACCATCAAATCTGGACCGCCTGTGTCATGAATACGAACGCGGAGCCTACATCAGGAGTTTCGTAACCAATATTTACGTACAACAGGTTGCAACCAGCAGTAATCATTAATGCCAGGGAGGTATAGCTGTAATAAATCTCCACCCAAAATTGTTTCCGACCTCACCAGAGTTACAGTGTCATCTGTACCGAATGCAAGGTTTTGAGCTCCCGAAATTGCATCCGTAATAATTTTTCTACCCATAAAATCTAAAACTCTGAATACTAATAAAATAAGAGTCCATCTCGGCCCGAGTACATTCCTAGCACGGAGAGTTGTGTGTCCATTTGAGTTCTGAATTCATTTTGAGTTTTCAGTCCATTTGGAGTTCTGAGTTCATTTTGAGTTTTAGGCACACATTGAGTTTTGAGCGCATTTTGACTTTGAGTACACATTGTGCACTGAGTACATTTTGAGTTTGAGGAGATTTTGAGTATTGCGTACATTTTGACTACTGAGCGCATTTTTTTTTAGTACATTTGGAGTTTTAGTACATTTTAGGTTCTGAGTTTTGCTGTCACTGTGAGTTTGAGTTTGAGTGAGCGCAGATGTGCTGTTTTGCATTTAGTCTGAGTTTGAGTGAGTCGCGATTCTAAAGGAATTGCGAGTGGGTTTGAGTGAGCCGCGCCAACTTTGGCAAGGTATGAATGCGACAATACGGCTACCATTGCCGAGTTTTTTTGAGTGAAAGTACAGCCCAAAAATTCACCTACTACAGCTTTTCTTAAGGCTCTACTGTAATCGCAATTCCTTTATCTTGTGATTTTACCTAATGAATTTTACTTGGTATCTTCTGCTTTTAACTAATGCATCTTACTTGGTAACTGCGGCATCTGCCCAATGCGCCGTCTCACCTGAGTGAAGAGAGCACCTACTAATATTTTGTTGTTTAAATATTTAAAAACACAGCTAAGACATTTTGTAGGCTTTCGGAACTACAATAGCAGCTGTACAGCCACCGTGTATTTGCAACGTATGCTGGATCCGTCGAGCATTATTCGTGACCACTGCTTTGTGATCACATAGAGAAATAGTTGCAGCAGAGGTTAAGTCCAGCCAATTGTGGGGATATCTGCTTGTTAATGTAAAAGCATATGTTATGGCAGCAGACACAAATCCCAAGATGTCAACACCTTCATTGTAATATAACTAAATATGGCAAGTAAATGCAATTTTTTGTTCTGGTAATTCAGATCATTGGAACACCCTAGCTGTTTTCGCTTGAGGTTGGTCCTGGGCCGTTCGTTAAAAATACCAAGGAAAAAGATGCACAGAGCGCCTCTTGGCCAAGAGGGATAGCGCGAAAAGAAGCGGGCGTCACCAAAGAATAGAGAGAACCCACTGGTTCCACGGCATAGGAGGGCTCATCTCTACAACACAAGAAGGGATATAGCGGGGCTCAACCGACGGGCAGGCGTCTACTCAGAATAATTCTCGCAGATCGCTCTAGTGGTACAAAGCTGGAGAAGCAACGGACCGGAGGGTTGACCTAGCTTAGATTCTCTGCGATCCACTGTCGTTTTGGGGTACCGAGCAGAACTGCCTAGTAAAATCCTGGCCTCACCACTCAACACGGCTAAGTATGAACTGCACAAACTGTAACAAGACCTAGGAAAACATAGCATAACTTAGCAAAACACAGAAAAGCCTTAAGAGGCTAGGCCTACCATAGCTCCCTGTTTCTCCAGGTGTACACAACTAGTGCAACCTGCGCCATAGTTTGTGCCACACTCCAATAAACCCGAGGAAAACCAGTTCCCTGTAATATTACCCAGACAAAAGTTGTGTAACATTTACGACTTGATGGTGAACTAAATTATGATGTGTAAATACCACTTTGATATATTATAAAATTGTAGCTTCCACCCCCAATTATTACATAATGGTTCTTAAGTAAGTGAGTTAGAGAGCTACAGCCGTTTTTTATCACAGCCTTCACAAAACTTACGCTTTCCGAAATGATTTTCTGCCCCCAAATTGTGTCTACGGACACAAAAACTTCCTAAATCTGTAGACATAACGCGGTGTCTGTATGGCTGCACTCATTGGTGTTGGCCAGCGAGAAACATTTGGGCTAACTGTGGTTTTTAGAGCCGGGGCGGCGTATATTTCTATAAAGGGCATAAAGCCTTAGATATCTTGCCGCAATTTTCCCGCACAGAGTTAGGATTTTTGATCGCCTTATATAGGCCCCACGGTGGTCATTGTTTTAAAGCCGAAGCCGGTCCCACATGCCGATTTATTTTTAACAAGAATGATAATCGGTAGCGGACTGTCAGTGAGAAACCAAATAAATAGGTGCTTGTAAGGATACATTTTTAAGATTTCAAGCTCTTGTGAGGTATGGACATTTGCTTTTACGGGGAAACTACTGCGGTCGAAACAACATGCTCCGCAAAAGGTTCTCCCTGCTGAACATTTGTTTAAAAATTGCACTATGGCACGTTAAAAATAAGTAATTGTTGTGTGCTCGACTTTTCGTCAGTTTAATCAAAGGTTTTTATCTTTCATCAAGGAATAAATGAGGACTGAAATATACACGATTGGGCAAGGCGTAAGTGAACTGCGTAGTATGCATAAAAACCTAATTTTAAAATAGTAATGTTGTACCGTAAATAGTTAAAATATTCCGAGTTTACCTATTTTTTTTAAATGATTGCTTTAATATAAAAAGCCACGGAAGCCGAGCCAGTTCTTAGTGTTTATTGGGAAGCCGCTTCTCCTCTGCAGCCATCATAGTCTCCGTCCCACTCGCATGTTCCGTTTTTACATACTCCTATTGCACAAACGAGTGAAGTTTCATGCTTTTCCAACATTCGTTTTTCAAATGTGGTGTTCTGTACAGAAAGAAGTCCAGAAAATCACGATACGTTTTCTGAACTGAATAAAAGTTATAAAGCGAGTTGAAAGAAAAGGCGATCTAAAATAACAAAATAAAAAATGCAAACTACAAAATTATTCGTTCTACTTCAAGAGGTTATCTTCTTCTCCGAAAATACCGAGAAAGCTTTGGTTTATGAGTATTGCTTTTTTCCTACATTACTTTACTGGTATCTATTCTATCATCTATAGGATAATATTACGTTCAATTCTCCCAGAATTGCAGTTAAAATATATCAATTGCTGTCATTTGTCAGACAGCAATATCTAGTTTTTAAAAATTAAATAGGTACAAATTGTGGCTGGAATATTGGTGACAATAAGGTGAACACGCTGACTTTAACTAAGTTTTGATTTTCAACATACGTTTTTTGTTTTATTTGCTCAATTCGATTCTTATAAATAGCGCTGTCGCTAAACTATGCTACTTGAAGTTTTATTTTAAGAAGCAGCCTTTAAACTCTCTTTAGAGTCAAGATATGGAGAGAAACATTATATCATACGGGCGTATAATGACCAAGGTAATGACCAACGCTGCGGTAGTGGGCACTGTAGCAAGATCGAAAACAATGTAAAGTGCTGTCAATATCTGCAGTGTGCGTTTTGAATATCTAATTATGCACGTTTTGAAAACGTAAAGAATACAGCCTCTCGCGCGAAAAAAGAAACAATAAGGCCTCTAAAAACATAGAGTATACAAATTTTCAAAACAAGAGCTTTAGCTCGGCGATTGCAGAATTTCACTCCGTCAAGCCGAAATAAAATAACGCTTTCCTGACGAAGCGAGCAACATGCTGCAGAATACATCTGCGTTTACGTGCTCGATGTTGGTAAAGATTTCGGTATTTTGACGCTCCTGCTACGTTCCGGAACGGGGCTGCTGTGTTCTTGATACATCTTCTCGAAGAACCCAATTAAAGATATTTACCAATGCTGCCAACACTTCTGAATTGTGGCACAAATCAGCAGTATATAGAATTAGAAGTTTATAGAATACCATTGCCCACATTATGCCGAAGCTGATACCGAAAGAAATTGTTTTAAGCGAAATGGTTGCGGCGAGTTCAAGTTGCGGCGAGGAAGCAAAGTATAAGCACCTTTTGTTTATATTTTTAATATTTCTGCATTGGAACACTACAAGTATTGCTTACGCCTTTTTGTACACCAAGCCACCCTGCACTCTATAGAGACGGCTGAGATAGAACCGCATTTCCTGGGAAATCACCCTACAGTGCATGATTGGATATTGATACAACACCAGTGATTCATTTACGCTTCTCACACAGTGTCTAGCGTGCCAAGCTGAACTTATGCTGTTTCTGCATTAAATTTTGCTGCATATTACAAATTAGCAGTTTAAGGCACAAAATGTACCGGTGCCTTTTTCCCCCGGTATTTGCAGCCTAATCACCGTTCTCCAACATCTGCGACTAACATCTTGTCACTTTGAGCAATGCAAAACCAAATTGATTGCTGTTATGATACCATGGGTTAACCAAGCTATATCTGTTTGGTGGTGGGATGTTACCTGTAGTTATGGTCCGAAGATACACGGCTTTCTTGTTGGAAAGCTATGTTTTTTTTTGGGGGGGGGGTGTTATCTGTATTCATGGTACCTAATTACTGTGTTCCAGCCTCTGCAACTAACATCTTGTAACTTTGAGCAAGGTAAAAGCGAATAACACAGCTGTTATCATACCATGGGTTAAACAAGCTATCTTTGTTTTCGGCGGGGGGAAGGTGGGGGGCGGATTTTACCTATAGTCATGGTTCAAGGCATGTTAGTAATTGAATTCCAACGTACACTGCTTGGTAGTTTGAAACTTCTAAGGCCAAGCGACTTTCTTGCCATGCTTTTTTATTGCACTTAAACCTCAACGAAAAGTGTGACGTCGCTGTTGCTTTAAGGTTTACGATTATTCAACCTGCTTATACACCACTGCACCCTAACGTAAAGATCCAGTGGCGCAAGAACAACCGGCAGAGTAGAAACTTAACACCGCCACGAGCAGTTGCCGCATTTCCGCATTGTTCGGTAGTTCAAAAAACGGGAACTCTTTTGCTACCATTTCAGTCAGTTTCTCACACTCCCTTTGAGTCCCCTGGGCATAATAAAAAACCGCTGGTTTGTGTATTTTGTTGCCGACGGCCTTATTTCCAAATAGAGGTAATGTTATTTTTTGACGAACCATTATTAGCACACCGATCATGCACCGGTAATGATCGCGGTAGCTTGACAACATCACTCAGTATGAATATTAACAATACCCGTTAAACAATCTACTTGCTGCCGAAGCTTTTTTTTTGAGCAACGCCATAGGTTTGAAGTCAAAAAATTGTTTTCGCACTAAAAGCCTAATCTAGGCCATTCAACAGAAAATATTTTATAGAATGAAACCATCCTTTCTATAGCCTAACTCATGGCTTGTGCAAGGCCCAAAAGACGAATATTTGCAATAAATGTTTCATAAAAGAAACTACAGTCTCACGGATTCACATTCTGCACGCACCCACGTTGTGCTGCAAATTTCTGACATTGTCACTAAAAAACTCACAAGAATTTTTTTGTCATAGCTCATTCGTATTTTGCGTGTCTTTAGTTACAATATCTCCTGAGGCATATTTATTTATTTATTTCGGTACCTTCAATGCCCAGGGGGCGTTACAGAAGGGAGTGGGTTTCTTTTTTACAAGGTATTGAAAAAATATATATACAATAAGGGGAAAATATACAAAGAAGAATAGATGCGATGCCTTGAAGGCAAGAGCGAAAAAGTAAACAAATCACAGGAGTTAAAACTATACATATACATATATATATATATATACAGACATACACATATATGCACATATATACATTCATATACACATACACGTACATACACACCGAGAGAAAAAAAAAACACATTTGGTGCGGAGGGAAATATAACTCAAAAGCTGGGGAGTTATACAAAGACAGTTGTGAAAAAAATACTATGTAAGAAAATTCATTTACAGTGAAAAAAAAAAACTTGATTATACAATGCACAAGTGACGTTCAACTGCCGAACGAAATGCGCGCGCATCTGAGATTATAGCTATTGAAGTTGGCAGGCGGTTCCACTCATCTGATGTTTTTGGTATGAAGGAATGGAAGCACAGATTAGTACTACAGTGAGGGACGTTTACTTTGAAAGGGTGATCCACGCGCGATGATAAGTACGACGGGCTGGAAAGGAGTTCATTTTTTAGTTGTGGATTGAAGTGATAAATTTTGTGGAACAAGTTGAGTCGAGACAGCTTTCTGCGCACGGAAAGATTCGGCAGATTTAAGGTTCGTTTCATTGAAGTTACGCTCGCTTTGCGGTAGTAGTTAGTTAGGATAAAGCGTGCACTGCGGTTCTGTATGGATTTTATTGCGTTAATAAGGTAATCGTGTGCTGGGTCCCATACCGAACAGGCATACTCGAGTTTAGGGCGAATTAGGGTTTTGTAAAGGATTAGTTTCAGATCGGAAGGTGCCATAAAAAAATTACGTCGCAGGTAGCCTAGTGTTCGGTTTGCATTACTAATTATATAATTCACGTGTGTTTCCCAGATAAGTTGTTGGTTATGTGTACTCCTAAATATTTGTATGTTGCTGTTGTTTCAAGTTGGTGGCCATGAATGTTGTATGATGTTGGTGTCCTTTCAGAAATATTGGAACGTCGCGAGATTCTCATCATTTTACATTTGTTAATGTTCAAACGCATTTTCCAAATGTCACACCAAGTCGATATCCTATCAAGGTCAGATTGTAGTGCGGATGGATCAGACGTTGATGATATCACTCGATAGAGCACGCAGTCATCTGCGAATAATCTAATGGAAGAGGTTATGGCGTCAGGTAAGTCGTTGATAAAAATAAGAAACAGGAGAGGACCGAGTACAGAGCCTTGCGGCACACCTGAGGTGACTGAACAATAAGAGGAATCGTAATCGATGGCTGTTACAAATTGTGATCTGTTCGATAAAAAATTTTCAATCCAAGCGAGAATTTGGGGGTCAATGTTTAGTTTACGCAGTTTTTGACAGAGCAAGTGATGGGAAACAAGATCAAACGCTTTGGAAAAATCCAAAAAAATACAATCAACAAAATTACCATCATCAAGGGCACAAAAAAGGTCGCGTGTAAAGGAAATTAATTGTGTTTCGCAGGAAAATGTTTTCCGAAATCCATGTTGGTGTGGTGAAAAAAAGGAATTATTTTCAAGAAACGTAACGAGGCTCGAGTAAATGATGTGTTCAAACAGCTTGCATGAGATGCTGGTCAATGAAATTGGGCGATAATTAAGAGGGTTATGAACGTCCCCAGATTTAAATAAAGGAACAACTTTGCCAATTTTCCAATCGTCGGGTAATTGACAAGAATTCAAAGATTGAGAAAAAATTTCCCCTAGAATTATGGAAGAATAAACGTCTATGTTTTTCAAAATTTTAGAATTTATACCATCAACTCCTGACGATGAGGAAAGTTTTAATTGGGCTATGAGTGGAACAATTCCAACCCAGTCAACTACCAAAGGCTCCATTGGAGGAAAGTTTGA
The DNA here is from genome assembly GCF_048455015.1 of Haemaphysalis longicornis. Classification (NCBI taxonomy): domain Eukaryota; kingdom Metazoa; phylum Arthropoda; class Arachnida; order Ixodida; family Ixodidae; genus Haemaphysalis; species Haemaphysalis longicornis. The sequence goes on from NW_027526407.1 coordinate 176,340,989, forward strand.
AGTTTCACAGGAGTATGCCTGATCATGTGGCTGATGCGGTAAAAAGACCTTTCTGAATACGTCATTCAGAAGAAAACAGCTTTCAGAGCAGGGTGCAATGTCGCCGTTTTCATCTATTAAAGATATCACATTGTTCTTCGCTCCACCAATGACGTTCCAAAACTTCTTCGTGTTATGTAGAAGCAGAGAAGGGAGGGTGTCATGAAAAAAAACACGCTTTGCATTTTTGACTGCGTTTTTGAATTCCGAATTGACACTACGATACGCAGACCACATGATCCGGTTATCACTCTTTCTTGCCTTGCGAAACAGCCTTTTCTTCTTATTCAAGAGACGGTGAAGGGAAATGTTGAACCATGGAGACCGATGGGTGCATGAAATGAGCCGTAACGGTATGTACTTTTTGATTAATGAGTGCACTTTATTTTTGATAAGATCCCAGTTTGTAGCTACAGTGCGTTCGTAAAATGTGACCATATATTCAACAAGAAATGCTTCCAACTCTTTGTTGATCGACAAAAAGTCAGCTTTTCGATAATCACGGACGTACTTGGGCTTGCTAACTCTAGTATTTGTACTGGCTTTAACAGCGAAGTTGATGAAACAATAATCGCTGAGCCCTGGCGTGCAAGTGAGTGAGTGAACAAGGTCGGGGGAAGTGGTTAAAACCAGATCAAGCACATTAGCGCTTGTTAGTGTAGTGCGGGTTGGTTGGGTAACAAGTTGTGATAAATTAAAGTTGGAACACAAATCTACAAACTGAGCAGCTTCGGGTGAGGGGCCTGAAACACTGAAGGAGGGTCCAGTCCAAACTATTGAGGGGTAGTTGAAATCCCCCAGCAGAAAAAGCAACGATTTAGGAAATCTTATGATAATAAGATTAATATTCTTTATAATAAGGCATATTCTTTATATCTTGTATAAACTTTCAAGGCAAACTTTGGTACACTTGGGTGTCTGTAGCAGATAATCTGTACACAATTTAAACGGAGTCCTGGATATACATATCGAACTTTGCAGGCAGTTTTATCACCGTAGGAGTGGCCTAGTGGTAAGGGCACCCGCCACGGCGGCGGGAGGTGGCCAATTCGAACCCCACCACCAGACACCCACCAGTTGATCAGGGCACAAGCATCCTACCGGGCCCTGGTGCCTAGGCTTTCCTTATGAGCATGCGCTTGGGAGACGTCTTCCAGGTGTGTCGTCGTAAGCGCTCGGTGGGCTTTGCTTGGCGCTCTAATATTAATCTTTGTTGTAGGCAGTTCTAAAGAAGCACTTTGGAAAGGCAGAAGAAAATTTATGAGTTAAAAATCAACGCAAGGGTATATTTGTGCTTGTCCTATTGTACTTTCAATAAAATAGGTGGGATCATAATCACCAGTGTCAGTCTTCTTAGCCCCACTGCAGGAAAAATGCCTCTCCCTTTGACTAAAAGAACCATAGGTCGGCAAACTCACTCATGAGTGCACTCACACACCCCCCCCTCACCACTCCCGAGCGAGTGGTGAGTAAGCCTCACCGTCGTTTTGGCCTGGTGAGTGCGAGTGCGAGTGAGTGCAAGCGCCACTCACGGTGAGCCCCATTGACCACTCGCGAGTGCGAGTTCCACTCGCGGCGAGCCGCGCTCACCACTCATGAGTGGCGAGTGAATGCGCGCCTCTTGCGCGATGTGCGGGGCTTACCGCGGTGAGCATCATTCGCTGTTGGCATTCGTCGCAGGATCCGGTTGCTGTGGTTTTTGCTCTTGGCTATATTCACTTGTACGCACACCCACTAGTTAATAGAACGACTGCCTTTAGCTTCGGGAATGTGTGGCTACTCCCCTTTATAATTACGGCACCATGGAACCAACTCTCAAGTGACCTGTTGATTGAGGCATATGATTTAGATGGACATCTGACGCCATATTGCGCTGATACTCTCACTGTCATGACCCATTGATCGGCTGTTGCGCGCACTCTCGCCGAATGATGTTTCTGGCTCGCAGCTTTTTGTGTTGGAATTAGTGTCGGTAACGTCGTCGCAATAAAGCGATTGCACTTCCCTACCGCTGAGCGCTGCGATGAAGGCATTGGGAAGCACCGTGGTCTAGTGTCGTAGTACTTGGTGTACATAATTGGCCGGCTTGCTGCAGCTGTCAAATGGCCGGCTGTTTTGAAGATCAAATTGTGAGTGCCCGTAATCGTTTGAAAAGTTGTCGCAGATTTTCACAGATTCGCGTATCAGGATGGCGAAATTGTTCGAATGGGCGCGTGTGCTGTTGTGGAAGCAGTAGCTCATTTTCGGGGCCTTGACGTATTAAACGTATCAGTATTTGTCATTACTTGTTACGGCGGCGCTCTGTTATGATACTCGCTTCACGCGGACTTCGTCGTCGTCCGCGTGCCGAAGACATAGGGGTACTGTGACAACTGAGTGGTGTGACGAATAGTAAGCGTTGTCGGCAGTGGGATAGCGCAATTTGTGATTGGGTCTGTGAGTGAGTGAGTGAGTGAGTGAGTGAGTGAGTGAGTGAGTGAGTGAGTGAGTGAGTGAGTGAGTGAGTGAGTGCGTGCGTGCGTGCGTGTGCGTGTTCACGTGGGCGCGTCTGCATGCGTGTGCGCGTGCGTGCGAGTTCGTATGTGTGCGGGAGCGCGCCTGTTTAAGTGCGTTGGTGTGTGTGTACGTGCATGTGCATTTGTGTGCGTGTGCGCCTGTATGTGTTCTTGTGTGTTGCGTGCGTGTTCGTGCTTGTGTGCGTGTGTGCGTGTGCATGCGTGCGCTCGTGTGCGTGCGAGCGTACGTGCGTGTGCGTGCGTGTGCGTACGTGTGCGTGTGTGTATCCGATGACTCATTCACCCCGTTATTTCGTGTAAACTTTCGACGTGAACTTGTCTGAGTGCCCGTTGGGGGCACATGACGGTGAAGTTTAGGATCAAGCTGCGGTTTTGCTCTCCGGCGGGCTTGCGCCGTTTAGGGAGGGGGACATAAGTGAGGTTGGCGCAAGGCAACTCGTCTCCACGAGGACGCCCGCGCTAAAGTCAGGCGGCACCGATTTTGCGGGCCCACGCGGCTCTGACCCTCTCCCTCGCCTTGCCTCTGCCAAGCGCTCAAGGCCAAGAGCTCCAGTAGCCTTCCTCCACCTTGCTTGCCGTTTTCAATCTTTTCGGGGCGGTGGTTTGCTGGACATTCTCGCTATGTGTCCTTTTCACCTGGGATTACCCTTGAAACAAGCCGTTTGGAGGGTTGTGCAGAGCGAATTGACTGCGCAATTTTAGTGGCGCGGATACGGCGCTTCAAGATAGAATATTTGCGTGCGCTAGCCAGTAATGTGACAGATGGTAAAGCTTTTCTAAGGTTTTCTCCGAACTGGACATTTTATTTTATGTTTGCCACCACTGTGAAAATTTTCAGTGTTTTTTTCTTTTGTATAATCAGAGCGCAATAGCATAGACAATAATGAAAAGTTATGATGAATGGCTTCAGGCAAATTTGCGAGAATTTGTTCATCTCGTAAAAGAATCCAGCGACGATTACCGCTTTGTGAAACACAAGACATGTGCTTATAATAACCGAATACATACTTAAGAAAAAGGGAAAACCCATTCCTGAGAAAGGTAAATGTTAGCTCAAATCAGTAAGTATTTTATGACCGAAAATATTTGAACGTCCGTGTGAGTGGAGGAAGCGAGTGGTGATTGCGAGTGAGTGTGAGTGGCCATTGCAAGTGGCGAGAGCGAGTGCGAGGGAGTGTAAGCGGCGAATCCGAGTGGTGAGCGTGAGCGCGGATGATTGCGAGTGGTGACGATGAGTGGTGAGCGCGAGCGGGAGTGAGTGCAAGTGGTGAGGTTGGAGTGGCGAGCGTGAGTGTGAGTGAGTGCGAGTGGTGACGACCAGTGGTCAGCGTGAACGCGAGTGAGTGCGAGTAGTGACCCCCCATTGGCGAGCGTAAGTGCGAGTGAGTGCGAGAGGTGGGGCGGAGGGGTGAGCGTGAGCGCGAGTAAGTGCGAGTGGTGGGAATGAGTGGAGAGCGTGAGCGGGAGTGAGTGGGAGAGGTGAGGCTGGAGGGGTAAGCGTGAGCGCGAGTGGGTGTGAGTAGTAAGGGCGGAGTGCCGAGCGTGAGTGCGAGTGAGTGCGATGGTGAGAACGGAGTGGCGAGTGCGAGTGCGAGTGAGTGCGGTAGGATAAATATATTTTTTTAGTTAGTGTGGCTTAGTGGCATCTAGTTTTGGCGAGCTATGTAAAAAATGCACCTTTGCTGCCGATTCCGAATCCAAAGTTGGTAACCAAATTTTCCTATTTCATCAATTCACTATGTTACTGGCCTTCCCCTTCCTTCATACCCGTGTCAGGTTAGCCTCTCAGTTACCACAACTGTCCACCTGTTGTCGGTTTGTCTTAGTACAAGGCCAGCTGAAGTGAACTTCTTGTTCTTTACTTACACTACGATACTTTCTGCTCGAGTTTGTTCACTGATAAATGAAGCTATTTACTCGTCTCTGTGTTACTCCTATAAATAATGCTCCCCTCTTTCTTGTGGTTGGCAATTAATTTAATTGGTTTCGTAATGACGTTTCCAGCGCACACGTAGAAAACAACCTGAAAAAGTTACAAAAAAGGTAACAACTAATTGCGAAATTTAAGAACGTGAAACTGTCAAGTACAGTAGATAAGGTTGAGTTAGCAGAGGTTTTTAATTATAAGGAAAACAAGTGACATGCATGCATGTACATGGAAGGGATGGATTTCTCCTTCAAAACGGAGGAAACTTGAAACTTGAAAGAGGAATCTAGCTATGTGCCAAAAATAAATATTCTTACTCACAGATGACCAGGGTTAGATTACCCACAACATGGACGACATAATAAAAGGAACAGAATGATTCTAACTATACGCAAGCGACATTAAACCACAGCAAGGACCGAGAATGCCGGCGTAACTGGATAAGTCCAAACTAGCCCCTAAATAAGTTACTGGAAAAGGCTCTCAAGTGCATAAAAAGTGGACAAGCAGCAGGTCAAAAAGGCATAACTGCGGATCTTTTCAATAAGAAAAGGCGTATTGTACTGCAAAATCTTGATGCACTATTGTCGGAATAATTATCCACCCAAAAAGTGCGCATCATCTGTAAAAACATTACTATTATTGTGATTCATAAAAAAAAGGAGATACCAAGGACAGTAAGACTTACAAACCCAACAGCCTACTTTGAGTTGTTTACAAGGCGTTTAATAAAGTCGTAGTTAGCCGCATAGGTCATAGCGTGGACTCCCCAGAACCCAGAGAGCAGGCCAGGTTTAGAAAAGGTTACTCAGCCTCGCATTAGATCCTCGTTGTCAATCGTGTGATTGAAAAATCCCAGAATACACAAAACCTGTTTACATGGCATTTATAGGCTCTGAGAGAGAGTTTGACTCAGTACACACTCAAGCCGCGGTACACATCATACTGTACACAATGCAGCAGAACAAAAAGTCGCTGGGAATTGACGATATCTAGCCAAGACTTCTAGAAGACATATGTGAGCAATGCAACGGCAGGATAACACTTCACAGCAAAGCGATAAATTCTTGATCCAAAAGGGAGTAAGACAGAAAGATACCATCTTGCCGAAACTGTTGATAGCATGTCTGGTAGGGATAATTAGAAGTCCTGTATGGAAAGACAAAGGTTTAGGGATAAACTGATTGGTTGATCATGTTTCGTTTGCCGAGAACCAAGCCTTGCTACGTTAGAGAAAGAACACATTTAAAAAGTACTTGAGGAGTACAATCGCAAAGCACGGCCATGGCTAATAAATAAAAAAAATTAAGTCTGATGTATAGAGGAATATGCGTGCTAAAAGCGCCCTCTCCAGCTTACAAAACCAGATGCAGAAGAAGAGAAAACAACCACGTAGGGCAGATGGTTAGTGCTGACCCAAATCACGCCACAGTAATCTGGCGCAGAATAGGCATGGGCTGGAGAGCACACTGAAATGACGCAAAATAAGGTAGCCTTACCAATACAAAAACTTACAACCATAGCGTATTGCCAGTGATGACATAAAAAAATTATAACGAGAGATAAACTGGGACCATATAACTGTGAGAAAATAAAAGTAAGTTTTCTTTTCAGAAAAAAACGGGCTTCTTAGACAGTGTCTGTCCTTAAAATTTCGTGTGGTGGTTCAAAACCAGTTGGCACGTATTTAGTCTGGCCAATTTGGTGGGTCACTTAGTGAAAATGCATTCCTGGATGTTCCAGGGCGAGGAAGAAAACATCGCATATTAGGCAGATACAGTCAAAAATTAACCATGCTCTGCAATATCCCCCGAAGTAATCGTGCTGCGTAACAAGACACAAATACCACGTGCGCATTTACGGAGCTCTCCCAAGTGCTAGGAAACATGCTGCAGCTGCTGACAAACAGAATCGGAAGCGCTGGCGGCTGCGGTAGGTAAACATTGAAATGATTGTTTGTTCTAACGGAATGTTGCGGTGCGAGTTATAGGAAAGAGCAAGCCGAAGCTGAGCCACGATCAAAGGAGCGTTTTCTACGCCACTGAAGCCATAGCGTCTGAGTCGTGGTTTCTTTCGAGAGGGCCCGACGAGAAAACAAGCAACATCATGTTCATCCAGATGATCATCTTCCTTATCATCATCACCCTACTCAGGTCCAGTGCACGACATTGGCCTCTCCCATTACGACTAACCGTTCCTGTAGTGTGCTGCTCGAGTCGACACTTTATGTTGGGATTTGTTTATTTGATCCTTAAGTCGGGTAATAAGCTACCCCTTCTTCTACACCCGTATAGTGGTGTCCACTCTGTTACCCTGATGTCCAACAGTTTGCGGTTCGTCTCACTACATGGCCAGAACAAGTCAATTTCTCTTTCGTTTTTTGAGCAATGTTATCTTCTACGCTAGTTTGTTCTCCTAACAAAGCAGCTTGCTTCCTGTCCCTGAGTGTTATTCCTAACAATAGTCGTTCCATGGCCTGATGAGGCGACTGAAGTTTACATCCTAGTTGTTTAGTAAGGTGCCAATTTACAGCTCCGTACGTCATAAGCACGGTATGTCCTGGTTGCGGATTTTTCTTTTGAGTTACAAAGATACTTTAATTTTTATTATTATGAAGTGCTCGCCCAGTGCTGCCCAATCTATATCTATTATGCGGCGGATTTCGTTCGTGGTTAGGGTCAGCATTGCCACTCTTTTTTGGTAGTTTTATTGTGTTTGTTCAAGCGTTTTTTTCCTGACATGAAGGAGGCGTTAATGGATCCTTTTTATTTGGTACTTCAGATTTATTCATATTTAATATTTGCCTCGTCAGGTTCGCTACGCCGCATGCATCGAGAGGACTGGTACGCCACATACCTCTGCAAGTCTGCTACGCCGCAGGCGTCCTCAGGTGCGGTACGCCGCGTGCCTACCTTTGGGAGTACGAGTCACGTGGACTGTGGGGGCCCTTTTTTAGCCTCTGCCGTGGATACTTTAGACTGTTCTAAGAATACGTGCAACCCCAGTGATAAACTCTTAGGAGCTCGGGCTGTCGCTGTCTCCTCTCGTTTCGAAGCGCTAGAGCGCTTCCTGCTTCAAGCAAAGCTGTATATCTGTCCGAGCCCCTAAGAGCTTATGATACCAGAGGATAAACGTGGGGCCCTGCGTGATCTCCTGCGCAGTAACAGCAACGTAGGCGTCATTTAGAGTTGCCTTAAGAAACTAATCGGCCACCTCAAATGCCGAAGGCTTCTTAATTTCCTCGGCGTTAAGGTTACAGCTGAATATAGCTCAATATAGCCTAATAAACCAGAGGTAAATATCGTTATATATACTAAAATATAGCTGTAATTTGTCATCAAAACAGCTGCAGTTTATGTCTTGAAAGCAGGCTACTCAATAAATTAAGTCCCGCAGCACCGGGAAAATTTCAGCTGCTTCTGGAGTAGAAAACACCGTGGCAACCCGCCAATGCATGGCATGCGCTGCTTTCTCTGTGGGAGTTCGCGCACTACTCAGGCCTCGACCGCCGAATGTAAACTTTAAACTCTCCCCCCCTCCCCCCCTACCTTCATTTCTACCCCTGCTGACCGACGCGTCCACCTTCGGTAATAAGGTTTTGTTATGTTATGGTATTATGCGCTACACGGCCGTGCCTTTTGATTGTAGTTCCTTACACATCGTTTGCGCTTGTTCAGCATTCTCACTCAGTAAGACTATGTCGTACAGAAATGTTGAGAGGCTCAAACCTTCCCCCTTTATCCTTAATTATTTGTTTCACCAGTCAAACTTTTAAACACCCCCTCCAGAAACGGAGTTTTTTTAAGAAGGTATATCTCTGTGTTACTACCTTTTGTATAGAAGATGTGTCACTTTGCTTGTGGAGGGTGATCCAGCCCGTGCATTTCTAATGTAGGTCTTCTAGAAGTATTGTATAGGTTTTCTCTATTTCCTGGTGTTTTAGCCTTTTTAGCGTGGCTTGGGAGAGTAGTAAATCAAATTCTTTTAATGTTATGTGCATGCCCTGTAAATGAGTGTAGTGTACTCCGTAGATTAATACATCACTTGGCTCACGGCATGAATGTGATGCATAGTTGAATATTCTTTCGTAAACCAAGCCTGCTCTCACGGAGTAGAAATTTAGTTTGTCACCTTTGAGGATAAATAAACAGCTTTAGTAAGTGAAAGTACAGTGATGGGTTTGTATTTTTGAGGTTTTTCGGGTTTCAGTACATAAGAACCAGAAACATTTCGGCATGTGTCTATCTTATGCTCACTTTTTGATACTTCCGGCATTCGGAAAATACTGCAGCAAGCTTTTCCAGTACCACATCCCCTCCTTCAAAAGATTCACGGTTACGCGGTCGTCAGATGCAACTTTTCCAATATTTATTCTTTGACAGCCTTTCTAAATTCTTATTTAGTTACGGGTCATTGCAAGCAGAGCCTGTACTCTCAGCAGCCTCCCCTACCCTATCGTCGCTAGCATACAGACTGGTGTAGTTTCGTTCTGCTACCTTTATTTTCTCGACAAGTTGTGCGCAATTATACCCTGGTCATCTCTGACTGCATACATTCTCTTTTTTTGGATGATTAGGTTTCTCTTAGTTGCTGTCAAGGTTGCCTCCTATTGCAGCGTTTCTTAAATCACTACCATGTTGTATGCACGAATTTCGTTTGTTTTACATCGGTTCATTAGTTTTAAAAGCTCGCCTAAATCCATCCGATCGGGCGTACTTGGCACATTTATGTTCGTACGGGTGTTGATTAGTGCGTGCGTTTTCTTAGTTTTCCAGTTTGTTCCATACATGCTGTTTCTCCCACCGCTTCTCCTCATTCAGCGACAGCTGTTACGTATTTACCTAGCTTGTCTGCGCTCACCTTGTTTCGTCGTTCAGTTGCGCGAATTGATTTTGAAGCGTTACTTTTACGCACATCATGCGAGGTCTCTTAGGTTTCACGTTTTTTTCTGTTATAATGTTCTGTTTTTTGATTTTAAGCAACCATAGTATGATTGCCGATCGTATGGTAGTCATTATTTTTACGACTCGCACGATGGTTAGTTCGTTACTTTAAAACATGTCAATTTTTTGTTGTACCATCGTGACTTTTCTAGGAGCATTTGTTATTCCTTCGTATGTAGAAGAATGTTTTAATCAAAACCAGGTCAATTTTATGTGCAAATGTGACAAGTGAAGCACCTCGGATGTTTCAATTGTCTATTTCGAAGTTTTCCAATGACCTTCCTCATGCTTGCTTCTTACCGACCTCTGCAATTAATTCTTCCCACGGCTTCATCTTCAGTGCTCGTGGTCAGCACATAATGAGGTACTAATTTTAAACTGTGTGGTTTGTTTGGCTTGTTCACAACCACCGCGACTCTCTTGCTAATGCTACAAAATGCCTTCACGTCCCCTGCTTTATTTCTGCTGATTGAAAACCCGACCCCTTGTTCTCTGTTCACTTGGGGTTCACTCTAGCACGGCATATGCCCGCTAGTAAGCTCTATGAAGCATTTTCGTGTACATAAAACTTCGTTTAACCCTACAATATTCCACTTTAGGCCGAGAGTTCCTCCAGTAGGGCAGCTGAGCTTGCCGCTCTGTACAAGGTGCATGCATTCAACGTTCCTAAGTGCAAGATCCAAAGGTGGCCTGTCTGGACCCAGAGATACTTAGCACTACTGCTGTATGACTGTTCTGATCATCACCGTGGACTTGTGCCCTACGGCTGGTAGGGACTGAAGACCGAGAGATGAGTTCGTTAGTCATGGGAGCCAGTTGCCAACTACTACAGCGAAATGACCAGATCATTTATGGCGAGGGAGTGGTGTAGGAGTGCTAAGAGCCTTCCTACATCGTGAACTTTTTATGTTGACCCTCAGGCATCTGGGATGATGGTCTTTTCCCTGAGCCACAGAACTTCACACCTGCATGGGTTTGGCAGAAAGAGCCTGACAAAAAGAGAGAGAAAGAGCAGTATCACGCAGCACGACTTTGCCGCGCACACCTGCAGTGATAATGAGCCAGCATTTGTTCGTATTGGTTTTTAGACGCGTGGTTGTGAAGGCATGAGCAGAGGCGGTGGCGCACCAGTGAGATCTGCAGACTTCCTGCCGTACGAAAGGTAAGCCACTGCGATACTAAAGTGCCTTGCTACGTAATAAGACGTTGTTTAAGATCGGGTGACCAAAAAAGCCGGTGATGTTGTATTAGTGTCGATCGTGTGGTTTCAATACAACTCGTAGCAGCAAAACGATTTATCCTGCGCTGTACAAACAACGGCGACGTTTTTGCGGGGAAAGGGACAACTTATCCATCCTGTGTTTTTTTAAGTCCGCAAACATTTAAACCACACGTCTGTGTGAGGAGTATAGATTCGTATTCTCCACATGAAAATCGAATAAATCGTTCTTTAGCTCTTGCTCTAGCGGTCGCAGCAAATGGTTTTATCTTTTTGTGCGCACCGGGGCTGTCGAGTAATGCAAATTTCGGTAATCCTACGGGTGTCTCTGTGCCGTCGTTCTATTCCTAGCCGGGCATGGCAGCGGCGTTTCTGACGTAGCGCTGACGTTATTTAGAGTTTTTCCCTTCGTACGTTAACGCCTAATGCTGCCAAAGGCCTTCCTTAGCTTTTAAAAAAAAGCAGTAACCCCTGCCTATTGTTTGTTTTCGTTTTTCTTAGAAAACCGCACTGGCTGGGCCGTTTAGGCTCGTGTTTACAGCTGGTTGTTTATATTGCGTTTGGACCAGCGCTGTTATTATACGCACTTTTCTTGTCGCTATGTGCCCGTCCGACGTCGAGTACGGGCTTTTTTAAGCTCTTTAATTTTTTAAAAACATCGCTGGGTGATTTACGTGTTTATGCGGCGATTTCGCACAGGCAGCTTCTCCGATTAGGGCTACGGTGACTCTGTGTTTACATTTCGGCTTTTGTCTGTACCTAAAAAAATGCGCCTACGGAGTTAGTTTAACCTGTAAGACTGTTCGAACAGCCCTGCGACAACGCGAGTATAGCCGTGATGGGCCACCCGGTTGGGGAAGTCAATGGTGTTTTTTTTTACGTGCTTTAAGACCAGTTGCGACTAAATGCAGCCACCAATGCGCCAAAGAAAAGAGAACGTTTATATATGTTAAACGTTTGGCTCTAGGAGGTTCACATTTAGTACAAATGTGTTCTAGAACTTTATGAAAAAAAGGTGTGAAATGATTAGAACTTACAAGGCATATTTTGTGCCGAAAATATAGAAATTGCTGCAGCTATGTAAAAAGATGTTCGCCATGACGGGATTTTCCTTGAAGCTGCGGGGACTGTTTACACTTACGACAACATTGGCTTTACCTTTACAAAAAAAAACACCTAGCGAGCTGATTAAACTTGACAAACCACCAGAACAGCACCACGGTAACACGTGATGGCCTTTAGGGGCCCGCCGGGTCGCGCAATTAGCTGCGTTTGCCTTATTGGCTTTTACAGCAGTTGCGACTCACCACAGCCACCCCAGCACTGAAGAAAACGTTTGTATCTGTAAACGTTTTGGTTATAGGAGGCTTACACTTCGTACAAACGTGGTCTCAAGCATTGTAAAGGAGAATAGAGAAAAGAGTACAGCTTACTAGGCAGATTTCTTGTCAAAAATATCAAAATTTCCGCAGCTGCATGCAAGCACGTCGGCCATAACGGGAAGCCTCTCGAAGCTCCTGTCGTAGTGAACGTGTTTATTCTCCTATTTAATAGAATAATAAGAAAGATTAAGAGGCTCAGCTTTAAAAAAATTCTAGAGGTGCTGGCTGCATCAGTGTTCGCTGTAAGAAGGCGTCAGGAGTTGCCATGGGCGCAGCAGCATTTAATTTGTCATACCTTACTGTGCCCGACATTTAAAAGAATGAGCTTTCAATCAGCAAACCTGTGTTACCACCTCCAGTAACGGCAGCATTTACGCCTAAGGGTGCATGTATCTTTGCCGTCTAAAGCACCACCCTTTTTTTAAGGGGGATCGCTCGAAAGAAAACGAAAATTATCACTTCGGGGTTCTGTATATTCTGGGTCAGCTTTATGACGTGTTAAAGCGCATTGCTTGCATCAGTCTCCACGATGCGGAATAGCACGTTTTTTGTTTGTTTTGAACCTCCAAATATCAAACCGCCGATTAACAGGCTTCTTTCATTAGTGCCAGTTTTCTTGGTTGTTGTTAACAAGAACTGTCGCTGATGCGAATACCTTGTAACATAAATAAAGGGGTTACAAAGAGCAAGTATGGTGACAGGCAAACAATTCATCACTTTCATAAGCTGGTAATGTTTTTATATAGAATGGCGTTGTCTTAAATGCTTGGAACCTTTTTTGTCGTGCATTCAGGAATTGCAAATTGTGACTTTTCTGGTAATTTACGTCATCTTTACTTGTCTATATTCGAAAAAAAGGCTTTTGTGGACACTGGATCCCACGGCGATGTCACGATTACGGGATTGCAATGTCAAACGAATTACAGAAAGGGGATTTCCTTGATATCACTCAAATGTGCGTGTATAGAAGATTGCGCACCATGCCCTCCATCCTGACGAAACTCACATCCATGTGAAAGAGCCTACAGTTGCTATGGCAAGCATGTTTCAAGCTTGTATATTATCCACATGACAAATCTCTAATGCAGCTTTTATATAAAATTTAGGGCGAGTACCTGCTAAATCTTCTTGACAATGATACATCCGCTCAATACTGGACACATGCCTCCGTCGTCTCAGACTCTAGTAGATTTGTCATATTTCGCTACCCGTGCCTACTGCCTGTTAACCAAGCCAAATTTACGGCTTGTGCCATAAGGTAAAGCAACCCCAAAAGGTGGTTGCCTCAAAGAATAAATATCTGCACCATTCCACACGTGCCGTGTTGCTACCGTGTCGAGAAGAGTGGGCCAGGGAATTTGTTTGTTGTAGATTGGGCCTCTCTCTTCTACGGAGAGTCGAGCGTGGTCCTCCCGCTACACTGCTCGGTTCACGGATCCCTTCTTCTTCACCACATCTCCTGCCTTGTTTCGTTTTGCTACTGGTGCTCGTTTGGTACGTGCTTTCCTTTTTTTCCAGATTTCTTTGGATGTGCGGTTGTTAATTTAGCGCGCACTTTAGTATATCCTCAATAGACCTCCGCGAACAAACGGTCGACATCGGCCTCACCATGGCAAATTGTGTGCGGTGGCTTTGAACCTCTGAAGACTTCCCTCGTTTTGCCCTAACCAGGGCGAGATCCGTCTTTTATTTCAATGCAGTTATTTGGCTTTTCTATAAGTTTAAAGCAAACGATCTATTATTAAGAGGTTTCTTCTTTCCGCTCCTTAAGCACGAAAACTTTTCCGGCTCGTCGACACTTAAGAACAATAATTTCTTTGTGTCGGATAATATTAGTGAAGTGTTAAATAACAACAAACTCAATTACTAGAGGGTTACTCTTCGATTATTTTATAAAGGTAAATCATATCATTGCAGCGTCGAGCTTTGACACAGTTTCAAGAGAAAAGACAAGGAATCCTTCCCCACAGTGCCACATACCCGCTAAGCACCATCGTGTTGCGCCTTGAGCTGCCAAAGAATGATTGCGAGTATTTGAAATTTACTTTCTCATAGTTGCAAGCTAGCTTTTATTTATTTTGCATATCACGAAGCAGCTCATGAGTATTCACACACCCTAACAAGTTTGCCACTTCCTGCTGAGAGTGTCGATCCATGGCTTGCGTTAGTCCCACAATTTAAGTTACTTGTTTGCACACTCGAATGTTTTACTAAAACTAACTTTTTTAACACAAAGATTGTCTGCAATATTTTAGTGTTTTCTTCATACTTCTGCCAACCCTTCGAGAAAAGCAGTCATCTAGAGAATAATCTAAGCACAGCCATGTGTTTAAAATACCTTAAGTCTATCATATCTTTGATTGCGTTTGGTGAAAATGAATTCTAGATCATTTCAATCTGCTACGTTTTCACATAAAGGAATAATATTACGTACTTTATGTTGCAACTGCTCATTATTGATTTTTATAAATATTTGTGTGTAACGCAGAGAGTTTACGATGCATTTTTGTGTGGGACTAGCATGCACAATATACATATTCAAATTCATGCAACGTCAATTAACGTAGTAATTTTCAAAGAGTACTTACGACACACAATGTACCATTCGGTAATGTTTTGTTGCAATTATCATGGCAGCCATCTGGAACCTGCAAACAATATAATGGCGTTTATATTGCCAATTTCGGCTGCGGGAATAGATATTACTATACCTTACATGCAATTACGAGCGCATTTTCAGCAGATAATATTTTGTTTTAAACTATAAAAAGGGGTTATGAGGTAGATACTTTGCATTTCAGTAGTATTTCTGAATGTGGTGTTTTGTCAATCTGAATTTCGTTCGCCAAATATCTGCTACAGTGAGCGAAAGACTGGTCTTCATTTAATTTAGTTCACACCTGAACACATTCCAAGGACTTCATTCTAGACATTGCAGTGATACGTATGGTAAATATTTTTGAGGTACTTGTGCAAAATATTCAAATGTAGGATCATGTCCAATCATGCGTAGGTAAATACACAGAAGTATGTGTATGCATATTTAGGTGTATATTCAGAAAGAGGGTGACAAAACACAGAGTTGTAAAACGGAAAATGTGCAATGCTCAGCAAAGTTACATTGAACATATTTTGGAGAAGAAACGCAATATGACCAACATGTCTAACACTGAGGCTGCGAGCTTTGACAATGTCTGGTTTTGGTATAGACATATATGTATCTATATATATGTATATACATATATCTATATAAATAAATATATGTATAAATATATATTTATATATATATATATATATATATATATATATATATATATATATATATATATATATATATATATATATATATATATATATATATATACATATATATATATATATATATATAAATCTAGAGAAAGATAAACTCACAAAGCGCGCAGAAATAGTGTAAGTAAAGAGTCGGATACACAGCAGGAACAATAACAAACAATGTTTACTTACGTAGCGGCAACGGGACTTGCCTTCATCAGAGTAAAGTTACATGATTTTGCTGTCGCAAACGTTTTGAACACGTTTCTTATATAGGTTTGCATAAAACTGTAAGAAGGAGCGGAAAATATTTCGGAAATGGAGAGTGTGCATACAGTCAGGCTACGCCTGTGTTACAACATAAAAAAAAGGGGGGGGAGCGAGAGAGAGAAAAAGGGGTCGTGTTAACAATGCAGCGTTCAAGGTTCCACCATGACGGGTCAACGTATGCCGCGAGGGCTGCAAGTTCAGACAATGGGGGAAACTGGACAACCGGCGTTTGAAAAGAAAGGGAAGAGTATACAGTAAGGTATTCAGTGGCTGGGGAGACTGGTTCGGGAGGAAGCGAAGATGGGTGTGCCCCCGCGAATGAAGAGAATAGATATGGGGCACAAAAGAGCATTTCACAGAAGCTAGCAATTGAACAGGAAATAGGTAGGGTCACAAAAGGTTTAAACATGAATAGATCACAGAGTTAAACATTCTTAAGTGGTGGTGGGAACGAGGTCTCCTTCCCCAGGACAAATGGCGTTGTTGAGCCGCATTAGGCTAATAAAGCTGCTGTATTAGGAGAGTTCTGCGAATTCTGATGGCAAACTCGAGGGTAGTAATAATGAACATAGTTATAAAAATTAGAAAGCCGCTAATTTTAATCGAGGGATAAGCACGTTAGTTTTCCGTAACTTTCATTAATTCCAACTGTGGCAGACCCAAACTTATAAATGAGATAAGATTCCCGAACCTCGCGGTCGTGGTGCGTTTTGAAGGCGGATTCTAAAATCGTTGCTTTAAGATGTTCAAATGCATGCCCGGGACTGTTCACATGTCTTGACAGGGGCAAATAAGGGCAGCTTTTTGCATGAGAGCGGTGATTATTGAACCGCATTCGGAAGGGCGTTTCAGTTTGGCCGATATATTGTTGCCTACAAACAGTGCACTCTAGAAGATATACGACATTAGCGGAGTCACAGTTAAAGTTACCATTTATATTTACGTAGTAGTCTGAAGCCGTGCTGGTGGCGCGCTGTGTAGTGGTCATGTGTGGGCATACTTTACATCGGGGTTTATTGCAGGGCATGCAGCCAGTAGTTGCCGGTCGGTTGATACGAGAGCTAGTAAGAAAGTCACCTAAATTCTTATTACGCCAGTAGACAACGCGTGGTGGTTCGGGGAATATGCTTTTTAAGCGGTCACTTTGCACTAGGATATTGTGATGTTTTTTTAGCACGGTTGACACTCTTGGAGTGGAGGATGAGTGGGTTAAAACTAAGTTAGTTGGCGGGTTCCCGTTCGGGGCTTTTTTCTTACAGATTTCGTTACGGTCTAATTGGTTGGCTCGCACAATAGCGTCGTCGACAACTTTTTCCGGGTATTTTTTATTCAGGAAGGCGGTCTTGAGTTCTCCACAGTTTGAGTCATAGTCGGCTTGGTTTGAGCAAATTCTCCTAAATCGGTGGGCTTGGCTGTAAGGTATTGCTGTCTTGCAGTGTCTGACATGGCTACTTCGGAAGTGCAAATACTGCCGCGTGTCTGTCGGTTTTCTATACAGTTTAGTTTGAAGCCGACCTTGGAAGGTAGTAACGGGGACGTCCAGAAAGTTTACCCTTGCTCATTCCTATTCGGAACACAGTGTAAACTTTCTGCACGTCCCCGTTACTACCTTCCAAGGTCGGCTTCAAACTAAACTGTATAGAAAACCGGCAGACACGCGGCAGTATTTGCAACACGGGGCTTCGAGGACGCGGTATAGAAAACGGGAATTAGTTAAAATAGCAGAAGAGTCACAGTCCGGGAACTAAGGAATGAGACACGGTACGTAGTGATTACCGACACCAGTCCAAGTAGCCTTGAGATGTCCAGGTAGTGTGTCGTGGCCGCGGTAGTACCGCGCGCTCCGAGGTCCCATCACCGTCGTGGGGAACGCAGCTCTCTGGAAGCCCCGCTGTCGTCACCGATGCCCGGCGCGATGACTTGCTTGTGGAGGAAATGTCTTGAAGGTTGTCCTGGTGGGGGACCTCCTGGGGCACGGCACGGGTCCGGTCGCCCGACCGCCGCGCAGCCCGGTCACGCTCCACACTTCAGTCTCTCTTCTCTGTGTTCCGTCTTCTTCTCGGAATCGCCTCTGCCCGCCGGTCGCTGTCGCCGGCCGCTCCTGATTGGCTGGTGGCCGGCGCGAGCTTGTGCCATGGTCGCGAGCACTCGGCGCCGTAGATGGTGTCAATGAACTTGGCGGAGCATCTTGCGCGTGCCGTCTGCTTCGTAGATCCTTTTCGTCGTCTTCTTTAACCACCGTTAGTTTTTGTCCTCGCGAATTCTTCGCATGACAACACGCAATATTGATGAAATACAAAAATAGCTAAGGAATTCTAGAGAAACCTGTCGGCTTCTATCCCTGCCTGTGATACGTGTTCTTCCGTAAATGGTGTGAATCAGATTCCGCAGGTTACAACAGATGATGTAGCTATGGCACTTCAAGCAATAAAAAGGCAAAGCTGCAGAAGACGGCGGCATTGCATCAGATATAATGTGGGTCGGAGGCCACGTTGTGCTATGAAAGGTTGCAGCCATATTGTCATATGTCTAGAGCTTTTTAGGAGTGCGAAACGACCGGAAAAGTGTGAACCTTTTTCTTCTACATAAGAAATGTGACGCCCAAGAAATTAAAACCTACAGGCCCGTGAGAGCCGTTCCGTAACCAAGAAATTATTTATCAAGATCATTCTTAACCACATCAGTGTCAATTTACAATTTCAGCTGCCACGAGAACAGACAGGTTTCAGGAAGGGCTTCACAACCATAGATGATATTCATGCCATCAACCAGGTATTCGACAAATGCAGACATTAAAATGCACCAATATATGTGACATTCATTGCCTGTGAAAAGACAGTCGACTCAGTGCCCACTTCAGTAGTAATAAACGCATTATGTGATCAAGGTGCCCACGAGTCATACATTGCGCTAATAAAGGTATTTATGCTGGATGCACGGGAAATTTACGGCTCAATCATAAAACGTCTATATGTCCAATACAAAAGGGGGCCCACTCTGGGGACACAATATCGCTACAATTATTTACAGCCTGTCTTTGGGCTACGTTTAAAAAGCTTGGGTAGAGGAAAACAGGAGTGTGCATCAATGGGAAATTTCTCAGACACCTAAGGTTGGCGGACGGCAGTGTCTTGTTCAGTGAGAGTATGCAGGATTTGCAGCGCATGCTTTGCTCATTGTGCTCGACAAGTATTATTGCAGGATTAAAATAAACACGAAAAAATTCAAGGTATATCGAATTAGCTCGCCAAGGTTCATCATTACCCTGTAGGCACGGAAGTCTTGGAAACAGTCACTGCATGCTTTATCTTCGGCGAGTCATGGCTGCTGAAATAAAACAACAACACGAAATTACAGACAGAATAAGGAAATGGTAAGCATCTTTATGTAAGAACTTTGATACCCTAACTAGCAAGCTTCCCCTGCCACTCAAAAAGATTGTATTTAATCAATATGTTCTCCCAGTAATGACTCAGGGGCAGACGGTTGGGGTCTCACCTATCGACTTGAACGAAACTAACATCCGCAGAAAGACCAATGGAAGGTCGAATGCTATGAATCCCGTTGGTGGACATAAAAACACCCGTACAGAGTAAAACAGACCAAGGTGGAGGACGTACTAGTTTAATCTATGCGAAAGAAATGGGCATGGGCTAGTGACGCAAAGACAATAAGTGACAACAGCGGTATCATCCATTTGACAGCGTGTCTGCCAATATACCGAAAACGCAGAGGGCTCGGTCAAGAACTCGTTGGCGAGATAAGCTACGAAAAATTGGAGGCACAATATCGACTCACAGTCGATAAGCGTGGTTGAACATTTTGGAGACAGGCTTTCGTCATTGCAGTCGACACAAACAGGCTTATGATGATATATAGCCTCCCCCAGAGATTTCCAACCACACCTGTCTAGTGCCAGCTGAGTCCAGGTTTTTTCCCCAAATTTTCGGTGGTCCGCAGAGTGCCTAGTTTGAACTATTGGTTTCATCCACACGTCAAAACATGTCATTCCTTTAAATTAGACTTTTACGTTTTAATCACTACGAGGTACGAGATCATTAAGTGGTGCGGCAGTCGCTGGCGCGTCGTAATGCTCATCTGCTGTAACTCCTCAAACACTGGCTTGGTGAAATTTTCGCGTCACAGTGAGGGCCGAAGTCATGCAGATTTGCCGATGTCGGTGCTTGCTGGTGAAGCTTTCGGTGCTCGACGAGGTGTCCAGTGAGCCGGCTGGCCGGCTGGCGTGCTTGCCGGCATCCGCTTCATATATATATATATATATATATATATATATATATATATATATATATATATATATATATATATATATATATGTACCGAATCAGAATAGGAAATGAGGGGCTCGTTGAAAATAACACAGAAATAAGGGTTGGCAGTCGAGAAAACCTCGGAAAGCAAAGGGGAGGATGTGGTAGATCATTGAAACAGATTAAGAATTTGAAAAGAAAGAAAGAAAGTGAAGAAAAAATGCCCGCCAGGTGGTATCCGAACCCACGACCTCCAGGGTTCGGATCCCACCTGGCGGGCATTTTTTCTTCACTTTCTTTCTTTCTTTCCAAATTCTTAATCTGTTTCAATGATCTACCACATCCTCCCCTTTGCTTTCCGAGGTTTTCTCGACTGCCAACCCTTATTTCTGTGTTATATATATATATATATATATATATATATATACATTCATATATATATATACATACATATATATATATACAGGAAGAAATGCCGGCAGTCTGCAACGCCAAAGAAGGCACAGGGGAAGGTTATACTATTTTTTTACCGTTAGTGACGTTACATTATTATTAATTTTTATTAATTACGTGAGAAAGAAAGAAAGAAAAACACGCGCCCAGAGTGGGGACCGAACCCACGCTCGGTCCCCACTCTGGGCGCGTGTTTTTCTTTCTTTCTTTCTCACGTAATTAATTAATAAAAATAATTAATAATGTAACGTCACTAACGGTAAAAAAATAGTATAACCTTCCCCTGTGCCTTCTTTGGCGTTGCAGACTGCCGGCATTTCTTTCTGTATTTCCTAACGAGCCCCTCATTTCCAAACCATATATATATATATATATATATATATATATATATATATATATATATATATATATATATATATATAGTAAAAAGGGGCGCAAGAAAAAACATAACAAGTTTACTTCGAAAACATAACTTTACATCGACGTTTCGGACGGGGACCGTCCTTTATCAAGAGTAATATTTTACAGAATGGAAGCGGTTTATATACAGTTCAAGCACTTGAGGTTAACTGTATATAAACCGCTTCCATTCTGTAAAATATTACTCTTGATAAAGGACGGTCCGCGTCAGAAACGTCGATGTAAAGTTATGTTTTCGAAGTAAACTTGTTATGTTTTTTATTGCACCCCTTTTTACTATTTAACCTTCACTAGCCTAATCGTTTACCTTATATATATATATATATATATATATATATATCTATATATATATATTGTAACGAGGGTAATGAACAAATGCAATAGACGTAACATGCCATCCAGACATCGGGCGGGGTATGTGCCTCACCAGCAGAGCCCATGTAGGATTATGCCGAATCCCCACACGGGGATATGCTCCAAACAGGTGTCAGGGAAGACGATGAACCCCAGGACGTGCATGTGCCAGAAAACGCGCTTGGTGATCGCAACGCTCAGATCTGCGTTATCCATCGGCTTCTCTCCTGCAATTAAACAGCCTCAACCGGCTACCGGCGTGTCGGCTGTTTAGTTGCAGGAGAGAAGCCGATGGATAACGCAGATCTGAGCGTTGCGATCACCAAAGGCGTTTGCTGGCGCATGCACGTCCTGGGGTTCATCGTCTTCCCTGACACCTCTTTGGAGCAAATCCCCGTGTGGGGATTCGGCATAATCCTACATGGGCTCTGCTGGTGAGGCACATACCCCGATGTCTGGATGGCATGTTGCGTCTATTGCATTTGTTCATTACCCTCGTTTCGGCGGTTTATTCGCAACTTTGCGACCATCATTTCACCACTAACAAAGCTTCTCAGCAGCGACAACGGCATTTTGGCTTGGTCAGCGTCCTGTGACGAGGCGTTTGCGACACTCCGTCGTCTGCTCACATCGCCGCCCATACTTCGACATTTTGACCCGTCTGTTCCAACAGAAGTCCACACAGATGCTAGTGGAATTGGTCTTGGTGCCGTGCTCGCGCAGCGAAAATCTGACTTTGCGGAGCACGTCGTTGCATACGCGAGCCGAACGCTGACAAAGGCTGAGTCCAACTACTCAGTCACTGAAAAAGAGTGTTTGGCCATAATATGGGCATTGGGAAAGTTTCGTCCATACTTGTATGGCCGCCGATTTGATGTCGTCACCGACCACCACGCACTGTGCTGGCT
Source organism: Haemaphysalis longicornis (assembly GCF_048455015.1). Lineage (NCBI taxonomy): Eukaryota > Metazoa > Arthropoda > Arachnida > Ixodida > Ixodidae > Haemaphysalis > Haemaphysalis longicornis. The sequence continues at coordinate 176,362,979 of NW_027526407.1, forward strand.
GGCCTCCCTCAGAGATCCTTGTGGTCGCCTTGGTCGATGGGCTCTTCGGCTCCAAGAGTACGATATTAACGTCGTCTACCGTTCAGGCCGGAAGCACTCAGACGCGGATGCCCTCTCGCGCTCTCCGCTGCCGGCTGACGTGTCTCACCTCGCCACTACCGACTGCAGCTTGTCGTCTCTCAGTGCTACTGACATGTGTGCTGAACAGCGTAAGGACCCATGGATAGCTTCCATGATCAGCTTCCTCTCCGGTGCGTCAACTGCCCGTGTATCAAGGGTCCTGCGACGGCAAGCTTCTCACTTCCAACTGCGCGACGAGCTGCTTTACCGCCGAAATTATTTCTCGGACGGTCGCAAGTGGCTTCTGGTTATTCCACGCCATTTGCGCGCAGATATATGCGCTTCATTTCATGACGACCTGAGCTGCGCTCATGCTGGCGTCATCAAGACATATGAGCGACTCCGCCTCCGTTATTATTGGCGTGGCATGTACAACTTCGTACAGAAGTACGTTCGCTCGTGCCCGGAATGCCAACGCTGCAAGTCGCCACCTGCTCGCTTGACCGCGCCACTGCAACCACTACCCTGCCCGGAAAAACCCTTTGACCGCGTTAGGATCGATTTATTCGGGCCACTGCCTCCTACAGCTTCCGGTGACAGATGGATAATTGTTGCCGTTGACCACCTGACAAGGTATGCTGAAACTGCTGCACTGCCCGCATCCACGGCTCGTGACGTCGCCACTTTTCTACTACATCATTTTATACTTCGGCACGGGGCGCCTCGGGAGCTCCTGAGCGATCGAGGAAGGGTCTTCTTATCAGAAGTCGTGAAAGCGCTACTCGTCGAATGTCACGTGGTTCATTGGACCAGCTCATCATACCACCCACAGACGAATGGGCTCACGGAACGATTCAACCGCACCCTGGGCGATATGCTTTCAATGTATTTGTCATCTGACCACTCCAATTGGAACCTCGTGCTCCCATTTATAACGTACGCATACAACACGGCCACACAGGCGACGACGGGATTTTCCCCGTTTTTCTTGCTTTACGGACGCGAGCCGACATGCGCCCTGGATACCATACTCCCTTACAACCGCGATGCCACAGAATACACACCGGTTTCACAAATGGCGCAGCATGCCGAAGAATGTCGACAACTAGCCCGTTCTTTTGCAACTGCTGACCAACAGCGCCAGAAGCATCGTCGTGACGACTCTACCGGTCCTAAGACGTTTGATCCTGGTTCGCATGTGTGGCTTTTGGTGCCCTGCCCAACACCCGGTCTCTCCCAAAAATTGGTGGCCAAATATCATGGTCCGTACAAGGTCATTGCCCGCACTTCGCCAGTGAACTACCTTGTTGAGCCCGTTACTCCGTCCTCGGATCTTCGCCGCCGTGGCCGTGAAACAGTCCACGTTGATAGGCTCAAGCCTTACTACGACCCGCTCGTGTCGACACCACCCTAATTCGCCAGGTTGGCTCCTTTTGCACCGGGGGCGATTGTAACGAGGGTAATGAACAAGTGCAATAGACGCAACATGCCATCCAGACATCGGGGTATGTGCCTCACCAGCAGAGCCCATGTAGGATTATGCCGAATCCCCACACGGGGATATGCTCCAAAGAGGTGTCAGGGAAGACGATGAACCCCAGGACGTGCATGCGCCAGAAAACGCGCTTGGTGATGGCAACGCTCAGATCTCCGTTATCCATCGGCTTCTCTCCTGCAATTAAACAGCCTCAACCGGCTACCGGCATGTCGGCTGTCTTCTTGACAATATATATAAATAGATAGATAGATATAGGGTTTGGAAATGAGCGGCTCGTTAGGAAATACAGAAAGAAATGCCGGCAGTCTACAACGCCAAATAAGGCATAGGGGAATGGTTAGACTATTTTTTACCGTTAGTTACGTTGCATCATTTTTTTAAATAATTACATGTGAAAGAAATAAAGAAAAACACGCGCCCGGAGTGGGGACCGAACCCACGCCTTTCGAGTAGAAGTCGAATGCCTTACCAATTCGAATTGGTAAGGCATTCGAGATCTAATCGAAAGGCGTGGGTTCGGTGGCCACTCTGGGCGCTATTTTTTCTTTATTTCTTTCTCATGCCTTCTTTGGTGCTGTAGACTGCCGGCATTTCTTTCTGTTTATCATAAATCTATATATATATATATATATATATTATATATATATATATATATATATATATATATATATATATATATATATATATATATATATATATATATATATATATATATATATATATATATATATATATATATATATATATATATATATATATATATATATATATATATATATATATGGCACCCGGCGGGCATTTTTTCACCACTTTCTTTTCGACAAAAAAAATTCTGCATCTCTTTTTATGACCCACCACAAACTCCCCTTTGCTTTCTGAGGTTTTCTTGACTGCCAACCCTTATTTTCTGTCTATCTATATATATATATATATATATATATATATATATATATATATATATATATATATATATATATATATAAAGGCGGAGGTTCGGTCCCCACTCTGGGCGCGTGAGGTGCTTTTTTTGTTTCTTTCAATGTGAATTAATAACAAACATATAATTTCAATAATGGTCATAAAATATTCTAACCGATCCCCTGTGCCTCCTGTGGTGTTGTACACTGCTGGGATTTCTTTCGGTATTTTCTACCGAGCTCCTCATTTCCGAATCATATATACACATATATATATATATATATATATATACCACAGAAAAAATAAGGGTTGGCAGTCAAGAAACCCTCGGAAAGCAAAGGGGGATAACCATTACGCCTGTAGCGTAGTGGTTATCGCACCAAACAGGTATTCTGGAGGTTGTGAGTTCGGAACCCATCTGGCAGGCATTTTTTCTGCAGTTTCTTTCTTTCCAAATTCTTTATCAGTTTCAATTACCTACCACATTCTCCCCCATTTCTTCCCGAGGTTTTCTTGACTGCCAACCCTTATTGCGGTCATACTTTGAAGGAGCCCTTCATTCTGGTATTCTGATTCGCTATATATATAAATATATATATATATATATATATATATATATATATATATATATATATATATATATATATATAGTTAGGAAATGAGGGGCTCGTTAGGAAATACAGGAAGAAATGCGGGCAGTCTACAACGCCAAAGAAGGCATAGGGGAATGGTTGGACTATATTTTTTTACTGTTAGTGAAATCATATATATATATTTTTTCATATTAATTGGAGCGAGAAAGAAAGAAAGGAAGAAAAACACGCGCCCAGAGTGGGGACCGAACCCACGCCTTTCGATTATATCTCGAATGCCTTACCAATTCGGGTATCTGGACGACTGTGTTCTGCTTCACTTTCTGGGGTATTTATATTTACTACAACTGTATCTGACGCTTGAGGGTGGTAGCCAGCGCCACTCAGACTACACGGGGTTAAGGGGACCTTCTTTTCAACCCCCGGGGCGTGACGCGAACGTCTACAGCCTGTCATAGGCAGGTAACTGGCGGGAAACCCTCTTATGCTACCTTGGCATCAAGGCTGCCACAGCCGAGGCCCTCGCTAAGCTTTCGCAGGATAATATGGTTAGGAAATGAGGGGCTCGTTAGGAAATACAGGAAGAAATGCGGGCAGTCTACAACGCCAAAGAAGGCATTGGGGAATGGTTCGACTATATTTTTTTACCGTTAGTGAAATCATATATATTTTTTTCATATTATTTGGAGCGAGAAAGAAAGAAAGGAAAAAAAAAACACGCGCCCAGAGTGGGGACCGAACCCACGCCTTTCGATTAGATCTCGAATGCCTTACCAATTCGGCTATCTGGACGACTGTGTTCTGCTTCACTTTCTGGGGTATTTATATTTACTACAACTGTATCTGACGCTTGAGGGTGGTAGCCAGCGCCACTCAGACTACACGGGGAGAAGGGCACCTTCTTTTCAACCCCCGGGGCGTGACGCTAACGTCTACAGCCTGTCATAAGCAGGTAACTGGCGGGAAACCCTCTTATGCTACCTTGGCATCAAGGCTGCCACAGCCGAGGCCCTCGCTAAGCTTTCGCAGGATAATATGGTTAGGAAATGAGGGGCTCGTTAGGAAATACAGGAAGAAATGCGGGCAGTCTACAAAGCCAAAGAAGGCATAGGGGAATGGTTGGACTATATTTTTTTACCGTGATTGAAATCATATATATATATTTTTTTCACATTAATTCGAGCGAGAAAGAAAGAAAGGAAGAAAAACACGCGCCCAGAGTGGGGACCGAACCCACGCCTTTCGATTAGATCTCGAATGCCTTACCAATTCGGCTATCTGGACGACTGTGTTCTGCTTCACTTTCTGGGGTATTTATATTTACTACAACTGTATCTGACGCCTGAGGGTGGTAGCCAGCGCCACTCAGACTACACGGGGAGAAGGGGACCTTCTTTTCAACCCCCGGGGCGTGACGCGAACGTCTACAGCCTGTCATAAGCAGGTAACTGGCGGGAAACCCTCTTATGCTACATTGGCATCAAGGCTGCCACAGCCGAGGCCCTCGCTAAGCTTTCGCAGTATAATATGGTTAGGAAATGAGGGGCTCGTTAGGAAATACAGGAAGAAATGCGGGCAGTCTACAACGCCAAAGAAGGCATAGGAGAATGGTAGGACTATATTTTTTTACCGTTAGTGAAATAATATATATATATTTTTCATATTAATTGGAGCGAGAAAGAAAGAAAGGAAGAAAAACACGCGCCCAGAGTGGGGACCGAACCCACGCCTTTCGATTAGATCTCGAATGCCTTACCAATTCGGCTATCTGGACGACTGTGCTCTGCTTCACTTTCTGGGGTATTTATATTTACTACAACTGTATCTGACGCTTGAGGGTGGTAGCCAGCGCCACTCAGATGACACAGGGAGAAGGGGACCTTCTTTTTTCTTCCTTTCTTTCGTGTTTTCTTCCTTTCTTTCTTGCGTGTTTTTCTTCCTTTCTTTCTTTCTCGCTCCAATTAATATGAAAAAAATATATATGTGATTTCACTAACGGTAAAAAAATATAGTCCAACCATTCCCCTATGCCTTCTTTGGCGTTGTAGACTGCCCGCATTTCTTCCTGTATTTCCTACCGAGCCCCTCATTTCGTAACCATATTAACCGGCGAAAGCTTAGCGAGGGCCTCGGCTGTGGCAGCCTTGATGCCAAGGTAGCATAAGAGGGTTTCCCGCCAGTTACCTGCTCATGACAGGCTGTAGACGTTCGCGTCACGCCCCGGGGGTTGAAAAGAAGGTGCCCTTCTCCCCGTGTAGTCTGAGTGGCGCTGGCTACCACCCTCAAGCGTCAGATACAGTTGTAGTAAATATAAATACCCCAGAAAGTGAAGCAGAACACAGTCGTCCAGATAGCCGAATGGGTAAGGCATTCGAGATCTAATCGAAAGGCGTGGGTTCGGTGGCCACTCTGGGCGCGTTTTTTTCTTTATTTCTTTCTCATGCCTTCTTTGGTGCTGTAGACTGCCGGCATTTCTTTCTGTTTATCATAAATCTATATATATATATATATATATATATATATAAATATATATATATATATATATATATATATTTATATGGCACCCGGCGGGCATTTTTTCACCACTTTATTTCCGACTCAAAATATTCTGCATCTCTTTTTATGACCCACCACAAACTCCCCTTTGCTTTCTGAGGTTTTCTTGACTGCCAACCCTTGTTTTCTGTCTATATATATATATATATATATATATATATATATATATATATATATATATAAAGGCGGAGGTTCGGTCCCCACTCTGGGCGCGTGAGGTGCTTTTTTTGTTTCTTTCAATGTGAATTAATAACAAACATATAATTTCACTAATGGTCATAAAATCTTCTAACCGATCCCCTGTGCCTCCTGTGGTGTTGTACACTGCTGGGATTTCTGTCGGTATTTTCTAACGAGCTCCTCATTTCCCAATCATATATATATATATATATATATATATATATATATATATATATATATATATACCACAGAAAAAATAAGGGTTGGCAGTCAAGAAACCCTCGGACAGCAAAGGGGGATAACCATTACGCCGGTAGCGTAGTGGTTATCGCACCAAACAGGTATTCTGGAGGTTGTGAGTTCGGACCCCATCTGGCAGGCATTTTTTCTGCAGTTTCTTTCTTTCCAAATTCTTTATCAGTTTCAATTACCTACCACATTCTCCCCCATTGCTTTCCGAGGTTTTCTTGACTGCCAACCCTTATTGCGGTCATACTTTGAAGGAGCCCTTCATTCTGGTATTCTGATTCGCTATATATATATATATATATATATATATATATATATATATATATATATATATATATATAGTTAGGAAATGAGGGGCTCGTTAGGAAATACAGGAAGAAATGCGGGCAGTCTACAACGCCAAAGAAGGCATAGGGGAATGGTTGGACTATATTTTTTTACCGTTAGTGAAATCATATATATATATATTTTTTCATATTAATTGGAGCGAGAAAGAAAGAAAGGAAGAAAAACACGCGCCCAGAGTGGGGACCGAACCCACGCCTTTCTATTAGATCTCGAATGCCTTACCAATTCGGCTATCTGGACGACTGTGTTCTGCTTCACTTTCTGGGGTATTTATATTTACTACAACTGTATCTGACGCTTGAGGGTGGTAGCCAGCGCCACTCAGACTACACGGGGAGAACGGGACCTTCTTTTCAACCCCCGGGGCGTGACGCGAACGTCTACAGCCTGTCATAAGCAGGTAACTGGCGGGAAACCCTCTTATGCTACCTTGGCATCAAGGCTGCCACAGCCGAGGCCCTCGCTAAGCTTTCGCAGGATAATATGGTTAGGAAATGAGGCGCTCGTTAGGAAATACAGGAAGAAATGCGGGCAGTCTACAACGCCAAAGAAGGCATAGGGGAATGGTTCGACAATATTTTTTTACCGTTAGTGAAATCATATATATATTTTTTTCATATTATTTGGAGCGAGAAAGAAAGAAAGGAAAAAAAAGCACGGGCCCAGAGTGGGGACCGAACCCACGCCTTTCGATTAGATCTCGAATGCCTTACCAATTCGGCTATCTGGACGACTGTGTTCTGCTTCACTTTCTGGGGTATTTATATTTACTACAACTGTATCTGACGCTTGAGGGTGGTAGCCAGCGCCACTCAGACTACACGGGGAGAAGGGCACCTTCTTTTCAACCCCCGGGGCGTGACGCGAACGTCTACAGCCTGTCATAAGCAGGTAACTGGCGGGAAACCCTCTTATGCTACCTTGGCATCAAGGCTGCCACAGCCGAGGCCCTCGCTAAGCTTTCGCAGGATAATACGGTTAGGAAATGAGGGGCTCGTTAGGAAATACAGGAAGAAATGCGGGCAGTCTACAACGCCAAAGAAGGCATAGGGGAATAGTTGGACTATATTTTTTTACCGTTAGTGAAATCATATATATATTTTTTTCATATTAATTGGAGCGAGAAAGAAAGAAAGGAAGAAAAACACGCAAGAAAGAAAGGAAGAAAACACGAAAGAAAGGAAGAAAAAAGAAGGTCCCCTTCTCCCCGTGTCGTCTGAGTGGCGCTAGCTACCACCCTCAAGCGTCAGATACAGTTGGAGTAAATATAAATACCCCAGAAAGTGAAGCAGAACACAGTCGTCCAGATAGCCGAATTGGTAAGGCATTCGAGATCTAATCGAAAGGCGTGGGTTCGGTCCCCACTCTGGGCGCGTGTTTTTCTTCCTTTCTTTCTTTCTCGCTCCAATTAATATGAAAAAAGAAATATATATGATTTGACTAACGGTAAAAAAATACAGTCCAACCATTCCCCTATGCCTTCTTTGGCGTTGTAGACTGCCCGCATTTCTTCCTGTATTTCCTAATGAGCCCCTCATTTCCTAACCATATTATAATGCGAAAGCTTAGCGAGGGCCTCGGCTGTGGCAGCCTTGATGCCAAGGTAGCATAAGAGGGTTTCCCGCCAGGTTCCTGCTTATGACAGGCTGTAGACGTTCGCGTCACGCCCCGGGGGTTGAAAAGAAGGTCCCCTTCTCCCCGTGTAGTCTGAGTGGCGCTGGCTACCACCCTCAAGCGTCAGATATAGTTGTAGTAAATATAAATACCCCAGAAAGTGAAGCAGAACACAGTCGTCCAGATAGCCGAATTGGTAAGGCATTCGAGATCTAATCGAAAGGCGTGGGTTCGGTCCCCACTCTGGGCGCGTGTTTTTCTTCCTTTCTTTCTTTCTCACTCCAATTATTATGAAAAAAAATATATATATGATTTCACTAACGGTAAAAAAATAGAGTCCAACCATTCCCCTATGCCTTCTTTGGCGTTGTAGACTGCCCGCATTTCTTCCTGTATTTCCTAACGAGCCCCTCATTTCCTAACCATATTATCCTGCGAAAGCTTAGCGAGGGCCTCGGCTGTGGCAGCCTTGATGCCAAGGTAGCATGAGAGGGTTTCCCGCCAGTTACCTGCTTATGACAGGCTGTAGACGTTCGCGTCACACCCCGGGGGTTGAAAAGAAGGTCCCCTTCTCCCCGTGTAGTCTGAGTGGCGCTGGCTACCACCCTCAAGCGTCAGATACAGTTGTAGTAAATATAAATACCCCAGAAAGTGAAGCAGAACACAGCCGTCCAGATAGCCAAATTGGTAAGGCATTCGAGATCTAATCGAAAGGCGTGGGTTCGGTCCCCACTCTGGGCGCGTGTTTTTCTTCCTTTCTTTCTTTCTCGCTCCAATTAATATGAAAAAAATATATATATGATTTCAGTAACGGTAAAAAAATATAGTCCAACCATTCCCCTATGCCTTCTTTGGCGTTGTAGACTGCCCGCATTTCTTCCTGTATTTCCTAACGAGCCCCTCATTTCCTAACCATATTATCCTGCGAAAGCTTAGCGAGGGCCTCGGCTGTGGCAGCCTTTATGCCAAGGTAGCATAAGAGGGTTTCCCGCCAGTTACCTGCTTATGACAGGCTGTAGACGTTCGCGTCACGCCCCGGGGGTTGAAAAGAAGGTCCCGTTCTCCCCGTGTAGTCTGAGTGGCGCTGGCTACCACCCTCAAGCGTCAGATTCAGTTTTAGTAAATATAAATACCCCAGAAAGTGAAGCAGAACACAGTCGTCCAGATAGCCGAATTGGTAAGGCATTCGAGATCTAATCGAAAGGCGTGGGTTCGGTCCCCACTCTGGGCGCGTGTTTTTCTTCCTTTCTTTCTTTCTCGCTCCAATTAATATGAAAAAAATATATATATGATTTCACTAACGGTAAAAAAATATAGTCCAACCATTCCCCTATGCCTTCTTTGGCGTTGTAGACTGCCCGCATTTCTTCCTGTATTCCTAACGAGCCCCTCATTTCCTAACCATATTATCCTGCGAAAGCTTAGCGAGGGCCTCGGCTGTGGCAGCCTTGATGCCAAGGTAGCATAAGAGGTTTTCCCGCCAGTTACCTGCTTATGACAGGCTGTAGACGTTCGCGTCACGCCCCGGGGGTGGAAAAGAATGTCCCCTTCTCCCCGTGTAGTCTGAGTGGTGCTGGCTACCACCCTCAAGCGTCAGATACAGTTGTAGTAAATATAAATACCCCAGAAAGTGAAGCAGAACACAGTCGTCCAGATAGCTGAATTGGTAAGGCATTCGAGATCTAATCGAAAGGCGTGGGTTCGGTCCCCACTCTGGGCGCGTGTTTTTCTTCCTTTCTTTCTTTCTCGCTCCAATTAATATGAAAAAAATATATATATGATTTCACTAACGGTAAAAAAATATAGTCCAACCATTCCCCTATGCCTTCTTTGGCGTTGTAGACTGCCCGCATTTCTTCCTGTATATATATATATATATTTATATATATATATATATATATATTTATATTATATATATATATATATATATATATATATTTTGCGAATTCTAGTCATATATATATAAAGCGAATCAGAAAATGGGAAATGAGGGGCTCTGTGAAATAAGACAGAAAATAGAGGTTGGCAGTCAAGAAAACCTAGGAAAGCAAAGGTGAGGCTGTGGTGGGTCATAGAAACAGATTAAGAATTTTTTGAGTCAGAAAGAAAGTTGATGATGGTTAGTGTTTAATGGCGCAAGGCCAACGAGGGCAAAGAGCGCCAGGGAAGACGTTATTTAATGAACTGAAGTGATTACCATACAAAGGTAGGTATAAAAAAGTGGAAACCGAATATAGTAAATTCAATTAAAGAAAATGGTGATGGCTGGTGTATAGGACCAGATTTGATTATGCTTGATAGGAAATGAGGTTTAAAAACTTGACCTCTGACAAATACTCAAACACACCTTTGATGGAAACCATGGCATCGTCACCTAGAAGCAACGATGGATGTAAGGGTATATGTCGTCTGTAGATTTCTCTGAAGTGTTTGTGTCGTGTAGTGTGTAGTGCCTTGCATGTGATTAGGATGTACACTACGGATAGGGCCTCTCCGCACCTGCTGCACTGTGGTCTAGAAGATCCCATCAGCAGATACGAGTGCGTCGCAAGGGTGTGCCCTATCCGCAGCCTACCCAAGGCGACTTCCGTGTTTCTGTTGTGTGAGTCAGCTGTGTACCGTCCAAAGTGTGGGTTTATTACATGTAGTTTGTTGTCTGTCTGTTCGTCCCAGCGTGTTTGCCATGTTCTCCGCAGACGTTCTCTTATGTGTGGCTTGAGGTCTGTGTAGGGTATCGTTGTAATGTCTACAGTGTTCCTGAGTGCAGCAGCAGTGGCCCTCTCGTCTGCCAACTCATTCCCAGGGATCCCTGCGTGTCCTGGGACTGAGCAGACGACCAGCTCATGCTTTTGTGCATACACGAACATGATATTGTTGAATACAAGATTAACTGTGTGGTTTTCGGGGTGCTTGTGCGATGACAGTGCGCGAACAATACTCAAAGAATCTGCACAGATGAGGAAATTGGGAATTTGTTTTTCAAGAATGTGTCGTACAATCAGTAAAATTCCATACGCTTCTGCTGAAAAAATTCTTGTGTGCACGCTCATGGTTCTGGCTGCATTGAAGTTTTGACCATGAGCAGCCCACGACACCATTGTGGAGGTTTCAGAAGCGTCACTATAAAATTCTGCACATGTGTATTGAAACTGCAAAGACAGAAAGTGATGCAGTATTGCAGCTCGTGGTACACGATTTTTGTCAAGTCTCATAAAAGAAAGGTCGCACGACACAGGGCGAACTTGCCAAGGCGGTAAACTGTTAGTAAAGGATGACCTGTACACATCTAAAAACAAACCACTGATATCCGAGGCTCGCTCTCTCACTCTAAGTGAAAAGGGCAGAGGAACAGATGGGCGAATTACAAAGAGCAGAGATGTTGATGTATCATTCAAGGCAGGATAAAAATGATGAGTATTCATTGACGAAATTTTAAAAGCATAAAGCAAGTCCATGTACATTCGTTGGTTCTCAAGGCTCCACTTATCACACTCGACATAAAGACTCTCGGCAGGGCTAGTGCGAAAAGCACCCGAACTAAGACGAAGGCCCAAGTGTAGCACTGGGTCCAGAATTCGCAAGGCTGTCTTAGTCGCCGACCCATACACCACACTGCCATAGTCTAAACGAGACCCAACCAAAGCAGTATACAAGCGAAGCAGGATTTCTTTGTCGGAAGCGTAGAATTGGTGGGAGAGAACCTTAAGTATATTCATTGTTTTGAGACTTTTATTTTTAAGTTCCTTGATGTGGGGAATGAATGCGAGTTTGTGGTCAAACACAACACCTAAGAACTTGTGCTCCTTGTTCACAGGAAGCGACACGCCATTAAGATGAATGTCTGGGTCTGGATGGACCCCACGCTTCCTGGAGAACACAACGCAGGAGTTTTTTACAGGATTCAATCTAAAACCATTCTTGTCTGCCCAGCCGGCAAGTTTCTTTACACCAAGCTGGACTTCACGTTCGCAGATTGACATATTACATGATTTATAGGATATCTGGACGTCATTTACATACATTGAATAAGAGATTGTAGGCGGCAGTACCTTACCAAGAGAGTTTATTTTTACTATGAAGAGAGCGCAGCTCAACACGCCACCTTGTGGCACGCCATTTTCTTGCACGTGAACCGGCGAGAGTGCACCACCGACTCTTACTCGGAACGTTCTGTCTGACAAGTAACTGACAAGAGCGTTCAACATGTTACCTGAAACACCGAATGCCTTGAGGTCACTAAGAATCGCGTAGCGCCAAGCGGTGTCGTATGCCTTCTCAGCGTCGAAAAACACAGTTAAACAATACTGCTTATGCGCAAAGGCATCCTTGATGTACGAGTCAAGAGCTAACAGTTGATCCTTCGTTGATCGCCCCACCCTGAAGCCTGCCTGGCAGCTCTCGAGAAGACCGTTGTACTCAAGGAAGTACACGAGCCTGCGATTTATCATCTTCTCGAAGAGCTTGCATAGGCAGCTCCTCAGGGCAATACGGTGGTAACTTGAGGGGGATGACGGGTCCTTTCCCTCCTTCAGGAAAGCTACAACTATAGCCTCCTTTCAAGAGTTTGGAATGTGCCCCGAAAGCCATATCTTGTTATATAGGTGTAAGAGTGTTAGAAGAGTGTCTGCGTGAAGGTGTTGTATCATTGTGTATGTGATGTTGTCTGGGCCTGGAGCTGAGGTGCTCAAAGCTCAAAGCAGCACTCAGCTCATGCAGTGAAAAATCGGAGTTATAAGAAGATGTTGACCTATTGTAACCTAGTATGGGCTTCTTTTCGGTTATTTGCTTGTGTTTCATGAAAGTCTTGGTGTAGTGTGCTGAACTAGAAACGTGTTGGAAGTGTTTTGCGACTGTGTCAGCTTGGTCTTCGAGTGTGTCACCTGTAGTGCTGACCAGAGGCAGGTTCTGTGTTTGTTGTCCCTTGAGTTTGCGTATTCGTGTCCATACTTTCCGTGTGTCTGTGTAGGAATTTATTGATGTTATGAATGTACGCCAACGCTCTCGTTTTGCATCACGGCGCCCGCGTTTTCCTAATGCCTTAGCCCGTTTGAACAAGAGGAGGTTTCCCGACGTGGGGTACCGACGAAGGATACCCCACGCCTTGTTCTGGGCCTCTCGCGCCCGCCTACAGTTCTCATTTCACCACGGCCTCCGCTAGTTGCGCCGGGCACCAGAGGCGTGGGGAATGGACTTTTCGGAGGCGTCAAGGATGTGCGCCGTGAGGAGTTGGGTAGCTTCTTCAACGTGTAGGTGTCCTATAAATGTGTGGTGTAGTTTGGATGTCTCTGTAAATGTATTCCAGTTAGCTCGTGCTTCTTTGAACCTATTATGAGAAGATGGACTGCATGGGCCTTTACCTATGTATGTTAGTGAGGTGGGGAAGTGGTCACTGCCATATGGGTCAGTGCCGACTCCCCACTCGAAAAGAGGAAAGAGAACTGCAGAGACAATAGCCAAGTCAAGACATGAGCATGTGTTGTGTCCTATGTTATGATATGTAGGCTGTTTATTGTTGAATAGGCATGCTGCATAGGATGTAAGAAACCTCTCTATCATGCGACCCCGGGCATCCGTACGAGAAGAGCCCCACAAATAATTGTGAGCATTAAGGTCGCCTGTTAGAATGTACGGTTGGGGCAGCTGGTCAACCAGCGCCTCGAAGTCAGAGCTCAAAAGTGTGACGTCAGGAGGAATATATCTGGAGCATACCGTTATCAACCTATTAAATATTATTAGGCGTATTGCTACAGCCTCAAGGACGGTATTCAAGGTGACAGCTGGCATGCTAAGGATTTTCGGGCGATTATGGCCACACCGCCAGAAGAGTGTGTGCAGCCATCCGTGTCTTTCCTGTATACGAGGTAACTATTCAAGAAATTTGTGTGTTTAGAATTCAAATGTGTTACCTGAACACACAACACTTGGCTGATTGGTATGCAGAATCTCATACACGTCGTCAAGATTAATCAGCAGGCCTCTGCAGTTCCATTGAACAACATTTTCTCTTCCCATTATTTAGTGTGAGAGCTACTGGAGTGTATATGTTTATGTGTCGTTCTTCGGGGCTGTGACTCTTGGACTGGGCTTTCTGGGCCTTTCTGTAGGCTTGAACGTCGGAGGCCGATCCTTGCGCTGCGTTGTAGGCAAGAATGGCACGATGTCCATCTCATCATCCGATGTCCTGGGTGTGCCCGTCGAACCGGGTCCCCCGGACTTGGCCCCCCTTCGAGGGCCCTTCGTTTGACCCGCCACCGCCGCAGGTATTGGAGGCACCAGAAGTGTCACGGGCGGTGCGGTGGCGGTGGGAGCCGATGCGGGGCCCTTGGTGTCCATGGCACCCTCCAACGCACTGGACGATGGGGAGGCAGGGACGGGAGCGGCACCGGTCCCGACGGAAGAGGGTGCCACCACAACCGCTGCTGTCTCAGCGAGCAGTGCGGAGGCGGGATGGGCTGCCAGAGACAACCCAGGGGGGGCGGAGGTGGGACCAAGTCCTACTCGCGGTACTGGGTCCCCGCCGAAACCAGACGCCGCTCCGCCCGCCGGCGAGCTGCATCGGCGTACCTCCCCAGGGAAAAGAGGCGAACCTCTTTCTCACCTCCGGGAGGGTGATGTTTTCTGTTACCTTTATGTAATGATTTTTTTCTCTAGTTGAAACTTTTCACAAGCGCGAGAGTATGCTGCATGGTGACCCTGCAATTCGGGCAGGAAGGTTGTTTGCAGTGCAGTTGTCGGATAGATGATCATGCTGGCCACATTTGGCACATGTTGTTCTGCCATGACAGGAGTTGGTACCATGCCCGAACCTCTGGCACTTGAAACAGCGCCGCGGGTTCCGGATGTATGGCCGGACAGAACAACGAATGAAACCTGCGTTGACAAGCTCGCGCGGTGTGCAGCGGTCGAAAGTCAGAATCAGATGTTTAGTGGCTATTTTTTTGTTATCTCTCCTAATGACGATGCGCCTTACTGCTGTCACGCCTTGGTCTTTTAGGCCTTCGAGCAGATCGGTCTCTGTCTCTGTTAGGAGATTTGACTCAGATATCACACCCTGGAAGCGGTTGAGGCTGCGGTGGGGGGTGACTCTGATATCAAGGTCGGCCATGCGAGTTTGGCTGATGAGAGTTGTCGCTTGCTGCTGCGTGTTGATCTCAAATAAGACCTCACCGGTTCTTAGTTTTTTAGCATTGTACCTCTTGCCAAGGATGGCTTCAGGAAACTTCGATACCAGGAATTTCGGATTGTGAAGAAAGAGGCTTAGATTTGTCAACAGATTCAACTATCAGAAAGCGTTGGTATTTGTCGGGTTTTGGGGAGTTGATGGCAGGAAGAGGTGGGTAAGATGCTTCGGTGCGGACCCTTTTCAGGGTCCGATCATGTTTGGAGGGGGGTTTTGATTTACCTTATGGCTTAGGAAAAAGCAGGGGACGGGGGTACTTCCTTCGCTCGGGTTACCCTGATAGCGAGAGAGGTCCCGGAGCTCCCTGCCTAGTATAGAGACAGGGAGCCCATCCGCCAGAGCTTGACCTGGGCTCCGACGGCCACCGTTTGAGGCTTCTACCCTTCACCTTGTCGTCCGCGGTGTCGCCAACACCGTCACCATAAATACTCAAGGTGCCCCGTGCGGGGAGAAAGAAAGTTGTGAAAAAGTGCCCGCCGGGTGGAATCCGATCCCACGACCTCCAGAATACCGGTCTGGTGCGGTAACCACTACGCTACCGGCGAAGCTGCTTCCCCACCACTTTCTCGACTATTTATGGTAATGTATTTTTGGTGTCCTGCACTTCGTGGTGGTAGCCACCGCCACTCGGACTACTTTCTTTCTGACTCAAAATATTCTTCATCTGTTTGTATGATCCACCACAACCTCCCCTCTGCTTTCCGAGGTTTTGTTTACTTTAACCCTTATTTTCTGTCATATATATATATATATATATATAGATATATATATATATGAGGATGCCAATCCCCTCAGGGAGATTGAGTCGGGCGACCGTTGTTGTTCTAAGAAATTCGGACATTAGTCTTTCAAATTATCGGCGGAGTACCTGCGACTACTACCGAAAGATCAGTGAAGTACTCGTGCATCACCACGAAGCACGTTTTTCCACCTAGATGTTTTCCATTTTAAAGGCGAATCTGAGATCTTCAACCGTGGGTAGGTGAGGCCTAGAATGTGCTGGCGCCGCTGCATCCTGTAGTGAGGCAGTGCTATCTAGCCAATTCAGTTCAGCGAGCCAGTCGCAGTCCAATATGAACCAGTGATGGATTCCCAAGAGGAAGCTACGAGAGGCGCTGTGCACCCAGGTGTCGCCGTCAAGCGCAGGAGATCAACGGATTACACTGAACGTGCCGCTAAACTGCAAGTGTCTTGGACAGCACGAGAACCCACGTCGGAGGATGACGGGCCATGGAAACTAGCTACGACGCGTGCACAACGCCGAGCTAAACTCAAGGAGAATGGGAACGCAACAACCACTACTAAACACTAGGAACGTGAGCTGCTTGGCACGCATGTGATCCGCACTCAACCTTCAGAGAGAAGCGACATGTCCAAACTTCATCCTGCCGAGCTCCAGCAGATCATCCACTCAATGCCTGAAGACCCGCAGCTAGCCAATTATTTGGTACTTAAGCTGAGTAGGTCGTCCAACGCACTGATTGTGACAACTTGCGACACAAAACAAGCGGCGCGTCTCCTGCGTATCGAGAAGCTGCCGCTGCCACCACGGCCGCACTTGCCAGTTATATCTCACCAAGTTCCAGCGAGCGGTATGTCACGGGGAGTAATTTACGGCTGCAGGCCCTGTGAAACATCCAAAACGTTGAAAGCTCTTGACGCTGACATGGAAGAAATTGTTGCTGCCCGCCCGATGGGGCGCCGCGGGACCATACTTATAAAGTTTGCGTCACCAAGCCCACCAAGAGAAGTCTTTTACAGTAGTTTTCATCGCACAGTCCGTCAATACGAGCAGCGTGCTTTGGTTTGTCTTCGATGCCATCGCCCAGGTCACAAAGCGGCAACCTGCCCCGCAGGTGCTGCCGTGTGTGGAAAGTGTGGTAAGCAACATGGCGAAACGCCGGATGATTGTTCGAACAACGGGGTGAAGTACTCTGTGCGTTGTAAGCATGTCGGTCACCTCGCTATTGAGCCTGAGTGCCCGGCGAAAGCGAATTACCGGAAAAATTGCAAAAAATGGGAATTATCCAGAACAGCTACCTACTCCAGTGGCCGGTTAAAGTACCAACATCACGCAGGGCGCAACCCTGCCTGAGTGAAATCAGCCAACGCAACTCCAGTGAAATATTCTGCGGGTACAGTTCGCACAGAAGAAAATGCGGAATCAAACGACGAAGTGCTTGCGGCTTACGACAGAGAATGGACGGACGCGGAGCAGCGATGCAGAGATTTGCAGCGTGAATGGCAACATAAGCGTGGTGCTTTTGAGGAATGGCTGATTCAACTTGAGCAACAGATAGGTCAGCTCCGTATTGAATACAGCCATTGGGAAGAGGATCAATAAAACCTCCTGCGCACTGCCCAAGATAAAGCGGCTGAGGTTCACCGCAAACGGGGCGAATATGTGGAGCATTGCAAATTTGATACCCAGCGTCAACACCCGGACATCTCCCTTCAAGTGAAACCGAGCACACAACCGGCAAGCAGTGCATCCATAACCCAACCACCCAACCACAAGAATTCCCAGGTGATCCATGCCATTCCTGTGGCTACAGAGCAACAATATCAGCTTGCAACTACAGTTACAACGAATATTACAATGGTACAAAAACCACCCCCTTGGATGGACCGACTTCTAAAGGAGCAACAACAATTACACGAGCAGCAACTCAACCATCTAGTTCAGAAGATTACGCAGATAATAGCACTAAGCATTCCTCAATGCGTAATACAGCAAGCGACGACTACCACGACACCAGTTCCACAACATTCCACAGAGATCAACCAGCAGGCATCAAATGCAGCTATCCAGTAAAGCATCCACAGCGGGCACACCTCCGGACCTACTACAGTGGAATTGCCGCTCTCTTCGACAGTGTGCGGCCGAGCTCAATGAGCGCTTCCGTAGTGTCGGTAGGCCCATGGCACTTCTGTTGCAAGAAACTCGGGGAGATACACCTAGTATTTCCGGATACAAAGGCTAATTCCAACCCACTATTGAACATCGTGTGCCCAGAACTGTACAACAATCAAACAACGTTGAGGCACAAGCGGCTGTGTTCGTGCGCCAGGATATTCCCCACGCGCAAATCGATACTGCTCAATACTGCAGTAGCTTCCAAGAGATCGTGGCTGTGCGTTTATACATTGGGAGACAGACTATGCTCATTGGGTCGTATTACGCTTGTCCTGAGCCCAGGTTCTGCCACCGCGGGTGTCAAGGGGGCAATGTCGGGTACCAGTGGATGCTCGACATGAGAAAACAGTACCCACAGGACCGCTTCCTTGATGGCAGGAGATTTTAATGCACACCACGCAGACTGAGGACACCGCACGGCGGACGTACGTGGCAACAAACTTCAGGCGATTACTGAAGCAGCCCGCCTTACACTCATCAATGACTTGGAATACCCTACTAGGTGCGGACTTCACGCGAAACAGCGCGATTCCACCGTAGATCTCACATGGGGAGATAATCGCGTCGTTAACGAGTGGCGCTGCGGAGCAGTTC
Source organism: Haemaphysalis longicornis (assembly GCF_048455015.1). Taxonomy (NCBI): domain Eukaryota; kingdom Metazoa; phylum Arthropoda; class Arachnida; order Ixodida; family Ixodidae; genus Haemaphysalis; species Haemaphysalis longicornis. The sequence continues at coordinate 176,381,686 of NW_027526407.1, forward strand.
CCATGAGTTCCGACCACTACCCCATATGGCTGCAGTTAAGCGCCCGAACCCTCCGACCATCTAGGCGTACTACACTAACAGTGGATTGGGATGCCTTCCGTGCTGATATGGCTGATTATGAAAGCACTCTTTCCATCACCTAAAAGTTGAAGCGCGCCGTTCAGGACTCCACACGCGTAATCCAAGTGAGTGAAGACATGCAGGTACCAGACAAACACCTTGTCAATCTCTGCAATACGAGGCAACAACTATGCATTCAGTACTTGAACAATGGAAGGCTGTTTAAAGATCTTCTCAGGGTACAAAAAAAGGCGGCTGAGGCTCGACAGTACGCCAAACGACTAGTGCGATCACAATGGCTCGACCACTGCGCCTCCTTAAGTGAAAAGACTGGTTCAACCAAGCTATTGCACACATTTCGTTCCCTGATAGGGAAGGCCAAAGCCGCGCATACGGGCCGCAATATTTGTCTGAAAACCTGCCTTTCCGCTGCAGAGTTTGAGGAGGAGGCCGCTCGCACATGTTCCCCGCAACCCAGCATTCCCCCGGCACCAACTACGTATCAACGGCAACCACCAGAGAATGATGTGACCCAAAATGCGCCGTTCACTCCACAGGAAATGGCAATAGCTCTGGGGACGATCAACTTGAGGAGCGCCCCCGGTAAAGATGGGATTAAATAGCGCATGCTTCAAAACGTAGATGAAGACACCAAGATGCAGTTGTTGTTGGAGTTAAACGCTGTGTGGATGTGCGGTGATCTGCCAGTCGACTGGAAGCACTCCGTAGTCTACCCCATTCCCAAGGCAGGAAAAAAGATGAATAACATCAACAACACGAGGCCCATCTCCTCGACTTTTACATGTTGCAAGCTTCTTTAGCGCATGGTTCTCACCAGGTTAACCTACATTCTTGAGCACGCTTGCGCAGAGCCGTACTATGACGAAGGGCAAACTGGATTTCGCCCTGGTCTTTGCACCCACGACAGCCTGCAACTCCTCCGCAACTTGATCGGCTAGAAGCGCCGACGTGGAACGAAGATTCCCGCCGTGATCGTGGCAGTCGACCTCAAAAAGGCTTTCGACACCGTCCGCCACAGTTGCCGTTATTGAAGCTCTCCAGGACTGTGGTGTGGGTACGCGCGTAATTAATTTTGTTAAAAGCTTTTAAGTGCCCGCACGTTTGAAATTAGAACGGAGCTAAACCAACCCCGCGTCTTCACCAATACAACTGGTGTACCGCAAGGAGCCATCCTCTCGCCCACGTTGTTTACTCTAGTGATTCGGAAGATTGGACAACAACTTGGCAACATTCCACACCTGCAGCACACTATGTACGCTGATGATATCACCATCTGGGTTGACCCTCGATGCACTACTCAGAATACGCAGAACGTCATCGACACAATTCAGCTCGGACTTGATACCATTAACAGGTTCCTGCCTCTGACTGGAATGAGTCTGGCTCCAGAAAAGACAAAATACCTATGGGATTACATAGCGCATGCTTCAAAACTTGGATGAAGACACCAAGATGCAGTTGTCGGAATAAACGCTGTGTGGATGTGTGGTGATCTGCCAGTCGACTGGACGCACTCCGTAGTCTACCCCATTCCCAAGGCAGGAAAAACGACGAATAACATCAACAACATGAGGCCCATCTCCTTGACTTCTACACGTTGCAAGCTTCTTGAGCGCATCGTTCTCACCAGGTTAACCTACATTCTTGAGCACGCTTGCGCAGAGCCGTACTATGACGCCGGGCAAACTGGATTTCGCCCTGGTCTTTGCACCAACGACAGCCTGCAACTCCTCCGCTACTTGATGGGACAACAACTTGGCAACATTGCCCACCTGCAGCACAATATGTACGCTGATGATATCACCATCTGGGTTGACCCTCGATGCACTACTTAGAATACGCAGAACGTCATCGACACAATTCAGCTGGGACTTGATACCATTAACAGGTTCCTGCCTCTGACTGGAATGAGTCCGTCCCAGAAAAGACAAAATACCTCGTCATTGGAGGGCTCGACCCTCTGCAGGCACAAATACATTTAACGCTGAATGGTCAACCCATCGAGCCTGCTGCCGACAGATGGCTCCAGATACTTGGCGTGCCACTCCAAGAAGACGGAGGGGCCAGTGAATGGATCCGCGAGATCACATGTGTTTGGAAGCAGCAGCTTCATATCATCAAGATAATTGGATTCCGCTTCGGCGGGGCAACACCGCAGGTCCTGCGCACACTTACACAGGCTGTCCTGCCTTCCAAGGAGTGCTACGGTGCTCCATGCTTTGCCCTCACGAAGACACAATATGACCGACTGGAGACATTAAACCGCGAAAGCTTCAGAGTATAAACTGATTTACCTCGGCACATCCACGTGGAAGACCTCTACCGCTATTCGCAGCTGCCCCCCCTCCGCGCTTTCATAACAGAGAGGGTCGAAGGCCACAACAGGAGACGTGCCGCCACCCGCGCGGGGCAGTTTGTCCAAAAATTGGCTTCCAGTCAGAGCGATTCGCTTTTCCCGGAACTGCCGGCTGTTTGAGCCCCTTGGGAAGATGTCTTGGTTCGTGTGCCAAAGCCTCTATCTCGCCTGCGTGGCCGAAACCATAACCACCATGAGCGCGCCGCTGTTGCTGCACGCGCAGACCTCCGAGCCGTCGCCATCTTTACAACAGCAGTCCGAAATGAAACAACATTGCGCGCTTCACTGTCCTTTATGGACGCACAAATGCGCATTTCCCGCACAATTCTATTTCTTCGCCCTCCAAGCCAACGTCAGGCCCGTCTTGCGGCAGTTCTTCTCGCTGCGGAGCACATCGAGGCAACTTACGGCGCCGGTGACAACCACCAGTTTGCAATATCTACAGACAGCCCCCAAGCCCTCGATCGACATGGCCAAACTCCACACGTCGGAACCACCTGCGACCTCATCAAGACCATTTGTCGCAGATTGCGGAACACTCGCAATATAGTCGTTCGGGTAGACTGGGTCCCGGGACATGGAGGCGGAATCGGCAGTGAGACCGCTTACGCGTGCGCGAGCGAGCACTTTGAACTCCGCTCCAACCCGGCTTTGCCCGTCCCATTTGCACAATACGACCCTGACCCCTCAGAAGTAAAGGAGGTAGCACGGCACGTGTCCAAATAGTCGTTGCGGAATTTGGTTCCACCAGACCCCGCCCCCTGCCCGTAAGATTGCCCCGTGTCGCACAAGTACGTATGCACAAGGCACGGGCTGGTGCCGCGCTGACCGATGATGTGTTGGCCAAGCGGCGTACGTATGTGACAAAACGTCACCATCTTGCCGTCGAGGTTGCGCAATCTGTGGCCACAGTGTCCTGCACCTCTTGATGTACAGGAGCCAGGCCCACTGTACACCACATGTTGTGGGACTGTCCCGGCCTTCAACCGCTCTGTTTACAGTATCTTCCGCCCGGGGTCCAGCGGCTTGTGGAATGGACAACCCCGCTACAACCCGCCACTGCAAGGCAGACGCTGTTTTCTCTGTGGGAGTTGGCACGATCCTCAGGCGTCGACCGCCGAATGTAACATTTACACTCTCCCCCCCAACCTTCCTGTCTTCCCCATGCTGACCGACGCATCCACCTTGTGTACTAAAGTTGTGTTATGTTATGTTATATATATATATATATATATATATATATATATATAAATATATATATATATTGTAACAGAGATAGTGGCCGTTAGCAGGCGCCCCAGTGTGGCCAAAGGGGTGTCTGCTCAACTGAGACCGAGGCTGACTGTCAGGTGGCGTCAGTCCCCCAACTGGGTCTATGTGCAAGGCTCAGCCATCGGAGCAGCCCCATCGAGAACGATCTTGCTGAGAGACCTGCGCGTGGACTCCCGAGCTAGATTGCCTCTGGTACAACCAGCCCCCGTTACCACGCTCTATCCGTTTGCTAATAAACCCCATTATAATATATATATAAATATATATATATATAGCGAATCAGAAAATGGGAAATGAGGGGCTCAGTGAAAATAAGACAGAAAATACGGGTAGGCATTCAAGAAAACCTCAGAAAGCAAAGGGGAGGTTGTGGTGGGTCATTGAAAGAGATGAAGAATTTTTTGAGTCGAAATAAAGTGGTGAAAAAATGCCCGCCGGGTGGGATCCGAACCCACGACCTCCAGAATACCGGTCTGGTGCGATAACCACTACGCTACCGGCAGGGCTGTTTCCCCAGCACATTCTCGGGTATTTATGTTAAGGTATTTTTGTTTCCTGCACTTGGGGGTGGTAGCCAGCGCCACTCGGACTACTCGGGGTGAAGGGGACCTTCTTTTTAACCCCCGGGCCGTGACTCGAGTGTCTACGACATGTCGAGAGTGGTCGACCAGCGTTGAACCCTCTTAAGCTCCCTTTGGCACCAAGACTGCCAGAACAGAGGCCCTCGCTAAGGATGTAGCGAATCAGAAAATGGGAAATGAGGGGCTCAGTGAAAACAAGACAGAAAATAAGGGTAGGCAGTCAAGAAAACCTCGGAAAGCAAAGGGAGGTGGTGGTGGGTCATTGAAAGAGATGAAGAATTTTTTGACTCGAAAAGAAAGTGGTGAAAAAATGCCCGCCGGGTGGGATCCGAACCCACGACCTCCAGAATACCGGTCTGGTGCGAAATCTATATATTGTAGCGTACAGCGAACGCGTGCTCCGGGTGGTAGGGGTTTTTAATGAGGCACAAAACACCAAACGACTACAGCCAAGGGTCTAACCTAAAGCTCGAGAACCGAGGGACCGGGCCCAGCGCGTGATCCGAAGACGAAGATTCCGTTTCTTCTTCCTCGTCGTCGACCGTTGCGTGTGCCCTTTCTTATACAACACGTGACATTTACCTCCCCCCAGGGGAAGCATCGTCCCGATGCTCGCATGAAGTTGTGGTGAAACAGCGATCCAGTATGGGCGTGTCACGTTCTTGCGAAGTAAGGCTTCATGCGGACGATGTGGACCACTTCCGACCGGCGTTGGCGACGCCGGGATGAAACACCATCTTCCGGAATCACTGCGTACATGACGTCACTCAGTTGTTTCAGAACTCTGTAGGGTCCAAAATAGCGTTTCAGAAGTTTTTCGCTTAGCCCTCGACGTCGGATGGGGGTCCACACCCATACATAGTCGGCAGGCTCGAAGGAAGCGTGCCTGTGACGAGCGTTGTAAAGAGAGGAATCCTGCACCTGCTGTTATCTGATGCGATACCGAGCGAGCTGCCGCGCTTCTTCGGCGCGCTGCGCGATCGCTTGCGCAGTCTCGTCGGCATTTCCGTCGTCGTGTGGGAGCATGGCATCCAGCATCGTTGTTGCCTCGCGTCCGTACAGGAGAGCGAATGGTGTCATGCGCGTAGTTTCTTGCCGGGTTGTGTTGTAGGCAAACGTCACGTATGCGAGAATTGCGTCCTAATTTTTGTGTTCCAAGTCGACGTACATGCTTAGCATGTCTGCAATGGATTTGTTCAAGCGTTCGGTCAGGCCGTTCGTCTGTGGGTGGTAGGCCGTAGATGTTCGGTGTGAAGTACCGGTGAGATCCATGATGGCGCGTACCAACGCCGAGTTGAATGTGGTTCCCCTGTCCGTGATCAAAATTTATGGTGCTCCATGGCGCAGAACAATGTTGTCCATGTAGAATTGAGCCACGTCGATCACAGTGCAACGTTGAAGAGCTTTTGTTTCGGCGTATCTGGTAAGGTAATTGGTCGCGACGATTATCCACTTATTTCCCGAAGAGGAGGTTGGGAAGGGGCCCAAAAAGTCCATGCCGATTTGTTGGAAAGGTGTTTTCGGTATTTGTACAGGTTGCAGTAAACCAGCTGGGCGTCCAGGCGGTGTTTTCCGTCGCTGACATTCGCGGCAGGTGCGAATGTAGTGTTTCACTGTCGCAGGAAGCTTCGGCCAGTAGTAGTTCTGCTTGATTCGGGAAGTTGTACGCGCGTAACCAAGGTGACCCGCAGTCGGCTCGCCATGACAGGCCTGTAGTATGTCGCGGTGAAGACACGCAGGGACTACTAAAAGGTAGGCTCTGCCATTTGGACCAAAGTTACGTTTATAAAGGATATTGTTCCGTAAACAAAAGAACTTTAGGCCGCGTGCGAAGAGCTTGGGCTTCCGTGTAGAGCGGCCTTCCAAAAAGCCCACAAGTGGTTGCAGCTTGGTGTCTTGCCTCTGTTGTTTACACAAGGTTGGGGCGTCGATTGCTGCCAGAAAAGCCGTGTCGTCTTCATCTTCAGGGCCGGGGCGCTCGACCGGGGCTCGGGACAGGCAGTCTGCATCAGAATGATGTTTTCCTGACTTATAGACTACCGTCAGATCAAACTCCTGAAGTCGCAGCCTCCAGCGGGCTAGGCGACCAGTGGGTTTTTTAAATTGGCCAACCAACAAAGTGAGTGGTGGTCGCTCACTACCTTGAAGGGACGGCCGTAAAGGTACGGGCGCAATTTCAAGACCGCCCATACAACAGCCAGACATTCCTTCTCGGTGGCCGAATAGTTGGTCTCCGCACGGGACAATGTCCTGCTTGCATACGCAACGACTCTTTCACCACCGTCTTGCCATTGGGTAAGAACGGCGCCTAGACCTACGTTGCTGGCATCAGTATGAATGGTGGTCGCTGCGTCCTCATCAAAATGGGCGAGTACAGGTGGCTCTTGCAAACGCCGGCGCAGGTCCTCGAAAGAATCGTGCTGCTCATTGGTCCATACGAAGGCGACGTCGTTACGGGTAAGGCAGGTTAGTGGAGCCGCGATGTGTGCGAAATTTTCAATGAAGCGCCGGTAATAAGAACACAGGCCTAGAAATCGCCGCAGGGCCCTTTTGTCCTTGGGCGTCGAGAAATTGGAGACAGCGGCTACCTTTTCAGGGTCGGGTGTGACGCCGGCATTGCTGACAACGTGGCCGAGGAAACGGAGCTTCTCATAACCAAAATGACACTTTTCCGCTTTCAAGGTAAGACCGGCGGCTCGTACGGCACGAAGGACTGAAGATAGTCGTTTCACGTGCTCTTCAAATGTTGACGAGAAAGCGATGACATCATCCAGGTACACGAGGCATGTCTGCCACTTGAGGCCGGACAAGACAGTGTCCATCATTCTCTGGAATGTTGCCGGCGCCGAACACAAACCAAAGGGCTGGACCTTAAACTCGAAAAGACCACCCGGTGTTATGAAAGCGGTCTTCTTGCGGTCGCGCTCATCTACCTCGATCTGCCAATACCCGCTCTTTAAATCCATGGAGGAAAAGTAACGGGCGTGGCGAAGCCGGTCTAGAGAGTCGTCGATTCAGGTCAACGGATAGACGTCTTTTTTGGTCACTTGGTTTAGCTTCCTGTAATCTACGCAAAACCGTAAAGTGCCATCCTTCTTTATAACCAAAACGACGGGCGACGCCCACGGACTTCGAGATGGCTGAATGACATCGTCTTGCAACATTTGTTCCACTTGGCTACGAATTGCTTCACGTTCCTTGGTAGACACACGATAAGGAGTTTGGCGAAGAGGTCTTACTGCGTCATCAGTGATGATACGATGCTTTGTGAGTGGCGTCTGTCGGACCGCAGATGTCGAAGAGAAGCAATCCATAAACTTCATGAGAAGTTCGCGGAGTTCTTGGCGCTGCGTGAATGGCAAGCTGGGGTTGACATCAATCGCGGGAGCGAGACTGCTCTCGCCAGGCGGGGTGCCTTGTAAGGTGAAGCAGTCTTCGTCACCGCCAGGAATGTCCTCGAAAAAGGCGACTGCAGTATGTTGGGCGACGTGTTGGTGCTCATTACTGAAATTTGTCAGCAATAACTCCGCTTTGCCGTCGACTAAGTGCACGACACCTCGGGCAACTGCAACGCCGCGACTGAATAAAAGCGCATCGACACGTTCTGCGATGCCGTCTACAGTGCTTCGCACGTCGCAGTTGACGGATACGAGCATGCAGGAGCGCGGCAGTATGTACGTCGTCGTCGATAACCCGCAACGATGAGTGACATTCTTCGCTTTTTGGCAGGCGGGGGCTCGGCGATAAGGTGATTAAGCGCGCGCCCACATCGATGACAGCGTTATATTCTCTTAAAAAGTCCATTCCTAAAATGAGCTCCCGGCAGCACTCTGCTAGGACCACGAAAGTGCCGACAAAATTAGCGTCTCCTATGCTGATCCTGCCAGTGCACTTCCCCAACGGCGTCATTAAGTGGCCCCCAGCAGTGCGAGTTTGAATCTTAGGCCATGGCGTCTTAACCTTTTTCAACCGATCAGCGAGGGTCAGGCTAATGATCGAGTAATCCGCTCCGGTATCAACAAGGGAAACAACTTCATGTCCATCCAAAGATACGACGAGATCGGCGCTTCCACCATCGGCGATAGTCACTCTCGTTGTCGTGTTTTCCTTCGGCGGATTCGCATGATTTCGAAGGTCTTGCGGGGTTATGCTATCAGCAACCCTGCCTCCCGGAGTTGCTGCTTCTAGTTTCCCCGCCTAGGGCTTGGGGATCTTCCCCTCGGCATATCTGTAGCGTCGCGGCGGCTAAGTAGAGCGTCGTTCCCTGGGGACGGTGATCGATATCGGCGGGACGGCGAGGGCGAGGCATTTCGGCGAGCAGCGAGGAAGTCTTCGATTGCAGCAGGTCTTTGCCCGAAGCGAGGCCGGGAAGCAGCAGGAGAAAATCCGGGAAGGCCAACCTCGCGGTACGGGCAACGGCGGTAAACATGGCCTGCTTCGCCACAGTGGTAGCATAGGGGCCGGTTGTCACTGGTACGCCAGAGGTCAGTCTTCCGCACTTGTCGTCGGAATGAATTTCCCGACGGCCAGGGGCGTGTACCGGCGGCCGCTGCCTGGGGACAGACGTCGGCTTGAGGCATACAGTTGGGCGCTGGGGTGCTCGCAGGAGGCGGTTGGCGACGCACTGCCGACGCATAGCCTGCTTGGAGCGGCTGTGGCTGTTGTTCCGGGGCTGCAAACGTTAAGGCCTGCCTGATTTCTTGGCGCACGATGTCGACGATTGATGCAGACGCCGGCCCGGGAGGAACGAGTCCGTGCAGCTGCAACTCCTCCCGAACGATAGATCGGACGAGCTGCCGCAGTGATCCATCGGTGGACGCAGCAGTCACCACAGTTCCAGTGGGGCTGGAGGATCTGCCGGCCCCACGGTCGTACTGTCGGCACCACTCCTGTAGGGCCCGCTCGATGGCTGTCGCCTCTTTGATGAAATCCTTTACAGTACGAGGAGGGTTTCGCACGAGGCCAGAGAACAGCTGCTCTTTTACACCGTGCATTAGGTGTCGCAGCTTTTTCGGCTCGGACATTTCGGGGTCGGCTCTCCGAAATAGGCGAGCCATGTCCTCCGCGAACATTGCGACCGTTTCGTTGGGCTTTTGGATGCGGGATTCCAGAAGTCGCTGGGCGAGCTCTCGGCGGTCTGTGCAGGCAAACGACTCCAGAAGCTCCCACCGAAAATCGTCCCACGTCGACAATTCACCTCTCGCCTCTCGGTTTTCGTACCAGGTCCTGGCGCCGTCGTCCAGCGAGTAGTACACATGCCCAAGTTTTTGTTGAGGGTTCCACTGGTTGAACGACGCGACACGCTCAAACTGCTCCAGCCAGTCCTCGACGTCTTCGAACGCTTCACCACGCAAGACGGCAGGAGTGCGCGGCTGGTGAAGCGTTACCTGAAAGGCAACTGGTTGCGTCATTACTTGCGGTTGAACCACTTGGCGTCTCGGCGCGTCGCTGGAAAGAAGGCCGTACTCAGGAGACAGGCCGAGTTGGCGGCAGCTAATCCGATGAACCGGGGTGTCAACAAAGCGTGGCCGTACCAGGCTCCAAGGAGGGGTCCTGGACATCAGGTGGTTGTACCCAGCTCCTCCACCAGTGTAGCGTACAGCGAATGCGTGCTCCGGGTGGTAGGGGTTTTTAATGAGGCACAAAACACCAAACGGCTACAGCCAAGGGTCTAACCTAAAACTCGAGAACCGAGGGACCGGGCCCAGCGCGTGATCCGAAGACGAAGATTCCGTTTCTTCTTCCTCGTCGTCGACCGTTGCGTGTGCCCTTTCTTATACAACACGTGACAATATATATATATATATATATATATATATATATATATATATATATATATATATATATATATATATATACACATATATAAAACTCCGAAAGAAGGGTTCGCAGCCACGAAAACCTCGGAAAGCAAAGGGGAGGTTCTGGCAGGTCATTGAAACAGATAAAAACTTGCAAAGAACGAAAAAAAGTGGAGAAAAAACGCCCGCCAGGCGGGATTCGAACCCACGACCCCCAGAAAGCGGATCGTGGGTTTGTGGTTTTGGAATCGTGGGGTCGTGGGTTCGGATCCCGCCTGGCGGGCGTTTGTTCTCCGCTTTCTTTCTTTTTTCCAAGTTGCTTATCTGTTTCAATTACCTGCCACAACCTCCCCTGTGCTTTCCGAGGTTTTCTTGGCTGTCAACCCTTATTTTGTGTTATTTTTACGCGCCCCTTATTTCCTATTCTGATTTTATATATATTTATTTAATTTATTTATGTATATATATATATATATATATATATATATATATATATATATATATATATATATATATATATATATATATATATATATTGTTACGTGACGGCAGGACGCAGGAAATGAACCATGGAAGATGCGAGTGATGTATTTACACTATATACACGATGTCGGCCATGAGGGAGCCCGCACGGCTGGGTCTTCGTCTTCTTCTCTGGAGATTGGACCGATAGCTCTCTTCTTCTTTCCGCGACATATCCCCCTCTTCGAAAGCGACCGTCCCGGTCGAGGCCGTCCGAAATGTACAGATGCGGTGACAATGCACAATGAAAGGAAAAGTGGAAAAGTCCTTGCAGCCACGGATGAGGCTGAGTGTCGTGGTGAGAACTGGCCCCGGTGCATCAAAGCCCGCCGACACAATGAAACAACGTCCAAAGGCCTCGGAGACGCGCCGGAGTTCTGGGCAGGGGAACGGCAGCGTCTTCTATGTAGGTCGCGGCTGGTCACGTCGGTTTATCTCGGCAGGTCATAGGCTGGGGACACAGGGCTGGGGAATGGTGCGTCCATGGCTCACAGGGGCTGAGGCGGTCCGACGCAATCCAAGAGCCTTTCAGCGATGTTCATGTAGCCGAGACAAAGCGAAGCGGGGCCAGGATGAGGATCAACTCTGCAACCTCCACCAAAACATGTTACGTGACAGCAGGACGCAGGAAATGAACCATGGAAGATGCGAGTGATGTATTTACACTATATACACGATGTCGGCCATGAGGGAGCCCGCACAGCTGGGTCTTCGTCTTCTTCTCTGGAGATTGGACCGATAGCTCTCTTCTTCTTTCCGTGACAATATATACATAAATTTATATATATACATATTGTCACGAAGCCAAAGACGACGCAGTGGTCTTGAAGGAGAAACAAGTTTATTTGGAGCGAACTTGTGCTCCCCTAACAACACAAAAGAATACAGAGGCGGCGAAGCAGCGGTCAACAAAGTGACTTGCGTCTGCGGGCGTCGCAGAATCGAATGCCGAGGCGTCTGCTCTACAGGCTTTTTATCTTTCGAACCCAGTGTTTCTGGAACCGCCGATTCACATCCAGAACATTGTAGATCAAAGACAATTATTCTGGGCTAGCGACGTTAGGGCGAAACAGTTTGCTTATCTGAATGTGATAGCCCGAGCGGCATAAAAATAAAGAATGGAAGGCGCGCTTTGCTTGGAACGCAGATAACACAGCCGGTCGTAGCACGTCAGTAAAAACAAACAATAAATAAGCAAGCCCATACATGGTTCGCGCCAATATACGTGTGTGCATATATCAGTTTATTGGGTTCGGATGCGTACTCGCCAATTTGCAGCCGCCTTCATTTTCCAACGTTAGCTCGTTTGTTTTCTTTTCCGCGTTGGTGCACCCTCGTTTCATCAATCTCCGTTCTCCCTGCCGCTTGTTATGCAATGATTCCAATGTGATATACAGGGAGGGTTTACTCACAGAGTTATTGGTTTCTGGGGCGGTACTTACAACAACCAAGCTAATGCATGGTTATACTATTTACAATTTTGGCCGAACAATAAAATGCTAAATACGTAATTTGTAAACCGTTTGAAATTCTGCAACAGCGTTTTAGTTTCTACTTCGATGAAATGATAAAACCACATTGTAGAACTCAATGTTATTAGGAACAACGCACTGTGGTGTGCATTCAGTGTTCTTACCTGACTGTAATTCCGGGTGAACCAGTACTTCCCTGAACAGCTATCCCCGTAATCATACTCATCACCTTGAAAAAAATTGTAATTGTAAAAAATGAAATATCAGTTTTCTTTTTCGAAGGTTTTTAAAAGGAAATTGCAGGAAAAGAAACTTCTTCCTCTCGGTAATTGCTTGCAATTGTTTATAAGGATCAGTATAAAGACAAAATTTGTTCTACGCACCAGCGGGTACCCCCAATGTCTAAGAAAAGTAACTTTCAGAATTGTCAACTCAATCAATTAGGCATCTATCACACAGGGTCGTAACTTTTTCCAAACATATTTTTACCATCCAATACATCACACTGGAAAATCTCCATGGCTTATTTAAAATAGGCAGTGATAACGGCGCAATTTTGTAGTGCCCATGAATAATTGCAGCAGTAACCCCAATAAATACTTGAATTTACACACATGCTGACGATGTTTGCCGTTTCCCCTGTTAACGTGGTAGAAGTGTACGTAAATAAAAAAATCCCGCTCCGAAAATAATTTCTCAAATTTTAATATTGTGGGCGCACCGCTTACTACACTAGTTCAAATAATTCCCGATAATAAAATGACTATGCAATGAAGATTGCTCATTGAATACCACTATGGCCCATATTTACGTTGCTTTCAACCAGAAATTTGAAACAAACAGGTTGTTCTGCCACATTCTTCTCCATAGAATTGTGAAACTAGAACATTAAAATATAAACAATTTGTGTTTGTGATCTTACTTTCTTGTGACATTGCCGTTCTCTGGAAACACTATGAGGACTATTTGTAATTTAGGGCAAGCAAGTTCGAGCAACTTTTAATACACTAATAAATTGTTCTTATTTGTAGTGACAAATACGCCTGATTTTGGTGACCAAACGAAGTTTGAATGGAATAAATGTAGGGTTATACTTTATGTTGCGGCCGAGTGCAGTGTTGTTCGACACGAGGTGACGTCGCTGTCACAACTGCAAAAAACGCGACCCTAAATAGGCACCGGCTTTTTGGTTTGGCCGCGGCTTCATAGGAGTGCCGTGCGTGTTTTGATCGCACCGCCGCTGCCCAAGGATAGGACACAGGAATAAATGCAGCTAATTCAAAAAAAAAAACCCTGAATAAAAAAAAGTATGCAAATAGCAAAATACATTGTTCGTAAACCAGACAGATTGGTTAAACGGCCAGGTGTACTTCAAACCAAAATATTGAATACTTGATTCCCGTTTTGTATTAGACTTTGATATAAGATGGGACTTTTCCGCATTGCGGGCATCAAAATTTCACAGAATACCTAACTAAATAAACGGAAGTCATTTTTGCTAAACATTAAAAAAATACGGGCAGGTGACTCAAAATATACCAAATTTCCAAAGTTCTTCTTTGAGCAACTGTTAGTATAAAAATCAATACATAGTCAGTTCTTGCGGATTACTATAACGAAAACTAATTACGAAGAATACGTATTTCTTCGCATGTCTAGGCAGAATTCAGCCTTTTCCTAATGAGTTTTTAAAAATAGGCTAGTCTTGTATTTTTCTACAAGGATTGTATTTGTGCTTTCATCCTATTCAGAAGCATTTTTCGGAAACTCCTGCGAAGAATTTCGAAAGCCAATTTTTTCTCGGAGCAAGTGTCTCTGGTATGCATTCAAATATTTCCAGCTTACCCTCTGTTCTCGTTAGAAGAACCTACGCGATCGGCTTGACAAGCAAGCTTTCTGAAGTTGCCATTGCAGCGGTGCTGCTCGGGTAGGTGGTAGAATAAAGTGGTATACAAGTTTGCTCTAAAAAAGATGTACAAATATCAAGAAAAGGTTCGCTGGGATGCAACTAGCCTTTCTTTAGGAGGTTAGAGGCTTCCCAGTTGTGCTCAGAAAAACCTGTTGTTCAACGAGAGTTCTTTGTCTCACCGAGAGTATCAACGTTTTGATGAAAACGATGCTGACGATGAAAATGTAGATAACAAGAAAAATTTTGTAATTTGTTACGTGCAGTACTGTGGGATATTCTGAATTGAGCTAAAGCACGGTAATTCTAGCTATGTTTTTAATTTTATTGTTTAAATGTTTATTGTGTTCACAAAAAGTGTTCACTTCTAACAACACAAGGTGCGAACCAAGCCCGTCTTTTTAAAGCCGAACCCACTGACAGGATAGTGGAAATTCTCGCTATCCAGAACGGTACCGCGCGCGTGAGCGCCTCACAAACAAAGTTTTATCTCTACCGAGCGAGTGTTCTTGTGAAGCAAAAGAAGAAGGATTTATGTTTCTGGTGGAACAGTTTTCACTATTATAATAAATGAACTTTCTCCTAACAGTCATGCATAGCAGGAAAAGTTTAAAATGTTATTTCAGTTGTGTTACTTATTTGCGAAGAGAGAGACAGAACAAACTTTTATTTTCTGCGGACCTACGTCCAGGCCTAATTAGAGTGTTCAATTCACAGGGTCGACCTAGTACTGCAGAATTCTCGTGCGGATCCTGTGCCAATGTCAATGGAACGCTTACTGGCCACCATGGATGTTTACTGTCGGCGGGGGGGGGGGGGGGGGGAGAGCGGAAGGGGAGACAGCCACGTCTTCTAGAAAGTGATGGAGCGGAAGTGTACGGCAAAGGACCATGGGGTGATGTCTTAATAATAATGAGAGACTGTATAGGTAGGAAGAACAGGTGGGAAGAGAAGAATGTCCAGGGCGCCCATAGAAGGGGTGAAGAATGGGAGGGGAGTGAAGAGGTACGGGCCTGCCAAATACGGCAGGCAGCCTTACGAGCTAGCCGGAAACCGGGGGGTGACAGGGTGCGTGATAGGCATTGGGCGTATACGTGATAACGGCGGGAAGTGCCGTGCTGAGGACGAACCGTCGGCGGGTTCTAAGGGTTAGCCGGGACTTTGACGGTCGCGGGAAAGTACATGAGTGAGCGAATATGCCAGGGGGATTCGGCACATTCCAACGTGGCCATGAATCCAAACCACTGTGAAACGTGACGTAGAATTCAAAGCAAGTATTGAAGGGCCAATGTCAGTAGTGTGTGGGAGGGTGTCATGGTGAGAGAAATCACGAAGGGCCGATTGACAGATGACGAAAATATATACTGGCGTGGTGGTAGAAACTGTTAGAGTAGCGTGCTATATTGCAAGGGCAATGGCGTATTCTTTGACGGAGGTCGAATCAGATGGAAAGAGAAAGGAAATCATGGCAGTGTCTAAACAAAAGAGTTGCAGAAATGAATCTGTGCGAGTGGTGTTTTAGGGGATGTCGCTAGATGCATTAAAGCAAACTATGCAATGACGAGAGAGCAGAAAATGAATTTGTTTTGGGAGGGCCGGAATGAGCAGGTCACGACAAGCAGGGTATCGATCAGGGTTCATATTGTACGGCCAAAGTCTCCACACGTAAACGAGCGAAAGTTGCCCAAGCCGGGAGTTATAGTTTTATGGGGGTTGTGGCCAAGTGGGGTAGTTAAGTGTGTTAATATTAACATGACCTTCGGCAATTGTTCAGGCGTTGGAGTTTGGCCTGGTGATGGCGAGCGATGCGTTCTTTAACAGCATTGCATATCCAGAATTACGGAAGGGTGGCGCAAGGGGCGTAGGAGGGTAGTCCCAAAATAATGCGGTAATGTTTAATAAGGTAGGCTCAAGGGTCAAGATCTGAGAATGCGAGGGCTGCTAGTACCGAATTGTATATAGCATACGGGACATAATTAAGGCACCGGAGATGCGGAGGAGGTGACGCTTGTGCAGTCCAGCTCTTCGATTCGTGACCCGGCAGAAGGGATGGGGAAGATGGGTGATCTGATTATGGAGTGTTCGCAGAGGCGGTTCAGGGCTGCCTGCGTGATGCAAGTGCATCTCGAGGACCCTGAAAGTTCAACGTGCGGAACACGGCTGCCCAAATTTGTACCCGAGGAAGAAAGTGGTCCGGTGTAGGCGGAAGGACTCCGAAGTTCAACGTGAAGGTTCACCACATAATTTTTACCAACCAATAATAAATTACATATTATCGAACGGTAGTTATCTAAACAAAAATGTCCCTATGCTATTTCGGCAAACATGGGTTCCTCGCCGCATTCGCCGCTCGCTTGGAGACAAGTTTGAAATATTTTCTTCTTTTTTGCTAACTGCAAAACATGACAATTTTGTGTGTCGTGTAAGCACATTTTGCGTGCACGTCCAAAACTCTTCTGAATAGTGCAGGGGGAAACAAGGAACACAAAGTTTTGGCTCTTCTGGTCCACAGCTACCGCTAGTTTAAGTGGAGTAATTCTGCTCTTGTGCTGTTTACGTCATATGGATTCAGCGAAACTAAGGGTGCACCATAAAAAGACCATAGCTTTGCGGGTATTTTTAACCTATCTATAGTTTACATTTCGAAAGGCATAGTATATTTAACACCCGGGTACATAAATATGTATGAATTGTTACTCAAAGATTCTCTGACCGTTTTTCTGTGCAAAAAGTAATATAAAAAGCTCACCGCTCTCCGTGGTGTTTGTAGCTGAATTCACTGCAACTAAATAGAGAAATGTAATTGTTAGAAAAGATCTGAAAGCACCAAGAAAGTTCGATGATTATAAATAATATTGTGGTTTCGTTTGATTGTTTCTTGTTCTCTATTGCAATAACTGGAAGCAACATATTTAGGAGGAGTTCTTTGGGAAACTGTGCTTCCTCCTGCAGTCATAAAAAACGTTGGCACAATTACAATTAAGAAACAAACAACTGTTTTTTGAACCTACTGTTTCTGTTCCAGAAATTTACCAAAAACAAATGTACAGTGCACTATTTTCGCAATTACGTGAGCGCTAAAACGACATTTATCATTGTTTATGCACGTACACGAGTCAAAATAGAAATTTTAAAAATATTTACAACTTTACACCATTACAACAGTACAAATACAAATATTTATTTTACGTTTAGCCAAAGTCTATTCCCATGTCTGAGGCTTAGTTTGGATACATCCAAAATTAAATTCCAGTTTCAAAAAACAGAGAATCGTGTACGATGATCCCATATTACCACTACCTTTGCCAGTATTTTTGGCCAGCGGGTATTTTTAGCAAAACACTTTATTTTCCATCTAAAACATAGCACTACGTACTGGCCGCTGGCCTTAGTAACAGTTTCTATATAGCATGACAGTGCAGCGGTGTCACGTATTATTATCAAAACATTTGTCTCTAGGTAAAACTTTTAATGGCAGTTTGTTTTACATCTTTCTATTTACTTATTTTGCGTCAAGAATAAGAAACATGCAAAAGCGAAAAACTGTATTTATGTAAGGAAGCGATATTACTAAGAAAGTACGTTAAAGTACGTCGTCGTCTACATAAAAAATGCGGAATTCTTTGTTAGCTATTAGGTATTGAAATGATTAATAAAAATGGTAACGTCGCTGAAAAAACTCTTGTGCTATTAAAATATTCTAGCGCAAAAACAGCGTTCTCACTACTTACCATAAACAAATAGCAAAACCGAGGATCCGATTAGCGCGAGTGCGGCCATCGCTGAAGCGGACGATTGGCTACCGCAAGATGTACCTAGGCACATAGAGTTCGAGTATTTAAAACAAAAAATGAGGACCTGTTTCCGAGTACTGCTGATTATGTGCCCTTTATCTTCACTTAGTTTTCTGAAGCGCAGTCATTCTTTCAATTTCTGAGGATATTTTTGCATTACAAAACGATCTGGAACGTTGTTTTTTTGTGACCTTCATTCTTACTTTTAGTCGAGATTACGTGCCAGGATATTTTTGGTGCGTTGAACTTCAACATTGTGCGTCCACGTCGTTTAGGTACTCCTAATTTGGAGTCCTGCTTCGTCACAAAACCTACATTTTTGAAAGCTGGAAAATATTTACCTAACAATACCTCCTAGACAAAAAGGAATGTTTTAAAAAGACATAGCATCACAGTCTCTTTTGATATGAGGTTATATTTTTACTCCTTTGATGTAGGAATCAGATGTTCAACCTGATGGGCGAAAGTTGTTGCACTTTGGCCCAAAAGTAAAAAAAAAATGCATCAGCTGTCATCCTGCAATACTCAAAGGTTGCAGTTTCATTACTGCGCCGCCAGCCCCGTTATCCTCAGCGCCTTTCTTCGCAGAGCGCGGAAACAATCTACACGAGACCCGACAAGGAAACCTAGAAGATGCATCCCCTTGACGTTGTGCTGCCTGTTCTGAGCGACCGGAAAATCCTGTACTAACACTGTGAGCAAAAAAAAAACGTATTGAAATTAAAAATGGAGGGTGCAATGCGAATGCACTCTTGGACGCTAGGGAGCAATTATCAGTCTTGAGTGCGAAGCTTCAGTGTCGCCTGCCAAACTTTTCGACACCAGCCATCTTCTGTCCCCGGGCCACTTAGGAGGAATCCCTGCGGTCGCTGGTATGTGCACCGCACGCGTCACATTCACTAGCCACGACACAAATGTTGTGTTCGCCGTTTTAGACCGCTGCAACCATGACCTTATACTTGGCGAAGATTTTCTGCCAGTATAATGTGCGGATGTTGATTGCTCTCTCGGCCTCGTCCACCTTCCCGTGACAACAATCACCGTACAACAACCCTGGCCGCATCTCTGCTGGCTCGAATATGCTCATTTATCACCTCAAGCATTTCCTTGCAGAAACACAGCAGTTGTAGTATAAGAAAGTCATGCAAGCACACTTCCCATTCTTTGAGCAAAAAATTTTTCTTCTGCCAAGGCAGAAAAAAGTCGTTATAACCAGTGCGTGTGTTCCCGCCATTGTCTCATGACTCGTGTGACGAAAACTTTTAAGGATTGGAAGCAGGCACATGGCATGTACGAGCAGAACGGCGTGTGTGTTTTTGTAACTAAAGCTCAAAATACCTATATGGCGGTATGCCCTATAGGTATTTATGCCGTAAGACACTAAGTTTGAAACTGCCATTTTTCAACTCTGTACGGTTCATAACAAGTAACATGTGATATTTTTGATTTGTACAAAATAATAGGCGATATATTAGGCATGTGGCTATTTCCCAGTTGACTCCCTCAGCAGCCCGCCACACGCACGGTTGACAGGGCTTGATTTCCGCGCTGCACACACTCCGGTATCGATATTATAGAAGGTGTTTTTATATCTAACCAAAACAAATTTAGCGGTCAACATTTTCGGAGTCTCACAAAATTTAAAATGCGCTTTTTTAGGTATGAGGCTGAACATAAAAGTTTTATCGATGTTTTACCAATACATATATATTAAATTGCGCCCACAGTAGTTGCTATGGTTGAAACACACCCATTAAAAGGTCTTTTTTACTGCTACATGCTCGCTCATTAATATACCTGAAAGTATCATTTGTCATTCATACAAAACATACATTTATTTATTCAAACCTGAGGGAAGTTGCATTCAAATAAAGTACGTCGGGGAGAGCCGGGCGGCCAGGGCTCCTTTTTTGCGTTGTACGCGTGCGAACAGCAAAATCATGCAACACGTTTTTGGCACTATGCAAGTAAATGTAAAGACCTGCATCTGTGGAGGTTGTGCATCTTTGCCGTACAGTCAACAATGTTTATTTCCGGGGGTAATTGAGAACAGCAAGGACGACAAAAGCGTAAAACTTGGAGGTTGAAATTTAGTGCCTTTTCTAATATTTGGACTTCAAATATAAAAAATGTTCCAGTACGAGCAAAATTTGACATTTTATTGATGGTAAAATTATATTTTCACAGGACCAAAACTTCTTAAGACGAATTAGGGCCAGGTGTAACTTCGGCATATAATGTACTAACTCCCCTAAAAAATATTTCCGTATCAAGAGGTTGCTAAAATAGGCCGAGGCCCATAAGCAGGTAGCAGCGGGGTCCACTTTTGCGCATTGGAAACCTTTTACGTTAAGCAAAATTTTCTCCAGGCAGAATATTGCTGAGTCTCGACATTACCATACGCAGGGGCAACACAATATAAAATTCAAAAAATTTCCAAGCAAATTGAAGAGGTCGACCTGCCTTATTGTTTAAACGAAAAAAACATTCAAAATAAAACTTAACTGTCGTTTAGGGAAAAGGACTTTCTTCAGACTACAGAATACGCTGGCTTCAGGGTTTTATATATAGAGAGAATGTAGCAAAGGAGAAGACAGGACAAGGGAATGGAGAGTTTGTACAATAAAGTTATGGTTGGAGAACAGAGAAATAAATTGAGAGAAGTGGAAGAGAGGAGAAAAAAAGAAAAATAACAGTCACGTAAGAATGAATAACAAAAAAGTAACAAATAGCCACTTTCAGTGCCTCGTGGCATCAGGAGGGACAAGTGGTGTCAAAAGAAGATATGCCCAAGCATGCGTTGGGCATGAGTGTAAAAAAGCATAAAGCAATTACAGTCACCTGGTACAAACATGTCGAAGAAGAAGAAAAAAAATAACGAAGTATTACTTATGTTCAGTGTCCCGTGGCAACTGGGAGCAACACAATTCACGACCAAGCAGCATTGAGATCGCTCCTGTCGTTAGAGGCTCTGCCACTTTGGATTGCCGCCCCCGCATTCTTCTATTCCTCAGACTTCATCCGACGAGCCGAAAACTGCACCTGTACTTTAGCTTCGCCCGGCACCCCTATAAACCACCTATCCCTTGGATCACCACTGCACATCTTGATTTGGCCCGGAACCTGCTCTTCCCCTGGCAAGAGGCGCGGTCGCCGACGCCACTCGTCATGTGTCCTTAGCGAGCTGTATGAACACTGGACGGCGACGCACGAGAAGTGGTGCGGGACACCATCCACGACCGAGCAGTGAGATCGATCCTGTAGTTATCTCAACTGTTGTAT
Source organism: Haemaphysalis longicornis (assembly GCF_048455015.1). Classification (NCBI taxonomy): domain Eukaryota; kingdom Metazoa; phylum Arthropoda; class Arachnida; order Ixodida; family Ixodidae; genus Haemaphysalis; species Haemaphysalis longicornis. The sequence continues at coordinate 176,402,753 of NW_027526407.1, forward strand.
ACAACTACGTAGCAACAACTGTTTTCTTAAATATGGTGTCGTCCCCCTACGACTTCCAGAGGCGTAGTCTGTTCCGCATATGTCGATACGATCGGCCTTCATGTGGTCTCGCATTTGTTTTTGCTGGTGTCTGGTGAGGTTGGTTCAACCCGGGCCCACCAAACCATACTTCCAGTTGCTCATCAGTGCCAGTAAAGACATTAGAAATGATCTACGAGCTATCCGCAAACAAATACCTCAGATTACGGATACTGGCGGTACTCACGATTTTCTTATATCTGGTTTGGGGACCCGACTGACTAAGCTAAAATCATCACCGCATATGCCTACCTTTTCCCCTGAAAGTCGCACTGAATCTTCGCAAACAAATTAAGGCAATGCTCATTTTAAGGCCGCAGTTATTGATGCTAGCAATCGTGGTCACCGAAATAACATCCTTTTACTTAGTATCGACGACTGCTCGAGAGAAACATGGAATAAATATTATCAGAGAGTGATGACGTTTTGTGGAACCTTAGCTTGCGCATTAGCTTTATGCCACCATACTTGAGCGAGCGCATCTCATCGGTACATATTCCGGTGACTGGACATGTCCAATGGGTATAAAGCCTCATTTTAAATTAAAGAAACTATACTAGCCCACGGCAAAAAGCTGGAAATTGATTTTGCCGCACGAAAAGATCGCGCTTCAGCCACCCGGTTTTCAAGATCAAAGCTGCTCCAGTTTGTTCCTCCACAAAAATGTGCCTTCGAACTTAAACTCGATAATTTCACATGGGGACAGTGTCCGAAGCACGATCTTGCTTTAGACAGCATCATTGAAAGCACTGGTAGATCACAGGGCGAAACAGGACAACACCTCTCCTGAAAACACTCTTCATATATCTGATTTACTTCGTGCACGCGTTTATTCAGTGCTGCCGTCTCACAAACCTGTGTTGTCATTCATAAACCTCAATATTCCCTTCAGTTACATACGTAGTGTAATTTCCTAGCATGATTCCCTAGAATGCCTTATCGAGGATATCTCTTTCGACGTACCAGTGTAACAAAAACGTGGCTGCACCTAGAGACCTGGCATAGCGAAGTATTTGCCAGGATCTCTGACTTCAACTTATGCCGTTATGACCGCAACAATTGCGAGGTTGAGGTGTTCTTATTCGCATAAAAATACCCTGTCTTCTGTCATATTTCATGACGCTAGCCTACCACTAACGTGGATTCTGGTGGAGAGCACTACCATAAAAGCCGTCATTGGCGTTTGCAACAGGCCGACCGACAGTAATTCATCGTTCTGCAAATTGCTTCGGCGTTGTCTTACAGATTTTAAATCCAAGTATCAAAATTTGCCAATTTTCTTATTCGGGGAATTGAATAACCCCAAGATCTGTTGGGCACTGCTCTCTTCACCTGGTGCCTCACAATCTAAAGAGCCGAAACTGTTCCTAAACCTTTTACTATACTTCAACTTGCAGCAATCCATATCATGCCCTATATGAGGGGACAGCACGCTCGACCTTCTAATAATGTTTAAGCCGAATAATTTAAAATCTGTAGGTAGGCTCTCTGGTCTCAGTGAAAACAGACTCATGCATAGTTGCATCTCATTACCATAAAAAAGGTCGCCCTCAAAAACACCTATTACTGATTACAGCGAGGGAAACTTTAAAACTATAACGATGAACACGCTAGTTTTCACAACGAGCTCCGCCTATCGTATTTACCCTTTGATGTTGTCACTGTAATTGGCAATGTTTTCACAAGGTTATGGCGACGTTAAAGACCAAATATGTACCAATGTACTCATGAAGTGCGACAACAGCAACCATTGGTTGAATAAAAATTTGAAATCTCTCCTAACAGGAAAAAGCGTCTTTACAGAACCGCAAACCAGACTAGAAACCCGGCCTCCTTACGGCAGTACCAACAATGTACCGAACAATATATTCAGAAACTAGCCGCCACCAAATTTAATTTTTTTCCTCCTACCTCCTAAGCATTTTGCAGTCCAATCAAAGCAAATTCTCGCCAATTCTTAGTAATAATGCAACTGCGACATATTTAAATTGACTGGCGCTGACCACAATTCGATTGTTATCAACAAAGTCGCGTCCACATTAAATGACTATTTTGTTCAGTCAATTCTTTATCTATCAATTTAGTGTTTACCCCCGAGCCTCAATATTGCTTTCCGCTGATGTTATTTCTAATACATACAAATGGTATACAATCTAATAACATTATATTAATTATAATATAATATAACTTTATAACAATATTAATAATATTCTAATTTGATACAAAACATAAGTCAGGTCCAAACTTGTGTACGTAGCTCCTATTTGGGACAAGCTCTAAAACTCCAATTAATTCATTAAAAGTAGTTTAGAACAACGCTGCTCGTTTCATTCTTCTAAACACAGAACAACAGGTAGTGTTACATCCGTGAAAAATTCCCCCACTCCCCTGTGTAATGCCCTTGTACCTGAGGGTAAAATAAATAAATAAATAATAAACTTAACCGTGCGCTCAAAATTTCTTCATCCGAAGGTTGGGATAAGAAAAAGAGCAAGATACTAAAAAGCACTACACTTTATTCCAGCCAATCAGTACATTTGATATTCTCGCAATCTTTAAAATGGGTAATAGTTCAGACGTTTGGAAAATAGCTAAAATTGCCCCTCTTTTCAAATCAGGTATTCATTCAATACCAGCCAATTTTCGCTCAATTTCTATAACCAGTATTTCCAGCAAATTCCTGGAACACGTCATAGCGTTCAACCTCATGACGTACATCGAATTAATTAACTTGTTTTGTGCTCATGAATATATTTTCTGAAAATCATTCTCATGCGAGACAGTTGACCGACTTCACCCATGACATACTTCACTATAAGGAAGAAAAGCTTCATACAGGTGCCGTATTTTTACACTTTTAAACACCTTTGACCGTGTTCCGCATCATCTTCTTTTGTTTACTCTCCGCCCTTTAAATCCCTTCTAAACTAATCTCCTGGGTAACGTCTGGTGTTCCTCAGGCGGCTAGCTTATCCGTCTTGTTGTTCTTAATCTATATAAAACACCTGCCTATTGACATAAAATCCAAGTAATAGTTTTTCGTAAGGACGGTGCTATACACAACCCTATCTGCAACCCCCCCCCCCAATATCATCCGCCAGGAAGACTATGACCTTATTTTCTTGTGGTGCAAAAACTCACTGATGCCTCTGAATTTTTTAAATGCAAAGTGCTTCCTTTCTCCCGTAAGCATTCGGGAAAGCCATATACATAAACTCAACTCCAATATTTTCCATGAATTCATACAAATATCTTAATTTGCATCTGACTTCGTTCTTATCCAGGGTTACGCACATTGAAACAATTTTCTAGGCGGCATCACACACGCGCAGGTAGTTGCGCCAAAATCTCAAATATTCTTCGACCGAAATAGGAAAACGAGCATACGCAAGGTTCTTTTGACCAAAGCTGAAGTAAGCTAGATCTATACGGCACCCTTTGCAAGCCTATCTTTCAGGAAACTTCGAATCAATCCAAAACCGCGATACCCTCTTTATCACAGATCCGTACTCAATCCTGTCAGCAGAACTTCGCTCAAGCATTATCTCGGCTTCCCTAGCCTTGCCTCCCACCGAATAATTGGCCGCTTATGTGTTGCTGTACACATACACATTATTTTACCACCCCCGTTCAAGGAGCGCTCGCATAGTACAACCAACACGAGTTTCCTCGCGCTTGGAGCACCGACTCCCAAATGCACGTATCAACAGTCGCACGGCATGGATGAATACACTGTTTTTTTCGCACGCAATAACCCTATTGAACGCATTACGGAATAGCAGAATATTGTGTACTTACCAGAAAGGTTTTCGCGAAAAGCTGAAAGGTATCTTTCCAACCTAAGCGCTGTCGCCTGGTTAACAATTACACCTACCGAATACGCTCTCACGGGAGCAGAAACGTCAGCGCCCTGACCTCCCATTGAACGCCACCGCACCGCTTTGGCTGGTAGCGGGTTTAGTGAAACGCTGCTTCGCTCGATATGACCAACGGTTGAGGAGTCGGTGCCACAGCAGTCTATGGCATCGGCGCCACACCCCATTCCCTCCCTAACACTCACTGGATTCTTCTTCGACATGGCCAAACCTTGAGATTAGTCGCCTCACAACGGGGCACTCCACGGGCCGTCGACTCTTTGCGGCTCACTTCGCCGACTCTCGCCCGCAACGGATTTCCGCCTGCGTCAACGGAGAGATGCAGCAGGAAGGCGTCGCCGAAGACGCAGGCTTCCCGCATGGACACAAAACATGGCCAATTTTGCTGTAAAAGGGCCTCTGTACGAGAGAAAATCGCGGGGGGAGGGCAGTGGCGCCCACCATCGCATTGCACAGCAGTGGGAAAAACAGAGATGGCCGGGGTATTAATCCTTATTTTAACTCCTATATTTAGTGTCCTTTTCACCCCTGTCTTTTCTTATGTACACGTGGTTATACGTCTCCCGGAACCTGTGTACTTTCTTATCCTTCCGTCAATCATACATCATTTTTGATTTTCTTTTTTTCTGCTGTATAATTGTCCTAGCCCTGTCCTTCCTTGATATGAACACGGTAGTGCTTTTCCCTGAACCTGTGTATATGCTTAATCTTCCATCAAGCATGTACATTTTTTTCTGGTTTATTGCTCCTTTCGTATTTAACGTGTTATTTCACGCTATCCACGCGTTGTACAAACCCCAAAATTAAATGAAATGAAATGACCATGCACGCATATGTCGAACATCTGGCCATACAGATCCTATGATAACTACGCAATTTTCAGAACGGTTTTCCCCTCCACAATCTGGAGTATTTATGTTAAGGTATTCGTGTGCTGCGATTGGAATAACTTAACAAATACCCCAAAATAAATACCCAACAAAGTGGAAGCGAATACAGCCCCTCCTGTAGTGTAGTGGTCATCGCACCAGACGCGTATTTTGGAGGTCGTGGGTTCGGATCCGACCCGGTTGGCATTTTTTCTCTACTTTCTTTTTTTCAAAATTCTTCATCTGTTTAAGTGACCTTCTGCACTCCCACCTTTGCTTTCCGATGCATTCTTGACTGCTAATGCTTATTTTTGTCTTACTTCAACGATCCTCTCATTTTCCCAAGTAAAGCTGTAAACTGGGCTAGTTGGTAATTCACAGTAAACAAATGTAGCGCAGCAGAAACACAAGGGACGGAAAGAATGCACACGGACGATCGCTCACTTCCAACTGATTCTTTATTCACAAGACGGCAAATATATATGCTTAGCCTTAGCAGAAACAAAAAAGATGTAGGAAACAAAAACAAAACAACAACAAAAAATACTGACAAAGAAAGATCGAGTACACCCAACGCGTGCCAAACATCTTCACAATCACAGTGGCCTGTCGCGTATAGCATCATATTGCAGAAAATGTAATTCACGGTTAGATAACGCAACCGACGGTTTGCTAACACAGTGCTTTTTTTCAGGCACCTTCTGAGCTGCCTCACTGATTAGGCCCGCTTGCTTGTCTTTCATTATCTCAACAACTGTGGTGCTAGAGAACTGCGCAGTGCAATCCCTACACGTGCTGACATGCTGTGCCAAAAAACCTTCCTTGCCATTGCGCACCTTATTGGCATGCTCACTTAGACGATCACTGAGACATCTGCCAGTCTGTCCCACGTAGCTCGCGCCGCACGCCAAGGGAATTTTATAAACTATATTCCGAACACATTCTACGAACTGTGTGCTGTTAGTGCATTGAACCCCACGTCGCTTAACGGGACAGGTGCTGCTGGCCAACTGGGACAACTTATCGGGAGCGCTGAAAACAACATTCACTTTACACATTGTCCCATTTTCTTAATGTGATGGGACACGGAGTGCATATACGAAATCACAGCCACTCTCTCACGTGTTTCCGCTGTAGCTTGACCATGTGTGCCGTGGTCAGTACCTTTGCTTTTTTGTTTGCTACGCATTGTCTCTGCTACGGAGACAAGCAATGGGCGGGGGTACCCCGCTTCGCCTAGGCGCTCAGCCAGCTTCGCTAGGCCTTGTCAGCCAGTCTCTTGGCTCAGTCTGAGCCAAGAGACAAATCGGAAGACGTCATGAATGAGGCCAAGAACCACGCATCCCCGATGACCAATGCAGCGAGCACTCATGTAGACCTGCAGGAACCCCGGTAGCCACCATCATTTCAAAGGTAACCTACTGAAAATCCTGAGGAGTGAATGAAGCATCTCGAGAGGGTCCAAACGTTTAACCAATGGGGCGACAACGAAACACACAGGCAAGTATGTTTGCTACATTGTAGACTGCCTACGGATGTGGTTCAAGAACCACGAACGTACGCACAACACGTGGGATTTTTTCAAGAACTACGTTTCGAAAACGTTCACTACTCTTATACGCAAGAAATGGGCCGAGCAGCTGCTTCCGACACGCAAGCAGCACGCCAACATCAGCACGCAGCTCATGTTCGTTGTGGAGTAGAAGGGGCGTTTTTGCCCTGCGGACCCACAACTGAGCGAAGACAAGAAATTAAGGTTTCTGATGCGAGGTGTAGGGCAAGAGCTCTTCTCATGCCTTGTGGACATCCCCCTCCCCCATTCCCTTGGCCGAATTCGCATCTGAGGCAGCCGCGTTGGAGAAGACGCTTGAAATACGAGCAAGGCAGTACTACCGCCAAACCAATGCATTGGTTTCGAAGGTGATTGGTGCCGGGGCTATATGCTCTGACATACTACGCGAGACCATTCGTGTAGTGGTGAGGGAGGAGTTGCGAAAAAAATTCCCCGCATTTCCCCGAGGGGAAGAATGTGAAAGTGCGAATGCACGAGTTGAATTTGCGCGGTTCGGTAATTTTCGCGAAAGAGAGATCACATACACACACACAACTACAAAGAAAGAAAGATGCATTTATTCACAGACACGTATTTGTGTTGTCGTTGTACTTGATTGCTAGAGCGGATCTCAGCTTTGAAATTTCGTGTCAGTACTCCTTTAAGCAGGTGCATTAGCCCTTCTCACGCCCGATTCTTGGCCAATCCCCCACGTGGGTATGTGCCATGTCAGCGGCCAGGCAGCGCGCGCCCATCTCCCCCCGTTGCCAAGGAATAAGAGGAGATTCATGGCCAATCCCCCACGTGGGTATGTGCCATGTCAGCGGCCAGGCTGCGCGCGCCCATCTCCACGTGCGCGGACATCGTCGGTGGACGCAGGTTCAGGGTCGCTTAGGAAGTGCATTGCACTTAAAAGTTTTTCCGGAGACGCCACAATCTGACATTGCTTCTGTGACTGACGTGATCCGCGAAGGAGTTCACACGTTGGGCACTTCGATGCTATCCGAAGCACCCCCGGGCAACTGACTGTGCCCCACTCCGCACCTGTTCGTCGACACCGCCCTGCTGTAACCCGTCATCAAGAAATTACGCCATGTTTCCTTTGGCGAACCCTGAGGACGTTGCGAACAACAGGGGGGTTGGTTTGTGTGTAAATAGTAGTACATGAGAACTCATCCTAGCAGGAGCGTAGCAGAACCGCTGAAGACGGGGGTGGGAGCCGACGGAACGGCGCCCGCCCGTGGGCACGCCTGGTTTATACGACTGGTAGGACGAGAATGCCGGAGAGACGCGCATGCAATCTGGAGTAGCGCACAGCGCGCGTGCACACCAGGAGAATGAAGAAGAGATGCGCATGCGCAGTGGAGCAGCGCGCAGCGCGTCTGCACACCTGGTTTACACGGCTGTGAGGAGAAGAGCGAAGCGTGCTCATCTCGTGGAGGCCTAGGAAGGCACCGGCAACACTGTCGCTCCAGGAGCCATTAAAGGGTAAGACACCACCGGGCGTTCTCAAGCCGAGCATGCGCAGTGGGGGTGTGGATGGAGCAACAACAACAAGGGAGGTACATAGCCGCGACCATGAGATGCTTCGCATATAAAAGCTCCGCCATACCACCGTCCACTCTCACCGCCGTCAACACTGTCGCCGCCGTCCAACATACTGCTGTCCATAGTCCAAAACGAGACGCCGAGGAAAATCAACGCTTGGCGAACCAGCGATAATTCTCCGCTGTGGTACCTCTGCGGAGACGCGGATCACACCTTATATCGCTGCCTATACCAGAGACTCCGACTGCGTCATATCTCCTTTGACGCGTCTCACCCTTTCCCTGGCCAACAACCAAGCCAGATCCATGGCTACCTTTCTCAAACCAGCTGTGCCCCAGCCCGTTTCAACGGTTCGCCATCGCCCTACCCACACCAATTGCCGAGCCACTGTAGCAATGCTGACTTTCACAGTGGAAGGTCTCCCGGCATAGGCAGGGAAACTAAAAGCAGAAAATTTTGGAGGTAAATTTGCACAACGGTGGAAATACGAGAACCCTCCATCGACTCAAGGACGCATCGAGCACGGTGATTCACGACATGGCCTGAGCCAATTTAGACGTGACGTGAATTTCGAACACGACAGGCACATGGTGCGACGCGTTCCTGACATGACCGACCCTGCTGGTTAGAAGACGACCACGATGACGAGGGCCCAATCATAACACGGACACGCCGAATTAGAATGCCCCGACGAGCCCGGAACTCCAGGAAGGCGGTGTCCGACGTGCAGTTGTCCATCGACGGGTTTGATGTAGTCGCCCTCATAGACACGGGAACCGACTACTCAGGAATGGGGGATCATTTGAGTCTAAGCTTAAGAAAGTTACAACCAAATGGGACGGTGAGTACATACACACAGCAGGAGGCCATCTTTCTACACCAAGCGGAATGTGAACATCGCGCGTAACCTTACACAGCACCACGTAGCCCGATGCGTTCATCGTTCTGCCAAAATGCTTCCGCGGCGGAATTCTAGGGATTAACTTTTTGCGGGGCAATAATGGTTTGTAGACGAAGTCTATGACATTTTCCTCGATCACTTCATAACGGTGAAACGGGGCGCCGAACGCCGTGCTGCTGCAAGGAATGCCGACGATCATGTCGCCTTGCCACACCGCGCAAACGTGATTACCTGGGTATACTGTGAAGATGCTTTTCCTGACGTATACGCTATCGTACAGAGTGACCAAAGTTTGCTTCTCCGCCGTGGTGTCTACGTCGCTAGAGGCAGTGCGGAATTTAAGCAAAGGAAATCCCAAGTTTTGGTAACTAATTTTACTGAGGAGTACCAGCAGTTCAACGTGGGCACTGCAAGTGCGTTTCGCAAAGAAATGCAAGAATCAAGTGACATGATCCAGGTCGCCGGCATTAAATGGGCACCCAAAAACACCTTCCAACTTGCACCTCCCTTCGATGTGAATGCGGCGCTACCGCAAGAAAAAAAGAAGAAATTATTGGCTTTGCTGCGTCGCTACAGCGAGCGTTTTTCTTCGAACTCAAAATTACGTCAGATACCTCTAGCGACGCACCGAATAATAACCGTAGAGCCTGACCTCGACGACAGTCACTCTACCGCACATCTCCACACGAGCGGGAAGCCATCCAGAAATATGTCGAGTGCATTTTCAGCGGCGACATTACACAACCATCGAAAAGCCCCTGGGCTATGCCGGTCCTACTAGTGAAGAAAAAGACGACACACCACGAACCTGCGTTGACTACCGTCGACTTGAGAAAATCACCAAAAAGGACGTGTACGCACTGCAACGAATGAAGGAATCCCTCTATCACCTCTGGCCTGCAAAGTACGTCTTATCAATGGGTTTAAAGATCGGGTACTGGCAAATTCAAGTGGACGAGAAAAACCGAGAGCAGACTGCATTCATTACCCCGTACTGCCTATACCATTTCAAGGCGATGCCATTCGGGCTGTGCGAAGCGCCAGCAACGTTTAAATGAGTCATGAACACCGTGCAAGCTGGCCTTTAGTGGAATACCTACCTCGTATACCGCGATGATGTCGCGCCGTTCACCTGGACTTTCGACGAACGCCTTGCAAGGTTGGGGTCAGTTCTCGAGGTCATTCGTGCATCAGGTTTAATGTTTAAGCCTGCAATGTACTGCTTCGCATAGGAGTAACTGAAGTTGTTGGGCACGTCTTCAATGCTACAAGAGTCCTGCCTGACCAGGTGAAAACATCAGCCGTAGCAAACTTCCCAAGACCAAAAGACAAAGAGGGTGTGCGTCAATTTCTGGGCATGCGCGCCTAATACCAGCGTGTCGCCGCAAAGTTCACCCGCATCGCAGGGCCACTCACGCGCTTGACAGAACATACCACTGCTTTCAGCTGGGAGAGCGCTAAAGAGGAAGCAATCTGCGAGTGGCAAGAACGCCTGCAAAGCCTACCGTGCTCGCGCATTTCGACGAAAAGGGCAAACCGAAATGCACAAGGAAGCCAGTGATATATGCTTGGGTGCCGTCGTCACCCAAAAGCAAAGCTGTTTCAACAGAGCAATCGCCTATGCCAGCCATAATTCCCAAAGGAACAGTAAACTACTCAGCCTCGGAGAGAGAGCTCCTGGCCATCAGAAGATGATTTCAAAATTACGGCCCTAAATTTATGGCAGACCCTTCAAGTTTGTGACCGACCACCATGTGCTCTCTTGCTCGACAATTTGAAGGAACCCTCTGGCGTTCTTAGGAATCGTCTCTAAATCAGGCAGGAAACACTTTGACACCGACGGCCTGTCACGCACCCCATTGACCCACCACCACAAGAATCTGGTGGAGACAGCTAGTTAGTTCTTGAGAGCCATCGTGGAGAGCGACCTCTCCGCCCAACAGGGTGCCGACATCGAGTTACGAGTCATGATTGACTACATCGAAGGACAGAATGTCACCGTGCCTTGGGCCTTCAAACCCAACTTACCAGATCTTAGCATCAAAAACTCCGTCCTTGAGAAAAAAAATTCTCCCCGGTTCCCGAACGAGAACGAATTACTTCTTCACATCTTCGCATAACTTCAAGGCGGAATTTACGAAGCATGTGCTTTGACCCGTCTTCCGGACGTATCGGCACAGCTACAACTATTAGAAAAATCAAGGCGAAGTACTACTGGCTCCGCTGTACAACCGATGTGTCCCATTATGCCTGGAGCTGACGTGACTGAAACACGCCGCCGATGAGACGCGCCGGGCTGCTGAAGCCGATCGCCGTTCCTTCGAGACCCATTCGACAAATTTGAATGGCCCCTTTGTGCCCGTTCTCTACGTCACGATCAGCGAACAAGCGAATTGTCGTAGCGACAGAATACACCACGCGCTACGCAGAAACCACCACTCTTCCAAAGGGGACTGCACAAAAAGTGGGGAAGTTCTTCATAAACCAAGTTGTGCTGCGACAAGGAGTGTCCAAAGTCCTAATCACGGACTGCGGAACAGCCTTTATTTTGGAACTTACGGAATAAATATTGCTAGAGCAACACGAATCACAGAAGAACGACGGCTTATCACCTCCAACGAGCGGGCTAATGGAGCGCCTGAGCAAGACAATTGCGGATATGCTGTCAAAGTAGGTCGATGTTGATTATAAGACTAGGGAGAAAGGTCTCCCGTATGCACGCTAGAGGGTGATTTTGCGGCGAAACATGCGTGGGTTTTGTTTATGTTTTGTTTCTACCGAGCGGCTGCGCTGGACTGTGTTATTTGTGTTATCCGTGTGCAAAGTGAAGCCTGTGTTTTGTTTATTATTTTTATTCCGCAAGTGTTGTCTCTTTTGTTAAGGAGAGCGCTTCGAACTAACGCCAACAGCCTAGAATAATCGTATTTCATCTACAAGGATCTGCATGAAATGAATGGTTTGAGAAAAACTCGCGCCCGCATTGCAGACGACGTGGCATTCGATTACGAACCCTCGAATGCCACGTCACTTTGTTGAAAGCTGCGTCGCCGCCTCTGTATTCTTTGAGTTGTTAGGGGAGTACAAGTTCACTCCAGTAAACTTGTATTTCCTTCTAGCCATTGGCGATATCTTTGAATTCAGGAGAACATATATAAATATTTATATATAAGGTTGTATGTGTGTATGTATTATATATATATATATATATATATATATATATATATATATATATATATATATATATATATATATATATACATATATATATATATATAGAACGATAGGTCGGCAGTCTACAACGCCAAAGGAGGCATAGGGGTCTTGTTAGGTTAGGCTCTTGTTTTTACTACGGTTAATGATGTTAACAATTTTTAAACACACGAAAGAAAGACAGAAAAACACGGGCCCAGAGTGGGGACCGAACCCCCGCCTTTCGATTAGATCTCGGATGCCTTACAAATTCGGCTATCTGGGCGACTGCGTTCTCCTTAACTTTCTGAGGTATTTTTATTTATCATATCTGTATCTGACGCTTGAGGGTGGTAGCCAGCGCCACTCTGACTGCAAGGGGAGAAGGGGACCTTCTTTTGTAACCCCCCGGGCGTGACTCGAACGTCTACAGCCTGTCATGAGCGGGTAACTGGTGGGAAGCCCTCTAATAGTACCTAGGCATCAAGGCTGCCAGAACCAAGGCCCTCACTAGGCTTTCGCAGTATAATATAGTTAGGAACGAGCACCTCATTTCCAAAATATATATATATATATATATATATATATAAATATATAAATACATATATAAATATATATATATATATATATATATATATATATATATATATATATATATATATATATATATATATATATATATATATATATATATATATATATATGTATATATATATATATATATATTTATATATATATATATATATATATATATATATATATACATATATATATATATATATACAAATATATATATATATATATATATGCATATATATACATATTTATATTTAGAGCAAAAAAAGAAAGACACGTGTCGAAAAAAGAAAAGGTTGAACGTTTCGGCAGAAGGAAGATTTTCACACACAAATGAAGCGTACACTACCAACTATTTATTAATCACAGCAATACAAGTTATAAAGAAAATTTCAGATGACGTGACCGGCAGAGGAAATCAATCTCGATGAAAATGTATACAATATTTGTCATGCACATGTGTTTGCCTAGGAACTGTAAAGGAGGTCCTACCTCTGTTGTCGACAATACAATCGATGGCGACCTCATATAGTTTTTTTCTTTCCGGATGGCGTAGGCTTCCCATATCTCGCGGGTGATTGTGTCTGTACATATAAAGAGAACCGTGGTGCGTTCGAATTGCGCAGAGCCCCCATGTCTGGCGTATTATGCAGCCACGTGCCGTAGGACTGAGACTTGCTTGCACATATTTTTATGTTCTCTGAATCTGTCGGAGAATACCCTGCCTCATTACGTCGAAAGAACTTTGGATAAGGGGCCGAAATTGGCTGATCATCACAAGGCAAGAACTGTTGACCTTCTGAACGAACCGCCAAAGGTCTTCATCTCCCCTCCCTCCGCTTCGCCATGTGGCCTTGAGCCATCCCTTTTATTAAATGTTCGTTTGTCGTTGTCGTTGACCTTCTTCCAATGGCGCACAAGCTCGGTAACGGTTCAGAGGAGAAGGTAAAGGATGTATGCACTGCGGAAGGAATTGAATGTGTCAAAACGTTCAACCCGAATGTGTCAAAACTGTCAAGCAGTTGCCGTAAAACAAACAGCCGATTTCTTACAAAACATCAGTCTGAAGCTGATTTTGACTGAAAAATCTGGCAGCTTCGCAGTGCTCGACGAGGAAGACTACAGACGAAAAGTCGATGAAGCAGTTTCTAAGAACTTCGACTTTGTTGAAGGCTGCAGCAACAGAAGGCTCACAGGTTTACGGGGCACAGCGGAAACCATGCGCGAGGGCGTGGGTTTGGAAAGCCAGTCAAAACGTGTCAAGGCAGCAAAAAAGCTAAGCCAGAGCCCTTCTGTACTATAATGACCACAAAGAAAATATACCCTTCCGGACAATTGTCGAGGATTGAAATACCTCGCAAAATGAATTCTCGGGGTACTTCTAAACGCACCTGCGAAGGGTTCAAGTGAGGGACCCATTCCAGATAAGAGACTCTTGTGATGTGATGCTTTTTTGAGCAATTCGATGGCGATTCCGCGCTTCTCTGTGGACGAAAAAGACCTTTTTTGTGGCATCCCTTGAGAACGCGTTCTGACCGCCGTTGAGGAGGCTATTGAGTCTTACGAACCCGTGAAATTTAAAAATGAGACAGGCATTGAAGCAACAACTTTGTGGACTGCATCAATTTCTACCTTGACTTCTTGCTCATCAACCACAACGATCATGTGTATGTCCAGTCCGATGGAATGTGCGTAGGTTCATGTATAGCGCCGGTGCTCTCTGACATACCTATTGGCACAAAGGAACCGCATTTTGGAAAATGTATTACCACGATTTGCATGTGCAGAAATGCTTCCGGTATGTGGATGATTTTTTTGGTTTGCTTAAAGCCAGGCACTGACATTGAAAGTACCATAACTCCAATCATTGCAACATTTGAGTCTGCAACAAGGGCCTTCATTTCACACAAGAAAAACGTGTTTATGATGCCATTAAATTCAAGAGAGCCATAGCCACTTCTTGCATGTCGCAAATGAACACAAAGTATCTGAAAGCCTGTCTTGACCGTCTAACAAATAGCGGCTTCTCAAATCGAGTACTTGTCTCTGTCGCAGAAAAAGTGTTAAGAACAGTGGGAAAGGAAAGTAACATACACAAAAGTACATACACAAAGTACATACACAAATTTTCCCACAGATTAAAGAAGTTGGCACAAGGCATGATGTCACAGTTGTTTTTTCTGCTCCGAAAAATAAAAATGCTATGAAAGATTACTAGCCAACCCAGAGATGCTAAACAAATCGGTTGTGGCGTTAGGCACGCGAGTAAGTTTGTCGTATGCTGCTCCGAAATTTTTTATAGGTTACCTATGTCGTGCGGGAAGCCTTACATAGGCCAAACTGGATGCTAAGTAACGAACGACTTAGAGAACATCACGATATATGCAAGCAAGTCTCAGCCCCAGGGCACTTGGCTGCCCACTGCGCCAGACATGGGCGCTCTGCGCAATTTGAACGCACCATGGTTCTCTTTAAATCTACACACACGATCACTCGCATGACATGGAAAGCCTACGCCATCCGAAAACAAAAAGACTGCATCAGTTCACCATCGATTGCATTGTCGACAACAGAGATGGAACTACGTGACAGTTCGTAGCGAACGAATCCACACTATAAATATTGTATACATTTCCATCGAGATTGAGTAACTCTTCCTGTCGCGTCATCCGAATGTTTCTTTATAGGTTTGGTTGTTGTGATTAATAAATCATTTATTAGTGTCCGCTACATTTGTGTGCGTAAATCCTCGTCCTTGTCCCGCCTAGCGCCCGCAATGTTCTGAGGAAGACATGTACATTGACAGCCTAAAGAATTAGGTGACGGAGAAGAAAGCAGGCAACGTCTCATGCTGTCGCAGCATCTTGCGCTGTGGTTTCCGCATACCGCGTCAGGTGGTCCACAGCTACTATAATGCGTCCGTTTCCGGCTTACCTAATAGGCAGTGGGCGATACACGGCGATGTCGACGTGCTCGAAATGCCTTCCTAGACGGGGTACAGGCTGAAACGGACCGGTAAATTGAGATGACTGCGAAGAGCGGCGTTGAAAGTCTGTATACGAGCGGACGTACTTGCGGGCGAAGTTTTACATTCCGCGCCAAACGTACCGTAAGCTAAGCCACTCGAGCGTCTTCAGGACGCCGGCCTGAGCGCAACATGGATCCGTGTGTACGGAAGTGCTTAGGTGGTCGCGCAAGTGGCGAGGAATAACCAACAACCACTTGTACCCGTTGCAGAGGCGGTTGCGCCGGTAGAGCAACTGGTCACGAAGGCCGAAATGTGATACTTGGCGGCGCACAGCTCGCGATTCTCTCCGAAGTGACGCACCTGTAGCAGAAAATGAGCCAGTCTTTGAAATAATTCATGGATCTTTGTGCTGCTCAGCCGCCATGTTTGTGACATTAAGAACGACAAAAAAGGGTCAGTATCAGTGTTTGCAAGGCAGGAAACGTCGGCAGCCACTGGTGATTGCGAAAGGTTGTAAGCATCAGTGTGCTTGCGGCCAGAACCTAAATGACACGCATGTTGTACTCTTGCAGTAGGAGAGCCCAGCGACCAAGACAACCGATGTACCTCTGATGGAAGACTGCCAACAGAGTGCTTGATGATCTGTGACATAAAATAGGCGGCCGCACAAGTACGTCGGAATATTCCAGGAGCACATGTCATGGCCAAGAACTCCTTTTTATAGTAGCTGAATAGTTTGACTCGGCTTTCGTAAGTGTGCGGCTTGCGTACGCTACGATCTACTCGTGAAAACCGTGCTTCCGTTGGGCAAGCACGATGGCGATACCAATGCCTCTAGCATCCGTGTGTATCTCCGTTGGCGCAGAGGAGTCGAAATGCCGCAATATAGGCGGGGATGTAAGAAGCCGACGCAGGGTCGCAAACAGTTCGTCGCATGACGCGACCCCGGAGAAAGATCGCTGTGTCTGCTCAGGACCCTTGTTAAAAGTGAAATTATGGTCGCAAAGGTTTTAAGAACGCGTCAGAACTAGGAGCACAGATAAGGCTTCGAACTTCTTTCATCGTGGTAGGTTTCGAAAACTCAGAAACCGCTTGATGCTTGCTTGCCTTCGGAAGAACCCCGTTTTCAGATTCTATGGGGCCCAGTATGGTGAGCTGGCGTGCCGCGAAATGGCCCTTTTTTGTTTAGCTATAGTCTCGCATTGGTAAGGCAGAGCAAAACTTGCTCTAAATAAACAAGGTGTGTCTGGAAATCCGGCGAGAACACGACACATCATCGAGATAGCAAATATACGTCATCCACTTTAGTCCCGTCAAAATGTGTCCATCATGCGTTCAATTGTGGCGCGGGCTTTGCAAAGCCGGAACGGCATAACAATAAATTCATAAGGGCCGTCCGGGGAACACACGCCATTTATGCCTAGCCAGACTCTGCCATTGGAACTTACCAATACCAGGGAAAAAAATCAAGGGATTAGAAAAAATCAGCTCCCTGAAGGCAGTCACGGAGCGACATCGATGCGCGGGAGAGGACAGAAGCCTTTGCACGTTATGGAGTTGAAACGGTAATAGTCAACGCAGAACAAGATTGATCCATCCAACGGGATGGACTACGGGTGACGCCCACGGGATCTTTGAGGGGTGAATTACAGAGTGCTGCAGCATGTCCTGCTCATGACTGGTGCGATGCACCCACGCCAAAACGCGAGACTGTCGTTGGGAAAGAGGAGCATGAGAGCCACTGTCAACCGAGCGTGTGACAACAGACGCCCGGCCCAGCGATCTTTGTGCGCATTCGAAAGATTAAAACCGGTGAAGAAGCCTCGTAAGCTGTGCTTGCTGGATCGGGTCAAATAAATATAAATAGAGTTCCTTAAAACATCGGATGACAATTGGACTGGATCTCATGAACAAACACTAAATTAGCCATCCTAAAGATGGGATAATCTATCCGGTACTTTTGTGAAGAGACCAGGATCGACAAGCTCGAAAAATCTGATTGCTTCACCCTGCAGGAAGGAGCATGGTGTCGACGATTAATTCGTGACCACCACGGTACTTGCACCATTGCGGACAGTTTGAATGGCGGGAAATAGCGGCAGACACCTGCATTGCAGAAAGACGTCGGATGCCGTAAGGAGTACGCTCGTATCAGGGGCGGTTGCGCAGCACAGGGAACGAACACTGGAAGAGCGTGGTGGAACGTCTGTGTTTTCAGAGACGACTAACTTCGCGCCGGGAACATCGTGAGAAACCCATATCGGCGATGAAAGCTCGACTTCAGCGGGAGCGCACAGGGTGAGAGCCTCATGCCGCAATAGAAGTTCCACCCCGAAATAAAATCATGGGAGCAAGTTGGAAACACGACGAATTCAACGGTGTAGACTATCTTTTATATAACGACACGACATAATATCTTGTTTCGTGCTAAGGCTGTTTGCAACGAAAGTCCAGCATTATGCGTCATAATGTTTCGAACTGAACTTTAGAGGTCGGCGTGAATTACGAAAACAGAAGCACCAGTATCGATGAGTGACAATGTCAGGAGAAAAACTTGGACTTGGGCAGGTCGAGGTCGACGCAGTTCTTGCCCCTGGAACCGGGGCCGCTAGTTTTCATCCTCACTGTTGGTATGGTGCCGTGGCATAGCGACAGCGAGCGACGACGAGGGGAAGATGGGCGTCATTCGGTAAAAGTGAAAGAACGATCGGATGTAGACGAGGTAAATTGCGGCTGAGATGGGAATTGGGAATTGGTACATAGTTTGTGGCACATTCGACGGGGAAGAAGCTCGAGAATAATATGGAGCTTGTTAGGCGCTCTGCGGGAGCGGAATGAGGTGGCGGCAATAATGGGCGATGTGTCCAGGAATTCGTCAGGCTAAAAAGATCGAATGGTTGTCCCTTATACGCCATGAGCCGGTACGGTAAGGGCTACTCACACTAAGGGGAGGACGTCATCTGGGCGCAGTAGACAGAGGGTGTGGACATGGCTGTGCGTGTACGAAAGCATCAGGTGAGAGTGCTCGCTGCTGCGGCATTGTCCGTTGCAACAATGGAGTAGGTTGCAGAGACGACGCTCTCACTGCTGTAGCATACGTGAATGCGGCAGCAACCAGTGCATGATGCCGAGGGGTTCGAAGTCCATCAGCTACATTTTCCTGTATAACATGTCTGTGCCCTGGGTGCTGAGTTGATGACGGCTCTGGGTAACACGGAAGAAGGGAGACTTGGCGAGCAACTTCTTCCGGATGAAAGCATTTATTCAGCCGAACAGAGCCAGGTCCTCTCCGTAAGTCGTAGCCAAGCTCGGCAAAGGTTCGGCCTGAGTGCAAGCTTGTCGGGTGAGATCCCGCTGCCAACGCAACTAGTCAGTGCTTTGGCACAAATTCTCAATGTCAAAAATCGCATGTGGCTCCGTAGAGAGAAGCAGTTGAAAGGCATCATCGTCTACTCCTTCTTGCAGGTGCTTGATCTTGTCGGCTTCCTTCATCGAAGGGTCGAAGCGCTTACACCAGTCAATCAGGTTTTTAATACAGCTGGTAAACATTTTAGCACCTTTCTGGACACGCACACGCAGTCAATGCTCATCGTAGAGCTTGCGTACAGAAACGCGTCTGAGTGATCCAACAAAGCGCGTGCGGAAGCCCGACCAGGCGGTAATGCCCGGTGGGTGATTGGCATAACACAGCTTGGCTGTCTCGTCGAGGACGAAGGGGACGTTAAACACTCTGGCTTTATCGTCCCAATGATTGTGCCTACACCCGCGTTCGTGCGATGACAGTCAGTCTTCGACATCACTGTTGTCCAGGCCGCTGACCCTGGCGGGGTCCCGCTGTCGGAAAGAGCCATGACAGTTCAAGGGTACGCTCTGCGCCACAACGCCAGACTGACTTCGCTACTGGGACACCGGGTACAGCGTCCAGTAGCGAAGCTCCAGGGTGGAATCAAACCCATTGACCTCCACCACTTGTATGAAAGGTAGTCGAGGCTCACGTACACGGTTTAAGGGATTTATTTACGGGCGAGAGGAGAAGCGAGCGTACATTTGGTCATTTTCATGATGGCCCATATGACGCGCAAAAGTACCTCCTGCGGTGCTTCTTTCAGTGGCAGCGCCATGATCGCTTACCATCACGGATAGATTAGACACATTTTTTATATGGCTGATGCCTGCGCAACGCCCATATCCTGGTGGTTAATGTGTCCGTTGTTGTCGCTACAATATGTGTGTGTGAGGGTATATGTGTTGTCTGTGTGTATGTTTGTGTATGTTTTTGTATAAGTCTATGTGTGTGTATGCGATCGTTTGTGTGTGCGCGCGTGCGTATTTTGTGCGTGTTTTTGTGCTTGCGCGGGATTGCGTGTGTTTGTTTGTGTGTACAAAGAGATGTTGACTCTTTGGATACTTTTGAGGAATGGCACTTTGGGCAAAAACGATAAGGGCTCAAAGGGGAAGCGAAAATTCCAAACCAACAAGCTACAAAAATGCAGTGAAAACAAACACACAAACCAACACCCACAAAATAAAATTCTAATCTCGCTAAACGCCGGGGAAAGGGACCACAAACGAGAGTTTGAAAATGGAGCGAGGAGGAAGACAATGTGCGTAGCATCCTCCGCAAACTCAAGTTTTGGGGATAATAGAAAAGCGTCGGAAATGTGCCAAGTGCATGGGTGCTGAAACTCCCATAGAAGCCCGTGTCTTTAAGGGGGAAATAATAAACTACATGCTGCAACGAGTAGTGAGTGTGCACGCGCTCTGCCGCACAAAAGTATCAAAGATATATCATCCGTCATGAATGGCAAGTTTACAGAATGCAGAGACGTGCCCTTTACGCTACAGCACGGCGGGGTCATTCCGGGACTTTTTTGGGTGGCACCGGAAGCTAAACGCAGAGACTGAATAAGGCGCCCATACCACTCGCTTCCCGCGACGCATGGTATCGCGCCATATCTCAGAAGTTGAATCGGCGGTGTGTTAACTGTTATCCCTCGGCCTTGTCACCCGTACAAGTTGATTCTTTAGCTCATTCCGTTCGAGTGTAGAGGAACGCAGTAATTTGTAAAATAAAATAAAAAAAGGGAGATGACCCTTAGTGTATGCGGGGCTGTGGCCGACGGAACAAACAAGAAATGCAGAAAAGATTTGAGAAAAAGGGAGAAGGATGCTCCCCACCGCGGTGCGCATGAGCATTGGAGAATACAATGTGAAGAAATGAACCCCGTGCATCAGCTGCAACTATAGCAACAGAACCAAAATAGCCAATGCATCTCGATAAGAAATGCCAGCATCAACTAATGATTTCAGATTTCCCAAGGATAGATTGGGTATAACTTACGGTGTCTTGAAAAGGCAATGAGAACAATATGGCTATGAAAGAAGTGTGTTGGGCTAGCTATCCGCTGAAACAAGAAAAAGAAATAAAAGAGAAAAAAGGGGAAGAAAAGGTTGTTGGGGTCGGAACCGGAAGAGAAAATCAATTAGACCACGCAGTATACCTGGTCGTTGGTGACTTTTCAATGCAGATTCTCACGCCGTGGGTACCACTTTACCTCTGTACTTGGGAAAAAAGCATTCCGGTTAAAAAATGGGGGTCGCGCCGCCACTTGCTCATCAACCTGCCCAAAAAGTGGTTCTTGAGGCACAAACGCACAAGCGACCACACAACATAACCTGCTTATTCGGCTAAACACTCGGGGAAAAACCCCACCTTAGAAGAATTTGAAAAAAAAGGTGGGGCGAAGAAGAAGACAATTATACAGAGCATATTTGCCATGACCCTTTCAAATTTTGATTTCACAATCACCGGTTTCAAACGGAAGCACTCACGAAACTTAAGTTGTCGAGACACAGCGATAAAAATCACTCTTTCAGTTATATGAAAGTCACACTGCGGCAAAACGGTTTTCTGGCTGTGGGGTGCGAGACCGCTGTAAGACCTGCTCAATCTTTAGGTTTAATGCAATGAACAAGACTGTCATTATGAACGCTGGACGAGTGACTAATTTTGCGTGCCGTGTGACCGCTGAGGCACCCGTTACTGTGAGACATAAAAGACCTTGTTGTTTCGCTATGCCTGCATTAAACCCTTTGTTTGTATCGGCATCTTCCGCGCATGGTTTCGCAGGGTTTGAAATACGTAGCTGACGAGTTGCCCTAGTGTTCGATTCAGCATCCCAACGCCAACAATCTATGTCTACATTGCGCAGTCCAGGTGTTATTATGGTCCCCTTCTGAGCCCCCACACTGCTTTACTTTCCCCTTTTTTCTCTTTTTTTTCTTCTCCTTTAAGCGGATAGCTAGCAGAGCACGCCTCCTTCATAGCCAGATAATTTATATTGCCTGTTTACGAAACCACATAACATACCTAATCTATCCTTTGGAAATCTAAAGTGAAATGATGAATCTTACATCAAATGGTTATGTTTAAGGAAGAATAGACTTAGTAACGGAGGCAGAAGAAAAGAGTGTTATCGGCAAGCTCTCTGTGGACGTCATTACCCAGGAGAACTTCCCGTAGAGCCACATAATTTTCTTGTCTTGACACTGATCGGCCGTATGTCTGCGTACGGTCTGAAACCTACTAGTTCATGCGGCGAAGGCACGTGCCAAGCAACACTCCATATTTCAGCCCCGACTGCAATAAGTGCATGCGTACTGAGACATCGCACCGCTTGAGCTTCCAAAAGCCACCGAACCATGCTTGTGATTCCGAAAATTGGGGAGTGCGACTTATTATAGGTAGTTCCCCGAACTGGTTGGGTATATTTCGTGTTCTTGTAATTTTATGTAATATTCTCAATATATATTACCGGTGTATGACCTTTTACGCCTGGCCACCCCTCTGTCAATGCGGCTTAGTTTCTCCTTACAAAAAATCCACCTACATATATGTATGTATATCTAAGTTCTCCAATGTTGCGACGAGTGTTGGCAACGTTTCAGCAAAGAGGTTTGCCTTCGTCAGGGCAAGTCTCTCTGCTGCAACAGTGCCAAACATAGTGGTCTCTACCGTTTTGTAAGCTTTCTTTTTTGTGTTCCCTACCATCTTTTATGTTTTATTGCTGCATGCATGTATATATATATATATATATATATAGATATATATATATATATATATATATATATATCGACGACGCGGCATATGTAAGAATAAGATTAGGGGTCGTATTCAAAGATTTGGCTTTTGAGGTGGTTACCAGGTGGCGGCGATCCTGTTTTTCAGACTTCTAATGGCATCACTGATGACAGACGGTGGGTATTGTTGTCGTGTTAGGTCATTAGTTAGTTGTTGACAGTTAGAGGCAAAATCAGCTGGGTCAGAGCATATCCTTCCAAAACGCAGACACTACCTTCGTATGTAAAGGATACAAACCATTTTCTGGCTGATATTATGGATATAGTTATACCGGAAGATAGCCTGCTAATCACTGTCGACGTCGCCTCGCTGTATACTAATATTCCACACACGGACGCCATCCGATCTGTCATCCATGCGTACGATGATGCTTCCTGAGAGAATTCAATTGATGGTGAAACTCTCGGCGTGCTTTTAAAGCTTGTCTTGAAGCTGAACAACTTTGAGTTCGACAATAAGCACTGTGTGCAAATCGACGGGACCTCGATGGTAACAAAAATAGGACCCAACTATGCTAATATTTCCATGGGCACATTGGAGTCCGAATTTTTAAGCAAAGCACAGCTTCAGCCTCTCTTCTATCGAATCTTCATTGACGATATTTTTCTCATTTGGTGCCATGGGGAAGAGGAACTTCTAAAATTTATAACCGCTTTCAACAACGCCCACGAGCACTTTTTTTTCTCCCACTCATATTCTACATCTGCCATTATTTTCTCGATGTTTCAGTGAGAATATCAGACAACAAGCTTGTGAGCTCAGTGTACAGGAAGCCAATAGACCGACATCAATACTTGCATTTCAAAAGCCACCCCGTTAAACACCGTAAAGTCGGCATACCATACAGTCAGTCTCTGCGTTTCAGAAGGATATGCTCCGACCCAGCTGATTTTGCCTCTAACTGTCAACAACTACCTCATGACCTAACACGACAACAATACCCACCATCTGTCATCAGTGATGCCATTAGGAGGTCTGATAAACAGGACAGCCGCCACCTGATAACGAACTCAAAAGCCAAATCTTTGAATACGACCCCCAACCTTATTTTAACATATGCCGCTTCGTCCTCCAACCTAAGCGGCATACTCGGAAAACACCACAACATTTTACTTCAAAGCGGAAGGTTGCGAAGTGCTTTCCGTGAGCCTCCCCGCCTCGTGTACCGACGTGCGAGGAACATCACAGATATTGTAACGTCATCTAAGGTCAACACCCCCCGTTTCAGAGGCAGCGGACCCTGCAATGAGCCTAGGTGCAAACTGTGCCCCATGATGACCAAAGCCTCGGTCGCCCCCAGCACCACCTCTTCATTCTCTCTCCAGATAAGAGGAAACTTTGACACTGACAGCGCAAACATTATCTACCTTCTTGAATGCACCATTTGCCACGCCCAGTACGTTGGTCAAACTGAGATTCTATTTAGAATGAGGGACCTTCACCCACTCATCCGCGGGTGTTTTCGATAGCGTAGCCATCCTTCAGTCTCCGCGGTGGTGTCCTGTAAAAGGCGTACTTTTCTCCGCTTGGCCGCAGCTACCTGCTTGTTGTACCTGCAGTACTTCGTAACGAGGTTCTGCAGGCTTGCCACGATGAGCCGACGGCGGGTCACCTCGGGGTCACCCGTACCCTGACTAGGATCCAGCAGTCATACTACTGGCCAAAACTTTCTGTAGCCGTGCGGCGTTACGTGCGCACGTGCCGTGAATGTCAACGACGGAAAGCGCCACCACTCCGGCTAGCGGGTCTCCTGCACCTAGTCCAAATCCCCGAGAAGACGTTTGAACTGGTCGGGATGGACCTATTGGGACCATTTCCGACGTCGTCCGCGGGAAACAAGTTAATTGTAGTCGCTACCGACTACCTCACTCGGTATGCTGAAACAAAAGCCATCCATAGATCAACTGCATTCCAGGTTGCCAAGTGTTTCATTGAAAACATTGCTCTCCGGCATGGTGCCCAAGCCATTGTTATTACGGACAGAGACAAAGCATTTACTGCTGGGCTTGTCGACGCAGTAATGCAACTCAGCGGTAGAGCACATCGGACCTCAACAGCGTACCACCCGCAGACAAACGGGTTTACTGAGCGGATCAACAAAACAATAGCCGATATGCTGAGTATGTACACCGACGCCGAGCACAACACCTGGGACGCCGTATTGCCATACGTGTCATTCGCTTAGAATACAGCGCAACAAGACACGACCCGGATGACGCCGTTCTTCCTCCTTTACGGCCGTCCCGTGACCACTATGTTGGAAGCAACGCTACGTCACGACACCAGCAACGACAACATGCAGCTAAATGAGTTTACGGAACGAGTGGAAGAGGCGCGTCAACTGGTGCGCTTACGTACAAGGCAGCAACAGCGGTACGACACGCACCGCTACAACCTCCGTCACAGGACTGTCGTTTTCATACCCGGCAAACGAGTCTGGGTATGCGCTCCTGTTCGACTTGGAGGACTCACTAGCAAGCTCCTCAAACGCTACTTTGGCCCCTATAGAGTTTTGCGCCAACTTAGTGACGTAAGCTATGAGGTTGTGGACGACGGAATCGTTTCTCAACACCGGCGTAACCGCCGCCCTGACGTCGTTCATGTCGTGCGTATGAAGTCCTACCTGCTACATTGAGGAACAATGCCTCGAGCGCATTCATTTTTTTTCCAGAGCTTTGCACGCATCGGGACGATGCTCTCTCGACGAGGGGAAAAATGTCACGTGGATATTTATCAAGCAGCGATCCCCTGTTTGCGGTATACGTGATCGCCGTGCAGTGTTCAATCCGCAGCGAGTGTTACGTTCCCTCTCCTTGCCAGCCAGGTGTTCCAAGACGACGACGCAAGTGTGTGGGTCCACCGCTCGCGGGCAGAACGATTCAGCCATCTTCGCTGAGACTCGCTGTGCTGCCTGTATGTACTCTTCGGTGTAGCGCTACGCCTAATAAATATGTACATCTCCATCCTGCTGTTTACGCCTCCGTCTACGAAGACGCAACAATACTTTGGTTTAACTCTATGTAAAATACTTGCCTCTAAAATATTACCTTACGGAGAGGCAATTTCATTTTATTTGATGTTTTTGTTTCACATAGTATCAGTATCAAACAGGATTTGGGGATTTTTAATTTTTTGTTTAAGTTTGATTTTTTTCTTATTTTTTATTTTTTATAGATTTACCAATATAAATAATTCGTTTATTCATATATTTGTTGATTTATGCACCGCTCTTGTTATTAGGCTGAGGCTACCTTGGCCATAGAAATTATTTCAAAAGATACGTCAGCGAATCAAACGTAAAAAAACTTACTTGCTTGTATACATTAAACATACTGTAACGTGTGGTTTACATTCTTCACTAAAATGCCACTACTCTTTTCCAGATGAACACCATCACAAATGTTATTTGCATGCGAAACAAAGCGGGACACGGGGACCGAATGGAAGCGCATGCAGGAACTCTTTTAGGAAAATTTGTCCGACCATAATTCGATCTTCAGGCCATCCAAACCCTTGTGACTGAGAGTTCAAGAACGCGCCAGTATTCGTTTCGATAGTATCAGCCCATGTATGTTGCTACGGCACTAACCACTTACAGAAAAGTGTCCTAAAACATTTTTTTTGTTAATATTGAACGCTTTTTTTTTGTTCACAAGCGAATAAAGTTCTGAATTACCCAGACAGTTTTATGAACACTGGCTTCCGAATTCGTATGCGTAATTATTTAAATTGCCTGTTATTTCTTTTTCAAACGTGAGTAGTGGTTGTTTTTATGTGCATATGGAGTTGCGTGCATATCAACTTGCACATACGGGCATGTTTACGCAATATCAAAAATCTGCCTTAGAAGTGACACAAACATGTCAAAGCATTTCTGTGACCATTTAGGATTTTATTGTAATAATGAGAGAAATTTGCCGGTACCAGACAATTCCCACCGGATTAAACTATCGAATCCACGTATTGATGGAATTACAGAATGAGGCTTGGGGTGCGGCCTGACACCGGCCACCATTGCCGGTAACGCACCCCTCACCAGCAGAGCAGGATTGCCCACCCTGGCATAGTAAGGGCCAGACCTTCCCATAAATACGCCAATTACCCTACGGCCCTCAGTCTACAGTGGCTGCGAAGCAACTGACCACGGCGGTGGTCAGACCTGTGACGCAGCAGAGGGTGCTAAGAATCCCTGGACCCTGAAAGGGCGCCTTTGGAATCTGAACCTGCCAACATTTACAAGAGAACTTTATCTACCAAAGCGAGTCTAGAGGTCTTGTACGAGGAATTAAAGGGCATTAAATGGGGTATCATAGGGCTTAGTGATGTTGAAAGACAGCTGAGGCCTTTACGATGCTGAAAAATAGACACGTCCTATGTTACCGTGGTCTAGTGGACAGAAGAAAACTGGGAGTGGGATTTCTAGTCAATAAAAGCATTCCTGGCAACAAAGAAGAATACTACAGCATTAACGAAATGGTAGCATGTCTTGTAATTAGGCTCAATAAGAGGTACGAACTCAAGGTGGTACAGTGCCACGCTCCCACATCCAGCCACGACGACCAGGTAGTAGAAAGCTTCCATGAAGATGTAAAATGGGCAATGGGAAAAAAGAAAAAAGAACTAAAAGCGGAAAGCATTCACCACCATAGCATTTCCTGACTATCGGATGGTAAGGCCTCGATGTCCCCTGCGGACCGGACTGTGAAACGGTGACGCATGTACCATATGACAATGGTACAGTCTGGTAGTGAGATTGCAGGTAGCAAGGCACTGGCGGAATCGCGTTCAATGTATGGAGACCAGGAGCAAGGACAGCCTGATGTCGCTAAGAACCTTGTCCAGGACGAGTGTGCAAGGTGCTTGAGCCAGACAGTGGTGTCTCCGCGCTGAGTTCATTGGATAAGGTGTCTGCGAAATATCAAAATACATGTAGCCAGAATGATTTGAAATGAAATGAACTAACAGTTGTTGTTGGCTCCGTGAACTTTCCTTGAGAGGGAGATTCGTGACTGGACAACGGGTACCGCAGGGATTTGTCCAGTGTCCGCGGCACGTACAGCAACTTGTAGAGGGCGCCGAGGGGAAGTGTCATTTACCTTCCAAAGCCGGTGGCAAGTGTGGAGATCAGTGGCGCCCCCTGCACTACCGTTTAAAAACCAGTGTTTTTTTGCGGTTCGCGTAACAAAACAAAAGCCTTATAGGGTGCTGTGCCACCGGATGGTGACAAGCATCTAGTTACCAGTGCTGTTGATGGTTTTACTATGGTGTACGTGTAATTATCTTGTGTTTTTGCTCATCTTGTTTATGTTCATATTTCTTTTTTGTTGTAGATGCAATAAAGCATTACTGCTATTTGTTACTTCGCATACTGTACGTAAATAGTCTACATGTACGTAGAAAAACGTAGATAGTGTTTTCTCTACACAAGTTTGTAACTTGTGTTTAATGCCTAGTTGTCCGTAGCATAGTCTAAAGTTTGTATGGCATACCTCTTCTGTTAGTTCACATTATTAAGTAATTAGAATTTGATTAAACTTTCATACGCTTGCTGCTATTGCCTTGTAACTGTTTCCCAGTGATTTGTCAAGCTGCTGGGGTAGCGTTTACTTAGAAAACCACAGTAGTCTTTGTGCAATAAAAACGGAATCGAGCTGAACTGAACTAAATGGATGTATCGGAAGCGCTTGAAAAAATGGTGTTTTGTGTTATAGTCAAGTTCGTTTTGAGTGAACGTGGGGTACCTGGCATTGCACAAATGAGTGTTTATCAATCCCGCAGCCATTCCAATCCGCACGTGAAATTGGAAGCCGGCCTTCAAAAAAGAAAGTGACGATTCAAGTCTGCACGAGACCCGAGCATACGGCCAGGCTCGAGGGAGCACGACGATTCGCTGTGATCCGTGTAACAAATAGGAAGCAAAGAAGATTCTTTAGAAAGTTGACAGCTACTTCCTGTATCGTCAAGCACGCCGAGACAGGGCGAGTTTTGAAAAAATACAAGTGTAATATTGTATGAGCAGTATCAGACGGACCTGCCGATGTTAGTGTATGGTTTCCGTTTATAACTGGCACAAGTGGCTCCTCTTCAGCACTATTTTCTGCATTCATTTTCTCGAGCTACGGATGAAACAGCCCAAATGAGTTACTCGCGGATTTAATGAGCTATTTTAAACAATGCCGTGTTCAGGAACGCATGTGACTGAGAAAGATTGTGAATTTGTAGATCAACGCAAATCTGACCATTTTTATCATGATGGTATGCAGGAAAATATTGGTGTACTTTTCCCAAACACTTTGCGGAAGTTGGTTTCTATTGTTCAGTGGCTAAGGCGTTGCGCTGCTGAGCACGAGGTCGCGGGTTCGATTCCCAGCCACGGCGGCCGTTTTTCTGATGGAGGCGAAAAGCAAAAACACCCGTGTGTACGAGATTTCGGCGCACGTTAAGGATCCCCAGGTGGTCAAAATTATTCCGGAGCCCTCCACTACGGCGCACCTCATCGCCTTCGTTGCGTTGGCGCGTTAAACCCTACAATCACGTTGGTTTCTATTATTATTACTGCATGCCTTATGATCATTATCTTCATGTAATGCGGGGAAATAGTGATGTAATTTTTGTGAAACCCATTGCGTAATTTGGTTTCTATTATCATCAATGCATGCCTTATGATCATTATCTTCTTGTGATGCAGTGAAATGGTGATGTAATCTTTGTGAAACCCATCGCGTAAGTTGATTTCCTGCTACGCATTTTTTTTTCAGACAAACGATGCCATCAGTTATTCATGCAAGCTTTAATAGAAAATGTCAACTCGCAAACAATACAGACATTGAAAAAATATGGGCCAGGAAGCAGTTTGTCACCATTATTGTAACATGAAGGAAAAAAGGAAGAGGGGAAGAAGCAACCACACTAAGTCGTTTTTAAATAATTGAACATACACGGTGAAAACTTTATGACAATCAGTGCGAAAGCGGCTTTACTCCTTCCAAACAAGAAAACGCATGCACTGCCTCACCCACATTGGTTGGTAAAGCCACTATGCGTTACAGAAGTGGTTTTAACCCGCAACAATATTAGAACGTTGCAACGAAGGGGGGTAATTACAGATAGTATTTACAATAATAAACGTGATAGGAAAAGCAGACGAGGCAGCTGCAATTTCCCAGGTACTGCATGCACACCAACACCAGCAAGCGTTTTCATCTTCCTCCTCTAGCCAATTGGTCCGCTTACACAAGAGGACGCATACCCGCAGGCCAGGGTTAGCCACTGGTTCAGTTTATAACAAGTCCACGGAACGATCCCGTGACAATATTTACTGGCAACTAACCGACCATCACCGCTGCTCGTTCGCTTATACCCTGAGTGCAATCGTTCATAGGTTCTACCTTATTACTTTGATTCTTAAAAACAACCCAGATCCACTCATTGATTCTGTCATTGGTGTTGTCGCCTACAGCCTCTAACATTTCGTTGACAGCCCCGTTCGTAATATTTCTTCTAGCTTCGATTCATTCATTTGGTTTCGTTTTCCGTTTCGTTTGGGTACTACAAAAATTGAAACTTTTAATAACTGCTTGCTTGTTACCCATGATGTTTTGTGACTTACATCCACATTGCTCAGGCAGATGGAATCACTGTGAGAGCAACTCCGTGAAAAGTCAATTTTTCAAACCGCTATTCAATTTGTAGATGTTCAAACTTTTCATGATGTTACCCTTCTACTTAAACGGTTTTCGTTTGAGGGAATTACCTACGTGCAAGTCATCAGGGCTTTAACCGGAACTGCGTAAATTGGGCCTATATATGCTATTATTCTTGTGGGATGTCTGAATGAGAACATCCTAGAGATTGAAAATCAAAAACCACTACTACACACAGTATATATTATTCCTAAGCAAAATATCGCAGCTCGATAAGCCGCAACATTTCAGTTAATTTGAGGCTGTTAACCGAGCTCCGCCTACTATTGTTATTTCACCTTCCCACTCTAGGCGCAGTGTATATTTTCTCAATATAACAAAAGGGTTTCCCAGTGCAGGCTCTTGACGAAACCGTAAGGCAAACTGGTATATAAGGCAGCTTTTTTATTTGAAGAGCAGCCATGCCGCGCGGCGCCACACAGAAACACCTTATAGCCAACGTCGCTCTTTCAAACAAATATGTAGAAGGAAATTTTATATAGCTTCAAACAGGCAAGATTTGAAAGTTGCATTGTCGGGAAAAATAACCATAGTGGATAATTTACGCCGATAATTCACAGAGAACTAGTGTCGCGCCAAAAACTTTTCGCAAAATAGCCCCTTGCCTTAATTCGCAAGCAAACCTTTTCATATACCGGGTCTCGGCTGCAAAGCTTTGGACCAGCTCAGAAAGTATTAAAAACTGTTTATACCAAAAAATGGCTAAAAAATGAACTTCCAATGCACCCACCCATTTCTTCAACACGCAATCAACCCCGTGGAAACTTTCTCACTAATTCAAACAGCACCCTAGCACGAACTACCAGTAACGTGACCTGCAATAAACTATTATTTGTTGATTGACTGTGTGGTTTAACCAGTCATGGGAACGTTACAGAAAAAAAGTAACAGTGTTACAATACAGTTACCTAACCCAAATCAGTAACTCTGTTACAGTTACAGTTACGAAGTTTCCAAAAGTAAGTACTTACAGTTACAGTTACTGTAAAAAAGTACCGTCGTTACTTTTCCGTTCCTGTATGCAACTACTCATTAGATACGATTTAGCTTAATAAATAGTAACGTACGAATGCATGGGGGCCAAGGCAGCGGTTGCACTTGCTGTTTGTCGACAAAAATGGCTGCCAAACGTTTAGAAAAAGTACGAAGACTGAGGCCGAACTTATATATACCTAGCTTGAGCACAAACAGAAAAAACAATCAATTTTAACTAAATTTATTTTCACCGACATTGTTGTCGCTTGAATGCCTTGCATAGTGAGGGAGAAGGGAAAAAGGGGATGGGGGTGGCGGATCGCCGGAACGCCCTTCGGAGGAAAAGGGAAATGGATGTGGGAGTACTTCGGCAGCCGAGGTGTTTCTGTAAGATACTAAAAATAAAGCGCTGCGTTTACCTTTTATTTTATTCTTGTCGTCGGAAACGGAGACCAATTGGAGGTATTGCCGAAACGACGTTTGTCCGTAGGCCCTTGGAGTCGTTCTCCCACCTAACCCCAAGCCAACCCCCCCGCTGGAATGAGCCAAGGTTATTTCCACAGGGAATAGAAAAAGAACTGGATTCTTTACTGTTTTTTTCGGCGCCCCCTATCTTCACAAAGGTTATTTTTGGCGCCACGACCGGGAAACACTGTTTTTCCAGTCCCAGCCTTTCACAGCAACCACTTCCCCGATCCAAGAGCCCACACTCTATGTTTGCTTTGAGGCGTAGGCCGAACGAAGATCGCCCAAGTATTCTTTGCGCCCAATATTCAGACACATATGTAGCTACAGTATTCATTTCTGCCCCAGCTCTGGAAATGAAGTCGTGAGGCTTTCCAAGAACATTTCCTCGTGCAGCGGCAGTGTGGTCAGGCGTCTGCCGGCCAAGATGCTGGGTGGTGTGTTGGGGTCGTCGTATGTGTGAAAAGGCGTAGAATTATTTACTTCCTCGACCTTGTTTGGGCACTTTTGGCAGCTAGACAAAGCCTCTGGACCAGGGGTACCAAACACGTGGTTCCAAACACGGCCAGACGTCTCAAAAGCGCACATTGGTCGCAAGCAACTGCGACTTGATAATTGAACACTCTACAGTGCGCACAGGGCTGGACTAGCGAGGGGACACCGAGAGACTCCCCGCGGCGTTTATGACCCCCCCATACGGGGCTGCCCGTCGCTAAGGAGAAGGTGACGCATTGACTGAGGTTTTCCAGGCTTCCGCGAAAGTGCAAAGGCTTCAGTGTGTTGTGCGGTGTTTGTGAATGTTTCTTTTTTTCTGTTCGCCTTGGTGTCAAACACTTTTACCGCGCGGCAGATGTGGCGAAAATGATGCAGGCGCGCATCGTACGCTTAGTTCTGGTGTCAACATGCGTCCACGTGCACTTAGCCACGTGTTTCAGCGGTATTTATGGTCTGGGTGAGAGCGACATCACGCTGCTGATGGAAATACTGCAGCTCATACCTAAAAATTTCCGGCCCTTAGCTGACCGCGTGGGACACCACGCACACGTGTACGCCTAAACATTTCTAGTCCAGCTGTTTTTCGTCCATGCGAAGGGAGTGAGCTTGCATACATGAAGTAGGTGAAGGCTCTGCAGAAGAAAGTCCGAAAACGTTGTAAGCGCGAACTGTACATCGGCAGTTAACGAGTGTTGTTGTTGGATAATTTTTATAGAAATGAAGTAACTGCAACGGTTTTTCTTGTTGCAGATACTCTAATAAAAAGTAAAAGTGTTACAGTTACAAGTTCCTCTAACTTAAAAGTAACTAGTTACAGTTACAAGTTACTGAAAAAAGGAACTACTTAATGGTAACACCCTACTAGTTACTATTTACTGCCCAAGAGTGGGTTTAACACGCAATGCTACACAGCCGATGAGGCGCGCCGTACGGGCGGTGTCCGGGTTTTTGTACCACCTGGGAATCTCTACGTGCTCCGAAATCTTGAATACTTGGGGCCTTGTTGCTTCCGCCTCGATCACATAATCTACGCCCCTGGGTGGTTAAACGAAAATTTAAGCATGCCCGCCACTGACCGCCACACAGCGCCCCGCCAGAACAGCGTCATACAAATATCCGAATATAAAACATAACTTAATTTTGATACTGACAACATTCCCTACATTTCGAAATGCACCTTTTGCTACCGGCAGTTCGACATCCAAACTTACCTTTCGCCTGCGAAATGTCTTCCATATTTATGTCTGAAAGCATGTGAACGCTTCCGGTCGTTCTTTCGAGCTGAATATGACAAGTTTCGCAATGCGGCTCCTAAACCATCACAAAAGCAAGTTGTGGCTGCCTTATCCTAAATATAACGGTTAGTCACTGCCGTTTACCACTGTCTTGCGGTGGAGAAGAACGCACAGTTTTTGAGCGAGCGGACGTTTGTTGAGTGAAGTTGTACTAATCAAAGCACTATACTATACAATGTTCTATATTATACAATGTACTATACTATACACTTCTGTTTCCTTCTCTGGTTAAAAAACATTCATCCAAATCAAGAAGACGTTTCGAATAAAAATAAAGATTTAAAAAAATACCCTGACAAAACACGCTTTCCTATCAAAACAAGGGTTCAAATGGAGCACGCAGTAGGGGCAAGAGCTGCTTGGTCCGTTTAAAAGCATTAGGAGCAAAGGATCCCTGCTCCGCCTAGCATCGGCACAAAACGCAAGTAAACAAAAAAGTTAGTGCCTGTCCACCCTGTGAAGAAGGATGACCTGCAAAGCTGGACGCAGGACGCGGAGTGCACGGAACAAAACACGTTTGTCGTAATTTCCGATGGAGCTTAATTGTTAGCCAATTAACCAATTAGCCTCTGCAGGTTCCAAGGTTTGTTCTTGCAGATAAACATGAAGCTGCCTATGCCCCCCCCCTCCCCCACGTCGTTAGCGTCTGACTGTTTGTGTAAGGCCGGGATCAGACGATTGCCGCAACTGTCGTAATGAAATTAAAGTATGACGTCATTTGACGTCTCAGCACACCTAACTGCGTGAAATGGCGTTTTTTACGTCCATGGACCACGATACGGCTTTTGCGTCAGTAGTGTAAACACTGCCTAGCACAAAAACCCAATCCGCTCTACCCCAAGGACTCAGGACAGGTCCAATTTGGCCTTGGAACTTCTGCGTTTAGATCTCGCACTGGCACTACGGACACACCATCTATCAATACGGGCATAAAACCTATAGCTGCGCGTACACGCCCCTTCCCCCTTTTTCTTCCCACTATTCTCCGCTACAAACCTGCGCACGCATAAGCGGGCAAACGGTGATGTGCGCGTGCGTAGAAGTGCCAGACGCGGTCGAAAACATCCCCTGGAAGACCTCTCAAGAAGTGTTATTTGGCAAGCAGCCGGTCTTATAAGCGGGCACGTAGCTGTTCATTTGGGAGAGATTCGCTGCTACTCGACGAGCTGAACATGAGGCTGTAACGGCGGCACCAACAGCTTTCCGTTGTTTTTGCGCCCATTCGCGTTTGTGTTCGGGGCAACGCTTCAATCTTTGCTCTTCTTCCTCAAAAAAACGGCATGCATCTATCCCATAACTATTTCAAACAAGGAAACCCTCGAGCCCTATTCTCGCGTACAAACATGTGGCTATCCGTTTTCCTTCCTCTCGTATGCAAATTACTGTTTGTGTAAGATGTCTGTAAAACACATCAACCCACACCCTAACCACTCAATTAAGGACGACTGCTGACTAACCGCATTGAGCCATGTAATTTCCACATCTAAATCTAACGCCAGTACAACCGCCATTCCATCGGTAGCGACATGAGGCCCAGCTGTGCATGCACGCGTCGTTTTCCTACCCGTCAACCGTGCACGCATAAAGAGGCAACTGGTGATGGTGCATTTTTACGCGTGAATGGCACCCGCGAAAATGTCAGTTCCAAGGATTTCCAAGCTGAAACAAAACATGGGCTCAAGCCGGCTTTTCAACTGAGTAAGTTTCTCTTCCACCAGAAAGGATTCGTAGCTACTTGGCGAAGTAGAATTTCAGCGGAAATGGCGACTGCAGGTTTCCGTAAAATTAGGGGGAAGCCTTTGCCAGCCGTTAACTGTGCTTGGCGGGAGCAGCGTCTTTTAATGTACGCGTAACCGAGGGAGCGAACGCAGCAGCACCGAAATAAAGAAAACGGAGAGGCGTGTCTAGCGAGGGGTGAGATGGAGTACGACACCTGCGGCTACGGTGCAATCTCTCCCACTGCCTTTCTCTTACACATATTTCTTGCATCGCCACCGAGAAGCCCCCTCTTCCTGGCACTTTCCCCAGATGCTGTTCATTCTCCGCTCTTCCGAACCACGGGATGTTTGCGCGGGAGGTTCAAACAAGATATGCAACAAAACAAACGCTTGGTGCTTCCTTGTGCGGGGCTAATCCGAACCAGGTGATATTTGCGCTGTAGGTTCAAACACAATTTGCAACATGCTGGCATGCGGCGGCGGCGCACTGATAGGTAGCAACAGGGTAGCCTGCGCCGCCGCGCACGCATGCCCCGTGAACCGCGAAGCCGTACGTTTGCTTATCACGCCAACGCTTCATGCGACGCAGCAAAAATGCGCCGTGACCGAGAATACTGCAGCTCGCGCTGCGAGCAAATTTTGTATTAGGGAGTGTAGTAATCGTCAGTGCATTTTTTACCCCCAACCGTGCTTCTGTTTTGATAACCCAACGCCGCCTGTATAAACATTGCCTAACGCGTGAGCGAAAAATGGCCAAACAGCCACTCTCCTGTTGCTCTCTCCTACCCTTCCCCGCTTTGTAGCCTTCCAGCGTGCTTTCGTGTCCGCCAGCCAGCGCCGCTTCTCGGAAACTCTGCAAAATAGTGGAAAGTTTGTTTAGCGTTCCCGAGGCGGCGCTCCTAAGCCTTCTTGTTTTTCACCATGCCTGTCTTTCTTGGTCTGTCACTGATAAAACTTCCGTTGTCACGAAGCAAAATCCCATTCGCTGCCGCAGGCCGATGCCGGCTTTGCGCGCTTATCTACTCGGATCACAGGCCCTGAAGTTTTCTGACTGGGGCATCCCCCCTCTATCCCCTCCACATTTAGGTATTGGTTTGACCCCCCTGTTCGCACTCCGCATCGGTACGCACTTCTAAAATTGAGGACTGTACTGTAGAATGACCCGGACAGCGTGGCGGGATCGCAGCTGCTTATCCTTTTGTTTCCTATAATTTTCACAAGTTTACAAGCACGTGATATTATTGGAAAGTAATCGTAGAAGTGAGCGCCTGAACAAAAAACGTGCACGTAATTTTTCTTCTCTAAATACTCCAGAAAGAAAAATATTAGTAAAATAATGGATGCCCCATCCGAAAATATCGTTCTTCTGTTAGCTATATGTCTACCCGACAATCAGTATGTTCTTAGACTATTTCAGTCCGCCTCCGTCTTTATCTTTGGAAAAATGCAGCAAGGATGAAGCGAGCGACACGTTGAACGAGATCCCCAGTGCGCCACAGAACTAGCGCCCCGTCACGGCTAAGATGTAAGCGAAACGGCCCTTGAAGCCAAACAGGCAAGCTGACAGACACACGTCGTAGAAGTGGGTGCAGCGTTCGCGACTCGCGAGCAGTGACGTAAGGCGAGATGTCCGCCGGCACGCGCCACATAGCGGATCAGTGCCTGAACTAAGCGTCCCTACCCTTCCCATTGAAAAGCGCGCGACGCGTCAGGCAATGTTAATACAGGCGGCGTTGGATAACCGCACTACCGCTGTTAGCTCCGGACTGCGCAACTTGCGAAAGGGTTATCGGTGGAGGCGAGGGGCAAAATAGTACTGAAAGAGGGGTCAGCTGTGGTGAGCAGCAGCACCAGAGTGGCGCCGAGTAAATCCATGACACTGGAAAGAAAAGTGGGGGGTTACACATGTACTCCTTTGCAGTAAAACAACATAATTTGGGCGAGGTCGTTCAGGTGCATTATAAGGCAATGCCCGAAAGAATACACAGACACAAATGAAAACATGCGTCTCAAGTTGATTCCTGCTGTCTGCATTCTTGTCTTTTTAAGAGGTGTTGTTGAATGAAACAGAGCAGTAGGGAACGTTCGCCGCATAACCTCCTTCGTAGACGCATTGGCCAAACTATAACAGTAAGAGCACTCAGACTAGCTGCGGACGAGGTATATAGTCTTGGACTGCGTGTGTCATAGGAAACCACTACAGTGACAGTAAACTTTTTATTAGGCGGCGTTCCGTAAATCTGATCGAACAGGGTCACCTGCGCACTTTCTTGCTTATTTTTTGTGCATGACTGCGCTATAAGTACTTGTCCTCACATCTTCGGTTTTATGTCGCCCGACGCAAATACCTCAATAAAGAGCGTCACGTTCCGGCAATAGATTATCACACTCGTTTACTTGGGTTACGACTTGGTTATTTGATGATCTTCCTTGTTCAGGAGTTCGCTTAGCGTATTTATATTGGTTGGTTCACCCTGTTTCTTTGGTCATTGGTGTCGCTGCAGGGCAACACATTGAGCGCGGGCACAAGAGTAGAAAAACTTCTATAGCCTGTTAAAAAACTTCCGGAGGTGCTACATGCAGCATTACTTGTTGAGTGTAAAATTTGCTTTTTTGGTGCTGTCACTTGAAAGAGCGGAAGTGTATTCGCATCAAGCGATGTTATCTGTTGCTATGACAATCCACGTGTTTCCGGCTTGTAATGCTTTAGCGCAATTTACAGACTGCTGAAATGCCTTTTGTCGTCAAATGCCTTTTTACCAGTCATAAAACGCCGTCTAGGTAGCAGCTAAGCCTGCGTAGGCCTTTCAACAAGGTGTCAACAATTCTTTGGAAAATCCCTGGTGCGGAAGAAATTCCAAGTTCGAGTGTATTCACAGCAAACAATCCCGTTTGTGGGTTGAACAGGACGTATGTTTTAGCGACTCCGAGATGAACACTTGCTGAATGGCCCAGTTTAGGTCAATCTTCAAAAAAGGCGTACCTCCGGACAAGGCTGCCAACAGTTCATCCACCCTCGGTAAAGTATAGCGATCGACACCAAGGTGCGGGTTAACGGTTGTCTTGTAGTCACCGCAAATCCGTATGCTACCAACTTGCTTGAATAGTGGTACTGCTGGAGTAGCATATTCTGATATCGTAACAGGCGATATATTTCCCAGTTTTTTTTTTATTTTAACTAGTTCAGCGTCGACAGCTTTTGGCCATGTGAATGGACAATTTCTGGCCTTTAGGAATCTCGGCTTTATATCAGGTTACGAAAAAAGGCCGGCTCGCTCTTCCGTTATCGTTCTTAACTCAATTTTGGAAAGGGAATGGTACTTTAACAGCACTACGTTGATCCATTTTTATGCCGATATAAGAAAACGTGTCCGACCTAGCAATGTTTTCCAGGTTCCGAATTTTCGCCCACTACAGCCAGACGGCTTGCAGCCACTCCCGACTCATTAAAGGGGTTCCCTTGTGGTCCACAACCTAGACCGACAGACTTGCAGAATGGTCACTGTTGCTGCAAGTGGATCAAAGAGATTCCTTAAGGTGGAACCGGTGCTGCTGTGAAGGTAGTAAAAATAACTGTGGTGGGCTCCAATACCGACGAGACGAGGAATAGAGCTGACAGAACTGCGTCGGTGACATGACGGAAACGGCCACTCCCGTGTTCACCAAAACGCCGTTGATGGTCAAATGTACGGTGACAGGGTGGTGCCAACCCGCGGACACGCCAATGAGACAAAGTGTCGCCACATGCCTCGGCACAACCGCCACGTCTTCACCCTCCTCTTTACGTGCTTTTTCTTGTAACAAGTTTTAAACCACTCCGGCAGGCTCTTTCTTTCTTTGCCCTGTTTGCCAGAGTTGAAACACGCTGCGTCCAAATGAGGGCCACTACACTGCTGTGTATCGGCGAGCCACAGCAAAAACAGCCTTTACCTTCCTTCAGCTAATGTGCTTGCACTTGGTGGACGTCACCGACTGTGGCATCGCTGCCGCATTCATCCGCAGCAGTCATTTTTGCTGCTTGCATGCCACGAGCTGGCTCCACCGCTTTCTTGAACGTAAGCTGGCTTTCCTCACTGCAAAGCACTCGCTCAATGTCTTCTCGTAGCAAGCCACCCACGAAGCGGTCTCTAAGCGACTCGCCAAGGGCGGTTTCGAAATTGCACGTTTACCACAGTTTATACAGCTCCGCAACAAAATCACATATGAACACAACTTCTCTTTTGCCTGCTCAGATTGGCCTTTTAACTTTGCCATATCTTTATTTCCGGATGGCTTCGGGGACACCATATTTATCATCATCATCACCAGTCTATCTACGCCCACTTAGGGGCAAATGCCTCTCCCAATAATCTCCAATTACCCCGGTCCTGTGCAAACTCCGGCCAATTTATTCCCGCAAACTTCTTGAAGTTGTAGCGCCCTCTGGTTGGCGCTCTTAGCCGGCGCCTTGGCGCCGGCTTGAAAAGACGAGAATAAAGAGACGAACGGCGCGTGCTTGGTGCGCCAGCACGGCACGGGCATTTCGATTCCGAAAGCCTGCCAAGCTGGTACTTTCTCTCTTGCGCTGCGCTGCGACCCCGCGGTTCCCGACAGTGGTCACTCCGGACTAAGACATGACCGACCCCAGCAACCTCGCGCCCTCGGGCCCTCTTTTGCCTGACGTTTCCTCGCGGCCGCCGGACGTCGCAGTCATACAGCTCCGTCTGCCCACCTTCGTGCGCAAGAACCCACACGTCTGGTTTGCCCAGGTCAAAGCCGTCTTCGATCTGCACCGCTTCACCTTGGAGAGTACTCCGTTTCGCCACTTGCTTTGCAACCTGCCTCCGAAGGTGGCTGATGAAGTGGCAGACGTCATCGGTGCACCTTTGAACGATGCTCCGTACCAGCGGCTCAAGCAGAGTATTCTGGACCGAACCACGGCGTCTGAGAGCGCGCGCCTCCGGCACCTGCTCACCCACGAAGAGCTTGGAGATCGTCGCCCTTCCCAGCTGCTCAACACCACGCGACAGCTTGTGGGCGCGAGCAACGTGGACTCCAACGGTGCACTTTTAAAAGAACTCTTTCTGCAGCGCTTGGCACAGTCCACTCGCATCGTTTTAGCTGCTGCAGGGGACTTGACCCTCTACCGCGCCCCCGAGCTTGCTGATAATGTTCACGACGCGACTTCTCCCTCAGTCACCCACCTAGCTTCGACAGCAGAGTCATCGGCCGTTTCCCGCTTACAGACTCGGATCCATCAACTCGCCGCTTCCATTGAAGCGCTTCGGACGTCCTCTGATCGCCGATGCGGCTCCTCCCCACGTTCTAGCCACCGTTCGTCTTCCCCGGGTGGTTCTTGTTCGCGCACCCCTCGAAGCTCGGCTATGTGCTGGTACCATCGCACTTTCCAGCACCGCGCCCGTCACTGCACTTCCCCATGCAGCTGGTCGGGAAACGCGCCGCGAGATCACTAATGGCGGCAAGTGACCTCG
This sequence comes from Haemaphysalis longicornis, assembly GCF_048455015.1. NCBI lineage: Eukaryota > Metazoa > Arthropoda > Arachnida > Ixodida > Ixodidae > Haemaphysalis > Haemaphysalis longicornis. The sequence goes on from NW_027526407.1 coordinate 176,443,572, forward strand.
CCTTACAACCTGGCCGCCTTTTCCTGGTCATGGATCGCATTTCTGGTTTGCGCTTCCTTGTAGACACGGGTGCTGAAGTCAGTGTACTACCGGCCACCAAGGATGAGCGTACTTCTAAGTCACCTGGACCTACACTTCGTGCAGCGAACTCTACCTCTATCGCCACTTATGGTCTGCGGTCCCTCACCCTCGACCTTCGTTTGCGACGCGCCTTGCGGTGGGTCTTCGTAGTAGCCGACGTCAATCAGCCCATCCTCGGCTCCGATTTCCTCACTCACTTTGACCTAGATGTCAGCATGCGTCACCATCGTCTGATTGACAGCAAGACGCGCCTTTCCATCCTGGGCCTGGTGAATTTCTCGTGAAGCTTTATACCCCACTGCGCCGAGCTTCTGCATCCACTGACTGAGCTTCTTCGCACAACCAAGTGCTCCTCATCCGCGATTTCTTGGTCTCCCGAAGCTCAAGCCGCTTTCAACGCTGCTAAACAAGCCGTCACCGACTCGGTGCTTCTCATCCACCCGAGAACCGACGTGCCCACTCGCATCGTGATAGATGCATCCAGCGTTGCAATAGGCGCTGTTCTCCAGCAGAGAATCGACTCCGAGTGGCACCCACTGGGTTTCTTCTCTCGGAAGCTCCAACCTGCCGAGACGCGCTACAGCGTTTTTGGTCGTGAGCTGCTTGCCATTTACGCCACCATCCAGCACTTCCGGCACTTTTTGGAGGGCCAGTCCTTTCACGTTCTTACGGACCATAAGATTCTGGCGTACGTTTGCCGTACGAACTCCTCCAAGTACGTTGCACGGGAACTCCGTCAGCTCGCCTATATATCGGAATTCACGACGAACATTCGGCACATCAAAGGCACCGACAACGAGGCGGCTGACGCGCTTTCACGCTTTACCTCCATCGGCAATGCTGCATCTGCTGTGGACTGGGAATGCCTAGCTCAGGCGCAGATTCAAGACCCTGAGCTGCAAGCACTGCGGGACCACCCGGGTTCCCTTCGTCTACAACTTGTGCCTCATCCGTTCGTGCCTGGCTCACTGTCGTGTGACATGTCAGCGGCGGCGCCTCGACCCTTCGTTCTGGCTGCCTTTCGTCGTGCTGTGTTTCACTCGCTCCACGACATCTGCCACCCCAGCATCCGAGCCACGCAGCGCCTCATCACACAGCGGTACGTCTGGCCGAGCATCAACGCTGATGTCCGTAAGTGGGCCCGTTCATGCCTCGCTTGTCAGACAGCCAAGGTGACCCGCCACACGAAGACCCCAACGCAGCCTTTTTTGCCACCTAGCTGTCGCTTTGACCACGTCCATCTTGATTTGGTCGGACCATTTCCTCCCTTCCGTGACTGCCGATACATTCTCACAATGATTGACCACTTCACCCGTTGGCCCGAAGCCGTACCAATTCCGGACATCACGGCAGAAACGGTCGCAAAAGCCTTCGTTTCGACATGGGTTTGCCGTTTCGGCTGCCACGGCATTATTACCACGGATCGAGGCAGGCAGTTTGAATGCACCCTGTTCACTTCCCTCAGCCGCTTGCATGGCACTAATCACTGCCGCACCACAGCATACCATCCCTGTGCAAACGGCATCGTTGAGCGGCTCCATCGCCAGATAAAAAGTGCTCTCACTGCGCGCTTGGATAGAGAGCACTGGGTTGATCACCTGCCTGTAGTGCTTCTTGGCCTGCGTGCCGTCCATCGTCGCGACCTCGGCTGTTGCACTGCTGAACCTGTCTACGGCGCACCCCTGCGGCTTCCTGGCGATTTGTTCGTCCCTACGGCCTCCTCACCCGAGCCGCTTGAGTACCTCCAATCCCTGCAGGACTGCATGCAGCACCTGCGACCGGTCCCACCTCGGTCTTCATACCACCGCATCTTTGTGCATCCCGACCTGGCGTCTTCGACACACGTTTTCCTCAGGCAGGATGCTGTAAATGCACCTCTTACCCCCTCCTACGATGGGCCGTACCGTGTCCTTAAGAAGACCCACAAGTCCGCCACCATCGTCTTGAATGGCCGCGAAGAAGTCGTCTCGTTGGACCGCCTCAAACCGGCCTACCTCGAGACGCCACCCAACGAACTCCGCGCAGACATCGCAGGCCTAAACACTCCACTGCTCGCCCCCAAAACCAACGCCCGCAGCCTCGCCGTCGCGTCACGTTCGACATTCCGTCTGGGTGGGGGGCGTTGTAGCGCCCTCTGGTTAGCGCTCTTAGCCGGCGCCAAGGCGCCGGCTAGAAAAGACGAGAATAAAGAGACGAGCGGCGCGTGCTTGGTGCGCCAGCATGGCACGGGCAGTTCGATTCCGAAAGGCTGCCACGCTGGTACTTTCTCTCTTGCGCTGCGCTGCGACCCCGCGGTTCCCGACAAACTCATCTCCACATTTACCTTCTGCCGCCACCTGCAACGCTTTGCTTTTGTGGAAATCTGCTCTGTTACTCTCAATTACCAATGGCTAGCTTGCCTACGCATTACGTATCCTACCCACGTCCATGTCTTTGTCTTCACTTCCACTAATATGTCCTTAACACTCACTTGTTCCCTGATCCACTCGGCTCTCTTCTTGTCCGTTATAGTAAACCTATCATCCTCTGCTCCATTGCCCGCTGAGTCGTTCTCAACCTAAGTTGAGCCCTCTTAGTGACCGTCCAAGTTTCTTCCCCGTAGGTGGGTACCGGTAAGATGCAGCTGTCATACACTTTCTTCTTCAGGGACAATGGTAAGCTGCCATTCATTATCTGGGAATGTATGCCATATCCATTCCACCACATTCTAGTCTTTCTAATTATCGCTGCCTCATGGTTGGGTTCTGGGGTCCCAATTTTGCCTAAGTAGACATATCCGCTTACCACTTCTATTTTCTCCCCACATATCTCAAACCACTGTGCAGTCCCGCAGTTATTGATGTTATTGAAATGTTACTGTTTGGGGAAATGTGGTAACTCAAACATTTCTTGAGGGCTTCGAAGAACTTCGTAGAAGACTTTCCGGAGCTGTCAATCGCGTAAACAAACCGCATATCATTGGACCGATGATGCTGTAGAAAGCGTGTACTTTGTTGCTGTCACGCACCCAGTTGACAATCAGGAACGATCCAAGCCGATATTCGTACAAAATGCAATCGCTCTTGGACTCGTTTAAAGTTTCCAACTGACCAAGTAGCTTAACCAACTGCGTCGCCCAAGCATCGGATACAGTGATGAAGACAGTCCACGGGACTCGCACACTGCAATAAAGCCTAATTCACTCAGCCAATTTCGGAAACACTTGCATTACGAACTTAGGAACGACGCCTTCAAATGCTAACTTCGTGTCCTATTGTGTTGCCGTGGTTCGCGTGAATAAGCGCCCAAGTTTTCATAAGCTAGCGACGTTTATGTCCACATGTTCCTCCGTGCGTGACTGGTTGAGGTAAGAGTGGCGGCAGGTTCCGGTGCGTGCGTTTTATTCGTTTGACGCGCATGCGCCTTTCCGTCCCGTCAATAACCTGGGCGCTTTGCGGGATACCATAGGGACATTAAGAGAAAGATAGTCTCGCATATGTTGATAAATCTGTTGGACTGTGCCCAAGTTTCTATGAGAGTGTGAGGCTGCGTGTTAAGCCGGCGGCAATGTTACCAAAGAGCAGCTTCGATGAAAAGTGAAGCCATCGCATACGAACTAGACAAAAATGTATTCTGATATGGACACACTGGGAAACTAGGGACTCTCCTTAGATCACAATCAAAACACAGGCGCAACGCTGCAACAACCGCAAGTCCGAAATAGAGATTTAGCCAGGAAGGAAACCAAAACGACGCGCTCATGTCACGGACCGTTTTTTGCTGTGAAGGGCGGGGGACGTCGATAAACAGTGTTCATATCTGTCTGGGGGCCCTTCGAATGGACCGAAAACGTGGTGCCACTTGGGGCAGAAGCCCTGTGGTGGCCACCGTTTAAAATGCTCCACCTCGGCCGCGAACATCGGCCCGAAATGCCAAGGGGACAGGCACCTAGAGTGGCAGCAGCAGTGCCTCAGGAGCAGCTCCTGGGACGGTTCTCGGTGCAGCACGCCCATCGCTCACTCCGGAACCGCCTCCCCAGTATGACATTGGCCCCAGTTCCGACAGCGCTGCGTGATCACCAGCTCCGATGGCCCACTCCCCTCTTGCGCTTTTTTCGCCGCGCGTTCCAGTGGTTCTTTCACTTTAACCTCTTCTACCGCCTTTTAGCCTTCGTCGTATGGTAGTGCCCGGAGATATTAGTTATCACAGAAGTCTAATCACCGTGTTCTTGATATTTAAACTTCTCTTGTTTCGCGCCATATACAAGCAGCACGTCTTTCCTTCCTAGAAACCGTCTTTGCAAATCGTGTGTATCAAATACATGCTGCGCGAGCGCAACTTTGCTACCGAACACAGGCGCTTCTTTAGTTACGCTCTATTAAAAGAGTTAATACCGCGATAAACAGTCAACCACCACCAAGCAGCGTCGTGTGCGCGCGGTCAGAGTACTTTGGTTGAAGCGATGGCTTGTCTATGAGCGCTACTTCGGCGACAGAACTAATCGCGAATATTCATAGCAGGTTGAATAAATTCTGAGGAGGACATACAGCCTCCACCTAAATGTGCTTATGCAATGATTTCCAAAGAAGCGTCAATTTGAGCACCCTGTACTGAAGGACTCGGTCTCATGATCACCTTTCAATTTGTGGGGACTGTACATTTGCAAACATATTATTTTTTGTGTTTAGACGTCAACGTTGTGTCGGTAAGGAGATAAATGAAAAAATTATCGAATAGATAATCAGAGGCAAAATATTCTGTGAATTTTTTAGAGTGATAGCTCTACTAATCTGCATGGCATCGCAAGGACCTCCGATCTGCTGTGCAAGCGGAGCGTCGACGCTTCACATTCTCACAGCTTTACCGCAGAAGCATAATGCACCTTAACGCCAACCGGAGGCTAGTCTATCTTTCCGCGCACTTAAGCACAGAGGAATCGCGTGACTATCTGAATGCGCAACGATTTAATAGAAAAACGCTGCGCTGTATGACTTTCAAGAAACGAAGACTACAGAAACAAAATTCAAGTACGTCAATGTAGCGGAGTTCTGGCGCATTGTCCCCCAGTTATGCCACCATTCACAAGGTGGTTGGGCTGTTTATGCTTGCACTTTTCAGGCGAGTGAAAAAACACTTCAATAACCCGGTAGGCACGCCGCGCGTATGACGTAATGGTGCAAAATTTTAAACCAAGGCAAACTTACACGAAGCAAATTGTGTATTGTCTTCGCTGCCACACGTGACAACGACGTTAAAGCGTGTTAAAACTGACCCCTTTTGAAGCCACATGTACAGTTGTCAACATGGTAAATTTGAGAACATCGGCAATTTTAATTGTAGTTTTGTTAACGTAGTTGAAGATAACCACAAAGCGGCGGGCTACAACACAAAGTGGGGAGGTAAAGTATGAGGAAGCTGCAGATAATAATAATAATATAATTAATAATAATACTTTATTTTCGGCAAAAAGACAAACTGTACCAAAGTAAAGCCTACCAAAGCCTCATAGGGCTTTAACGGCAGTGCATGGCAGAGCGGACAAACATGCTACATAAAGAAATTTATTATAACAGAAATTTGTAGCTAACTAGCAAACAAACATAACACTGTTTACTGGGCAGTCAATGAGGTTAACATCACCAGAATACTGAAAGGACTTATACAATATATTGTCTTAATGCTTTCATTTTTTTATACGTAGTTCGAAAAGAGAGGTAGTTTGGAGGAAGTTGATTGAAGGCATGGGGGACATAATAAATTCGAATTCTTTTCCCGTAACTCGTGGCGCATCTAGCATCTAGGTATCAGTTACGGTTCTTTAGGGCGGAGGCAGCGCGTCGGAATGTACGGAGTCTTAAATATACTACTCCAGTAATTCTTCAATACAATGGTTTGTAGCAACAGAGAGTCGAAATTTGGAATAGATAACATGGCAAATATGTTAACATCCCTGGCAAGGTCCAGTTCGTAGGCCACATTACGCAGTAGTGAACGCAAAATAGAATCAATGCTAATTTTTCCTCGTGAGGCACAAAATACATAAACCGCGACACCATATCGCAGCACACTATAGGCCAAAGCATGAAAAACAGTTTTTCGTTCTGACATCGGTATCAAATACCTGATAATATACAGCAGGATGACACAGCTGGAATCTTCCCTCAAACATAGGCGAGTTGCGTATTCCATGATAAATCACTATCAAAATATACGCCAAGATATTTACGGTACTTGTACAATTTATTGATGTGCAATCGCAAGGGAAACAATCATATGTGTGTGGAAGGAAAGAGTAAGCAAGATTAACTTTCTTCATTGGTCTGTGAAAACAAATAAGCCGAGTTTTGAAGTATTAACCGTGTTAACATTAGCCGCAAAGCAATCCTTGGCTTTTGTGGCAGTTGCTTGTAAATGAATCACCTGAATGCAAGTACGAGCGCCTAAATGCACAGTTCTTACTTTAATTTCACCGTCACCTAAGTCAAAATGTTTCAAAACTAGTCTTGTACACCTCGACCATTTGCGAAGTCCTCTAAAAAACCCACTATTGAGCATACTGGGAACGAAGAAAACTGAAGGCACTGCCTAATTTATAACGCTTGAAAAATGCGAAGGTGTACAGAACTTTCACGAATACCACGAGGGTTTTTGCGCGCTAGTGCAGCTGATATACTTCTTGTTGTCTGCAACTACCAACTTTACTCTACCATTGTTGCGATAAGTGTGAGTTTCTTTGATTTGACAAAAGGGGAATCATTGCACATCATCTTGCACGGGCGTACGCTATGACGTGTCTTTTCTTTCCGAGCAAGTATGGCCATGATTACGGTAAATGCTGGAGTTCAGACCAATCTTTACAAATTTTTCCAGTTTGGTATGCTTGGCTTGATAACCGTGACTAGGGACGCTTGGCGGTTTAACAAGGCACGAACGAATGAATTCTCGGCATATTGTTCGTTTGTTTAACTGCCTAGCAGTCGCTACCAGGACCGCGCTGACGTTCGCGCGTTCGCAAGCTTCGTGGTTTATTAGCAGCGAACAGAAAAATTACGATGTGCTAAGCAGCTTTGTATAAAAAATCACAAAGTAATTCACGCTTGCACATTCCTTGATATAAAATTAACGTACTAGTAATTTTTTTACCATCTATAATTTCGCATTCCGAAGAAAATGTTTACCACAAATAGAAATTGTTTCTTGTGGTATTTTGGGGCCAACAGTAAACTACGATAGATCGCGCTTGAACAGTGTACTTGGGTTGCTCGTGCTTCAGTAGTGTTTATTCTGAGATAAATGTGACCGGTGGGGAGAACTTGAGATAATTTAATGATTGGACGAAGAGAAAAGTGAAGTCAAAGCTAAAAAAAGTTTTAGAGTAATACACGACCGTTGAAGTGGGGGGAATGCACCCGCTGTCAATTTTCTTTTTAATATTTTAGGGCATTTTGCAATGAGACTTTTTGTCTTCAGCTTGGTAATCTTTCGCTGAAGTGTCCTTGCCCTCACCACCAGAGAAACCGATGCTGTAAATATTCTGTACAACGTTTTGTGCCTTCTTAACAGAGTCATTACTTTGTGTTCCAGAAAAAAATTGCCTAATTGTTTTTCTCCGGACGTGAATATTAGTCACACCTATATTGCATTGAGGAGCATGACATAGAGCTGCAGCATTGTTTAATGATGCACAAAATATTTGAGGTGCAATCCTCCAGCATAGACTCAGGTACCGGTTTTACATACTTACCTTATACACATGAGAACTACTTTATAACAGAAACCATGTTTGTGGCCTTGTCATGTTTCAGAGCCCTGTTAGATTTGGACTGCCCAGTTTACTTAGTGTGTACGCCTTCAACCAAAGTGTTGTGCTAGGCTGTAATAATATACATGTAGACGCTTCGGTGATGGTGAATTTTTAAATAAACATAAAGAAAACATTCAATACATGTTTTACAGCTTATACGCATGGCCATCCGTATAGAGATACTTCGCTTTAAAAATATTTATCATTGCCCCAAAGATCAATTTATCCTTTACTTGAGAGATTTCGCGCGACAAAGGGGGTTATTCATTATTTTCAACCTCGCAATGCGCCAGAAAAAACGCTTATACTCTTTTACAACGTATACGGCGCGCACTTGCTATGGTAATGTCGAACACTTATTAAATTGTGTTGCGGAAAATTCTTACTAAGGTTGAGTTACTTTCAGTCGCACACACCTACAAGCACACACCTACATAAAAGCCGTATGGAATGAGAACTTTCCTGCACAGACGGATGAAAATCATTTTTTCGGCAATGTGTATAACTTTGTGGGTGAAACTTCGTGAATTCTCCAAAGAAATGGCCTCGATAAATGAAGTCTCTGCACTACTAAGCGGACAAAAAGTGACGCGCAGTAACCAGGATACCACTGATCCATTTGAAGCGGTGCCAACTAAGCACAAAACAATTCAAAAATAGTTTTCTGCATAAAACGGGTGACGAACTCCGCATGGGTAACATTTCTCTCTGATAATGGATCTCTTCTGTAGGTTAATATAAATATCGGCGCATTGTCCTCTCCTACCTTATCTGAGAAGAAGCGCACTAGAGTACTCGGTAAGAGAGTTGCTTTTACTTTCAAGGCTGCAAAAAGATTGGCTTAGCTTGGGGGAAGACTGGCTGTCCAAAGACAATTGTTCAGAATAAAAACCTAAGGACGGCAATTGTTCCAAGAAAGAATTGCAACAATAAATATACGCTGCAGTACCCAAAAAACCTGAATATTTTATTTTATGCAAGTGGCTTATATTTTCTTTAAGAAAAAAATTATGCAGACGTACCCAACGGCTCAAAATACAAACTTCATGTATCCAAATCAATATGCCAAGATTCTTGTATCTTTTAAACATTCTAACGTAATTAACTTGAAGGGGACCTCTACTAGGAGAGAATTGTGGAAGCATCTGTACATAATTGTTAAAAAGTATCATCCGCTTTGTTTTTGTAGTACCAAGAAGGCGCATTGTTATGTTGACTTGATAGACACCGGTGAAGCAGTTATGTGTCTATAGTTTGTAATTATCAATCAAAAATATTTTTTTTTTCAAAATACGCACACCTAATTCAGTAAAAGCATGATAGTCTGCTTCCTAAATGCGATGCCTGTTAGAGGCGGGGGTTAGTTAGGGCCATTAAGCAAATTTTATTTCTCATGCACTAGAAATATTTTGTATTCTTGTATTACACAAAAATCTAAAAGTAATAAATCAGTGGGTATAAAATACGTATCATAACATGCTCAGATGATGTGGCACAACTGGAATAAAAATGTCTAAGCAAACCAAAATTGTTACACAAAATGTTTGTTCGTGTTAAAAGTTTTGTGAACCTTTCTCTCGTCCACAAAAAAATTTGGGTTCAATAAACCCTACAAAAGAAAGTTGCTCCCGAGTGGTTTTTTTTTGTTTGACATGAAAACGAATACCACGAAAAAATTTTGAAACCATATTTTTAATAAAGTTGAAAAGAATACATTTTAAAATCGACAAAACATACTTTTACATGCTTTTATATAACTTGATGGAAAAAATGTGTGTGCGCTTTATTTGGTTTTGCAACTACAAAACAAACAATATCTCAGATGATTTGGCATTCCGCCATAGGTGCAGTAAAGATTGAAAATATATGAAAAAAATATTCCGTGTTAATATCCAGACAACCGTTTACAGTAAAGACAATAATAAAAACGGAAATATTCGGTTCGTTTAAACTGCGCTAATTTCTTATGCTGCAAAACAACTGAAATGTTAAAAATGCAATTACATCAATTCTACAGGGCGCCCATAGGTACTGATGTCTTAATCCGCCCTTCAAATTTATCAAACCTTGGAGCATATGGCACATCTTCCTGCTCATGCCAACTGCTCTCTCTGTTGTTGACGACCCATCACACCTTAGAATATAGAGCAACGTTAGATATATTTTTAAGGACTTATTAAAAGTACCTATGCAAAAACACGTCTGAAGTAACATTTGCAAATCTACCTTCATGCCCTATACACTTTTCAGCTGCGCCTGAGCGCAACAAATAAAAAAATCACACCATCTTTCCGTAGGGGAAGCCTGAGTAGCATGCGAAGCAATCATACGGTCGACTGAAGTTCCCATTATCTTCAGTTAGTTTTTTCCGTTGAAGTTCAACTTCGCGTGCCTTCGTTGTATCAGTAGCTTCAATATGTAGTTTGAATAAGTGAAGGACATAAGGCGCGTTCGTAGCCCATGCTCCCGTCTCGGTTTGTATCGCAGTGGGAAGAGCGCCACATACCTCCTGTTGCGGCCAGAGAGTCGTGGGATCGAAGCCGGGCACCGCCTCACTATTCGTTTTATAGTGGACTGCGCTGACTACAGCTCAAATGCTGACGAGGTTGAAGAGACTCGCCTGCGCAATAGAGTGTGAATGGTGAACAACGACAACGAGGGAGGTAGGGACCAAGCCCCGAGCATGAGATGCTTCGCATCTAAAATTGTTTACCCTCTTCTAAACATGCTGAAAAGGCTTGCAAAGGTGAAATTAATTTGACGAAGAAAAAAATTCCAGCATATATATATATATATATATATATATATGGGCGTATCCACCGAAGGGGGAACCTTGACTATTCATGGTGACGGCACTGGCGATACCGCGGACCCCGAGCCCCCATACTCTTGGTGTGATCTACCGTGGCTACGAGTTTTAACGTGAAGGGCTGAAACCACAAACGGTGGCCGTCGGAGCCTACGTGAAGCTCCGGCGATTAGCTCCCTGTCTGTTTACCAGGCAGGGAGCTCCGGGACCACTCTAGGTATCAGGGTAAGCCGAGCGAAGGAAGTACCCCCGTTCCCTGCTTCTATACTATGATATATGGCATTTTCTAACTGTCCCCCCCCAAACGTGGTCGGTCCCTTAAAAGGGGCCGCACCGAAGTATCCTTTCATCCTTTGTATTCGAACTCCATTCGAAGGCCCGATAATTTCTCGCGCTTTTTGGTAATGTAATCCCTGGATAAATCAAAACCCTTCACTTCCCAGTCTGTCTTTCTCATTTACAAGTTTCTTGAAAGCCTTGTAGGCAAATCGTACATGGCTAAAAAGCTCACAACAGGAGAAGTCCAAATTGAAGTCCAAAACCAAGAACAACCCTGTAATATTTTGAAGAAACGCGCATGGTCGAAGTTGACATCAAGATCACACCCCATCTCAGCCTCAATACCTGCCAGGGCGTGCTCTCTGATAGAGATGTAATAAATGAGACTAAAGAAGACCTTCTAGACAGCCTTCGCGATCAGGGCGTGACTACAGTGCGGCGAATCACGATATGCCGAAACGACCAAATAATAGCCACTAAACACATAATCTTGACGTATTACCCCTCCACCCTTCCTGAGTCGGTCAACGCTGGCTTTATGAGATATCCGGTGCCAAACCCACGCCGCTGCTTCAAGTGTAAGTGGTTTGGGCATGGCACAACCTCTTGCCGTGGTAAACTGACGTGCGCAAAATGTGCAGCACATGATCACCTAAGCGACAAAAGCGAATCCGAGAGCTTCACCTGTGCGAACTGCCAGGGACCACACGCTGCCTATTCTAGGAGATGCGAAAAATTCAAACACGACAAACAGATCATTGCCTTGAAAGTAAACGAGAACATCACCTTCCCAGGGGCACGAAAGAGGTTCACTTCTTTTCCCCTGGGGAGGTACGCCAACGCAGCTTGCCGGGAGGCGGAGCGGCGTCTGGTTTCGGCGGGGACCCAGTACCGAGAGACGGACTTAGTCCCGCCGTCGCCCCCCCCCCCCCGCCGGGTTGCCTCTTGCACCCCAACCTGCCTCCGCACCACTCGCTGAGCTAGCAGCGGCTGTGGTGGCATCCACGTCCGTGGGGATGCTGCACACACTGTTTCCTCCTCTCCACCGGCCCGAAGCATACGCGAGGGCCTGGAGGAGATGGAGACGAAGGAAACCACAGTATTTTCCACCTTCGCCGCACCGCCTGTGCAACCCGGGGCACTCCTGACGCCCTCGGCGGTCGCAATTACAACCAAGGGCACCAGGAAGGGTGCCAAGTACAAGGGGTCTGGTCCGCCGGGTACCCCTTCAAATCTGATGGTTAGTTGTATGTGGGACCTTTCCTGTCTGCTTTGCAGCGGAAGGAGTGGGTCCCTCCATCGAAACCTCCAGAAAAGGCTAAAAAATCCTTACAAAAGTGTAAGCCCCAAAAGACCTTACATAAACAGTCACACTCCAGTACCTGTAACACATCGTAATGGGAAGAGAAAACATTGTTCAGATGGAACTGGAGAGGCCTTCTGAATAATCTTGACGACGTGCATGAAATTCTGCAGGCCAATCAGCCAAGTTTAATGTGTGTCCAGGAAACACATCTGAATTCCAAGCACACAGATTTCTCACACAGAAAGGACAGGGTTCGCTGTACACACTCTTCTGAAGGTGTGGCCATAATCACCCGCAAATCCTTAGCATGCCACCCTGTCACCTTGAACACCGTCCTTGAGGCTGTAGCCGTCCGCACAATAATATTTATTAGGTTGACAACGGTATGCTCTATCTACCTATCTCCTGAACTTGCACTTCTGAGCTCTGACTTTGAGGCGCATGTCGGCCAGCTGCCTGAACCCTACATCCTAACAGGCGACTTCAATGCACACGACTCACTTTGGTGCTCCTCCAGAACGAATGCCCGAGGTCGCCTGATAAAGACGTTTCTTACATCCTCTGGAGCATGCCTTTTCAACAAAAAACAGCCTACATATTATACCTTAGGACACATCACGTACTCATATCTTGATTTGGCATTTGGCTCCGCAATACCCTTTCCATGTCTTGAGTGGTTTGTGGGCACGGACCTCTATGGTAGTGACCACTTCCCCACCTTACTAACATATATAGGTAAAGGCCCACGCAGTCCATCTTCCCAAAACAGGTTTAATGAAGCAAGAGGTAACTGGAATACATTTACAGAGACATCCAAACAACACCACACATCCTTAGGACACCTACAGGTTGAAGAAGCTACCGAACTACTCACGGCGCACATCCTCGACGCCGCTAAAAAGTTCATTCTTCCAGCCTCTGGTGCCCCGCGCCACCAGAGGAGGCCGTCGTGGAATTATGACTGTAAGCGGGCGCGAGAGGCCCAGAACAAGACGTGGGGTATCCTTCGTGGGCACCCCACGGTGGGTAACCTTATTTTGTTTCAACGGGCCAAGGCGTTTGGAAAAAGTGCGCGCCGTGAGGCAAAACGAGGGAGTTGGCACACCTTCTTGACATCCATTCACTCATACACGGACCCACACAAAGTCTGGATACATATAGGCAAGCTCAAAGGAGAACAGACAAACAGCCTGCCCCTGGTTAGCACAACAGGAGACACACTGGAGGACCAGGCTAACACACTTGCACAACACTTCGAACACGTGTCCAGTTCAGCACACTACACAAACACTTTCATCAAACACCAAAAATCTGCAGAAAAAAAGCCCTTACACGACAAAGACACATCAAAAACTTCTTACAACTTTGAATTCACTCTCTACGAGTTGAGGGCTGCCCTATGACATGTGCAAACCTTCAGCTCAAGGCGCAGATAAGATTACATACACCATGATACAGCACTTACACCCAGACACTCTTGAAACACTCTTACACCTGTACAATAAAATGTGGCTTTCGGGGCACATTCCACGGTCTTGGAGGGAGGCCATAGTAGTGGCTTTCGTAAAAGAAGGGAAGGACCCTTCTTCTCCCGCCAGGTATCGTCCCATTGCCCTGACCAGCTACCTGTCGAAGCTCTTCGAAAAGATGATAAACAAGAGACTCGTGTAGTTCTTAGAGTACAACGGTCTTCTCGAGAGCTGCCGGGCAGGCTTTAGGGCGGGGTGATCTACAAACGATCAACTTGTTGCGTTAGAGTCATATATTAAAGATGCTTTCCTTCACAAGCAGTGCTGTAGGACAGTATTCTTTGATCTTAAAAAGGCGTACGACACTGCTTGGCAATACGGCATCCTCAGCTATTTGAAGTCCTTTGGCATGTCGGGTAACATGATGAACACGCTTGTTAGTTACCTGTCTAAAAGAACGTTTCGCGTGCGACTTGGAGCTGCACTCTCTAAGGTTCATTTGCGGGAAAACGGCGTTCCGCAAGGTGGAGTTTTGAGTTGCACTTCGTTTACTGTAAAAATGAATTCTCTTCAGAAAGCACTGCCACCATCGATCTCCTGTTCAATCTAGTAGACGATGTTCAACTCTCCTTCAAATCGTGTAACTTGTCTATCTGCGAGCGCGAAGTGCAGCATGGTGTGAACAAGCTAGCCGACTGGGCAGATAGCAACGGTTTTAAATTTAATCCAGGAAAGTGCACTTGTGTTCTGTTTTCCAAAAGGCGTGGCATTCGGCCGGATCCAGACATTCGACTCCACGGTGTCTCTATTCCTGAAAAAATGGAACACAAATTTTGAGGTATAATCTTTGAAGAAAAGCTCACATTTATCCCACGCATAAAACAACTGAAACATAAATGCTTATAAACACTCACTATCCTGAAGGTTCTCTCGCACATTTCTTTTGGTGCTGACAAACAACTTCTTTTACGTGTTTTTACCAGCCTAATAGGTTCACGAATCGACTATGCTACTGTTGTCTACGGATCAGCCACTAAAACATCCCTCAGAATGCCGGACCCAGTGCTCCATCTGGGGCTCCACCTGGCGTGTGGTGCCTTCCGGACGAGTCCTGTTGAAAGCCTGTATGTAGAGTGCAACAAATGGAACGTACAACGTCAGCGAGCATACCCAGATCACCTATATGCTTTTAAAATTTCATCCATGCCTCGCCATCCTTTTAAATCAGTTTTTTAAATGCAGAGCATTTCAGTAACTCACGATGTCACCCGCGTTGACGTCCGTAGTCCGCACCGTCGTTGTCCCTACTATATAAAAAAATACTATCCTACGCCCGGTTTCGATCCCTCGACCATGAGGGCGGACTGCAATGTACATGGTGCTCTACCCACTGCGCCACCAAGCCGGCACAGCATGGGACGCCACAAACGCGCCTAATATCGTTGACTCATTCAAATTACTGCTGACGAGCGCTCTCTCGTCAGCAGTTGCCACAAGTGCAACAACATTAACGTAACGCAAACTACTTAACGTCGGGCGCCCCCGGAAATGCTCTGCATTTGATCGTGCCCCTTACGAGGGGGATGTTTCACTGCGTGTTCTCTCGGTCGCGGGACCCGTGGCGCCATCTGGCGGAGGCGCGACACAACTCGTAGCACTTTGAAAAGATGCGGCGCCAGCCAGCTGTGTGTGTGCGTGCCGCACTTGTACAAATGGCGAGTGCATTGGCTGTCCACAGAGCAAAGCATTCGTACAAGTAAGCCGTTGCAGTCAGTCAGTAAGTCAGTCATTCAGTCAGTTAGTTAGTTAGTTAGTTAGTTAGTTAACAACTCCGCAAGCATTTGCGTTTCTTGCTTTGTAAACAAAGCGAAACACGCAAGAATAATGAAATTTCCTTGACTCATTCAAACTACGTCAAGAAGCTGCTGATACAACGCATTCACTACCACCAAGTCCCCAAACACTAAACGTTAACGCAATACACCCACCCCCTATGCGACGCATTTACTCGAGTCCCCCTGACGGGGAGATGGGCCCAATTTTTCCTTCGCGCGGGCTTCGGTCGCCAACATCTGTGGCGTGATCGTGACGTCAACATCACCCGTTCGTGTCGTGGCGCGATTTCAGCGCTATAACACTCTATCGCGAGTTTTATACGTCCATGCCTGAACTCCTTTTAAATCGACCATCGTTCTATGCGCCCTTCTCTTACAAAGTTAGAGAGGAAGCGTCAGAGCTTGCTGTCTCCTTTTTAGACACCATCCAAAGTTCTGTAACAGATTTCATAGCACCATGGCGTCTCCGCCCTGTGTCATGCGACAAATCTTTCACACATGTAGATAAAAACCGAGCTCCCACATGTGCAATTCAGCATCACTTGTATCTGCAGAAAAAGTATAAGTGTTCTGAATTTTATACGGATGCCTCTAGGACTTCTACCTCTGTCTTCTGCGCTGCGCATTGACTCGGCCTTAATGTTCCCAAAACTCTGAATAGCTATACTAGCATCTTTACAGCAGAAGCTAATGGTGTACGTCTTGTTATTAATCATATACTTAAAAGCCACATCCCACAATCCAGTATATATACAGATTCACTCAGTGTTGTGCAGGCGTTGTCGTCAACAATGTCTTCAAAATCACGTTATAAATCTAATAGTCAAGTGCATTATTTCTGTGTATGTCCACAAATTTGAACAAGTCCTTTGCTGGGTCCCTGGCCACTGTGGTAGAGCCGGGAACAGAGCAGCGGATCGAATGGCTGCTGCTGCTACACTGTTGAATACGGTAGACATAACCACATTACCCTACACGGACGTAAAACCACACATCAGAGAACAACTTCGCAAAACATGGCAAGCACACTGGAGTGAACCAACAGACAACAAGTTGCACCTAATAAAACCACACTTACGACCATACACCACCGACACACGCAATTGATACACTGAAGTCACCATTGGCTAGATTACGGATAGGGCACGCTCATGCAACACACTCACACCTTCCCACTGGATCTCCATGACTTCTGTGCGGAAGGTGCGGAGAGGCCCTATCCGTGATCCACATCCTCATACAATGTAAGGCACTCGACATTACATGACGCAAACACTTCCCTCTACTGCACACACGACATATTCCACCACACCCATCATACTTCTTAGGAGACGATGCCATGTTTCAAGTTCAGCGCACGTTTAGGTTCCTATCAGAAGTTCATTTCTTACATCTCATCTCATACCAACCATAGTTTTACCCCTGGTCCTATACACCAGCCACCTTAGTTGTCTTTTAACCACTCATGTTCTTCACCCTGGCCCTTTACACAGGCCATGCTCATAGTAAATAACTGATTTTATTCGTTTTGCCTCATCAAATAACTTTGTGTTTGGCGCTCTTTGCCCATGTCGGCCTTGGGCATTTTAAATTTAAACCATCTTTATCATCAAAAGTGGTCAATCTATGCACAACGGTATGCGCGTGCGCTGGTACCAGCGGAAGAAAAAGTACGGCAGAAGGCGCTCGGAGCCCGAGTTCGGCCATCGTCTGTACGCTTGTACCTACGCTCGCATTGCTTTTGTTCCTGCCACAAACAACGTTCGGTCTACTACCGGTGGGTCAACTATTTCCCTTAGAAGTGGTGGAGGTCAGGTGTTTCGGTCCCATCCTGTAGTTACGCTACCAAAAGCTGTCACGACGAACCGCGAATCCATCCAGTACCCTCTGTCGGCGCCACCAACCGTCATCTGCTCGGTCGCACTGCGCCAGCCGGATCCAGCCTAATTAAACGGCACCGACGAAAATGATGCTGAGGACTTGCTTTTTATGTACGAACGTTTGATTAACCACAACCAATGGGGTGACAAGCACAAATTGATCAATGTCCCCTGCTCTCTCACCGACTTCGCAGAAACGTGGTACAATATTAACGAATTCCTCAATAAGACGTGGTCCTCCTTCCGCTCTAACTTCATTGAAGTCTTCGGGTGCCATGCGTTAAGGAAGCTTCGTTTCGAGCAGTGCTTACGCTATCCTTGACAGAAGGCTAGGAAGAGGTTCACTAGTACATAGAGGATTTCATCGAACTGTGCAAGCGTGTCCACTACTTTATGAGAGAAACCGAGACGGTCCGACACAACTTGAAGTGAGTAGATGATGGCGCTTTCGAGATGTTACTAGCCCAGAACCCTCGAACTGTCGCTGACGTCTTCCACCTTTCGGCAGAGTTTTGACGAGCTGCGCAAGCACAGAGCCCTCACTAAAAAAGTTTGTGTTCCGGAGCAGTACGTGTCAAGTGTTAAAGCATTGTATGAAGGGGACCCTAGGTTGTTTGCGCAAATCAACAATTTTATTGGCTAAGAGGTGGCGCGCCAAGTCTTCCTTGCTACCTTACCTTCCGCCCTGGCGCCTTCGCTTCAGAATGTGATGAAGGAAGAGGTCGCAGTGGCATTACCTTCGCCTCAGCATAACCTGCCCGTAGCTGAGCCCCTAGCTTACGCCTCGGTAGCAGGACAGCTACCCCACCAGGCTGCTTCATTTTCTTGTCGAAGTGTTGTATGTCCACCTGCCACTTCCTCTACCCCAGCGCCCCCTGCCCCAGCTTCATTACCAGCACGACCACCGTTAAGCCGGTGCATGGCGCACGCACGACAATTGTCGGATTCCTTCCACGCAAGTTTGGAACGCCAGCACACGTCGCTCACTACTGTCGCCGCCGCATATTGCAGCCCACCGCCAGCTATTCCCAGGTGCCTTTTACGCCACACCTTACTTTCTGCCCTTTGCCCCTCAATCAGTGCCGTACAATTCGCCCTATGAACCGCCTGACTGTCCTACTTTCACTGACCGCTGTTCAGCCTCTCCACGTCACCATTCGGTGTCTCCCATGCGTTGCTGCCCTTCCAATTCTGAAGAGGAAAACTAAAAGCCGCAGTTCTGGAGGCAAGAACTGCGTCGTCATCGGATCCTAGAAGTCCACATTTCTCGCCTGAAAATGTTATCGACGTAATTGTAGAAAGTATCCCTACCATTGCTCTCATCGACACAGGAGCCGCTGTCTCTGTCATCCACACCGACCTCTGCCATTCTATTCAACACTTCACGACGCCCAATTTCTGGACTGTCATTACGAACCGCCACTTCACAGCTCATTAAGCCGCTAGCCACTTGTGCTGGTCATGTCGTCACCCAGAACAATTCGTACGCTATTGAATTCATGTTGCTGCCATCTTGTTTTCACGACGTCATCCAAGGTGGGGCTTTCTTTCCAACAAAAACGCCTTCAATAATGGTTCCTGTGGTGAAGTCGAGGTTTCTTCTGTTGTTTTCGACGATTCCTGTCATGCGCCCCTCCCCCAAAAAATATCTTGTCACTGAAGACACCGGTGTCCCGCCCCGCTTCTCCATCTTCGTGCCCCGGTGCTGAGCCTCTGCCCCCAATGCATTCCCTTATTTTCCTTCGCCCAACAAACCTTCGGCGTCCTTCCGCTTTTAACTGTTCGCGATGGCGACACCACTATGTTGATGAACAATCCGTCAGCGACCACGTGCACTTTTCTACACAGAGAAACACTTGGCTTCACGCAGCTTTTAGATGATTGACTAGTTGTAGATGTAGCAGGTGATATTGCCCATCTTGAAATAGGTAAATTGAGTGCTTGTCTATGTTAGCCCGGGCTATTGCCATCCGATGCCTTGGCCCACTACATCGACGACAATCTAAATGCAAATCAACGAGAACGTCTTACTTTATTGATTTCGAATTTTTTTTCTTTCTTTCATTGCACGCAAACCATGCTGGGTCGCACGTCTACGGTTACGCACTCAGTCGACACAGGGTGGCATGCTCCACTTCGACAGTGCCCATATCGTGTCTCCCCGACATAGGGGGAACCATTGAAGACGACGTCATGAATATGCTTCAATGAGGTGTTATTTGTTCACCGAAGAATGCGTTGGTTTCACCATGGTCTCCGGTTAGGAAGAAAGACGTCTCTATTCGGTTTGGCGTTGACTATGGCCGCTTGAATAGCATCACAAGAAAAGACGTCGGCCCTCTTCCGCGTATCGACGATCGCTGGACTCTTTGCAGGGAGCGAAATTTTTCACATCACTCGACTTACGCTCCAGGTACTGGCAAGTTCTCATGGCCGAGGCTGATCGCGCTTAAACGGCATTTGATACTCGAGACGACCTTTACGAACTTAACGTTATTCTGTGTGGGTGTTGCAACGCCGGACCCCCCCCCCCCACGTTCGACAAAATGATGGACAGTCTCCTTCGTGGGCTCAAGTGGAATACACGCCTCTGTTATTGGACGACGTAGTCGTTTTCTCTCCGACGTAGTCGTTTTCTCACCGATGCAGCCTAGTGAACCCTGGGCTGCAGCTCAACCTCAAAAATTTCCACTTCGCCGCACGCAAGCTTATCATCCTGGGCCATGTCGTTTCTAAAGAGGGCACCAGCCCAGATGCTACAAAGCTTCGAGGCGTTGCGGACATCCTCATGGTGATTACACTGAACGCACTTCGGAGCTTGATTGGGCTGTGCTCTATTTTTGACGTTTTGTTCGCAACTTTGCGGCCAACATTTCGCCTCTTACTGGGCTCCCCGGTAACGACAGTGGCATTTCTGCTTGGTCATAATCCTGCGACGTGGGGTTTGCGTCAATGCGTCGTTTGCTGACATCCCCGCCTATATTACGCCATTTTGACGCGTCGGCAATAACTGAAGTGCACACTGATGCGAGTGGTATTGGCCTTGGTGCCGTGTTCACCCAGGGGAAATCCGGCTGTGAGGAATATATTGTAGCATGCGTGAGTCGGGCACTTACAAAAGCAGAAACAACTTACTCCATCACTTAGAAGGAATGTTTGGGCATAATTTGGGTGCTGGGGAAGTTTCACACATCTCTGACTGCCCAGTTGACGTGATGAGCAATCACCTTGCGCTTTGTTGGCTATTTTATTGTCCATGAAGAATCATTCAGGTCGTTTTGAGCGGTGGTACCTTTCCTTGCAAGAATACAATAACCGCGTGTTTTACGTTTCCGGCGATAGGCATTCGAATTTTGGTGCACTGGACCACTCTTCAATGACGGCTGACGTGTCTTACCTTGCCACAGCGAACTGTAGCTTGTCGTCGCTCAGTGTCACCAACATGACAGCCGACCAGGGTAAGGACCCATAAATTGTTTTCATCATAAGACTCTTCTCTGGTCCTTCAGCAAGTGGTGCACCCCGGGCACAGCGGCAAAACGCCTCTCTCTACCAAGTGCGTGCGGAGCTTCTTTATTATCGGAACTACGATTCGCAGGGTCCCAAGAGGCTTTTAGATATCCCACGTTATCGGCGTGCAGACAGCTGCGCCGCCTTTCATGCCGAGTCGAGTTCCGCGCACGCTGGCGTCCTAAAACATACGAGCGACTCCGCCAACGTTTTTAATGAAGGAGCATGACAAACGTGCTGGAGTAGGCTCGCCCATTTCCGGAATGTCAACGCCGCAAATCGCCGCCTACGTGCTCTGCGGCCCCGTTGCAACCACTGCCGTGCCCCGTGAAACCCTTTGATCGTGCTGGCATCGATCTGTACGGGCCACTGCCTTTAACGGCCACCGGTAACCGGCGTATATATGTTGCCGCAGACCACCCCACAAGGTGCGCCGAAACAGCAGCCTTGCGGCCATCCAAGGCTCGTTACGTCGGTACTTTTCTTTTACGTCACTTTGTCCTTCACAACGGAGCGCCTTCGGAACATCTGACTGATCGAGGCCGTGTTTTCCTAAGGGACGTTGTGAAAGCTCAACTCGCCTAATGCACACGTTGTTCACCGCACGAGCTCATCGTACCACCCGCAAACCAATGGGCTGAAATAGCGGCTCAAACACACCCTGGGAGACATGCCTTCAATTTACGTGTCGGGGGATAATTCCGATTGGCACATCATTCTTCAGTTCATACCTTATGTACATAACATGGCTACGGAGACAACGAGAAGATGTTCTGCGTTTTCTTATTTTATGCACCCGGGACGACCTGTACAAAGAGACACCATCCTCTCTTACAACCCTGACGCCACAGAATTTAAACCAGTTTTACAACTAGCGCCGCACTGCGAAGAGTGTCCCCAACTATCTCATTCCTTTACAACTGCAGATCAAGAGCGCCAGAAGCACCGTCATGACGATTTCAAAACCCCTCCGAAATTTGACCCCAGCTCGCACGTCTGTCTTTGTGTGCCATCCCCAAAACGGGGTCTCTCCTCAAAACTTGTAGCCAAATATCACGGCCCTTACAAAGTCATCGCCCGCACTTCGCCTGTTATCGACATTGTGGAACCAGTTACCCCTAATCTGACTTTCGCCGCCCAGGGCGTGACACAGTCCCCGTTCAATTACTGAAGCCTTACTACGACCTCTGGTGTCGTCCTCACCTTAAGTCGTCAGATTGGCATCTTTTCACCAGGGGCGATTTTAGCAAGGTTAATGCCTGCTCTTGTAACGCCATCAGCTTATCGGGGTATGCGTTACATCAAGAAAGAGCACCATGCGATCGTGTCCATTCTATGCACGACGGTACGTGCGCAAACTGGTAGCAGCGGAAACAGAAGTACGGCCGATGCTGCTCAGTGCGTGAATTCGGCCATCGTCTGTGCGCTTATACTTGCGCTCACCCTGCTTCTGCTTCTGCCAATAAACGACGTTCGATACACTATATCCCATATATATAGTAAGGAAATGAGGGGCTAGTTGAGGAAATACAGAAAGATAGGTCAGCAGTCTACAACGCCAAAGGAGGCATAGGGGTGTGGTTAGGCTCTTTTCTTTTTCACTACGGTTAATGAAGTAAACATTTTTTTTAAATATACAGAAGAAAGAAAGAAAGAAAAACACGCGCCCAGAGTGGGGAACGAACCCACGCCTTTCGATTACATGTCGAATGCCTTACCAATTCGGCTATCTGGGCGACTATGTTCTCCTTCATTTTCTGGGCTATTTATATTTACTAGAATTGTATCTGACGCTTGAGGGTGGTAGCCAGCGCCACTCTGACTACACGGGGAGAAGTGGACCTTCTTTTCAACCCCCGGGGCGTGACTCGAACGTCTACAGCCTGTCATGAGCGGGTAACTGGCGGGAAGCCCTCTTATGCTACCTAGGCATCAAGGCTGCCACAACCGCGACCCTCGCTAGGCTTTCGCAGAATAATATAGTAAGGAAATGAGGGGCTCGTTGAGGAAATACAGAAAGATAGGTCAGCAGTCTACAACGCCAAAGGAGGCATAGGGGTGTGGTTAGGCTCTTTTCATTTTCACTATGGTTAATGAAGTAAACATTTTTTTTAAATATACAGAAGAAAGAAAGAAAGAAAAACACGCGCCCAGAGTGGGGACCGAACCCACGCCTTTCGATTACATGTCGAATGCCTTACCAATTCGGCTATCTGGGCGACTGTGTTCTCCTTCGCTTTCTGGGCTATTTATATTTACTAGAATTGTATCTGACGATTGAGGGTGGTAGCCAGCGCCACTGTGACTACACCGGGAGAAGGGGACCTTCTTTTCAACCCCCGGGGCGTGACTCAAACGTCTACAGCGTGTTATGAGCGGGTAACTGGCGGGAAGCCCTCTTATGCTACCTAGGCATCAAGGCTGCCACAACCGAGACCCTCGCTAGGCTTTCGCAGAATAATATAGTAAGGAAATGAGGGGCTCGTTGAGGAAATACAGAAAGATAGGTCAGCAGTCTACAACGCCAAAGGAGGCATAGGGCTGTGGTTAGGCTCTTTTCTTTTTCACTACGGTTAATGAAGTAAACATTTTTTTTAAATATACAGAAGGAAGAAAGTAAGAAAAACACGCGCCCAGAGTGGGGACCGAAACCACGCCTTTCGATTACATGTAGAATGCCTTACCAATTCGGCTATCTGGGCGACTGGGTTCTCCTTCACTTTCTGGGCTATTTATATTTACTAGAATTGTATCTGACGCTTGAGGGTGGTAGCCAGCGCCACTCTGAGGACACGGGGAGAAGGGGACCTTCTTTTCAACCCCCGGGCGTGACTCAAACGTCTACAGCCTGTCATGAGCGGGTAACTGGCGGGAAGCCCTCTTATGCTACCTAAGCATCAAGGCTGCCACAACCGAGACCCTCGCTAGGCTTTCGCAAAATAATATAGTAAGGAAATGAGGGGCTCATTGAGGAAATACAGAAAGATAGGTCAGCAGTCTACAACGCCAAAGGAGGCATAGGGGTGTGGTTAGGCTCTTTTCTTTTTCACTACGGTTAATGAAGTAAACATTTTTTTAAATATACAGAAGAAAGAAAGAAAGAAAAAACACGCGCCCAGAGTGGGGACCGAACCCACGCCTTTCGATTACATGTCGAATGCCTTACCAATTCGGCTATCGGGGCGACTGTGTTCTTCACTTTCTGGGCTATTTATATTTACTAGAATTGTATCTGACGCTTGAAGGTGGTAGCCAGCGCCACTCTGACTACACGGGCAGAAGGGGACCTTCTTTTCAACCCCCGGGGCGTGACTCAAACGTCTGCAGCCTGTCATGAGAGGGTAACTGGCGGGAAGCCCTCTTATGCTACCTAGGCATCAAGGCTGCCACAACCGAGACCCTCGCTAGGCTTTCGCAGAATAATATAGTAAGGAAATCAGGGGCTCGTTGAGGAAATACAGAAAGATAGGTCAACAGTCTACAACGCCAAAGGAGGCATAGGGGTGTGGTTAGGCTCTTTTCTTTTTCACTACGGTTAATGAAGTAAACATTTTTTTTAAATATACAAAAGAAAGAAAGAAAGAAAAACACGCGCCCAGAGTGGGGACCGAACCCACGCCTTTCGATTACATGTCGAATGCCTTACAAATTCGGCTATCTGGGCGACTGTGTTCTCCTTCACTTTCTGGGCTATTTATATTTACTAGAATTGTATCTGACGCTTGAGGGTGGTAGCCAGCGCCACTCTGACTAGACGGGGAGAAGAAAAAAATGTTTACTTCATTACCGTAGTGAAAAACAAAAGAGCCTAACCACACCCCTATGTCTCCTTTGGCGTTGTAGACTGCTGACCTATCTTTCTGTTTTCCTCAACGAGCCCCTCAAAGCCTCAAAGCCCCTCAAAGCCCCTCATTTCCTTACTATATTATTCTGCGAAAGCCTATCGAGGGTCTCGGTTGTGGCAGCCTTGATGACTAGGTAGCATAAGAGGGCTTCCCGCCAGTTACCCGCTCATGACAGGCTGTAGACATTTGAGTCGCGCCCCGGGGGTTGAAAAGAAGGTCCCCTTCTCCCCGTGTAGTCAGAGTGGCGCTGGCTACCACCCTCAAGCGTCAGATACAATTCTAGTAAATATAAATAGCCCAGAATGTGAAGGAGAACACAGTCGCCCAGATAGCCGAATTGGTAAGGCATTCGACATGTAATCGAAAGGCGTGGGTTCGGTCCCCACTGTGGGCGCGTATTTTTCTTTCTTTCTTTCTTCTGTATATTAAAAAAAATGTTTACTTCATTAACCGTAGTGAAAAAGAAAAGAGCCTAACCACACCCCTATGCCTCCTTTGGCGTTGTAGACTGCTGACCTATCTTTCTGTATTTCCTCAACTAGCCCCTCATTTCCTTACTATATATATGGGATATAGTGTATCGAACGTCGTTTATTGGCAGAAGCAGAAGCAGGGTGAGCGCAAGTATAAGCGCACAGACGATGGCCGAATTCACGCACTGAGCAGCATCGGCCGTACTTCTGTTTCCGCTGCTAGCAGTTTGCGCGCGTACCGTCGTGCATAGAATGGACCCGATCGCATGGTGCTCTTTCTTGATGTAACGCATACCCCGATAAGCTGATGGCGTTACAAGAGCAGGCATTAACCTTGCTAAAATCGCCCCTGGTGAAAAGATGCCAATCTGACTGCTGACCTATCTTTCTGTATATATATATATATATTTATATTTATATATATATATATATACAGATATAAATGCCGGCAGTCGTCAACGGCAAAGAAGGCATGGGGGAATGTTTAAACTATTTTTTACCGTTAGTGACATTACAGTATTTTTTATAATCACATGAGAAGGAAAGAAAAACACGCACCCAGAGTGGGAACCGAACCCACGTCTTTTGAGAGGAGGGCGGTTCGGTCCCCATTCTGGGCGCGTGGTTTTCTTTCTTTCGTTCTCATGTAATTAATAAAAAAATACTGTAACGTAACTAACGGTAAAAAATAGTTTAACCATTCCCCTATGCCTTCTTTGGCGTTGTAGACTGCCGGCATTTCTTTCTGTATTTCCTAACGGGGCCCTCATTTCGAAACACTATATATATATATATATATAAATATATCACCGGACCGGTATTCTGGAGATCGTGGGTTCGGCTTTCACCCGGCGGGCATTTATTCACCACTTTCTTTATGACTCAAAGAATTCTTCATCTGTTTCTCTGAACTACCGCTTTTCCCCTTTTGCTTTCTGCGGTTTCCTTGACTGCCAAATCTTATTATGTATATATATATATATATATATATATATATATATATATATATATAGAGAGAGAGAGAGAGCTAGAGAGAAATGCGGCAGCCTAAAACGCCAAAGAATACAGATGGGAATGGTTTGACTATTTTGTACCGTTAGTGATGTTACCATATTTTTTTTATTAATTACGGGAGAAAGAACGAAAGAAAAACCCGCGACCAGAGTGGGAACCGAAACCACTCTGGGCGCGTGTTTATCTTTCTTTCTTTATTCTCACGTAATATATAAAAAATATTGTAACGTCACTTACAGTAAAAAATAGTCTAACCATTCCCCTATGCCTTCTTTGTCGTTGTAGACTGCCCGCATTTCTCTCTGTATTGCCTAACAAGTCCATCTGTTTCTAAACCGATATATATATATAAATATACATATGTATATTTATATATCTAGTTATTTGTTTACACACACACACACACAGATATATATATTGAAAGATCCCCTCGCAAAGTAGGCACGGCCGTGTTTTCTGCCGCCGGATCCGCCGGTGACGTCTGCGTAAAAAAAGGTTAGCCACCCGAGCAAAGCATACACAGTTCTGAAGCGTTCTGCAAGCATTCTCACGTGCGGGTGGCAGTGTAGCTCGCGGGGCGAGTCAAGGCTCGAAGACAATAAGAAAAAAATAATAAAGAAAGAAACCACGTTGATCGCCAGTGAAGGATCCCCCTTCGAGCGTAAAGGGTTCGCGATCCCGAACCTTCCCGACGAAGTAACGCCGATCCGCATGAGAACAAATCACCGGTTTATTCCGGGAAAACCAAAACAGGAAAAAACAAACAAGGCAAGTTGGGAGGCAACAGAAAGAGAGCACAGCAAGCAAGCGCCGAAAGCGCGTAAAGAAAACATTGCGGTGGTTGAAACCCTGCTTGTCCAGAAAGGTACAGCATGGTGCTGTACACTCACGACGACGTCTTCAGTCAGTTGTGCCGACGTCGGGTGAAGAGCGTCCGCCTCGGACGCTGGTTGCTCCTCGCGGTCCGGGCGTCATGGTCGTGGCTCGCCGCCGCCCGCGGCCGCAGCTGCTCTCGCGTGTCCCTCGGTGCGCACTGTCCAGCTGCTCCTGTGAGCGCCGCTTTTAAGCCACTCTGTTGGTTGTGCGCATGCTCCTGGTTCTGTTGCACTACATGTGTCCGTTGCGGCTCACTGTTCATCGCACACGCGCGCACGGGCACCATGACGCACTGATGCCACTATCAGTGTTCGTCCGGCACTCACTGCAGTGTAATCACCCTCCGCGGGTGCACGTAGGGGCTGCGTCCCTACATTCCCCCTCCCCCAAAGACCGGAAAACTCGCTAGTTGTCCGAGAAGCGCTGGGGGGCTGCCGTTGGGGATGCCTTCTCCTGTGGGTTTGAGATGAGTGGCGGTGGAGGTCTTCCCGCCGAACCTTGTTGCTGCAACGTTGAGCGGATAGCGTATCCTGGAAGAACATTAGCAAGATTAGATTCCTTCTACAGAGAGTCGCTCATATTATGCCTTAAGGTTGTCAATGCCTACGGGACCCGTATCCCGCCCTTCATGCAGGTTGCGAAGGCGATACGTCAGCCGAGATGTGCGCTTTGTTACCTTATAAGGACCTTCCCATCGGTCAGCCAGGGAAGCAGCAAACCCTTTTGCTGCATTGCTCAACGGATGCGTGCGGCGCAGTACCAGGTCACACACGGAAAACTCGACCTGACGCCGTCTCTTGTCGTACTGCTGGCCCTGTTCGAGGCGTGCCACGTCCAGGTGTTGCCTGGCTTCCTGGAGGGTCTCGTTCATGCTGCTGCGGAGATCCTGCGCATACTTAACATAAGTGCGAGGGTGCACCTCGACCTGGTCACTGAACGAGTGTTCGATAGGAAAGCACAGGTCGCGACCAAAAAGCATGGCTGCTGGTGTGAACCCGGTAGAGCGATTGACCGTAGTGCGAGTGGCAAACGCCATTTGCGAGAGGTCAGCATCCCAGTCTTTGTGACGTTCAGTGAAGGCCACCAGCATCATCTTCAAGTTTCTGTCAACCCGTTCTGTAATGTTCGCTTGTGGATGCTACGGAGCAGTCTTCCTATGCACTACGCCCAGAACCGAACAAGTGCCCATGAAGTTCTTGCTGGTGAAGTACGTCGCATTGTCCGTTATGAGCTGTTCTGGAAAACCAAAGCGGGTGAAAGTGTCCAACAACTTCTCCCAGATCAACTTAGAATCAAGTCTACGTAATGCGTACAGCTCGACCCACTTTGAGGAATGATCTGTGACGACCAGAAGGTAGCGATTTCCTTTCACTGATCTTGGGTATGGACCCATCACGTCACACGCCGCGATTTGCAAAGGGAAGCGGCTCTCGACTGACTTCATGAGGCCAGGTGGTTTGCCGCCTCTTGGCTTGACAGACTGACAAACTGGGCATGTCTGGGCGTACTTCATTACCTCTTTTCTCAGGCGAGGCCATGTGACAACGCGGCATAGCTTTTGGTAGGTTTTCAGACCATCACTATGACCAGCAAGGGTAGTGTCGTGGTAATATTCCTGAAAAGACCTTCTTAGGCGCTTTGGTACGAATACCCAGAAGGCATACTCACCACTGTCGGTGTCTGCGCTTGGACTGTACCGCAGTAGCAAGCCGTCCTGGCTTTGGACGTAGCAGTCGTAGTCCGGGGCCCTGGCCGCCGTAGTATCGTCGTTCTCTGCGGCCGTAAACGACTCCCGAATGCGCTTGCACTGCTCGTCGGCCTGCTGCGCTTCAAGCATCTTCGGGCGACTTACAAGGGTTCCCCAGGCTTCTCCAGGCGTTGTAATCGCGAAGACCTGGGGTTCAGGTTGCTGTTGTGCTGGTAGGGGTGCGCGAGACAAGGCGTCCGCGGCTTTGTTGCTGGTGCCCTTCTTATATTCCACTTTGTAATGATACTTCTGCAGGTTTAGCACCCAGCGTGCGAGGCGACCTGCAGGGTTCTGAAGCCGTGACAACCATGACACTGCTTGGTGGTCAGTCTGTATCATGAAATCTGCGCCATCCAAGTACATGTTAAACTTTTTGAGGGCGAACACTATGGCAAGACACTCTTTTTCTGTCACTGAATAGTTCTGTTCGGCTGCTGAGAGAGTGCGGCGGGCGAATGCCAGAGGGTACAGTTCGCTGCTATGCTCCTGTAGCAAAACAGCCCCTTGCATCGGTTTGGACAACAAAGGGGCGGTTGAGATCTGGCAACCGCAGGCTTGTGGTGTCGGCGATGGCTGTTGATAGCGCCTGAAGCGCCTGCTCCTCCAAAGCCGTCCAAGACCACTTGGCGCCCTTCCTTAGCAGCTGATGGAGGGGCCGTGCCAAGTCCGCACAGTTCGGAATGAAGTGCCTGTAGAAGCCGACCATACCCAGGAAGCGCTGCAGACTTTTGACGTTCTCTGGTTTCGGGAACTGCAAGATCGCCTTGAGCTTCTCCTCGTTTGGCCGGACAGAACCTTGGTCCACAACGAAGCCCAGGAGCTCGATCCTGCTGGCAGCCAGTTGTACCTTGCGGGGGTTTACTGTGAGGCCTGCGTTTTGCATGCGCTCCAACACAGTCTGCAAATGAACAACGTGATCCTCAAGGTTGTCTGAATATACAACCACATCATCCATGTACGCCATCGCGTAGTTGAACTTCGCGTCCCCCAGCACGATGTTCATCACACGCTGGAATGTTGCAGGGGAATTTGACAAACCGAAAGGCAGCCTCACGAATTCAAACAACCCTCTGGTACAAGTGAACGCTGTTTTCTCGAAATCCTTCTCCGCTACAGGGATCTGTAGGAAACCTCTACTACAGTCAAGTGTGGTAAAAACCTTTGCTGAACCTAGCGCATACATAATCGCATCGATGGATGGAAACGGATATGAATCTCTCGTAGTTATCGCGTTTAGGCGTCTGTAGTCTACGCACATGCGGACACTACCATCTTTCTTATCCGCCAGCACAATCGGAAATGCCCAAGGGCTTTTTGATGGCCTCACAGCTCCTCTATTTACAATCTCCTGCAGGGCTCCATCCAGCTGTGGGTGCTTGTGGACGCTCAAGGGCCTTGGGTTGAACCATAGTGGACGCGCATCTCCCGTCTCGATGTGCTCCAAAATGTTCACAGTACCCGGAGCTTCTGTGAACATCGCTGCGAAGGGTTGTAGTACTGCTGCGAGCCGCGATTGTTCCTCCGGTGGTCCTGCGAACGACATCAAGATTGTTCGCAAATCATTTTCAACCTCTCCGGCGGTGGTGTCCACTGTCAGCAACCCTGACAGAGATTCTGGTGGTCTTGCTTCAAAGCTGTTCAGCGGTGTTCCTGGGCCGTAGTGGTAGTTTCCAGCCTTCACGTCAAGCACTAGACCTGTCCTGGCCACAAAATCGCGGCCTAGAATGGCTGGACAGGAAAGACCGGGCAGGTACAAGAAACGTTGCCTGTGCTTGCGACCATCTGCGATTACCGTCAGCCTCACTGCCGATGTTATCAGCACGACCTGATCCGAAGCTGATCTGATACTGTTGCTTACGTGCCGGAATTTCATCTTCCTTGGGGAGCACCCTTCCCCGACAACGTCTCAAAACACAGAAACCGTAGCTCCAGTGTCCAGTAGGGCAGGTATAGTCAGGCCAGCTACCTTGAGTGTAATGAAAGGTGCATTGTCCACGCCTGCAGCCTGTCCGCCAAGGGCCAAGGGCCAACAGCGCACCATTCGCTGATTGTTGCTCACTGGAGGCCCTTCGTGTGTCTTATGCACCACATTCCTGCCTTCCATAACGTCTATGTAGGGTGCGGCATGCTCGAAGGCAGTTGGTGTGGAATTTCGGCTCTGCTCCTGCACCCGCCGCCTGCGCCGAGCTTTCGGCGGCCGTTTTGGCCGCTTTGGAGGCAGTGGGTCTTTACACTGCTGCGTGTGCGGGTTTGTGCACTGCTGCCTGCCGCGATGAGGCGAGTCTCGCCGCAGTTTCGAGGGGCGCATCTCGATTGGTTGCGCGAGGGGGTCTGCACAGCGTGCCGCTGGGTGGTAGGATGACCAGAATACCAGTGCATTGTCGCGTGCGCCTGTCGGCTGCACTGTGTCCAGGCAAGGTGGCGCCTCCGAGCTCGCAGAGCTTGAGTACACGGTCTGGTGGAAAGCCGCTTGTCGCCGTTTCTTTTAGCTCGACTCGGGTGATTTGGACACGAATTCCTTGCTGATGTCTGCACAGATGGATTTGCGATGGTTAGGAAATGTCTCCCAACGGTGAGGTACTTGCCTCTGGTCATTCCGGCCTAACGGGCGCTCACACGACGGCGCCTCACCGCCGGGGTGAGTCGGCGCTTGGAAACCATCTCCCACGGGGGCGCCGCACCGCTGGGGTGAGTCGGCGCTGCAACCAACTCCCACGGGGACTCCGCACCGCTGGGGTGAGTCAGCGCTGCAACCATCTCCCACGGGGGCGCCGCACCGCTGGGGTGAGTCAGCGCTGCAACCATCTCCCACGGTGGCGCCGCACCGCTGGGGTGAGTCAGCGCTGCGGCCATCTCCCATGGTGGGGCCGCACCGCTGGAGTGAGTCAGCGCTGCAACCACCTTTGCCATGAATGATCGCTGCTCGCTTGTGGTTTTTCTCCTGCGATTGCCGGTTGTCCGGCCCCGCGCCCATGAACAGCGCCGCCTTCCTTCCTCGCTCCGTTGTTCGCTTCGCTCGGGTCCTCCGCAGGTTCATCCCTGGGGGTGTGTGGTAGGTGCACGCACACGAAGCCTCTAGGCATGCCTCTTTAGGCGGCGGCGGTTGATAGTAATCCGTGGCCATCAGCGAAGCTCGTATGGCTGTGGCCTCCTTGGCGAGGTCTTCAAAGTCTGAGAACCGCCGGGACCGCAGGTACGGCTGGAACCTGGGGTGGCGCTGTCGGATGACCCGGAAAGCTTTTTCCTCCTCGGGTGCTGCCGGTTCAGCCCGCTGGTACAAGTCCCGCATAGAACGCACATATCCCCGAAGGCTTTCACCTTCTCCCTGTGTCCGAGCGCGAAGTTCGTCTTTGATTCGGTACGCATACCCAGGTGGCAAAAACTCCAGCTTGAAGCGTTCCTTGAAGTCTGTCATGTCCTCGAATGGCTTCTGGTGACGTCTCCATACGCCAGCTTCCACCCGCAAAGCAACTGGCAAGATCCTGCTAATCAGCACTCTATCTGAAATTGCCATGGCTTGTTGCTAGTCCGCCAATTCATAAAGAAAGTCGAAAACAGACTTCTTGTCGGTGGAACCTGTATACGTTGTCACGGCCAAGTTTAACTGCAACGACGCGCTGCAGTGACAGTTGCATTGACGAGCCTGCGGCGGCCGATCATCCAATAATGCCTCAGTGTTAAGCTTGCTAGTCTGAAGCGCCAACAGTTGCTTTTCATACTCGGCCTTGGATTTTGTCAGTTGGGGCATCAAGTCAAGAATTGGCTTTGTGTTGTCCGATAGCAGATCAGTCTGCGCAATACTATCCGAGAAACGTACGGAGGCATTTTCGCTTAACGCGGGAACAGCATTCTCGTCCGTCAACATAGTTGTAGCTGCAGAATACTGTCAACACTGCCTTGAATACAGCCGTTCTGACTGGCGCAGAAAGAAAAAAAATGCTCTTAAGTGGGCGCGCACAGTAAATCAGCGGTTACACTTCGATAAGCGCAAATTCTGTGGGAAGTCACTCACAGGATTTGTGGCGCAGCTTTCGGCTGCTGCTTTCCACGCCAGCTTCGTCGTTGAGCGGTGGCTTGTGGTAGACGGTTGGAAGCATTCTCCGGTCTCTGAGTGATGCTCGCAAAGTAGGCACGGCCGTCTTTTGTGCCGCCGAATCCGCCGGTGACTTCTGCGTAAAAAATGTTAGCGACCCGAGCAAAGCATACACAGTTCTGAAGCGTTCTGCAAGCATTCTCACGTGCGGGTGGCAGTGTAGCTCGCGCGGCGAGTCAAGGCTCGAAGACAATAAGTAAAAAAGGAATAAAGAAAGAAACCACGTTGGGCGCCAGCGAAGGATCCCCCTTCGAGCGTAAAGGGTTCGCGATCCCGAACCTGCCCGACGAAGTAACGCCGATCCGCATGAGAACAAATCACCGGTTTATTCCGGGAAAACCAAAACAGGAAAAAACAAACAAGGCAGGTTGGGAGGCAACAAAAAGAGAGCACAGCAAGCAAGCGCCGAAAGCGCGTAAAGAAAACATTGCGGTGGTTGAAACCCTGCTTGTCCAGAAAGGTACAGCATGGTGCTGTACACTCACGACGACGTCTTCACTTACTTGTGCCGACGTCGGGAGAAGAGCGTCCGCCTCGGACGCTGGTTGCTCCTCGCGGTCCGGGCGTCATGGTCGTGGCTCGCCGCCGCCCGCGGCCGCAGCTGCTCTCGCGTGTCCCTCGGTGCGCACTGTCAAGCTGCACCTGTGAGCGCCGCTTTTAAGCCACTCTGTTGGTTGTGCGCATGCTCCGGGTTCTGTTGCACTACACGTGTCCGTTGCGGCTCACTGTTCATCGCACACGCGCGCACGGGCACCATGACGCACTGACGCCACTATCAGTGTTCGTCCGGCACTCACTGCAGTGTAATCACCCTCCGCGGGCGCACGTAGGGGCTGCGTCCCTACAATTTATATAAAAATATGTATGTATATATATATATATATATATATATATATATATATATATATATATATATATATAAATATATATATATATATATATATATATAATTTTATGCGTGTATATACCCTAAGGGGTGGCAGTCAAGAAGGGGGAGAATGTGGTAGGACCTTTACCAAAATAATGAACTCGCAATACTTTAATACTTTATCTGTTTCACGGACCTACCACATATCCTCCCATTGCTTTGCAAGGCTTTCTTGACGGCCAACCATAATTTCTGCCCATTCAAGAAGCCCCCATTTCCCAATCTGAGTTATATATATATATATATATATATATATATATATATATATATATATATATATATATATATATATATATATATATATATATATATATATATATGTTTGTGTTTCGGATAATTTAAATCAATGTTTACACCTGACTCCGGTCTTCAGGAATGGAAGCTTCGGGAAACAATTAGACGAACTTGGGGTGGTGGCGGCGTATCGAAATACCAGCCACATGAAAAACAAACACTCAAATGACCACACACACCACACTGAGCTGATCCTCCTAAAGGCTAGCAAAAAACCCCTCATAAACAAGCCAACAAGAAAATGTATAAAAGTAAACAATTATACAGAACATCCTGCATAGACGCGAGTGGTGGAAAGGGTTGGAAATGGGACTTGTTCATGGTTGTAAACGCCCTAAACATCCTGTGTCTCTTATAGAGAAAACACAACAAAGAACATGCGAGCACGTGCAGTGAGTGTGCACGCACGTGCACACTCCAGAGGAGCAATTTGTAAAACAAATGAAAACAAGAAGGGAGAGAGATGACAGTCGGTATATGCCGCAGTTCCGGGGCAACTAAACAATAGCCTTTAGCCGGAAAAGCTCTGAATGGTGTGTGTGCTCGTTTGTGTGTTTGTTTGCTATGTGGCATGTATTTCTGGTCGCAAGACTGCATGTTGTTTTCCCAAACCTTTAAGTTCTGAAGAAGTCCTTATTGAGGTTGGAACGTCGATATAACACCTCCAAGAGCATACTTTTACATTGTGCGTCATCTAGCAGGAAATAAAGGCTACACTTCACAATATATATATATATATAAATATATATATATATATATATATATAAATATATATACATATATATATATATATATATATATCAAGGTCGCAGTCGTCATTGCCAGTGCTATTCGGCTTTTTTTTCTCGAAATATTTAATAGGGCCGAATGACGTGTGCTTGTCACGTTTCTTTGATACTTTGATAAATAAGCGAAACTATAAGTCGAGAAAAAATCCGCCGTTTTTCCGAGAGCGGAACGTCTCCCGCGGTAGTCGAGGGGCGGCGCTAGTTGACCGGCCTCAGAGCTCTTGTAAATATAAACCCCCACTTTAAAGTCGAGAGAGAAGCCGCTGCGGGGTAGCGTAATGGCGAACGCACCGCACCGGTTATGCGGAGATGTGGGTTCGAGTCCCGCTCCCGGAAAAACGGCGGATTTTTTCTCGACTTATATTTTCGCTTATTTATCAATGTATCAAAGAAACGTGAGAAGCACACGTCATTCGGCCCTATTAAATATTTCGAAAAAAAAAAGCCGAATAGCACTGGCAATGACGACTGCAACGTTGATAAATAAGCGAAAATATAAGTCGAGAAAAAATCCGCCGTTTTTCCGGGAGCGGGACTCGAACCCACATCTCCGCATAACCGGTGCGGTGCGTTCGCCATTACGCTATCCCCACAGCGGCTTCTCTCTCGACTTTAAAGCGGGGGATTATATTTACAAGAGCTCTGAGGCCGGTCAACTAGCGCCGCCCCTCGACTACCGCGGGAGACGTAGAACGTCTTCTTTCCCAGCGGCCGCCACGTAGAACGTGGTCGGAGGTCGGGGTTAGCAATTGGCATATCCGAACTGCTGGAGCCAGTGCATCGTAATGCATGTAGCAGAACAGAGAGATACGGGACGAGGGACTCGGTAAAGATACATATCAAGGTTGCAGTCGTCATTGCCAGTGCTATTCGGCTTTTTTCGAAATATTTAATAGGGCCGAATGACGTGTGCTTGTCACGTTTCTTTGATTCATTGATAAATAAGCGAAAATATAAGTCGAGAAAAAATCCGCCGTTTTTCCGGGAGCGGGACTCGAACCCACATCTCCGCATAACCGGTGCGGTGTGTTCGCCATTACGCTATCCCCACAGCGGCTTCTCTCTCGACTTTAAAGCGGGGGTTTATATTTACAAAAGCTCTGAGGCCGGTCAACTAGCGCCGCCCCTCGACTACCGCGGGAGATGTAGAACGTCTTCTTTCCCAGCGGCCGCCACGTAGAACGTGGTCGGAGGTCGGGGTTAGCTATTGGCATATCCGAACTGCTGGAGCCAGTGCATAGTAATGCATGTAGCAGAACAGAGATTTAGGGACGAGGGACTCGGTAAAGATACATATCAAGGTTGCAGTCGTCATTGCCAGTGCTATTCGGCTTTTTTCGAAATATTTCATAGGGCCGAATGACGTGTGCTTGTCACGTTTCTTTGATTCATTGATAAATAAGCGAAAATATAAGTCGAGAAAAAATCCGCCGTTTTTCCGGGAGCGGGACTCGAACCCACATCTCCGCATAACCGGTGCGGTGCGTTCGCCATTACGCTATCCCCACAGCGGCTTCTCTCTCGACTTTAAAGCGGGGGTTTATATTTACAAGAGCTCTGAGGCCGGTCAACTAGCGCCGCCCCTCGACTACCGCGGGAGACGTAGAACGTCATCTTTCCCAGCGGCCGCCACGTAGAACGTGTTTGGAGGTCGGGGTTAGCAATTGGCATATCCGAACTGCTGGAGCCAGTGCCTCGTAATGCATGTAGCAGAACAGAGAGATACGGGACGAGGGACTCGGTAAAGATACATATCAAGGTTGCAGTCGTCATTGCCAGTGCTATTCGGCTTTTTTCGAAATATTTTATAGGGCCGAATGACGTGTGCTTGTCACGTTTCTTTGATTCATTGATAAATAAGCGAAAATATAGGTCGAGAAAAAATCCGCCGTTTTTCCGGGAGCGGGACTCGAACCCACATCTCCGCATAACCGGTGCGGTGCGTTCGCCATTACGCTATCCCCACAGCGGCTTCTCTCTCGACTTTAAAGCGGGGGTTTATATTTACAAGAGCTCTGAGGCCGGTCAACTAGCGCCGCCCCTCGACTACCGCGGGAGACGTAGAACGTCTGCTTTCCCAGCGGCCGCCACGTTGTACGTGGTCGGAGGTCGGGGTTAGCAATTGGCATATCCGAACTGCTGGAGCCAGTGCCTCGTAATGCATGTAGCAGAACAGAGAGATACGGGACGAGGGACTCGGTAAAGATACATATCAAGGTTGCAGTCGTCATTGCCAGTGCTATTCGGCTTTTTTCGAAATATTTAATAGGGCCGAATGACGTGTGCTTGTCACGTTTCTTTGATTCATTGATAAATAAGCGAAAATATAAGTCGAGAAAAAATCCGCCGTTTTTCCGGGAGCGGGACTCGAACCCACATCACCGCATAACCGGTGCGGTGCGTTAGCCATTACGCTATCCCCACAGCGGCTTCTCTCTCGACTTTAAAGCGGGGGTTTATATTTACAAGAGCTCTGAGGCCGGTCAACTAGCGCCGCCCCTCGACTACCGCGGGAGACGTAGAACGTCTTCTTTCCCAGCGGCCGCCACGTAGAACGTGGTCGGAGGTCGGGGTTAGCAATTGGCATATCCGAACTGCTGGAGCCAGTGCCTCGTAATGCATGTAGCAGAACAGAGAGATACGGGACGAGGGACTCGGTAAAGATACATATCAAGGTTGCAGTCGTCATTGCCAGTGCTATTCGGCTTTTTTCGAAATATTTAATAGGGCCGAATGACGTGGGCTTGTCACGTTTCTTTGATTCATTGATAAATAAGCGAAAATATAAGTCGAGAAAAAATCCGCCGTTTTTCCGGGAGCGGGACTCGAACCCACATCTCCGCATAACCGGTGCGGTGCGTTCGCCATTACGCTATCCCCACAGCGGCTTCTCTCTCGACTTTAAAGCGGGGGTTTATATTACAAGAGCTCTGATGCCGGTCAACTAGCGCCGCCCCTCGACTACCGCGGGAGACGTAGAACGTCTTCTTTCCCAGCGGTCGCCACCTAGACGTGGTCGGAGGCCGGGGTTAGCAATTGGCACATCCTAATAGTTGCAGCGATGGCGTAGAGGTAGAACACCCGTCTCGCGTGCAGAAGGACTGTGGTTCGAATCCCGGTGCCGGACAATTCCCACCGGATTAAAAAAAGAAAAAAAAATCCGCGTATTGATGGAATTGCACAAAGGGGCTTGGGGTGCGGCCTGACCCCGGCGACCATTGCCGGTAATGCACTCCCTCACCAGAGCAGGATTGGCCACCCTGGTGTAGTAATGGACACAACCTCCCGTGAATACGCCAACTAACCCTCGGCCCTCAGTCCCCAGCGGCTGCGAAGCAACTGACCACGGCGGCGGTCAGACCTGTGACGCAGCAGAGGGTGCTAAGAATCACTGGATCCGGACAGGCCGCCAATGGAATCTGAACCTGGCAACGTTTAATGCGCGAACCTTATCTAGCGAAGCAAGTCTCGAGGTGTTGTTCGAGGAATTAAAGGGCATTAAATGGGATGTAATAGGGCTTAGCGAGGTTAGGAGGGCAGGCGAAGCCTTTACGGTGCTGAAAAATGGACACGTCCTATGTTACCGTGGTCTAGAGGACAGAAGAGAACTGGGAGTGGGATTTATAGTCAATAAAAGCA
The DNA here is from genome assembly GCF_048455015.1 of Haemaphysalis longicornis. Lineage (NCBI taxonomy): Eukaryota > Metazoa > Arthropoda > Arachnida > Ixodida > Ixodidae > Haemaphysalis > Haemaphysalis longicornis. Next base: position 176,482,221 of record NW_027526407.1, read on the forward strand.
TAGCTGGCAACATAGACGAATACTATAGCATTAACGAAAGGGCAGCAGGTCTTGTAATTAGGCTAAATAAGAGGTACAAGCTCAAGGTGGTGCAGGGCTACGCGCCCACATCCAGCCACGACGACCAAGCAGTGGAACGCTTCTATGAAGATGTGGAATCGGCAATGGCTAAAGTAAAAACACGGTATACCGTAGTTATGGGGGACTTCAATGCTAAAGTAGTCAAGAACCAGGCTGGAGACAAGGCAGTTGGGAACTATGGTCTGGGCTGTAGAAATAGCAGGGGGGACCTACTAGTTGAGTTTTCAGAACGGAATAACCTACGCATAATGAATACCTTCTTCTGTAAACGGGAGAGTCGGAAGTGGACCTGGAGGAGCCCGAATGGGGAGCCCAAAAATGAAATAGACTTCATATTATGCGATAACCCTGGCGTCGTGCAGGATGTGGAAGTGCTCGGAAGGGTAAGGTGTAGTGACCACCGTATGGTAAGATCCCGAATTAGGCTAGATTTGACGAGGGACCGCAACAAGCTAGTACGAAAGAAGCCGATAAATGAGCTAACAGTGAGACGTAAAGTAGAAGAATTCAGGATCGCGCTGCAGAACCGATATTCCGCTCTTAACGAGGAAGCCGAGTTTACGACGCAGGAAGCCAGCGACAACCTTACACGCATTATTACGGAGTGTGCAGTAGAAGTCGGGGGCACTATAGCTAGACAGGATACTGGTAAACTTTCACAGGAGACGAACGATCTAATCAGGAAACATCAAACCATGAGAATCTCCACCGCAGCTGACAGAATAGAACTAGCGGAGCTCTCCAAGCTAATCAATAAGGGTAAGACAGCTGACATACGGAAGTATAATATGGAGAGGATCGAATACGCTGTAAAGAACGGAGGTAGCCTGAAAGCAGTGAAGAGACGTCTTGGCGTGGGGAAAAATCAGATGTATGCACTTAAGGATAAGCAAGGCAATGACATCACAAATAGGGATAAAATAGTCACAGTGGCCGAGGAGTTCTATAGGGATCTGTACAGTAGCCAGGACATACAGGATAATGCCGAACGAGACAGTAGTTCACAGGAGATAGACATCCCACCAGTAACGACTGAAGAAGTAAGGAAGGCTTTGAAAGAAATGAAAGGGGGCAAAGCACCTGGTGAGGATCAGATAACAGCAGACCTCTTGAAGGATGGCGGAGAAATTGTCCTTCAAAAACTGGCAAACCTGTATACGCAATGCCTAATGACCGCAATGGTACCGGAATCCTGGAAGAACGCGAATATCATCCTAATTCATAAGAAAGGCGACATGAAGGACTTGAAAAATTACCAGCCGATCAGCTTACTGTCAGTCGTCTTCAAGGTATTTACCAAGGTAATCGCTAACCGAATTTCTGCAACCTTAGATTTCAGTCAACCTAAAGAAAAAGCAGGGTTCCGTAAAGGTTATTCAACAATGGACCATATTCACACGATCAATCAGGTGATAGAGAAGTGCGCTGAGTATACTGAACCCCTATATATAGCCTTCATAGATTATGAGAAAGCATTTGACTCGGTCAAAACCCTAGCAGTCATTCAGGCATTACGGAACCAGGGGGTAGATGAGCATTATGCAACAATACTAGAGGATATCTACAATGGGTCTACAGCTACGATCATCCTCCATAGGGAGAGCAGTAAAATACCTATAAGAAAGGGTGTCAGACAAGGAGACACAATCTCTCCAATGCTATTCACAGCATGTTTACAAGAAGTATTCAGAACGTTGGATTGGGAACAGGTGGGTGTAAGGGTTAATGGAGAATACCTCAGTAACCTCAGATTTGCTGATGACGTTGCCTTGCTAAGTAACTCGGGGGACGAATTGCAAAGCATGCTTTCCGCACTGGGCGAACAGAGTAGAACCGTGGGACTGAAAATTATTATGCAGAAAACTAAAGTAATGATCAATAACCTCGGGACAGCACAGCGGTTTGACATAGGTGGCGAGGCAGTGGAACTGGTAAGCGAATATATCTACTTAGGCCAAGTTGTACCCCAGATCCAAACCATGAGGCAGAGATAATTAGAAGGATCAGAATGGGGTGGGGTGCATATGGCAGACATTCTCAGATAATGAATAGCAGCCTACCATTGTTGCTGAAGAAGAAAGTGTATGACAGCTGCATCTTACCGGTACTCACCTACGGGGCAGAAACTTGGAGGCTCACTAAGAGGGTTCAACTTAAATTGAGAACAACTCAGCGGGCAATGGAGCGGAAAATGATAGGTGTAACATTAAGGGACAGGAAGAGAGCGGAGTGGGTCAGGGAGCAAACTGGTGTTAAAGACATATTAGTAGAAATTAAGAAGAAGAAATGGACGTGGGAAGGACATGTAATGCGAAGGCAAGATAACCGCTGGTCATTAAGGGTAACAGAGTGGATCCCTAGAGAAGGCAAGCGTTGCAGGGGGCGGCAGAAAGTTAGATGGGCAGATGAGATAAAGAAGTTTGCGGGGATAAATTGGTCACAGTTGGCACAGGACCGAGGCAATTGGAGAATAATGGGAGAGGCCTTTGCCCTGCAGTGGGCGTAGATAGGCTGGTGATGATGATGATGATGATATCCGAACTGCTGGAGCCAGTGCCTCGTAATGCATGTAGCAGAACAGAGAGATACGGGACGAGGGACTCGGTAAAGATACATATCAAGGTTGCAGTCGTCATTGCCAGTGCTATTCGGCTTTTTTCGAAATATTTAATAGGGCCGAATGACGTGTGCTTGTCACGTTTCTTTGATTCATTGATAAATACGCGAAAATATAAGTCGAGAAAAAATCCGCCGTTTTTCCGGGAGCGGGACTCGAACCCACATCTCCGCATAACCGGTGCAGTGCGTTCGCCATTACGCTATCCCCACAGCGCCTTCTCTCTCGACTTTAAAGCGGGGGTTTATATTTACAAGAGCTCTGAGGCCGGTCAACTAGCGCCGCCCCTCGACTACCGCGGGAGACGTAGAACGTCTTCTTTCCAAGCGGCCGCCACGTAGAACGTGGTCGGAGGTCAGGGTTAGCAATTGGCATAACCGAACTGCTGGAGCCAGTGCCTCGTAATGCATGTAGCAGAACAGAGAGATACGGGACGAGGGACTCGGTAAAGATACATATCAAGGTTGCAGTCGTCATTGCCAGTGCTATTCGGCTTTTTTAGAAATATTTAATAGGGCCGAATGACGTGGGCTTGTCACGTTTCTTTGATTCATTGATAAATAAGCGAAAATATAAGTCGGGAAAAAATCCGCCGTTTTTATGGGAGCGGGACTCGAACCCACATCTCCGCATAACCGGTGCGGTGCGTTCGCCATTACGCTATCCCCACAGCGGCTTCTCTCTCGACTTTAAAGCGGGGGTTTATATTTACAAGAGCTCTGAGGCCGGTCAACTAGCGCCGCCCCTCGACTACCGCGGGAGATGTAGAACGTCTTCTTTCCCAGCGGCCGCCACGTAGAACGTGGTCGGAGGTCGGGGTTAGCAATTGGCAAATCCGAACTGCTGGAGCCAGTGCCTCGTAATGCATATAGCAGAACAGAGAGATACGGGACGAGGGACTCGGTAAAGATACATATCAAGGTTGCAGTCGTCATTGCCAGTGTATTCGGCATTTTTCGAAATATTTAATAGGGCCGAATGACGTGTGCTTGTCACGTTTCTTTGATTCATTGATAAATAAGCGAAAATATAAGTCCAGAAAAAATCCGCCGTTTTTCCGGGAGCGGGACTCGAACCCACATCTCCGCATAACCGAGTCGAGAGAGTCGAGAGAGTCGAGCTTCTCTCTCGAAAAGTCGAGAGAGAAGCCGCTGTGGGGATAGCGTAATGGCGAACGCACCGCACCGGTTATGCGGAGATGTGGGTTCGAGTCCCGCTCCCGGAAAAACGGCGGATTTTTTCTGGACTGATATTTTCGCTTATTTATCAATGAATCAAACAAACGTGACAAGCACACGTCATTCGGCCCTATTAAATATTTCGAAAAAAGCCGAATAGCACTGGCAATGATGACTGCAACCTTGATATGTATCTTTACCGAGTCCCTCGTCCCGTATCTCTCTGTTCTGCTACATGCATTACGAGGCAGTGGCTCCAGCAGTTCGGATATGCCAATTGCTAACCCCGACCTCCGACCACGTTCTACGTGGCGGCCGCTGGGAAAGAAGACGTTCTACGTCTCCCGCGGTAGTCGAGGGGTGGCGCTAGTTGACCGGCCTCAGAGCTCTTGTAAATATAAACCCCCGCTTTAAAGTCGAGAGAGAAGCCGCCTTGGGGATAGCGTAATGGCGAACGCACCGCACCGGTTATGGGGAGATGTGGGTTCGAGTCCCGCTCCCGGAAAAACGGCGGATTTTTTCTCCAGTTATATTTTCGCTTATTTATCAATGAATCAAAGAAACGTGACAAGCACACGTCATTCGGCCCTATTAAATATTTCTAAAAAAGCCGAATAGCACTGGCAATGACGACTGCAACCTTGATATGTATCTTTACCGAGTCCCTCGTCCCGTATCTCTCTGTTCTGCTACATGCATTACGAGGCACTGGCTCCAGCAGTTCGAATATGCCAATTGCTAACCCCGACCTCCGACCACGTTCCACGTGGCGGCCGCTGGGAAAGAAGACGTTCTACGTCTCCCGCGGTAGTCGAGGGGCGGCGCTAGTTGACCGGCCTCAGAGCTCTTGTAAATATAAACCCCCGCTTTAAAGTCGAGAGAGAAGCCGCTGTGGGGATAGCGTAATGGCGAACGCACCGCACCGGTTATGCGGAGATGTGGGTTCGAGTCCCGCTCCCGGAAAAACGGCGGATTTTTTCTCGACTGATATTTTCGCTTATTTATCAATGAATCAAAGAAACGTGACAAGCACACGTCATTCGGCCCTATTAAATATTTCGAAAAAAGCCGAATAGCACTGGCAATGATGACTGCAACCTTGATATGTATCTTTACCGAGTCCCTCGTCCCGTATCTCTCTGTTCTGCTACATGCATTACGAGGCAGTGGCTCCAGCAGTTCGGATATGCCAATTGCTAACCCCGACCTCCGACCACGTTCTACGTGGCGGCCGCTGGGAAAGAAGACGTTCTACGTCTCCCGCGGTAGTCGAGGGGTGGCGCTAGTAGACCGGCCTCAGAGCTCTTGTAAATATAAACCCCCGCTTTAAAGTCGAGAGAGAAGCCGCAGTGGGGATAGTGTAATGGCGAACGCACCGCACCCGTTATGCGGAGATGTGGGTTCGAGTCCCGCTCCCGGAAAAACGGCGGATTTTTTCTCGACTGATATTTTCGCTTATTTATCAATGAATCAAAGAAACGTGACAAGCACACGTCATTCGGCCTTATTAAATATTTTGAAAAAAGCCGAATAGCACTGGCAATGATGACTGCAACCTTGATATGTATCTTTACCGAGTCCCTCGTCCCGTATCTCTCTGTTCTGCTACATGCATTACGAGGCAGTGGCTGCAGCAGTTCGGATATGCCAATTGCTAACCCCGACCTCCGACCACGTTCTACGTGGCGGCCGCTGGGAAAGAAGACGTTCTACGTCTCCCGCGGTAGTGGAGGGGTGGCGCTTGTTGACTGGCCTCAGAGCTCTTGTAAATATAAACACCCGCTTTAAAGTCGAGAGAGACGCCGCTGTGGGGATAGCGTAATGGCGAACGCACCGCACCGGTTATGCGGAGATGTGGGTTCGAGTCCCGCTCCCGGAAAAACGGCGGATTTTTTCTCGACTTATATTTTCGCTTATTTATCAATGAATAAAAGAAACGTGACAAGCACACGTCATTCGGCCCTATTAAATATTTCTAAAAAAGCCGAATAGCACTGGCAATGACGACTGCAACCTTGATATGTATCTTTACCGAGTCCCTCGTCCCGTATCTCTCTGTTCTGCCATATATATATATATATATATATATATATATATATATATATAATAAAAAAGCGCTTCAACATGCTACAAAAGAGTGAACTGCTTTCGAAAATCCTCCCCACACCTCCTCGCGTCGTATACAGGCGCACCAAAAATATTAAAGATTACCTTGTACATGCCAAAACTGAGAGGGCACCCAAGGGTGGGTGTCGACCATGCGGAAAGGCACGGTGCCGCGTATGTAAACACATGCAGACAACCACGGTGGCACAAAGCACCATCTCCCATTTCAAGCATCTAATTCACGCGACAGTCGACTGCGACTCTTCTAATGTGGTGTACCTTCTGGAGTGCGGTGTTTGTGGCATCCAACACATTGGCCAGACGGACACGGCATTCTGCATGCGCTTGAACAACCATCGCGCACATGTTCGTTCACTCCCGGATATATCATTATGACGACATTATAACTCCGAAAACCAACCGTTCGACTCCATTAGGGTCACTTTTACAGAGTGGATTTTCTACTACAAGAGAACGCAAACAACGTGAATCTTACATTATTTACAAATTCAATACAGTAAAAGCAGGACTGAATGTTAGCCCTGGCATTAAGTCGTCTATACATGCTGTTGATAATCTGGCTGCAGAATAATCCCCTATCTAAATTGTAAGTCTCTGTTTTGTTTAAACAAGTAATCAAGCTTTTCTTATTTTATTTATTGCCTTCCTGGAGTTTCCGCACAGGCGGCATATGCCACAATCAACATCGAGGCGCCCGCAGCCGTTTACTCCAACAAAGGACCCGCGCGAGTCCCGCGTGTGGTTAGAGGATTAGTTAAGCTCCTTTTCCCTGGTTCATGGTCAGGGACGACCCTGTCGGCTGCACGGACAGGGCAGAAGAATAGAACTAAAATTGATGAATTGCGCTCGCCCGTCCTGCCGGTAGGCGGAATCGTGCATGCTTTGAGCCACAGTGCGGATATCGTACCTACACTCTTAACGGGCCTTCCTGTTTGTTTGTAGGGTTGGCGTCACTGACACATTTGTGCGTCTGCGACCGCTTCCTGTCAACTCTTCCCGTAATGTCAGTGACCATTGGAATTCTGTGCCCCCCAGTGATGGTGTGAGAGCGTCCCTGTAACTGCTTTGCGCTTTCGCTTCTTGAGCAGAGCGGCCCCCTCTGAAGCGGGCGCTACCTGTCACTCTTTCTACAAGCTGACGAACGATGGAGGACAGCGTTTTGGAATAGTTGTGTACTCCTCTCTCTTTTCTGCATGTTTAGGTTTGTCTTGGTTTTGTGTTTTCTTTCGTTTGCTCTTTTTTTTCTCTCTTTCTCTCTTTTGCAAACCTTTACCTCACCTCGCCGGGAGTGTGCGGTTGTTGCTGCTTTTCTCCCCAAATCCCCCCTCTCTCTTTTTTCGGCGTCTTTGGACGACGAGCTTATAAATTCGTCCACAGAAATAAGAAATGTCTGGAGAAAGATCGGCATCCGATCGAAACGTCGACCAATAAACAGTTTTGTTAGAAGCTATACCCATTTTTTGCTATATATATATATTTATATATATATATATATATATATATATATATATATAAGGTAAGTAAAGACCGAGACAAACGAGTAAAAGGTTAAACATGAAAATAAAACTTTACTGACCCTGTAACAAATCACGGTGTAAGCTATGCCCACAAATAACCACCACACAGCACGCCGCCAGCACAGCTAACTATTATGGTAATGTAAAAGGGAACTTTGATGTAAATGTAATGTAAAAGGGAACTGTGATTCCGCCAACGTCGTATAACTACGGGAATGCACCCTCTGCGGCAAACAATACATCGGTCAGATTAAAACACCCTTTCGTTTCAGGTGCAACAATCACCGCTCTCATGCAAAAACCTGCCATTCTTTCTTTCTATCAAATCATGTTAAGACTCCTGGTCATTATTTTGAACAACTGAATACCACAATTCTTGAATCTAGTTTTAAAACGCATCACGACGGTGAGGTTCGTGAGTCCTACCTCATTTATAGGTTTCAGTCAGCGTCGCTTGGAATAAATAAAATGTACTGGAAATCTACGCGTCGTTCCTCTGATTAAAATTTTGGCTGCATTTCCCATGCTAGCTTATGCTTGTTCGTTTCTTTCCCTCGATAATATTCAGTTGGCGACCCCCCGTTGATTGTTATAGGTTCGTGCTAGCACCGCGTTTTTTAGCGCAATGGCTTCACTAAACCAAATTTGACAAGCAAGTCTGGACATTATGTCCTGGGTACCATTGTTAGCATTGTTAGCTGGACATTATGTCCTGGGCTGCGGTACTATTGTTAGCTTTGACACTGTCACCTTGTAATCAATTTGTGCACACGATCGTGTGTGCTTGCCTCTATCTCCCCTTTCTTTTTTGCAATGCTGTTTTCGAATATTCACTGCTGACCGCCTAGGCATTCTCTGCACTTGTGCCATGGGCCGACCAAGTGCCTATTGCACGGCGCCACGTCATACGGGTGCACCTGCCTTCTGTTTTCTTGCTTTTCATGACTTGTTTGACCATGCCTTTTTTTCTTCCAATGTACACTCATTTCCTGTCGAAACTGCCTGTCCTACTGCTTTTGGGCGCGACCCTTACCTCCCACCAACAGAAGCCAAGTGTATAATGTTTCGATCACCTGACCCCGATTCTTAGAACGGGTGTGTATGGGCAGATGTGCGCCCTTTGTGTGCATGGGTATCTCTTTGGACGTTCTTCGTTCCGCGTGACTGATTTTTTCGCCGATGTCAAACATGTTCATGGGCATATCTTGTTTCGACCCCTCTTTCACCCTTGTTGCCACGGGGAAGGAAGGGCATTACCTTGTTATTTTTTTCCGGTTGTTTCTTTTCTTGTTTGGCTCTATTTTCTTATCTCCGTACCAGCCGTGACTTTGGGTTCTTGTTATCCTTTTTAATTATTTTTTTTTCTTCTCATCCTTCTTCCAGTTCTCTCAATTTTTTGCTGCCCACTAACCATGATCCCATTGCACAGTGGGGTCCACTGTTAAATGGAAACTGCGAGCGCGTGGCCACTGCGCTCCGCGAAGCGCTGGCGCCGAGAAGTGGCGACAATCGGACACAGCCGGCACATGCGCATTGACCGCATGAGGCGGGAGATGCCGCTCTATAGTCTGCTACGGCGCTCCGCTGCGCCGCTCAGCTGGCAATAGCTGAGGGATTACGCACTCGAAGGATGTGCGATTGATCGTGAGGCAGTATTCAAGAAGGGCTTCTATAACCTCACACAAAAAAACCCTTCCTCGATCACTAAGGAGTTCACGGGCCGCCTCATGCCGTAAAGTGAAGTGCCGAAGTAGGAAGGAGGCTACTTCGCGTGCGGTAGCAGCAGGCAGGGCGGCGGTCTCGGCGTACCGGGTCAAGAAGTCGACAGCAACAACGACCCATTGGTTGCCACCTGCAGTGCTAAGAAGAGGTCCATAAAGGTCGATTCCTGCACAGTCGGATGGTCTTGCTGGACACGGTAAGTGCTGCAAAGACCCAGTTCCTTGGCGGCGAGGATATTTTCGGCGTTGGCATCGAACACACGAACTGACGTATTGACGAACGAAGCGGTACATTGCTCGCCAGTAGTACCGCAAGCGCAAACGCTGGTATGTTCTGGGGACACCCGCATGTGCGCAATGTGGCTCTTCGTGAAAATAGGCACACATTTGAGAGCGTAGGTGGCGGGGAATTACTAAGAGCCACTTGCGACCTTCGGGTTGGTAGTTGCGAGAGAAAAGCAGTCCGTCGCGAAGGGCAAAGTGCGACGCTTGCCGGCGTAGTGTCCGGGATGCCGCGTTTGTTGATGAGCCCGACAGAAAGTCCAACATGGAGTAAATCCAAGGGTCTTTCTTTTGCTCGGACGACATAGAGTGGATCTCCAATGGCGACACGTAGCAGTCGGAGCTCGAGACCCGGTCGCTGTCATGAGGCAGCGGGGAGCGCTAAAGGGCATCAGCATCATTGTGCCGCCGGCCTGAGCGATACGTGACGGGAAAGTCATACTCCTGTAGCCGCAAACCCCAGCGCGCGAGCCTACCAGAAGGATCTTTGAGCGAGGACAACCAACAAAGCGCGTGGTGATATGTGACAACATGAACAGGGCGCCCGTATAGGTACGGGCGGAACTTCGCAAGCGCCCAAATAACGGCCAGGCATTCTCTCTCGGTCACAGAATAATTTGTCTCGGCCTTTGTTAGCGTGCGACTTGCATAAGCAACGACATACGCGTGATATCCTGCCTTGCGCTGAGCGAGAACTGCCCCCAAACCAACCCTGCTCGCGTCCGTGTGAATCTCGGTAGGGGCCTCACGATCGAAGTGGCGCAGGATTGACGGAGATGTGAGGAGATAGCGCAGTTTAGTAAATGCGTCGTCGCAGGCCGCGGACCACTCACAGTTGCCGCTTTCTGTGCTGAGAAGCTTTGTCAAAGGCGCGATGAGAGATGCAAAGTTGCGAACGAATCGGCGAAAGTGTGAACACAGCCCAATGAAGCTGCGGAGGGCCTCCACAGTTGTCGGCTTAGGAAATTCCGCCACTGCACGTTACTTGGCAGGATCTGGCAGGACACCAGCTTTGGAGACAACGTGGCCAAGGATAGTAAGCTCTCGGGCAGCAAAATGGCACTTCAGGTTGAGCTGAAGGCCTGCGGTCGTCAAGCACGTCAAAATTTGCCCAAGTCGAATCAGATGCGTCAAAAGTTCGGGAGAGAAGATCACAATATCATCGAGGTAACAAAGGCACGTCTGCCATTTGAGTCCACGGAGAATATTATCCATCATCCGCTCGAAGGTTGCAGGCGCATTGCAGAGGCCAAACGGCATAACATTAAACTCGTACAGGCCGTCAGGAGTAATAAAGGCCGTTTTTGCACGATCAGCCTCCGCCATGGGGACCTGCCAATAACCCGAGCGTAAATCAATGGAGGAAAAGAACTCTGCGCCTTGTAGACAATCGAGGGCGTCATCAATTTGCGGCAAAGGATATACGTCCTTGCAAGTTATCTTGTTGAGCCGTCGGTAATCGACGCACAACCAAAAAGAGCCCACCTTCTTCTTGACAAGCACTACCGGCGATGCCCATGGACTGGTGGAGGGTCGAATCACACCGCGTTGTAGCATGTCCTCGACATGTTCATCGATCACGCGGCGTTAAGTGTGGGAAACACGGTAGGGACGTAGCCGTAAGGGTGCGTGACCACCGGTATCGAAGGTGTGTTCGACTGTGGTGGTGCGTCCCAGGCCAGTCTTCACACAATCAAAAGACGTCCGAAATCGGTTCAGCAGTGCGAGAAGTTGGTCTCGTTGGAACGGTGAAATGTCGGCATCAATGGCGCGAAGGAAGATGTCTGCGGACGGGGGGGATTTTGCTGCTGAAGGAGTACACAGTCCACTGATTTCAAACGGCGTTGAATCGTCGGGCAGAGCCACAGCGACAACAGAATGGACGGTCTCGACAGGGCCGACGCACTCTCCGCGTTGCAAGGTTCCCGGATACGATCCCCAGTCGAAAAACACAACAGAAAAATACGACAGAATGATCCTGTGAGGGAATGGGACATTCTGTAGTCTGTAGTAAATCCTGTCCTGTAGTCTGTAGTAAATCCTGTCTGGTAGTCTGTAGTAAATCCGGTTCTGTAGTCTGTAGTATATCCTGTCCTGTCGTTTGTCGTAAATCCTGTCATGTAGTCTGTAGTAAATCCTGTCATGTAGTCTGTAGTAAATCCTGTTCTGTAGTCTGTAGTAAAACCTGTCATGTCTGTTTTCGTAGTAAATCCTGTCATGTCTCGAAGTTCAACTTGTTTTGCATAATAAATTTACTTCCCGTGATGTTTTTTCTATTAAGTACCTGAAGTATGCAGGATATGCATAACAATTTCAATAAATATATGACCAACAAACATAAGCTTTTTGGGGAATTCTTGCCTTTCTGGAACAAGCTTAAAATTGTTTTCAGTGAATAACTGATTTCAGAAAGCTGTTCCAAAAGGCAATGTAGGCAATGCAACAAGTGGTACATTCATGCATGCAATACAAAAGCTTGATGTTACGCAGATTGCACATGCCTGATGCATGTGCAGTCGCAGAAACTCGTGGACACGCACACTGCACACGCGGAAACTCGTGGATGCGGCAGCCGCAGAACGTAACGCTGGAACACGCCGGAGACAACGCGGTCTCCAGCGAATAGCAAAGCCGATGCTCGCGCTAGGCCTTTTTTCTTTAATAGCCGTGTAATTACAAGCCCGCGTAGCTGTTAAGAAGAAATACAGAAGTATTTCCTTCAGGAACACCTAAGTAGCGCTACAAAATTTAGCTAGACTCATTTCGGCACTTTTCAGATGATTTGGCCGTGCTTCTGAAACAGGGCCAAATCGCGTCCTATCATGGCGTTCTGTCAATGACGCTCAATCTGTTCATGAAAGCAAATTTATTCTCCCGGATAGAAAAAACTATTAAACGAGCATGGACAATAACCGTTCGAAAAATCGTTCCTTATACTAGTTAGGACCATTAAAACACAAGCAAACAAATATTTCTTGAACCTGATTTATTTAAACAGCAAAACTCGAGAGAACGTGAGAGAATTAAAATGGAAAGTCAATATTTAGCTGGAATGCTTGCCTTGGTGAACCTTGATCCTTTGACAATGCATTCGCACAGCAAAACGTGGAGGGGTGTCCTGTGGCGAAAAGCGCACGTCTCTGTGGTGATGCACTATCTCGAAGAGTATGCACGCCCGATACCTGCCGAAGTCACGCAGGGGTCATTGCAAGTTCAGTCGATTGTCGAAGCACATCGCACGCATTCGAGATCACACTGCCTGCGAAATTCGTCGTATTCACTCGCATCAGTGTGTCGATAATCCCAAGCACCACGGTTAGTCGTGGCTAGAGGAGTCCTCACTTCGAGATGCTTGAAATCCGGACCACTGATCTTGCTTTTAGCAGAGCTTCCGAAGCTTCATATGTTGCGGCTGATACTTCGCGGAGACATAAGATGCACGTTCTTACAAAAAGTTAGGCGTAACTTGAGCTAGGCAAATCGCCGATGTTAAATGTGAACGAGCCACTCGGCCACGCTGCCATCGCCAAATTTTGACCGAAAGACGAAAAGCAGGAGGGAACAAAGGAAGGGTAAGGAGGGAACCGGCCGATCACGAGAAGTTGTTTCCCGACCCCTCCTCACCCCTCTCGATTCTTCGTATTGGGGTCTCCCCGTCCCGCGAGTGCTGTCGCGCCGCGACATGCCTTCAGTGGTGACGATGCTTCCCCGAACTTCTTCCGAAGGGCCGGGCTAGAGGGAAGGCGCGCGTTTTCTTTCTTTCTGCATTTATTTTTTTAACACATCTCAGTAATGCAACGAGTTCACTGGCGCCGTTTCTTTTTTTTTTCACACAGGTAGCGGCAGCTGGTTCGCTGTTTTTCAAATCTTATTTTAACTATTTAGGCTTGATTGGACACATGTTTCGCGTTAAAATAAACAAATTGCGTGCTAAAAAAATAAAACAACAGCACGCAGATTGAAACAATGGCGCTCTCGACACCCAGAAATACGTGTCAGAATGTGCGCTGCAATTATTACACCACGTCTTCAAAAAGCATGTCTTGCTTGTCCTTTATGCGTCCGCTTTGCCGACGGGCTACATTGTTTTATCAAAGATTGTCCACAGTACAATATATGCAATTGCAATTCCCTCAAAGAATAAAAAAAATGTGCGAAGTTCTTTATGTATCCATTTCTTTGGTCATGGGGCTACGTTTAGATGTTGCAACATTACAGTGATTTGTGTTAAGTTGCGTTGTTAATTGCAAATTGGTAGCGAGGTTTTTTCAAACACGACCGGCATGCTAATGCCAGTAATGCAACAAACGTTCATTACAACAGACGCTTGCGATTCAATTCAACGAGATGTCCGTCACTCGCACGCACCATTGTTTTCGTGCAGCGCACGCTATAAAAGTGGGAATTCGCTGCACCGCACAGGCCGAAAACACCAAGTTTCGGAGCATCTGCGTCGATCGCGGCGCTGGAATACAACCAGTTCACCCCTTAAGCGGCGCGCGGCATTCCCGTGTCCAGCCAAGCAGCGGTACCACACTAACTATCCTGTTCGTGCTATCCCGTTTGGCTTATCTGAAGCTCTGTCCTCAAAGGCAATGGCCCCGTGTTATTCGATGCTCTCCAGCAACCACCCCGCTCGTTCAGCGCGGCGTTTTCTGTTTTCTGTTGTCTCCAGCGTATTACATCGCTCTCTCCATGAAAAATGTGGTCTCCGCGTTGATGTTGTCCAGCTCTGCATTTTCCAGTGTAATCTGTTCTTTCCGGCGTATTCCACCGCTCTCCTAATGCTTTAAAACGCGGGGTTTGCCGACAGGGTAAGCAAGAGATTTTGTAGCAATACTGAACGGTCTGTCGTGTGACACTTTTGCAATGAATCTAAAATTCTCTTTCAGACTGTAAAAATCTGCAGGGACTACAAAATGTTCGGTCGCATGGCAGGTAATATTAGTAATTACGGAATCCAGTCGTAGTAGCTGAAGGACAGTCTGTGGTGCAACAGAAATTTGTGTAGTGCCTACAGGGTGTTGAAGAACAGAAGTTTCTGTAGTACAACAGAAATGTCTCATGCGACAGACATTTTGTAGTTCTACTACAAGGTTTTTGGAGTGGGGCTACACAATGTCTGTCGCATGATAGATATGTGTGTTGTACTACATAAATTTCTGTCGTACGACAGACATTCTGTCGTCCTACTACAGAGATTCCTGTCTCACAACAGACCATCCTGCATTCCCAACAGAAATTCCTGTTGTGCGACAGAAATGCCTGTCGTACGATAGATTTTCTGTAGTTGTACTGCAGAAATTCCTGTCCCACGACTGACCATCCTGTAGTCCCAACAGAAATCCCTGTCGTGCGACAGAAATGCCTGTCGTACGACAGATTTTCTGTAGTTGTACTACAGACATTTCTGTCGCACGACAGACCATCCTGTAGTGCCAACAGAAATCCCTGTCGTGCGATAGAAATCCCTGTCGTGCGACAGAAATTTCTGTTGTGCGACAGAAATTCCTGTTGTGTTTTTCGACTGGGGAGCCGTAGTTGGAAAGGAGAAGTGTAGTTTGGCTGTTACGGATGGGAAGCAGGGAGAAAGGAAGCCGAAGACAACGTCGCTGGTGAAACAGGTCAGAAGGCGTAAAGAGTAGTGTCGCATTGGACAGAAGTGGGCAGGATAAAGAAGCTAGCACGGCAGAATGAGCAGGAATACTAACTTCTTCCGTGAGGACCAGTTTGATGGCAGGAGGAGCGGGCGGTTCATCAGCGGTATGATCCATGAACGGGAAGAGCTCTACTTCGGCACGGCCGTAGTCGATGACAGCTCCATGTTCAGAACGGAAGTCCCACCCCAGTATGACATCGTAGGAACAGGAAGGCAGGACAACGAACTGAACAGCATACATGACGTCGCGAATAACGACACGGGCAGTGCACACGCCAGTTGGATCAATGTGGTGAGCCGTAGCATTTCGTAATCAGAATCCAAGATGCGGCGTCATAACCTTCTTCAAGCGGCGGCAAAGTTTCGCGTCGATGACAGAAACGGCGGCTCCAGTATCGACAAGGGCTAAGATTTCAGAGCCGTCTATGGTAATACGAATGACGTTTGCGGGAGAGGAAGGAGGCCTTGGGCAGATCGACGGCGGCATAGTTCTTGCCTCCGGAACTGCGGCACCTAGTTTTCCGCTTCCGTTGGAACAGGACGACGACGCAAGGGAGAAGGTGAGCGGCGTCGCGGAGATGAAGACCGACGGCTTCCGAAGTCACGACTATCGGGCGGCATAGATGTCATCGGCGAATACGCGGTGGCCTCCTGTATGAGTGGGGAATGGGCGTAGGAAGAAGCTGCGGCAGGGTTGCGTCCTGTCACCGTGGCGCGGCGGCAATAGCGTGTCACGTGTCCAGGAGCCCTATAGGCAAAGCAAATTGGGCGATTGTCCACCGTTCTACAACGGTTGGTGAGCGAGGGACCAGACAACACCGGCGGACGTAAGGGCCGGGTGGTGGGGAAAACGACGGGGCTCCGAGGCATGTACCTGGCAGCGACTTCAGCGTAAGGTCGTTGAGGTATAGAGTCGGAAAATTGTATTGGAGCGGCCATCGTCACGGGGTGCATAGAGTCTGCATAAGGCAGGGTTGAAGTTGCTGGAGGTTGGTGTATGGTGGCGCCTTAGGGCACAGGGGCAACAACGGGGCTTGACGGCAGTGCAGCTGGGAGGGAGTCCGCGACTTGCTGCTGGATAACGGTCCTGAGTTCAGACCTGAGAGAAGGTTTTTGCTCGGGCACATAGTTGATGATGGACAACTGCCGAGCCACTTCCTCGCGCCCAAAATGCTGGATCCGTTGCAACAAGGTACCGTCGCCGTCATCAGCGGCCAAGCTGAAGACAAACTGATTTTCTGCGAGGGATCGCCGAGTGAGAGCCCTTTGCTTCCGCAACTCGTCGTAACTCTGGCAAATAGTAACGACCTTGGCCACCGTTTGGGGGTTTTTCGCCAGCAGCATATAAAAGGCATCGTCGTCTATGCCTTTCATAATGTGTTTTATTCTTTCTGGTTCGGGCATAGCACTGTCAATCTTACGGTACAGGGCGACAACATCCTCAATGTAAGAAGTGAAGTTTTCACCCCTTTTCTGTGCCCGCTCACGCAAACGCTGCTCTGAGAGGGGTTTTCGAGCAGTGGGGTGGCCGAATGCTTTTATGAAGTCGTCCTTAAACTCATGCCACGTTTTAAGACCGTGCCACGTTGTTCCAGAACCACTGCTCTGCAAACCCAGGCAAAAAAAAATTAGACATTATTCAGCTTGAGGCGGTCGCCCCAGTGGTTATGGGTACTCACCCTTTCAAAAGTAACAAGCTAGTCCTCTGCGTCTTTCTCGTCGGTGCCGTGGAATGAGGGAGGGTCCCGCTCACGAATTGCGCCCGCGCAGACGATGGGCGTCATCGTTGCGAGACATGCTGGGAGGATCGAGTGTCCGATTGCGGAGCTCCAGCGTAAGAGAACGAAGATCGTTGCACCTCCACCAAAACTATAAGAGAGTTTTCAGGCTTTATTCTTCAGCCGCACCAGCAGCAGCAGTAGCACCGAAGCACCAAGTTGCGCTGTCCAGCAAGTCCAGACGGAGAGCCAACGAGACGAGACTTCTTCTTCGGCCCAGCGATGGCGATGCGACCTCCACGAGTTGGTGCCTCTTCCATGTGTGGCTTCTGTGGTACATACCCACTCATTGCGAATGACCAGTGCTGTCCACGCTCCTACATTATTTAAACGAGTATGGTGTAGGCGAGGGTCTTCCTTACAATATATATATATATATATATATTGTAACGTGGCCGCAAAGCAGATAAGACGAACCATGAACACGGTGAACACTCTATTTATATTATTTACATGGCGCCAATCAGACAGCCAGGGCAGGGTCGGCCAGCACCTTCTTCGTCGTCGTCGTCGTTGTCGTTCATGCTTTGTAAAAGGGCTGTGGGGACATAGCCTACCGCTATGTCCCATGACATTACCCCTCGGTCGAGGGCGACCGTCGCGGACGAAACTGCGGCCCGATGAGGATGTTGCCGCAGATGAAAAATATGAGAAAATACACAAGAAAGAAGCGCTTGCCACCACGGATAAAGGTGATGGATTTGGTGAACACTGTAGCAGCGATATCCGCAAGGCAACAACGAATCAGTGAGGACTTGTAACGACGTCGGACCACAGGGCTGGGAACACGTTGTCGTCGTCTGGTCAGACGTCGTAGGGTTTTGGCGGCTCTGGCCGCTCGTCACGGGCTGGGGACACGGGCCGGGGGGACGTCGTCGAGTGCTTGTAGCGGCGGGGCTGGGGTGGGGCTGCCCGACGCCGTTCACGCCCCCTCGATGATTGCGCCGAGGCCGATGCGTTGCGAAGCTGGGGCCAGGACGGGGATGTACCCCGAAAATCCACCAAATGTAATGTGGTGGCAAAGCAGATAAGACGAACCATTAACATGGTGAACACTCTGTATACAATATTTACATGGCACCAATCAGACAGCCAGAGCATTGTCCGCCAGCACCTTCTTCGTCGTCCTCGTCGTTGTCGTTCATGCTTTCTAAAGGCGCTGTCCGGGTATTGCCTGCCGCTATGACCCGTGACAATATATATATGTATATATTGTGGTACTGGGGTTTTTGCAGTCGGCCGCGGTTCCCCAGAAAGACACTGAGACCCCTCAATCACACCTTTACTGGGAGTCCCGCTCCACCAAGGTCCACTGCTCAGCCGATCTGGATGCGCTCACCTCGCCCACCCGAGTCCGCCATGTTCTGACCTAGCTCGTCTCGCCCCACATCTTCCTCTTCACCCGGCACATGTCCAATCTTCGAGATTGTCCCCCGCCACTGTTGCCCGGTTACCAATATATATATATATATATATATAAACATATATATAAATATATATATATATATATACAGGAAATGGAGGACGCGTTGAAGTAAGACGAAACAAAGGTTTGGCAGTCAAAAAACCTCGGAAAGCAAAGGTTTCCTTAACCAGGTATTCTTGACTGGCAAACTCATTTCGGTCTTAATTCAACGAGCCCGTAATCTCCTATTTTTATTCGCGTGTTGCACGGCGAGGGCCTCTGTTCTGGCAGTCTTGGTGCCATTGGGAGCTTAAGGGAGTGCAACGCTGGTCGACCCATCTCTACATGTCGCAGGCAATGGAGTCACGGCCCGGGGGGTAAAAAGCAGGTCCCCTTCACCCCGAATTGTCCGATTGGTGCTGGCGGCCACCGCCAAGTGCAGGAAACAAAAATACTTCAACATAAATACCCCAGAAAGTGCGGGGGAAATTAGCTCCTAAGGTAGCGTAGTGGCTACTGCACCAGAATGTATTCTGGAGATCGTGGTTCCGCATGCCACCCGGTGGGCAATTTCCCTCCAGTTCTTGTTTTATTCTTCCTTTCTTTGCTTCCTCCTTTCTTTCTTTCCTTTCAACTTCTTTACCTGCTTCAATGACCTACCACAGTATGCACTTTGCTTTCCGAGGTTTTCTCGACTGCCCAACCAAATCCCAAATATTTCAATCTCCCTCCCTCTCAGTATATATATATATATATATATATATATATATATATATAGAGAGAGAGAGAGAGAGAGAGAGAAAGAGAGAGAGGGAGATATTGTGATCTCGTATGTCACGTCACCATGGCCTAGACATCAACGACGCTTACAGGGACTTGTTCATACACTCTGGCCAATCTCCCACACTTACTCCGCAGTGTATTACTATCATTCACGTTAACTTTACCTAATCGTCGTCCCTCGTGCACCATCATCATCGCTCTCGGTACATTGTTCGGAACCGACTGGATCCCCGAATACACGTCCCGGTTCACACGATGCTCAAGGGCCGTAAAAATCGTGGAGGTTTAATATTTTTTTCATTTATTTTTACCCTCAGGGCATACAAGCATTGTAGATGCGAGGGGCTTACATAGAAGCAAAAAAAGACGTCAAAAACACGCGCAAAAGTTGAAGGATTGTATACACAAAAATATAAAACAATGTTTAAGAAACTGGTAAAGCAAATGCAATAACCGCAGCCATACCACGGGACCAAGGTTGACCTCGGTCCCGTCGTTAACGAATTCCAAGCGCGCCCCTCGAGCTCCCTTCCGGTCAGCGTTTGTCGGCTACACAGATGCAGCGTGATGGCGTACGCAACCACGCTGGCGCCTCTACTCCCGGTCCTCTTGCATTTGCCGTCACGATCCGCGAGCGCAACCACCCGCATCTCGATGGGCTCCGCGAGGAAGACGTCGATGACTGGTTGGATGACTATGCTCCATTAAGTGCTTTACACAATTGGGATGACGCGTCAAAAAGCCAAAACCTCCTCCATTAAGACCGTCAAATACATTACCTGTGGAAGTTGAATGTTTTCGTGTTGATAACCTTGTTGATACAAGAACAACTATATCATTCATTATACAAAAGTTCTGTTCTCGCCTTAGAAAAGTGACTACCGCGTATACTGGGCCTTTGTTGTGCAGTGCTAATCGACAGGGGCTCGAGCCATCTATATACTGTAGAATACCGGTTTTGATAGAGAAAACGTGGGCCCATATTCAGTGCGCGGTGTTACCTAGCTGCTGCCATGAACTCATTCCGGGATGGCACTGTCTATCATTGGCATCCGTGGTCATCTCATGCCGACACACCACTTGTAAGGCCCTTGAGCAACCGGTAAACCGCGACGTTTATTCGGTGACCGATTCTGTTCCGAATACCGTAAGGAGGGTGATGATGATTTTGATGATGATGATGCACGAGGGACGATGGTTGGGTAATGGTAACGAGAATGATAATGTTACGGCCAAGAGGGAATGTGGGAGATTGCCCAGATTGTATGAACAAGACTCTGGAAGTGGCGTAGACATGATATACGCGCTCAATATATATATAAACACATATTTATACCTACATTTCTATATATATATACATATATATATATATATATATATATTTTTATATATATATATATATATATATATATATATATATATATATATATATATATATATATATATATATATATATATATATATATATATATATAAATATATATAGGTTTTTGGAAATGAGGGGCTCTTTAGGAAATACAGAAATGCCGGCAGTCTACAACGCCAAGAAGACTAGGGGAATGGTTGGAGTATTTTTTTTTACCGTTAGTGACGTTACAATATATATATATTTTTATTAATTAGGTGAGAAAGAAAGAAAGAAAAACACGCGCCCAGAGTGGGGACCGAACCCAAGCCTTTTGATAAGATCTCGAATGCCTTACCAATTCGGCTATCTGGGCGACTGTGTTCTCCTTCACTTTCTGGGGTATTTATACTTACTGCAACTGTATCTGAAGCTTGAGGGTGGTAGCCAGCGCCACTCAGAATACACGGGGAGAAGGGGACCTTCTTTTTAACCCCCGGGGCGTGACGCGAACGTCTACAGCCTGTCATAAGCGGGTAACTGGCGGGAAACCCTCTTCTGCTACTTTGGCATCAAGGCTGCCAGAAACGAGGCCCTCGCTAAGCTTTCGCACGATAATAGGTTTTTGGAAATGAGGGGCTCGTTAGGAAATAGAGAAAGAAATGCCGGCAGTCTACAACGCCAAGAAGACATAGGGGAATGGTTGGAGTATTTTTTACCGTTAGTGAAGTTACAATATATACATTTTTTATTATTAGGTGAGAAAGAAAGAAAGAAAAACACGCGCCCAGAGTGGGGACCGAACCCACGCCTTTCGATCGAAACGCGTGGGTTCGGTCCCCACTCTGGGCGCGTGTTTTTCTTTCTTTCTTTCTCACCTAATTAATAAAAAATATATATTGTAACGTCACTAACGGTAAAAAAATACTCCAACCATTCCACTATCTCTTCTTGGCGTTGTAGACTGCCGGCATTTCTTTCTGTATATATATTTATATATATATATATATTGCTTAACGAGAAAGTAGTTCAGAGGAGATAGACATCCCACCTGTAACGAAGTAACGAAGGCTTTGAAAGAAATGAAACGTCGCTAATCATCTGGTGAAGATCAGATGCCAGCAGATTTCTTGAACTTTCTTGAAATAACACAAAATTGCAACTGACCTCCTGTATTACTCCTTACAACATGTGTACCTCAGCCGGATTTATCACGGAAAAGAATGATTAGAACTTTATTTACTGTTTTAGGTTTGTTTTAGAGGTGTTGTGTTCTCGCAATGTGTTAGTTGTACTGCATTTTTCTTATTTCGTGTTATGTATTTACCCACTCCCCTCTTCAATGCAATTGCTTTGAGGGTATTCCAATTACATAAATAAATATATAAATTATGGCAGCCAAGTTGTACAAGTAAAACTTCCAAACCTGTACACGGAATACCTATTGACCGCGAGTGTACCGGGATCTTGGAAGAACGCGAACGTCATCCTAATTCATAATAAAGGTGGCGTGACGGACATGAAAAATTGCAGGCCTGTCAGCGTAGTTAGTCATCTACAAGGTACTTAGCCAGGTAATCTCTAACAGAATGTCGGCCACCATAAATGTCAGTCATCCCAAAGAACAAGCAGGGTTCCATAAAGACTATTCAACAATGGACCATATTCACACGATAAATGAGGTGATGGAGAAGTGCGATGAGTATACTGAACCCCTACGTATAGCCTCTACAGATTATGAGAAGGCATTCGACTCGGTCGAAACATCAGCATTCATTCAGGCATTAAGGAACTAGTGTGTAGATGCGCACTTTGTAAGAATACTAGAGGATATCTATAATGGGTCCACAGCTACCATCATCCTCCATAAGGAGAGCAGTAAAACACCCTTAACGAAGGGCGTCAGAGAGGAGACACAATCTCCCCTATTGTTATTCAGATCATGTTTACAAGAAGTATTCCGAACATTGGATTGAGAACAGGTGGGAGTAAGGGTTAATGGAGAATACCGGAGTGACCTCAGATTTGCTGATAACGTTGCCTTGTTAAAGGGAAGGTGAAGAAGTTTTCGAAATAAAAGAAAAGTTGACTAGCAGCAAGTACACATTAAGTAGTTCCCGCGTACGAAATATTTTTGCAATAGACGCAATAGAAGCGGCGCCATGCGCAAGCAAAAGTGACGCGATGCCCCGCCCCCATCTCGCCGCGCCATGCCAGAACACCGAGGAGCGCGGGCGAAAACCGGCTGAAAAACATCATACCTGGACTTCCGGCCGGACCGGGCGCATCTGCCATTCTCTTTTCGCCGTGTTTCCTTGGGAATGATACGTGTTGTTGTTGTGGTTGATAGCACTTATCTGTACAACTTTCGTGTTCAAAAAGTATGCACGAACGCCACACGAGGCATACGTTATCATGTCGTATTCCTAAGCCGAATAATGCCACCCCGGGATGCTTGATAACATAGGGAAGCGACAGACGAGGTGGCTGTTCTTGATGACAGACAATATACTACAATACGTTAAATACTTTGTAAACCCTCTCCAATGCGGTTTTTTTTATGCGACGACTTTAATGTTCACATAAGATTCTAAATTTAGGAAGAATGGTGAATACTGCTGTACTTTGGCCATGGATGTTTCGTTCCTGTCTAGAAACAACGTCAGGTTTGTTCTTAGAAATACCTGTTTCGTTAAACTCGTCGGTTTTCTTGCCCTATGGGCTCAGAACAGTGTTAGAAAAAAAAACAATTTTTGGCGAAACTAAAACAGGGGGCCAATCCTGATAGAAGTTCACTCCCGGCTAAGAGGTAAAATGTATTCCTATAAAGTAACAGAACTAAGAACACCACACTCTTTATTTTGCAAGTATACATGCCACGATAAGGTGCTGTTTGTCTGGAAAATAAAAAACACCACTCCGAACCACCACCGTACCATAATATGTGTTGACTGCGAGGCCCCTTGTCTTTGCCCAAGATTCCGTGTGCCGGCATATTATAACCTGGCAAGCACTTGTTGTCGCCGAACCTCAACTGTGCTCCGGTGATAGTCGGTGATATATATAACGATGAGACCAAACAAATTAGGAACGAAGAGTAAATATACGGCCTTTGTGCGACTAGCGCAGTAAACGCTTAAATCTAGAAATGCTAAAACAGGCCAACGATTCATTATCACAAACGTTTGGTGATTGTTACCTAAAGTAACGTAACTACAACGTAACTGCCTTGCAGGACTTGTCTTTATTTATAATGAGGTGGCCGTAATATTGTAGCAGAATGCGCAACGCACAAGTGAAAATCAAGCCCTACTAGAGCCGATAATGCTGAGCAGGCATAAGTATGCTACAGTGTTTTCAGAATAAATGCATGTGAAGCAGTAAGACGCCACTCATCGAAGTGCAGCTAGCGATCGCGTAGGCGCCGTAGCGCCGCTGCCGAAATAGCGTGCACCCGCGTGTGGGTCTGTGTATGGGGATGAGTAACGGGGCTGGGGTAAGCGACACGAAGAAAAGAAATGCGGAAGAACAGTCCGCTTGTTGTTTTATGCGTGTACCAGCAATTTATGTATCGCATATACGTTTACAGCGCATGAACGCTAACCTTTCGCGCAGTGCAAGTACGTGCTTTTCGCTGGTAGATTGTTTATAAAACGCCGCTTAATCTTCGGAATAAATTGTTTTGTATATGGTAACAAACTGTTCAGGCAGTACCTAATAATAACATATGGTATACAAACCCCAATGCTGGTTGCCTAATTCAAAATTATTGTGACGGAACCCTCTAGCCGACGCCACAGTCACTGCTTTGGGGTTCTCTGTCGTGTAAAGCAAATTTAAGCTCCAAGATAATTGAACCAACAGCACGGCAAGTTATAAAATAAATTTCCAGTCATGTGCAAACAATAAAGTGCAAGCTAAATTGCCGAAAACACAACCGGGCGATCGTTCCCAATGCTTCCGACAACCCGCGCGGCCGAAGGGTGTCCTCCTTTGACGTCATGATGGGCGCAACCAATCAGGGGCGTCAAAAGACGAAAAGCGCGCGTCTTTCAAACGGGGCCGCGCGTATTGCAAGATAAATGCCGGTTAGACTCTTGTACGATAAATTTCTATGTGATATTCAGAATCAGCGCACAAGAAACTATATAAACGTTCCTTTAACTCACTTTTTTTAAAGCGCTTCAGATTCTCTTTAAGTAACTCGGGGGACAAATTACAAAGCATGCTACCCGCACTGGACAAACAGTGTAGAACCGTGGGCATGAAAATATTGTGCAGAAAACTAAAGTAATGATCAATAAACTCGGGACAGCACAGCTGTTTGAGATAGGTGGCGAGGACGTGGAAGTAGTAAGCGAACATATCTGCTTAGGCCAAATTGTAGCCCGGATCCCAACCATGAGGCAGAGATAATTCGAAGGATAAGAATGGGGTGGAGTGCATTCGTCGGGCATTCTCAGATAGTGAATGCAGCCAACCATTGTCCGTGATTAGGAAAGTCTATGACAGCTCCATCTTACTGGTACTCAGCTACGGGTCAGAAACTTGGAGGCTGACTAAAAGGGTTCAACTTAAATTAAGGACGACTCAGCGTGCAATAGAACGGAAGAGTATAGGTGTAACGTTAATGGTCAAAAACACGGAAGAGTAGCTAAGAGGACAAATACGTGTTAAGGACTTATCAGTAGAAATTAATAAGAAGGAATGGAAGTGGGCAGGGAATGTAATGTGAAGGCAAGATAACCGTTGGTCATTACGGGTACCAGAGTGGATCCCTACAGAAGGCAAGCGTTGCAGGTAGTGGCCGAAAGTTATATGTGGAGATGAGTTCAAGAAGTTTGCGGGGATACATTGGTGGCAGTTAGCACAGTACCGCGATATTGGAGAATAATGGGAGAGGCCTTTGCCCTGCAGTGGGTGTAAATAGGCTGGTGATGACGATGAAGCGGTCCCAAACATGGTTTATGCATAGGAGCGGATAAACGCGTTTGTGCCTGATATTGTTCCGGTGGTGGTAGTCCTCACACAAGCGAAAGAAGTTATCTGTTTTCTTGACGGCAACCACAAGAGAAGCGTACACATCGATTCAGGGTAAAACAACTCGACGCTGAAGGACGTCGTTTACACAGTGGTCTATGTTGCGTTAGTTCGACTGTGAAAGGTAATAAAGCCTTCGCCAAAGTACGGCATGGGCACCAGTGTCGGTACTCTTGGAGCACTCTCGACATGTTGTAAGTCAGCCCCTGGAGCTGACCGAATCAGCTATGACATGATCAGACACCTAAACAGTGAAACCCTGCATGCAATACTCTCTCTCTTTAACAAAATATGGCAAACAGGTCACTTTCCAAGAACATGAAAAGGGCCTATTGTTGTACTGCTTCTAAAAGTAGGAAAAGAATCTTGTCTTGCTGCGAGTTACAGACCAATCTCCTTGACTAGCTGTTTATGCAAGCGGCTCGAAAAAAAATGATAAATCGGCGACTATTGTACTTTCCTGAGTTTAACAGTCTGTTGACAAAACTCAGACAGGCTTCAGGTCTCAAAGGTCCACTTCAGATAGCTTGATTCCATTTGAAATATATGTGATAGATGTCTTCATCCATGAGAAAAACTGCTTCTCTGTGTTCTTTGACATGGAGAAGGCGTATGATAAAACATGGCAATACGGTATATTGCTAGATTTGCACTCGCTTGGCCTTACTGGTGATATGCTCAACGTTAATAAGGACTATCTCTCGGATCGCACATTTCGTGTTCGTGTGGGTTACGTGGTGTCTAGAACCTTTGCTCAAGAAAATGGCGTACCCCAGGGGAGAGCTGAGCTGCGCACTTATTTTGTTAAAATCAGTTCACTAAAAATGTTCCCCCACTAACTGTCTCATACTCCACTTACGTTGATGACATTCTTGTTACTTTTAGGTCCTGTAATTTATCGATATTTGAACGCGAAATCCAATCAAGTGTCATTCGGCACCTAAGTGTTCGGTAATTAGGCGTTAAACATATATACATATATACATAAATATATATATATATATATATATATATATATATATATATATATATATATATATATATATATATATATAGATAGATAGATATTTCAATGGACGTTAGAAATGGATAAAGGCTTTATTTACAAGCCGTGTGGAACCACAGGCAAGACGTGGTACAATGGAGCCCGGAGAACAGCGAGCCGGGGAACACTCTCTTCTTCGCACTTCCTTCTACGTGCCAGCACACCACCTCGATCTGTTTCCACTGGGACATACCCTGCACAGGCGATTGACTGCCGCCTAACGTAACAGAACCTAGTGATCGCTCTCTACCCAACACTGTAACAATTTCCCCCTGTGGAGACGAAGCGCACCTGGCGGGTTAAGGAGTGCGGCTATGACAATGCTTCAGCCGAAGCTACATGCACGACCATGGTCTTGCGGGAACGACGGTCCCGATCAGTAACTTTTGCGATAACATAGTTCACAGCACTCAGCTGAGACAGCACTACAAAGGGGCCGGAGTACGTAGGCAAAAAATTTTGGAAGCGGCCTCGTTGGCGAAGTGGAGTCCACAACCAAAGGAGTTCGACCGAGTAGTAGGAGACTGGTGGGTGGCGCTGATCGTAGCGTGCTTTGGTTCGCCCCTGCGAGCTGAGGGTGAGCAGTCGAGCCAGTCGCCAGGCTTCTTCAGCGAGGCACAAAGTCTCAGCCAGCGACATATTTTTAGGCGAAGAGAATGGATGGATGGTGTCGAGGAAGATTTGAGGAAGGCGGACGTACAGAAGGAAGAACGGAGAATAGCCTGTGTTCAGTGGCGGTATTGTACGCGTAGGTTATAAGGGGAAGAACAATGTCCCAATTGGTTTGTTCTGAATCACTGTAAATAAACAGCGTGTTATTTAGCTTGCGATTTGTGTGTTCAGTGAGTCCGTTTGTCTGCGGGTGGTATGGTGTGGAATGTCGATATTCGGAGCCACAAAGCTGAAGAAGCGCTTCCACGACGTCCGCCGTAAACTGGCGGCCACGGTCACTGATTACGACGCGAGGAGCTCCATGGCGTAGAATAACGCGATTCAAGATGAAAGACGCAACATCCGCGGCCGTTGCAGTGCAAAGAAGAGCGGTCTCAACGTAGTGTGCCAAAAAATCCACACAGACGATGATCCAACGGTGACCTGACTTGGACTTCAGTAAGGGCCCCATCAAATCAATGCCCACTTTGTCAAAGGGCGATATGCGAGAATTCACTGGTTGCAAAGGGCCCGGAGAGGGAGCCGTAGGAAGCATGTAAAGCTGACATTGAGGGCATCTGGGGACATATTTCTGCACTTCTGTTTGCATACGAGGCCAGTAAAAGCGTTGCCGTAGCCGATGTAGGGTGCGGGAATGGTCAAAGTGACCTGATGTGACGTCGACGTGCATTGCGCGGAGAACCAGATGTCGGAACGTAGTGGGGACGACGAGAAGTAAACGCGGGCCATCAGCAGAGTTATTCTTCTTGAACAGAAGGCCATCGCGGACAACAAAGGGTGTCAAAATTGTGTCATCCGTGGTTGCAAAAAGGCTGCGCAGCGTTGGATCTTTCCGTTGTTCGGCCCAAAAAATTGGGGCGTCTGGGAATTCTGGTAATACGGAAGCCAGACAGTCCTCGAAGGTGTAATCGTCGCTGGATGTGCCCGCTAGAGGCAAGCGGGACAAACAGTCCGCATCGGTATGATGGCGCCCACTCTTGTAAGAGAGTGTGAAATCGTATTCTTCTAAGCGTAAGGCCCATCGAGCCAGGCGACCGGAAGGGTCGCGCCGTTCGACAAACAGCATAACGAGTGGTGGTCCTTGAATAAGTGAAGTGGCGTCCATACAGATGGCAGCGAAACATTTGTACAGCGAACACAACGGCAAGGCATTCCAGTTCCGTGGTGGTGTAGTTGCGCTCAGCTATGGACAGAGTGCAGCTGGCATAAGCGACGACGTGTTGTGCCCCTTCGTGTAACTGGACCAGAAAAGCTCTACCGCCCACGCCACTCGCGTCACAGTGGAGCTCGGTGGGTGTCGTGGGATCAAAGGGGGCAAAATTGGGCCAGAAGTTAAACATTTAGGCTGCGAAAAAGAGGACCCACAGTCGGACGCCCAAGAAAAAGGGCTGTCTTTACAGAGTAAGGAAGTCACGGCGTGGGCACTTTTCGCGAATCCTTGAATGAATCGTCGGAAATATTAGCACAGACCTAGGAAGCTCCTCAGCTCTTTCAGGAATCGTGGGGCGTGGAAATCGCGCACGGCGGAGGTTTTCTTGGGATCCGGCCTTATGCCTTGCTTATCTACGAGGACTCCTAGTACGAGGGTTTGGCGCTCCCCGAAATAGCATTTTTTTTTTAGGTCAGCACCAATCCCGCTTCCTCTAGGCAATCCAGGATAATGGCAAGCCTGATATTGTGCTCTTCAATTGATCTCCAGAAAATACTGACATCGTCAATACAGCACATGCAGATGTGTCATTTTAAGCCATGCAGAATGGTGTCCATAAAGTGCTCAAGTGTAGCGGGCGCATGACATAATCCAAAAGGCATCACATTGAACTCATAGAGCCCCCCCAGCGTCACGAAGGCCGTCTTCTCTTTGTCGGATGGGTGCACTGGGATTTGCCAGTAGCCCGACAGGAGATCGACCGAAGAAAAGCACGACGCTGTATGTATGCAGTTGACGGCGTCATGAATGCGCGGAAGCGGATACACATCTTTTTTGTCACAGCATTGAGTCGACGATATTTCACACAAAAGCGCCAAGAGTTATCCTTCTTCTTTTAAGAATCACAGGAGCTGCCCATTGACTTGAAGACTCCCGGATGACCCCTTTTTCAGCATCTCCTGCGTTTCTCCAGTTATTAGCTTGCACTCAAAGGGAACACACGGTATGGCGTTTGACGAATCGGTGCCGCATTCTCAGTGATAATCCGAAGTTACATGCGCGATGCTGATAGTAAAGTTTTGTGGTCATCCAGAGCAAAATCAAATACAGCAGCTTGTCGGGTAAGCACATCAAGTAACTCCTGCTGCTTATGAGAAGGAAGCGAGGTATTTATCATGCGCTTGAGCTGGCCGGTGTAGTCTGTGTTGTTGGTAGTCGTGTATGGCGTCCTATTCACCGCATGAATGGTTACGGGAACGTCTTCGTCGGAACGAGCGAGTTCAAGTCTTCGGGGTAAAAGTACGGGTTCACTGGAAGCGTTCACCGTCCACACTCGGCTGCACCCATCGACCATATCAAACAAAGCACGGGGTACCAGCCCATTTTTCTTAACTGCGTTTGTTGCATCCGCCTCCAGCAGGACTGCGTAGCTCCCTCGACGAAATGTTACGGACTTTACAGAGACAAACATAGCCGTCATGGGAGGTAGCATTACGTTATCGGTGACAGAAAACATTCCTTTAGTGCATTGCACCCTTCTTCAAAACAAAGAGGAAGAGTTTCGTTTCGCAACGAAATGTCGCCAGTTCCGCAGTCCAACATCGCACCGCAACCACGTAAAAAGTCGATCCCCAATATAATGTCATGAGTGGCCTGGGCTAAAACAATGAACTCCGTTATAAAACTGACTTCACCAAGCAAAACCGTCGCTTAACAGATTCCAACTGGAAACAAACGCTCGCCTCTGACTCCACGATGCTGAATCTTTCGGTCGCAGAAAAACATAACTTTAGGCCCAAGACTGGTTTTGAAAGCGAAACTCATTACTGAAACCGCAGCTCCAGTGTCTATCAAAGCTTCCGTGTTCACTCGATCTGCAGAAGCAGTCACGTTGTTCTTTGACATAACGACGGGCAGGGAAATTGGCGAAAACGACCTGCCCACGACCTCACCCCCGTCCGCCGCAGCATCTACTTTCCCTCGGGTTGTGGGCTCATTTCGCGGCGTGGCGTTGGAGATCGGGGCCGTCAAGTGGTCGCAGGAGGAGTGAAGCTCCTGTCGGAACCCGGGGAATTGTTGCGCATTGTATTTGGCTGGAAAGACCGCTGGAACGGTTCGTTGCTCTGGTTATCCGGGTATGGCCGTCGAGGACGCGGTTCGTATTGCTTTGGAGGCCGACGGCAAGAACGGGAATTGTGACCGCGGATACCACAGTTGTAGCAGGTGCGCTGTTCCTGAAATGCGACCGGTTGTCCTATGGAACCGCGTGGTCGGGAGTAGCCGACAGGTGCATAACGGGTTGGCTCCTCAAAGTAATTTTCATACTCCCGAGTTGGAGGACTGAAATCTGTACGCCTGGTATGGTCTTCATTGTAAGCGGTATGGTCATTCCTATTCCCTGCTCGAACCCAAGGCATCTGATAGTGACTCTGGATGGCTTGCACTGTGCATTGCCAAAATATTGGATCAGGAAGTGCACACTGGTGAAAGCTTTAGTCACTGCACAAACTTTGCTGTGTGGGTTCTTCTGTAATCATGCGAAGCACCACTGAAGCTTTGTCCTCGGAAGGGGTTGAGCCGACGTCCACGTTGGAAACAGTACTCACGTTAACCAGCCGTCCAAACATGGAGGTGATACGTCGCTTTTTTTAGGGTTTGCAACGCGCGGCAATGGCGAATTACACCCAGAGCTGGCGCCAGGTTTTCCTTAGTTATGAGGTAGTTATAGACGTCCTCAGCAACACCTTTAAGCCGGTGACACACTTTGTCCTCGTCTGGCATCGAAGGAGTAATGTGGCTGCACAGTTTGAGGACTTCTTCAATGTATGTGGTGCAAGTATCGCCCGGGACCTGAGCTCTCTGCGCAAGAGTCTGCTCTGCCTTCTTCTTTCGGGCAGCCGTGTCGCCAAAGCTCGCCAGAAATTCGTTTACAAAACTGTTCCACGTATCAAATCTGTGCCCATGATTGTGAAACCACACCAATGCGGCAAGGTCAAAGGATAAGACCACGTTCGTGAGCTGTTGGCGAGCGTCCCGCCTGTTGTACTTGCTGACTCGCTGGTAGTGCTTCAGCCAGTCCTCTGCGTCTTCTTCGATAGTTCCTTTAAACATGCGTGGTTCTCTCTGATGAGACCAGGCACCGACCCTTCCAGAAGAGGTGACATCCGTCGGCCCCGTTAGCATTGTCGCTTCTTTCGGAGGTAGACCAGCCACATGCCTGCTGCGTAGAAAATAGGGTGGTTTCGCCTCGTCCAGGACGACGAATTACCCAGCACCTTCACCAGATGCTACGGATATTACAAATGGACTAATGCTTTGTTTACAAGTTGTGCGGAACCACAGCCAAGACGTGGTACAATGGAGGCAGGGGAGCAGCTAGCCGGGGAAAACTCTCTTCTTCGCCCACTTCTTCTATGTGCCAGCAAACCCCCTCGATCCTGTTTCACTGACACATACCCAACACAGGCGATTGACTGCCGACTAGCGTAATAGACATCCTAGTGATCGTTCTGTACCTCAAACTGTAACAATGTATCTATATATATATATATATATATATATATATATATATATATATATATATATATATATATATAGGGAGCAGTTGAACTTTTCATGATGGTAGAGAACACAAGAACCGTGCTCTTGGCTACCTGCGCCGCAATCTTGGCCTAACCCCTCCCTCAATAAAATTACTTGCATACGTAACTTTCGTGCGGCCTAAATTAGAATATGCAAACGCTATCTTCGATCCTTACCAAACTTATTTGATCAACACCCTCGAATCTGTCCAAAATCGAGCCGCTCGATTTATTTTGTCTGATTACTCCCATTATTCAAGCGTTTCAACGTTAAAAGCAGAACTTAACCTTCCTACACTTCAATCTCGCCGCAAAATAGCTCGACTGTGTCTTTACCACAAATTCTTCCACTCGCAAATTCTTCCACTCGCAACAAGCCCACCGTATTTCCCGTACTAGTCACACCAATGCAGTCTATCCGGAACGTGCCCATACTAATACATTTCAACAATCATTTTTCATACGCACATCGCAAGACTGGAATGATCTACCTGCTGCAGTTGCTACAATCGTTGACCAATCTCGTTTCAAGCACGCCATTGAAGAAGTGCCGCCATAATTAGTGTACCCCTTCTGTTGCTGTCGGTACGTTGTTGTAACGCTCGTTTCTAGTACTGTATCATACCCACCCCTTGTATAGAAGTGCCGCTATAGTTACTGTACATCGTCTGTTGCCGTTACAATGTTGTTACCCTTTTTTTCAAGTGCCGTGTCATGCCCACCCCTCATGTAATGTCCCAATGGGACCTTTGAGGAATCAATAAATCAATAAATCAAAAAGAAAACTTTGAACAAGGTAAAAGCACGATTTTTGCCAACGTTTCAGCAAAGAGACTTGCTTTCGTCAGGCAAGACGAAAGCAAGTCTTTTTGCTGAAACTTTGCAACAATCGTGCTTTTACCTTGTTAAAAGTTTTCTTATATATATATATATATATATATATGTGTGTGTGTGTGTGTGTGTATATATATATATATATATATATATATATATAGCAGAACAGAGAGATACGGGACGAGGGACTCGGTAAAGATACATATCAAGGTTGCAGTCGTCATTGCCAGTGCTATTCGGCTTTTTTCGAAATATATAATAGGGCCGAATGACGTGTGCTTGTCACGTTTCTTTGATTCATTGATAAATAAGCGAAAATATAAGTCGAGAAAAAATCCGCCGTTTTCCGGGAGCGGGACTCGAACCCACATCTCCGCATAACCGGTGCGGTGCGTTAACCAATTACGCCATCCCCACAGCGGCTTCCTTCTCGACTTTAAAGCGGGGGTTTATATTTACAAGAGCTCTGAGGCCGCGCTAGTTGACCGGCCTCAGAGCTCTTGTAAATATAAACCCCCGCTTTAAAGTCGAGAAGGAAGCCGCTGTGGGGATAGCGTAATTGGTTAACGCACCGCACCGGTTATGCGGAGATGTGGGTTCGAGTCCCGCTCCCGGAAAACGGCGGATTTTTTCTCGACTTATATTTTCGCTTATTTATCAATGAATCAAAGAAACGTGACAAGCACACGTCATTCGGCCCTATTATATATTTCGAAAAAAGCCGAATAGCACTGGCAATGACGACTGCAACCTTGATATGTATATATATATATATATATATATATATATATATATATATATTTATATATATATATATATATATATATATATATATATATATATATATATATATATATATATATATATATATTTCTAAATATATGAATATACACATATAAGCAGAAGAAGACTCGACGCGTGGAGCCAGATGAAATAGTTGAAAAAATGGTTGACTCATGCCTAAGAACAAAAACAGTGGTTTACTGACGTTTCGACTGGAGGAACAGTCTTCATCTGAGTAACATACAAACTAGAAGCACGCTCGATCAAATAGGTGCAGAAGATGTGCAACAGTGCCCTCTTGCTATGGACATTTGGTGGGTTGGGGCGAGAGAACAGGGGAAGTGAGGGCACTATACATGCGCACAAACTTAAGTGAGGTTGTTATGCTTATTGTCTTTCCACATCAGAGAAAAGAAAGAACATACGAATGAAAGCCACGTTTCATAGTAACAGGAGATGCGGTACCACGGCCGACAAACCCTTTTCTAAAAAAGAAAGCAATGAACAATTTCATTTCTTTCAAAAAAGACAGGTTGGGAGGCTAGTGAAAAACAGACACTTCAAAGGTAATTAAAGGAATTTACGAATGGTATAGTTAACTTCACAACACAATAAATGCAAACTACACGAACAACAAATACACAACGGAGGCCGCTGCGACCCATGCATTTCGGAAAATACCAATGACCGGCGGCATGTGGAATGTCAGGGCAGTTCTCAAGTTCACAGAAGTCCTAGAGGAGCACGTGTCAGCAAAGGAACCAATTATAAGACTGTGTACTTATTCCTAAACAAGTATATATTCTCATAATTAGCTGTGTTGCTGACACGTGCGCCCCTATGAGTTCTGTGAACTTGTGAGATGCCCTTACATCTCCCACGCCATTAACATTTTCAGAAATGGATGTGTCACCGGCGGCCGTCGTTCTGTATTTGCTGTTTTTTACTTTGCAATTCGTGTGTTGAGACTCGTGTGTTGAGACCATTCGCTTATTGCTTTAATTCGTACCTGAAGTGTCTGTTTTTTACGAGCTTCTCACCCTGTTTTTTCTTTTAATAGAATGAAGTTGTTTATTCCTTTGCTTTTAAGAATATAGTTGGTCGCCCGTGGTACCGGATTCCCTGGTAATATGAAATCGCTGTTTTGTTCTTTTCTTTGTTTTGTTTGCTGTGGAGAGATAGTGAGTAGAACAACGTCACGAAAGTTTGTACGCATTTATAGTGTCCTCACTTCCCCTGTTCTCTGGCCCCAACCCACCAAATGTTCTTAACAAGGGGCACTGTTGCTCATCTTCTGCACCTGTATAAGGGTGTGTGCTACTAGGTTGTATGTTACTCAGATGAAAACTGTTCCTCCAGTCGAAACGTCAGTAAACCACCGTTTCTGTTTTTAATCATTGGTCAACAATTTTTTCAAAATAATATATATTTAATTATATAAATGAGTACGGATTGAGATTCACCAAGTAGGGGTTAGAGAAAGACGTTGGAACAGCGCTTTGTCTTTAACCAGCAACCGTTATATATGTATACATTCCTATTTTGAGTTGAGCGTTCCGCATACCAAAAAGTAACAGCACGGGTTAACTTCCATATCCTTCAAAAACCTGGCTCATTAGGGTTTAGCTTTAATGTACTTTCCTAGTAAACACAGGAAGGATTGGTGAAGGTTTTTGTCAAATTATGTTGGTTGGTGAGGACATCTGTTGAGTTCACAAAGGTGGTCTAAATTCCAATGCAGTGTAAGGTCGTCGACCAGCCCTACTTATCACATTCAGCTCTTTAGGTACAATTTTCTTTATAAATTTAGGAAAAAAATATGCCCCTTTTACTAATATAAATTCTCCTTTCAAGCAAGAGCTGCTGCTTCCACAGAAGTTGCAACACAGCAGGGGCTTCACAACAACCGTGAGGTGGCATTTGCACTTCATTTATTATATACTTTTAACTCTTTGTCAGAGCTGCAAAAGTCGAGACTACCTGTGGCATGTTTCAGCAATTCTGTGGCGACAGTTAGGTGACTTTTATCACAGTTATCTGCTAGGTTTTTCCTGGCAGCATTTTTTTTCTGTAAGCTGTGAAGCAGTACTCCTTTGGTGTATGGTGCAGAATATTGGTATCACATGCCCACACTGCCACTGAGTGATGGTCGTTTTATCACTAATTGAATAAGTACAAGTGTATCGTTCGAGCATTGCTAACTGGGTCTAGGGATCAATTAAAAACTTTGATCTAATTAGTAGGCACAACAATTAATTAAATTGATTAGAGAATTGGTTGGGGCCTGTATAGAAGGAATGAAAATGACAACGGTAGATTCCAAATACAAGGTCGCTTTTTTCAGCCATACTTGATGGAGTCAGAATCCTATACATTTTTAAGTGTATGTGTGTCTGTTAAAAATCTGTCCAGTATAGCTAAACGAACACACGTGTGCTAAAAATAAGGTAAAAGCATTTACCGGAATACCCGTCAGAAAGCACACCCAGTGATTCTCTTTATTGTCACTCTGAATTTGCGCACTAACCATGAGAATATAAAAACGGGTTGTTGCGTAAAGCGATGGCCACAGATAACCTTACGCAGAGAGTATCTTGAGGATGTAAGATTAAGTGGGGGTCCAATAAGTTAACGAGTTTGCTGGGTAAAAAATTATTTTCAAATAAAGCTGTAATCCACTAACCAGTTGTGAATTGATTATTTCGTCAACCCTGTGCAAAACCCGCGCTTGCTCATAGTGGCTGCCCAAAAAGAAGGACTATGTCAGCTGTGTTGTACGTGCTGCACCTAGGCTGTGGCAAAGAAACCGTCCCTATGCTTCACTTTCTCCAGCTGCCGTTTGCAGGCTGCAGAATCTGCTAGCAATATATAGCCAGTACAACACTAAATGCAGTCTGCACCAGCCCTGACATGGTATGAATGCGTTTTCTTGTGACAGGATGCGCTAATGACGACGCTGAGTTCCTGTATCTGGCGGAAGAAGAGTTCTTTTGGATACTGTTTTGAATACACCGCGGAATCTCTACTTGAATGGAGATATAAATATGAGTACTAAAAACGGTTGCGCAAATGGTTCTTGTCTCGTATGCAATCGCATTCGCTTTTGGGAACAGTTTTATTGTGTTGCTCTAACTATGCAGGCCTTTGAAGACGCGTATGAATCTTAGCTCTTTGACCCAAAATATTTTGTAAATTTTTCTGGCAACGTGTTTACCACTATTGATATGCAGGGTGGCTCATCTCTGCATGCCAGGTCGACAACAGAGTATATCCTGGCTGCTGGACTGCAAGACCAAGGCAGTGAAGCATAGGTTGCCCGTTTGCTTTATATTTGCTCAGCCACTAAGGTAACACTCTCTGTAGGCTTCAATGCCTCCTGAAGCCACAGTGGCCACCTTGCAACGTCTGCACAAAGATATGGGTCTGCCATGGTACATCGAAGGAAATTGTACGTTGGGTTTTTTTTAAACGGGATTGACTTGAATTCGAAAATACAGGGGATCCGCACCGCAACCTTGTTCGGTGTAGGTTCTGACAGTACCCGAAAGGGATTTAGATTTCTTTTTTACTGCGCAGTCTCCGAGAAGCTATTACTTCACGGCATCATGACACAAGTAGAACTTCCAGTGCGGGCGATGGTCAAACAAATGCACGTTCACGATAGGCAACTACGTTACCTGCAAAAGCAGTTATCACCAAGCTGGAAACGCGGTCTACAGTAAAAACTATTTAGGCTGTTTCATACTACTGCGGATGGGGGTAATGAAGTGGTACAATCGAAGGCAGTGTTTCGGTGGTTGTTTTGTACAATATGTATGATGAACATCTTACCAGTGTAAGGGTGCGCATAAAACGCATGCTAAAATGAAAATCGCTGAAACTTTTTGGGTAATTAGCGTTAAGTGAGAAAGCTAGTGACAGCCTCGGGACTTTAACAATGCTGCGGAAATTTTTCCACCTGTAACATGTGCTTCTTTGGAATGCGTCACCACTGTAGTCACACCCTCCCAATAAACAGCAGGCCTTTATGTCCAAATTTGCCTTGCCATGGTCGAACTAAAAGGCAGCCAAATATAACCCATCTAAGAATACTTTGCAGCATTAGCGTTGAAAGGAAAAGATATTCAGAATATGTCCCCCAAAACAAAGTTATGATGTCCCCTATTTTTGCCAAAATCGTAAAGAGATTGGCATAAAAACGCCTTGTTTTCTAGGCAAACATCATTTTTGGTCGCCAAGCAACAGCAAAAACAACTGCTTAATCTATTATATTTCAGACAAAGCAAAAGTTATCAACCCTTTATTGCCTTTTTAGCGTGCCTAATGTTTAAGACGGAGACTGATTTTTTAAATTTCAAAGCCTCTAAATAAAACTTAGCAATAGTAGCCTAAACAGACTTGAACAGCACGAGGTAGTAATTTTTCTTTTTCAAAGGTGTGCACTTTTCTAAATAGCACAGTCAACAAAGTATTCAAAAATGCAATCAAGCGGGTTAAACTCATGATGAATAAGTGCTGTGTTGTGGTGTGTAAGTACTCTTTTCCCACATCGTACAACCACACAACCTACAAACGTCTACACAACCTACAAGGTACAACCTACAAAACTGCCACAAACTACAAGCATCTGCACTCGCTATGCATTGATGCCGCACAAACAAATGCATTACCTTGTATTTTTATTTTTAAGGATAGTAGGTGTGGTGTGTTCACGAATTGCAGATTCATGGTGCTTCGTTCTGATACGATTGCACGTTACAACCAGACATTTTGTCAATTTAACTCAGAATCATATTCCTTATAACTGCGAATGCCTGAAACAATGCAACGCCCAAAGCAAGCTGTACAAGGAGAGGGTGGCTTGTACACATAGATTATTGTCAAAACAATTTTTATGTAGAAGTCATAGAATGTCACGTTGGTTTTCGGTTTGGTTTGATAGTGTCCTAGCCCTCCTATCTGCAAAGTCCAAACACTGCAATTCATTTTAATTCTGGGTTTGGCTGAGTTTTCACGCATACAGTTTTTTGGTAGCCGCAAATTCAAAATTGAAAATCCTGGTACATGTGCTTCCTCAACTTTACATATACACACGGCGTCAGTAAGTCTAAAAACATGATGGAATAGGTGTTGTTTATTAAGGCATTGCCTAACTGTTTAAACAGGACTGAGAAATGTAGGCACAATCTACTTGTCCCAGCCTTTTGTGACATTCCCTTGTGCTCCGAAAATTGGGGTTTTAATGATTGCAGCCAGCGTATCGGAATACAAAAGAAAATGGCACCTTGTATCTTGATGCTCCAAGCAATCACCCGCAATGACTCAGGTATTTCTATATTATGCAATTCCAACAATCCATCGCCCCGTCGAACTCAGGAGAAAGATTTTGTTTCCGAATAGGAATAGTGTTTTAACATTGCAGCCGATGCTAGGAAAACTTACTCATACTAAGCGTACAGATTTCTCATAATTAAACTGAGATCACAAAGTACACGCTGTGAGCACCTGTAAAAACTCAGAGAAACATTGCGAACAAGCTGAACAGTGATAGCACGTGTCTTTGCGTAAGTCAGCATTTCAAAACAAACATGGTTCGGATATGTGTTTCGTGCGTTATTTGTGCTGGTCTACAGACCTCACACGTATTAAAATAAACCACTCCCGTCTTTATCAACACACCTTTATTCACCGAAAGAATTTCTGAGGAGCCATCTGTTGAAAACATGTGCTTTGACTGACCACTGATTGGAGATTTTAAATGAAGTGGATGCTACACAAATCACGCAAGCCTTGATGTGTCCAATTCTGTCTCTTTATCTCTGCAGTCAAACCATGTGACTGCATAGCGAATAATCACTGAGTACAGTGCAGTCAAACTAAATGCGTTGATGACGAATTCTACAAGGCATGCCACCCGAATAGACGGCAAAGGAACAGGCCGTATCATGCGACCGCAAAAACATTTTGTCCACCGAGGCTTTGGGAGCGTGTGGATAAAGTTGCGCAAACTACACCTGAAGTTTTCTCTACGCGCTGTTTGGCACCTTTATTTCACACTTCAGCCATGTTGTAGCTAACACTCATTGTCTCTAAGATTGAAAGGGGCCCCGAAGCCAAAGAATAATAGTTTCTTTAAAAAGACAGCTTTATTCTTATAACAATGACCCGCAATTTATCCGGAATGGCGAACAAATATTAGGGGTAGTACGTAAACCCATGAAGCTGTGCTGACTCCTAATCGACTTTCCGCCAGTTTAAGTTAAATCACACGACATTGTTTGCGCGATTAGCGGCCGCCCACAAAAC
The DNA here is from genome assembly GCF_048455015.1 of Haemaphysalis longicornis. Taxonomy (NCBI): domain Eukaryota; kingdom Metazoa; phylum Arthropoda; class Arachnida; order Ixodida; family Ixodidae; genus Haemaphysalis; species Haemaphysalis longicornis. Next base: position 176,522,125 of record NW_027526407.1, read on the forward strand.
TAACTGCGACAGAACCATGTGCCTCTAGTTCTGTTCATATAACTTAAAAAAAAAACACGTCGTTAATAGTCTGATGACTGTTTTTAGTGTTGCTCATTTTGCACGCCTACTGCCCACAATAGGTAAATGAAGTAAGTAATTTGAGCGTGTGTCAATATTTGTAGAGTTTGTTCTCGCATAAAACCACTTCTTTCCATGTGCAGGGGCCCTGAAAGTACTCCCCCAGGCCAGTTCTTTCACCATGAACAGTATTTTTATTACTGCACGATCCCATCATTGACCAAGTTAGCAACCAGTCTAGCAATACTTTACGGTTTACAGTGTGAAAAGTCACTGATTATTGTGTGAATATTGCGCCTATTGTTTAAATATTACGCATGGTAGAGCGCATATCCACATGGTAGATTGACGCAACTGTTTTTTTCTGTTTCGAGCATTCAGAAAATAGTACAGTAAAGTTTTTTAGTTGCATATCTGCTCCCTGGTTCAAAAGATACAGTAGCCGGCATTAATGAAAAGTTATTCACAAAATGCAAGGTTGACTTCATGACTGTTGTATTAGGTGAGCCGTTGCAGGAGGTGTACAAAGGGAGCCTGTCTTGTATGACAAAGAATACAAGATTACCGAGAAGATACACACTGTTAGGACTATGTGATAGCACAGATTGCTTGTTAGCCAATAGCCCACATCTGCTTTATTCAGCGTTTGAGTCCTCTCGGATGACGGAAGGTACTCCGAGAGATGAAAATTCGCTAGAAGAGACTCAATTTGTTTTAGGACAAAAATTTCACTGATTGGCGTGATCGTTAATTTGTAAACAATCCACATTGTAAAGTCGAGCCACCCACTCAAAGAAAGCATCCTGTCTTTTGCGGCGCTGATATTCTAAGCTAGTTCTTCTGTTTTCTTTTATCCCAGCAACCTACGTGCGCTTATCTTCAGTTCGTTACCTGTTAAGGGGTTGGTAATGGAGTTGTGTATGTGTAAGCACGATCGGCAAGACTCGTGTGCACAGCAGACATGTTAGACTATTTTCTACGCCCGGTCTTTCGGTAAATTGTAGCGTCGCGGTCGCGTGTGCTTCTGGAGGAATTAAAATAGCCGTGCACCGAAGAAAATTTGTTGCATCAGTGCGGTTTTGATTATGCAAAGCTGCCTGTGCTTACCTCTTGTAAATCTAAACGAGAACCTCAAAAATTAATAAGTACGTCAATTTATTAACACGAAACTCCTTGTCAGGGTATATACCAAAACACAAAAATAAAGAAACACCATATCCGATGTATGGTTGCACTCTCCTTTGGAAGTCTTCAAAAAACTTCCCATGAGCTGAATAAGAACAAATGCCAACAAATGCATACGACTGAAGTTTTCATAAGGAACGCTGAAAAAAACACAACGGGGACCGGCTGTTTTGATGCTGCTACAGCAGTGCATTCGTCGCGAGATGCGAGCCCGCGTGACAATTTTTTATCGCGGGACATTGCAAGTCACAACGAAGCATGTTTATTGGCCGTATCCACTTCCACGTATACATAATATGCTAAAAAAATGTATACCAAATTTCTTCAGATTGCGAACCAGCCTACTGCCACATCACAACCGTCTGCTTATTAGGTCGTATTTTGTTAGTCCGGAATGTTTTTTTAGATGTTAAAGAATAAGAACAAAAATAAGGCCACTGATATTTAAGAGTCGCCTTTTATTTGTTGCTTGATTCTATTCCTAACAATGTTTTTTTCTACAAACAGACGCATCGCCTTACTTTCTTGCTTGGCTGCTTGGTTATATTAGAGCGGTATTCATAATAGTTTAAGATAGTTTTTTTCCGTCAGCGACAGTTTCTCGTTCTTATATCATAGTCTCTATTATTTGCTGTTGTTTGCTTCATTCTGAACTTAATTTACTGGGCTCAGATGTTTCAAGCTGAGTACACCACATTAAAAATAAGCAGCAGTTCTGTTCACACCTTCCCTTTATCAGAATAAAAGCTTGCTCGTCTATTGTGTAGGCTACTGGAGTTTATCGTTGCAATGCTGCAATATAGCATTGCGGTAATAACAAAAGCCTTAGCAGTTAGGTGGCTTGAGGATAATATACCATTTTTGCTTGTTTTGTGCTTTTTTTGAAGTCCTTATTTCTTGTTTACTGCTTATTACGCGTTAGCGCAAGCCGTTCAGAACAGCTTTTGCAGAGCAGAAACTCTCGCAAAGCACTCCAATCGCTATTACAGTAGCAATATCAAAGCGCACCACCATAAAAAACTGTTGCTTTACTTTTCACACGAAAGTCCACTGTGACATGTACAACAGTTTTGGCATTGTAAGTATTTTCTGAAACGATCATATTCGTGGGTTAGTACATTTCAGTAACGAGTTCTGGCTTGTATGCCAATGTTAAATTAAGATATGTACCGGCGCAATACTTTGTGCACCTTAAAAATATTGCCATTTGTAGAGAACATTACAACTCGATTTTAACAAACTTTAGCTGCATAGCTCTACTTTCCCCACTGGCAAAAAATTCGAGTAGAAGTAAATGACACAATCATTGATTAGGCTGCGAAGTTTACATTATAGGTAAAACCCACGCCAAGTTAATCTCGAAACTGAGGGCCATTATAGGGGAAGGACCTATTACAGCATGGATCACAAGCTTTCTGTCCCAGCGATTGCAATAAACTGTTTGCGACCAAGCACCATCTGATACAGTACCGTCACCTGAGGCCTCCACCAGGGATCAGTGTTAGGACCTCTGTTATTCCTCATTTTCATTAACGACATCACCTGCAACGTAGACTGTCACATTAAACTTTTTGGAGACGACTGCATGATATACAAAGAAATGAAGGGCCCGAAAGACCACTGCACTCTGAATAGTTCACTCCAAAAAATTGCCGAATGGTGTAACACGTGGCAAATGTCCATCAACAAAAAAAATCATTGTGTATGACCATTACAGCTAAAAAGAATCCCTCTAACTTCTCCTACATTCTTGAAGGAACCGTCCTTACCAAAGTCCACCAGCACAAATATTTAGGTGTCACTATAACATCAACCCTTCAGTGGGATTCACACATCGACATCATCACTTGAACTGCTCTGCGCAAATTATTTTTTCCTAGACGCCGCTTGCGACTTGCACCATGGCGTACCAAGCTGCTGGCCTACACCACGTTCGCACGCCCAATTCTCGAGAATGCCAACGTTGTTTGATTTCCGCACACAATTTCCAACAGAAATAAAATAGAAAGGGTACAAAAAAAAGCCATCAGGTTCATCTACAACAGGTACACCCGTAACGACTCGCCCACAAACTAGCTACTTCTTGCGGGTCTTTCAACACTATCGGACAGAGCAAAAGTAGCGCGCTTAAAATTCCTACACCAGGTACTACAACATCGGCTGAAAATAGATGATTCCAAATATATATCACTCTCGAATTCATGCCTCTCACGCCGCAAACACTCGTACACACTAAAAGAGTACTATTTCCATAATGATGCATTTCAATACTCGCTTTTTCGCTTGCAGTGAAAGAATGGAATGAACTGGACCCAACTATATCAAATACAGTATGCTTTTCAACTTTCTGCAAATTACTGGATAACGACTCAACCGATCACAATGGCGAACTTTAAACACGTTTAGACCACTTTATATCTGTACTCCTTTCCATAGCCACCTGCTTTAAGTACAAAATACCTTCCTTTCAATGTGACATTCCTGTCAATGCCACTTTTGTTTGGTTTTGTTTTCTTTTTGTCAAGCACTTCTGTTGTCCACGCAATGAACTCACTTTGCGGTTTTCTCTACATGTCTTTTGGATATGGTTGCACTCCAGCCCAACCAATAGCGCAGGGAATAGAAACCCGACATTTCGAGGCCGGCACGACCTCGAGGCTTCGTGGATGTCGGCGCCCCCACTCTAGCGCCGTCTTGAATTGTTTCAGCGCGGTTGACCTCTCTCGGGGATCTTCGCTGAGGAACGTAGCCCTTGTTCCTATACCAAAGGGCGCCTGTCGGCAGGGCTAAGCCGAATGATTCAGGCCCGGTGGGGCAACAAAGGGAGGGGCTGCTTCCCCAACTTCGTTCCCCTTTCGAGGGCGACCGTTCCAGCAAGGTGAACTTTCTGGCAGTCTGTTCCGCATTGTTCGGCGACGGCGCTGCGTTCTTTCTTCTGTCCGCCGACTTCGTTTCTGCGTTCCGGGCGCTTTCTCCCTTGTCGCGCGGTCTTTGGGGGTGGGGATCGGGTAGCCCGTCGTCGTTGGTGGTTATGGACGATTTGCACCCCTCTTTTCTGGATAAACCGTCTGGCGCCGCGCTTGCTCATGGCACGCCGGGCACCGCTTTGGCGTTCCAGTGCTTCGACGGTCGATGCCCTCTCGCAGTTAGCCACCCTCTTTTGCTTACGGCGGCGGACACGGGAAGGATAAACCTTTAGAGTGGTTCTCTTTTTCTTCTTTCTTTTTGTTGTGTCCGCAATTATCCTATTCTGCTCACTTTGCGTGCATAATCCGGGAAACAAACAGTCGCCGCTCTGGGAATAGGGAGGACACAGCTGAGGCCTTTCGGTCGAGGGAGGGAGCCGAACTGAACTGTGGGTGGCGACCGGTGGGCGTGGTCTTCCTGTGAGCGGAGAGCTCCTGCTTCTACTCGTCACTTGGACATCAAAGAAGAAGGAAGGGGGGGGGGGTGAGCCGTCGCGTTCGCTTTAAAGCGTGAACTGGATTTCGGGGTGGAGGGAATTGGATGCTTGTCCGAAACTAAACTGCGGTGGTCTTCACTACGCAAAGACTTTGTATGTCTATGTCTTTACATTGTTTACATGTCTGCACGTCTTTATTGTTGTCTGTATTCTTGTGTCTACACCATGGTTGTGTCTATACCGTTGTTTTGACCTTCCCCTTATGTAACACCCCGCAAGGGCTCCCTGAGAGAAACCTCAACATTGACAATGCTGAACAACTCAACGGTTCAGCACGTGAAGTGAAAGTTTGTGGTACCCTTTTATTGTACAGTTTATTGCTTTTGCTTGTTGGCCAATGTTAGGCCATCGCTGTTGTTCCTGCTGAAATTGTATGAATGCTCACCCACTGTGGTCTCGCCCGAGACTGGCAGTATTGAAAATAAATAAATAAATAAAAAATAAATACTTTCACTTTTAGGGCTTATAAACCTATTGGATTACTGATATTCTATATTAACTATTGTGTCTTATCAAGGTGAACGGGCAGACATCCGTACTCTTGTCGACGGCAGTATGGTATCCAGACTATGGTTTCTTTATCTTTTGTACAACGGCCAATATAAACTATCCTGAACTATCTCCAAACTTTCTTCAAGCACTCACTCCGAAAAAGTCACAATCGGGCAATCGTCAAATGTATTGTAACGATGAAAGGGGAAAAAATCTTCATTTGCATCAGCCATTCAAGAGTGTAACAAATATAGGTTGGACAGCGCCAACAGCACATATTTTAGTGCTATGTCAGAGCCTTTATTGACCCGGGATTTGAACCCGTGGTACAGACGAAAACTTGCAGATATAAAGTTCATTATTTTTCTTTGTATCAAGCCACCGATGTCAGTATCAATGCAACTAAGCTGTAAATATGCCTCTCCGCGCCCCGTATCCACGCTGTAGAGGCTTTCCAAGTCATCTGGCTTCGCAATGTTTCCTTTCTGTGTATAACCGACTGTACAAGTGTACCACTCAATGTATTTTCGTTTCGCTTGCGTGTTAGCGCGTACGTGCTGATTCTGTTGAAAACGTGAATTCGCTATTAACCTTCCTGCATTGGTCCTAAAGGCCCTGCAGTAGCGTACTGCAGGGCCTTCAGGACCCGTGCAGCAAGGATGAATTCAATAAATGAAGGAATAAACAAATGCATCTGGATATCTAAGGAGAGGAGCATATTTGCTTTTGTATTCCAAATGAAATAAAGCCTATAGCTTCAAAAGGGAGATCCAAATGGCAGTTTACAAAAGTGGATTTAGCAAAGGTATGAATTGCCCAATATTATTATAAAAATTTTCAATCCATACTCTCAGCACCGATATATGGATATATATATATATATATATATATATATATACAAGAGAAGAAAAACTTCGAACAAGGTAAAAGCACGATTGTGGCCTACGTTTCAGCAAAGAGAACTTGCTTTCATATATATATATATATATATATATATATATATATCTAATAACACGAAGCCACACCTGCAAGGCGTGGGTTCGGTCCCCTCTCTGGGCGCGTGTTTTTCTTTCTTTTTTCTCACGTAATTATAAAAAAATAATGTAACGTCACTAAGGGTACAAAATGGTCTAACCATTCCCCTATGCCTTCTTTGGCGCTGTAGACTCCCGGCATTTCTTTCTGTATATATATATATATATATATATATATATATATATATATGTGTAGCGAATGAGAATAGGAAATGAGGGGCTCGTAGAAATAAAACAGAAATAAGGGTTGGCAGTCAATAAAACCTCTTAAAGCCAAGCGGAGATTGTGGTAGGTCATTGAAACAGATAAAGAATTTGGAAAGAGAGAAAGAAAGCGAAGAAAAAATGTCCGCCAGGTGGGATCCGAACCCACGACCTCCAGAATACCGGTCTAGTGCGATAACCACTGCGCTACCGGCGGGGCGATTTTTTCCCCCGCTTTCAGGGGGAGAAAGCGGGAGAGAAAAGCTCCCCCTGCACAGGAAAAAATAACATTGACATAAATACCCCAGAAAGCGGGGTAAAACGCTCGCCCTTCCTTTTCTAGCGCACCACAGCTGGTGTTGTACTTTTGTTCACATTATTACGTATAATATTTACGGTACCTCTAAATACGGCAGTACCTCAGGTTGTCCTCAATAATTGACTCAGCGTAACTCAACTAAGTCAATATATATTCTCACTGCTACTTCTGCGCTGCCTAACGCCTATACATTATTCCCCTAGTAGTACCGGGGTTATTGCACCCGGCCGCGGTTCCACAGGAAGTCATTGCGCCCCCTAAGGCACACCTTTACTGGGAGTTCTGTTCCGTTGACGTCCACTTATCAGCCGATCCCGCTGCGCACGCCTGGTCCCGCCGAGTCCGCCATGTTCTCATCTCGCTCATGTGGCGCCACATCTAGTTTCCCACCCTGCACATGTAAATCCCGTGGCATTGTCCCCCGCCACTATTGCCGGGTTACCACACTCACCCTTCTCCGAAGAAAAGGCCGACGCACAGTCCTCGAGCCAACCCCGAATGGACAGGAATGGCATCGGCATTGGCATCGGCCTCAGACTCGATGACATCGGCAGCGGAGCCCCAAGATGATGCCACAGCGCACAGAACAGCTGCCAGCAGCAAGCTTCATACTGAAAACATCCTCCGGGACTGCAGCAACAGCATCACAGGAGCTCCGGTACAGCCATAGACGCCTGTGATGATTGCCATCCCCGGGCCACGAGAGTGCGCCAGGAAACGACGGGGGCCGTCGAAAAGAAGACGACGACTAGCGGGTCCACGCGGAGGGACCGAGCACGAGAGGGGAGTGTGCCGGCGGTAACCAGGGACGAGACAGCGCCAGTACTTCTCGGGAGGCGGTTCGAGGCAGGCCAGGAGCGTTCGTGCACCGGGCTCGGAGAACCGTCTCGGGAGCTGTTCCGGGACTACTCTGCCGCGACGAGAGCTGCCTGTTCCCGCTGGCGAGGTCCCGAAGCGTGATCCGGGCCGATGTTCGGGGCGAGGCCTAGAGGGGCCAGGCACGAGCGCAAGCATCGGCGTTCCGACCGACGACCACTGCGATTCAACAGGCGACGGTCCCCCGACGGTCCACACATGCCATCGACATAATCCCGCCCAGCGTCGAGCAGACGGGAACGTGAGCGTGTCCCCTCGTTTTCCGTTTCGCACGAACTTTGGTTTGGACTGGTGTTAGCCATTCCGCCGCGTCGCCCGCGTGTTGTTCTCTGTTGTTGCCGTTAGATCCCTAGTGTTGTTTCTTCGGGTGTTTGTGTGTCCTTCCCAGAATATATGTTTCTTACTTGTGCTGAGCCCACGGCATCACTTGTCGTTGATCCTCCTCCGCGAGCCTCACTCCCGCCTGCTTAACACGCGGCCTCACAATTTCTGGCGTCCGCGACAGGACGCGTGCTCTAATTCCATCTTGAGACTAAGCAGGCAAGCGGGTGCGGCAAGCGAGAATGGAACTCGAAAAGCTGATGTCCATTGGGAAGGAGCTAGGACTGTCCGGACCAGCTCTAAAAGAGTTTATTGACGAGGAACGCACAAAAGAAAGGGACCGGCGCGCAACTGAACGCGAGGCGGCTAAAGAAGCGGCAATACTAGCCCAGAACAGAGAGTCCGAGACCAGAGCTCGCATTGAGGCGGAACGCGCCCTGGTAGAACTTAAGCTGCGGCTTCAGGAAGGGTCGCAGAGTTCTAACGAGGTAGGAGGTGACCCCGCGCCTAATGCAGCACAAGGCGTCCACAGCCCGCACAAGTTCATTCCTGCCTTCAACGAGGACCGGGATGAGCTTGACGCCTACATCCAACGTTTCGAGAGGGTGGCAACCAGTCAAGGGTGGCCCTCAGACAAGTGGGCGCTATCCCTACACTTGTGCTTGACTGGCGAAGCTCTCAGTGCTGTTGGTCGCATGTCGTCCGACGATGCCATGGATTACCCTAAATTAAAGAAGACCCTGCTCCAGAGGTTCAGGTACACCGAGGAGGGCTACAGGAGCAAATTTAGGGAGTCCAAGCCGCAGAACTCGGAGACAGGCCGTCAATTTGTGGGCCGCCTACGCGGCTACTTTGACAATTGGCAGGAGCTGGCCAAAACGGAGCAGACGTACGCCGCGCTCCGAGATAAAATGGTGGCCGAGCAATTTCTCGACAGGTGCCACAATAAGCTGGCCATTTTTCTCAAAGAGAGGGGTTACAAAAACCTAGATCAGCTCGTCGAAGCAGCTGACCAATACCTCGAAGCCCAGGGCTTAATCAACTTGGGTAAAGGCCGAGAGGAAACGAAAGAGGGCAGCAAGCCCCCTGGACTCCCTCGCGCTCCTGATCATCAGGATCACAAGACGACCAAGCCACATTGCTTTTTATGCAATAAGTTAGGGCACCGGCCATCAGACTGCTGGAGTAAATCGCGGGGTTCCAGTCAGCCCAGCCAGAAGGCGCTCTTTTGCGGACGGTGCCGAAAACACGGACACCGATCTGACCTTTGCCCCAACCAACCAGGAAACACGGGCCAAGTTTCCTGTTCCTTGACTGGACACGCATCCTGGCCGGAACTGTCAAGGCAGGGGAAACAGAATCCAAAACACAGGAAACCGAGAGTTAACCGGGAGCAAATGCCGACCGCCGAAGGATTACTTGAAGGGCAACCTGTGACACTGTTACGCGACACGGGCTGTAATTCCGTAATCGTGAAGCGGTCCTTGGTTCGCGATACCAAGCTCACGGGGAATACCAGCACTGTCTATCTGTTGGACCGAACCCGCCTCGTTTTACCGGAAGCGGAAGTGGAGATCGTGTCTCCATTTTTCTCTGGTCGAGTACTAGCCACCTGTATGGAGGACCCTCTCTATGACGTTATCATAGGGAACATCGAGGGCGCTCGTGATGCATCCATGCCGACCCGCTACTCGGAGAACAGATGGGTGGAGTCCCAGGAGTCGGAATCTCTTCCGACGAGTATTGGCCCAGCGAACGGAACAGGAAGCGTTCCAACAGTCGTTCCAGAAGTCCAGTGTAGCCGGAACGAACCGCCGTGCCCACCAACGAACGCGGAGTCAAAGCCCGAAACACGCGTGGGTGCAGCAAGACGCGAGGCGTTGAGAAAAACGCCGCGGCTACCGGCGGTTACTGTTAGCCCTTCTACGATCAGCGTTGCTGAATTAAGACAAATGCAACAACATGATCCTACGCTGCAAAAGTTTTTCGGTGAGGTCGGGAAAAAGATAATGGTGAACTCGGCTGCTATCCAGTTTGAAATGGTAAATGGCGTTCTATACCGGCGGTACCGTTTACCCTCGAGACAGGAAATAGAGCAGCTCGTTGTCCCAATCGAGCTTCGAGACATTGTTTTGACAATGGCTCACGAGGGAATCCTGGCTGGACACCAGGGAGTTAAACGAACTCTGGACCGCGTGCGAGAGGAATTCTACTGGCCTGGCATGCAGGGTGACATAACAAGATTTGTGAAATCCTGCGACATTTGTCAGCGGACTGTACCTAAACATCTAGTAGGCCGCGTGCCACTAGGAAACATGCCTGTTATCGAGACACCGTTCCAGCGGGTTGCCATCGACATAGTGGGGCCGCTCTCCCCCACCACAGAGAACGGCAACCGGTATGTGCTAACGATGGTGGACTTCGCGACCCGCTACCCCGATGCCGTGGCGTTACCAAGCATTGATACCGAGAGGATCGCTGAAGCTCTCCTAGAAATGTTTGCTCGAGTGGGATTTCCTCGAGAGATCGTCAGCGATCGGGGCAAGTCCTTCACATCTGGACTTATGAAGGAGCTCAGCCGTCTGCTTTCAGTTGCACAGCTGCCCACGACACCGTACCACCCAATGGCTAACGGGCTGGTTGAACGATTTAACGGCACGCTAAAGCAAATGATAAGGCGGATGTGCCAAGAAACTCCTAAAAACTGGGACCGCTACTTGGCACCACTGCTGTTTGCATACCGCGAGGTGCCCCAATCTAGCTTGGGTTTTGCACCGTTCGATCTCCTGTACGGCAGACATGTCCGAGGACCGATGGCTATACTGAAGGAACTTTGGACAGGAGAGAATGTAAATCCTGAGGTCAAAACGTCGTATGCATACGTCGTCGAGCTTCGCCAGCGCCTGGAAGACACTTGCCGACTGGCGCACGAAGAGCTCCGGAAGGCCAAGTTGGCGCAGAAAAAGTATTACAACCGAAAAGCGAAGACACGTTACCTCGCCGTTGGTGATAAAGTTTTGCTTCTGCTCCCGTCCGACAATAATAAGTTAATCCTCACATGGAAAGGTCCATTCAATGTTTTGGAAAGGCGCAACGAAGTCGATTATGTGATTGATCTTGGAACCCGGACGAGCCTTTTCCACATCAACATGTTGAAGAGATACGAAGAGCGAAAACCGTCTAAGCCAGATCCACAACATGTTTCCGTCGCCCTTAGATCCGACGAAAATGAAGGAGGCGACGTACCGTGTGTCCCTCTAAGACAAAAAGAGACCTACAAAGATGTGGACGTTTCGGCGGCTATGACTCCTGAACAACACGCGCAGGCATGTACGCTTCTGTCATCTTACCAGAAGATCTTCTCAGACCTCCCTGGGAAGACAGACCTGGTTCACTGCAAGCTGCGCCTTACAACAGACCAACCTGTTCAAGTGCGGCAGTACCCGATTCCATTTGCCGTGCAAGAGCCCGTGGAAAAGGAGGTGCAGGAAATGCTGCGAATGGGTATTATCGAGCCTTCAGAGTCGCCGTACCAGTTTCCCATCTTGCCAGTAGACAAAAAAGATGGAACGATAAGGCTCTGCATTGACTTCAGACAACTCAACCTTGTCCTTGTCGCCGACAATGAGCCCATACCTAGGGTTGACGTGATGTTTGCAAAGTTGGGAAAGAGTCGGTTCTTTTCAAAATTTGACTTGACTAAGGGCTATTGGCAAGTGCCTATGGATGAGGAATCGAAGCCATTCACTGCCTTCGCCTCTGCATCGGGGCTATACCAGTTTCGGTTTATGCCATTCGGCATCAAGACCGCCCCAGCGGTTTTTACACGCCTTATGCGTAAAGTGGTTGGTGGTCTTCCACATATCTACCATTACTTCGATGACGTTCTCATCGCTACCGAGACTTGGGAGGAACACCTAGAAGCGCTCGAGACATTCCTCAGGATGGTGCAGAAGGCGGGACTTACGATTCGACCTAAGAAAAGCGAAGTCGGCTTCTCAGTAAAATTCCTGGGACACATCGTTGGCCATGGCCTCCTACGGCCGCAAGCAGAAACGCTCCAAAAGGTTCACGACGCCACACGACCGACGACAAAGCGACAGGTGCGGTCTTTCCTCGGCCTCACGGGCTATTACCGGCAGTTCGTGCCAAACTACGCTCAAGTATGTCACCCCTTGACGGAGCTGACTCGCAAGCGGGCACCCAACAGGCTCATTTGGGGTGACAAGGAACAAACAGCGTTTGAAACTCTTAAGGAACTGTTGTCAACCGAACCTATTCTGAAAGCGCCGGACTTCTCCAAGCTTTTCGTACTCCGCACGGATGCGTCGTCCACAAGCATTGGCGCAGTCCTCATGCAACAGCATGCAGAGGTTCTTCATCCAGTGGCCTACGCGAGCCGTCGTCTCTTACCTCGAGAAGCATCCTACTCCACTGTGGAGAGAGAGGCATTGGCGTTAGTCTGGGCGATTAAGAAGTTCCACATATACCTATATGGGAAGCAGTTCATCCTACAGAGTGACCACCAGCCTTTAGCTTACATACACTCCGCCAGGCACATTAACAGCCGCGTACTTCGCTGGAGCCTCACAATGATGGAGTACGACTTTATAGTAGAGTACGTGAAAGGCAGTGAAAATGTAGGTGCAGACTACTTGAGCCGTATCTGAGCGGAGTGAGTTTTTTTTTTTTTTTTCCTTTCTCGCGTTGGATTCCATTTTCTGGTGTTAGCGACTGTTTCAGACTTTCTGTGCCGAGTGACATTCTGTGACATTCTGTGCCGAGTTTTGTTCTCCTAAACAAACCTCTCGGGAAGGGGGGTGAGTGTGATGATTGCCATCCCCGGGCCACGAGAGTGCGCCAGGAAACGACGGGGGCCGTCGAAAAGAAGACGACGACTAGCGGGTCCACGCGGAGGGACCGAGCACGAGAGGGGAGTGTGCCGGCGGTAACCAGGGACGAGACAGCGCCAGTACTTCTCGGGAGGCGGTTCGAGGCAGGCCAGGAGCGTTCGTGCACCGGGCTCGGAGAACCGTCTCGGGAGCTGTTCCGGGACTACTCTGCCGCGACGAGAGCTGCCTGTTCCCGCTGGCGAGGTCCCGAAGCGTGATCCGGGCCGAGGTTCGGGGCGAGGCCTAGAGGGGCCAGGCACGAGCGCAAGCATCGGCGTTCCGACCGACGACCACTGCGATTCAACAGGTGACGGTCCCCCGACGGTCCACACATGCCATCGACATAATCCCGCCCAGCGTCGAGCAGACGGGAACGTGAGCGTGTCCCCTCGTTTTCCGTTTCGCACGAACTTTGGTTTGGACTGGTGTTAGCCATTCCGCCGCGTCGCCCGCGTGTTGTTCTCTGTTGTTGCCGTTAGATCCCTAGTGTTGTTTCTTCGGGTGTTTGTGTGTCCTTCCCAGAATATATGTTTCTTACTTGTGCTGAGCCCACGGCATCACTTGTCGTTGATCCTCCTCCGCGAGCCTCACTCCCGCCTGCTTAACACGCGGCCTCACAACGCCTCTGAATAACTGGCGCCACTTGAAGAGTCCCACCAACCGATGAGGGACTGTTCAACAGCCCTACAGTGAGAAGATAGGACCTCCGGGCCAGATGAACGCAGCGCAAAAGTGGAACTGAGAACACCACCGAAATGTCCAGTTCTAGGCCAACTGCAAACACAAGAAACAGCACAGTTGAGAGGATAAAGCAGGAACGGCCCGGAGCAAGTGCCGTGGAGCGGAGAAGGTGGCCCCAAGGCCAGGTAGTCAGGGGCTTAGTCTGCCTTCGGGTCATGCACAACGCGCATGTTGCTGTGGCAGTGGTGAAGGTCCTCTAAACGGTGCGGCGGTGAATGCGGGCGCTGCCAGAGCGAATGATAAAATGGAGTCTGGACGCCAAAGAACGAAAAATAAACCTCAGAAACAAAAAATTCCAGCGGAGAATACAAATAAAAAAAATAAAGATGCCCATCACCTGGGACTGATCAAGCATCACGAAGCGCGCGGGACCGTGGTAATTGTTCGTTATACACGTCACTTCGCTATATGCGTCGTGCACTAAATTGACACCCAATGAATCAGATAAGCATATATAAGAAGCAGAAGTTCATTCAATCTTACAAGAAGATGAAGGTTACAAAGCAAAATTATACAGACGAGGGTCCCATAGTCGATACTGCACCAGGACCCTCGGTTAAATATTACATAGAAGAATAAAACCCAGGGAAAACCGCGAGAATCATATTATACAGTGGCATATTATAGAGCTATATGCATTGCAGAGTAGTAATATAAATTATAAAAAAATATTGACAATATAGCAATACAAAATAACTAGTATATTTAAGGCGGACTCGAAGGGGGAGAAAAAAAGGACAAATAGAATAACAGGAAACGCAATATTATACATGTAAAAATTTAGTAATCTTCAAAAGAACACAAAGGAATTTTTAGGAGACAGAAAACACTAAACCGCGCATCTAGGTGAAATCTCTAAACACCCTATGCCGCAAGAAAAATTCACTCAGTATGAGAAAACATGATGAAGCAAAAAGGAATAGAAGGAATGAAGATGAAATGTAACATAAATAATAAAAACCCAGTGCAGCACTACACACATACAGTCAGCGAGAAAAAACAATACGCAAAAGTGCAACAAATATTACTCAAAAATACACAAAAAATTTCACTATGACCATTATGTACCATTGAGCACTCTAGAAGAAACTTTTTAAGAAGCCTTTAAAATGATGATAAAGATGATAGAGCTTCACTTTCATCGGGCAGGCTGTTTTAGTTTGCAATAACTGAAAAATGCGAATGCATTTTACCGTAGTTAGTGGAATAAAGTAAGCAATTAATTAAAATTAGCAGCGAACCTATATGTTTAGTTACATCAGATTTAAACTCCAATAGGCGAAAAATGTCAATAATTTTCTTCTGCACAGTAGTATGACGTACTGAATGCGCAACCACCACCGACCTGATGCTATCGAGGTTCACGGCATGCTGCGGGGTGAGGTCAAGGAGTGACGAGATATATATCTGTAGCGCGTCAAATGCCGCTATCGCTTTGCGGGTAGTCATAACTCTTGGTTCTGCAAGCTCTTCATCGCTACTCGCCTGGTCATTTGTGGCGCCCCTTTTCTCTATGATGGCCTCCACGATGTCGCCAGTTGTAAGGTCAGAGCAGATTATGACCTGGTTGTCCACCGAGACATAATCGTCGGCCGTCACAACCAATGCGGCGTCGCAATACGCACTGTACGTGTTTATGGACTCCTGCAGCTCCATGGCCGAAATGGCTGACTCACGACCGTCAGCACATATATCGGATGGGTCGTCAGCTTCAGTGGAACCAGCACTGCGCCAGCAATTGCGCACAACGTCGGCGGGCACCTTCTGCCATGCGTCTGTAACGATTTTAATGGCCTGGCGGACGTTCATCCTAGTTGGCCCTTCAATGTTGTGTTGGAGTTTCAGCAGAATTCGCTGCAGCATCATCGAGCGGTAGCGGGCTTTAACGGACCGTATGATCCATTGGTCCAATGGCTGCAGCACCGACGTGCAATTCGGCGGCAGAAAAATCACTTCCACGTGGTTTAGCACCGGGATCTTGTTGTGTGCGGGGCAGTTGTCGATGAGAAGAGCAATGTTGCGATTCTGAAGGCGCATCGTTTTCTCCAGTTGCAAGAGCCAGGTTTGGAAAAAGTCCGGCGTCATTCAGGCGTTTTTCTTCGCACCATAATTTGCTGGAACGCTACGCACGCCCTTAAAGCATCGTAGTTGGCTTACCTCCCAATCACTAGCGGCTTCAGCTTCTCAGTGCCTGCTGCATTGCAGCAGAGCAGCACAGTCAGATGTTGCTTGGACTTTTTCCCCCTTTGTAGCGATCTGTTTTCTCGCACAGGGTCATCTGAGGCAGCAACTGATAGAAATGAGCAGTTTCGTCAGCAATAAATGTGTCTTCCGCCCTGTGCTCGTGCAGAACTCTCAGCAGTTCGGACTCACGCCAATTGTCGGCGAGATCGTGCGGTGCGTCAGCCTCTTCGCCAGCCACAGTCTTGAAAACAATTTCATGTCGTTGTGTAAAGCTTCTCAGCCGCTCATCACTTTGAAGTCCGCTTCATCCACGCCGAGGGCGAAGGCAAACTGTTTAGCCTTCTGACACAGCAACGGCCCGCTGACAGGAATCTTCCTTGCACATACGTCGGCAAACCACGTGCAGACGGCGGCGTCAATATCCTGAAACGTGGCTGCACGGATCCGCTTCCTTGACGGTCCGTTTTATGTTGTGCCACTTGTTCCGGTAACTTTTCTTTGTCCTTAACGAACGTCGACAAGGTCGATGCCCTGATACCGTACTCCTAGGCTACGTCTTTTTTTTCCGGACACTCTGCACGGCACTGATGATCTTCGTCTTCTCATCGGGGCTGAATTGTCGTCGCTTTTTAGTCCCTGTAGCTTCACCTGCACTCATCGCGATTCCAAGACGTTGCAACACGAGCACGGTGCAATCGAACAACCACGCTAAATACCAGATAAGGAACAGACTCGCTTCTCTCCGTAGTCAGGCAGTGCGCGCATGCGCACACTTAGCTGACTCGTCTTACGCCATTTTTCTGCTGCCGCCTCCCCAGGACTAGCCCGAAAACTCTCCTCCAAATCGTTATTGCCCTTTGTCCCTTCCTTCTCACAACCGCCCTGTCATTCCAAAAAAAAACATCTCCAATACTCGTTTGATCCCAAATTTGCACACCGATCTTCCTTTTCCTTCTTTCTTTTCGCTAAAAAGTGCAAGTGCTCCGGGACCACGCCGACGTACCGTGACTCTTTTGCGCCATGTCTCATTTTATTTATTACACTGTGGACCCTGCTGCGACGACGAAACTCGGTCCAGACTGCTTTTCCGCCCGCAGAAAAACATTGGTGGGAGCGGAACAAAAGGAAGGCCACCCAACCTGGAAGTTAAGAGGCGATATGGAAATTGTTTGTCGATGTGTTCCGCGCTCCTATTTTGTCTATTCGTCGTCGTTCGACAAAGAGAAAGACCAAAGGTACAGCTGGTTCAGCTCCAGGCCAACGCCTTAAAAAGAGAGAGTAACCGCCGTCCGGCCACGCCCCCATTCTGTGCTGGCGTTTCCGCCACCGTAGTGATTAGAAAGTTTTAGCTAACCCTTTTCGACGGTCCGCTCCGGTATCGGCGGCACGCTCAGCGCAACCGGAGCCAATGCCATTCGCAGACAAGCGTGGCACGCATGCGCATGGCGCTCCCGCTTGCTATCGGAGCGGAGCGGACCGTGGAAAACAGTCAGCAAAACACTCCTTTGTGTTCTTCGCCCCGAGGGACAAAGCGCAATTATACGAACCGTCCCCTCTCTGGCTGCGTTAAAGGAAACACGTGGGCTTCCAGGGGTGGAGTTCTGTGGGAGGAAACACTAGCCCTCGCTTACGCGCGCTGCCTGGAAGATATTTTGGTAGGAGGGGGAAAAGGGGGGGGGTCGAACTCCCTCCTCCCGCTGGCTACATCCCTGAGCAGCAGTGCAGCGGCATTATCGCCCTTTTTTATTTTTGTACTTCTTTAAAAGATAACCCGGGGTGACCTTGGTCTGGCCGTTTGCATTAGCGAGTGCCATCGCCGGCTGCAGCGGGCTGCGGCGACGCAGCCCCGAGCCTATACCGAGCAGCCCGGTTGCACGGGTTCGGTTCGCTGCTGCGCGTTACCACGTGTGCGGCTAGCCGTATTCGTTATCAACCAACAATTCAGCGATTGGGAACGCATAATTTTCTTAGTTAAACAGGGAAATTAGCTGTAGTGGTATTCGCTGTAGTAGAGTTCACAATACATAGGAAACACCGGAATCTGTCCAGGCCCTATGGCATGCTTCGTTGTACAGGCCATTTCGTAGTAGAAGCGTTCGTTGTAGCGGCGTTTGACTGTAAACCAAAACAAAAAGTAATTAAAAAAGGAAGCAGTAAAAATGACATAGAAAGTTTATAGTAAGGCTGCACAGACGCCATTGGGAAAGAAGAGGCGTTGCGGCGAAAAGCAGATCAGTCTACGTGGTAATGTTTAAGGTCTGCTATACTAACCGGGCCTGCAAGTTCCCCTGTACTGCTGTTGCGTAAAAGATACGTAAAAAGATACGTCCGCATCTCTTGGGGGTACGCGCGGAGCAACCAAGAGGCTCGGACGGGTAGAAGATCCACGGCCCGACATGTCCCTGGAACGAAATGCTCTCCCGTCACGCGATGCAAACACGGGAAGAAAACATCGTTATATAGACAAAAGAAGACACTACAAAGGTGCCTCAAATTACGAGGAGGGCGACCGAAAAATCTCGAGAGCCACTCAAAAATGCCAATGTAATTCGCACTCTAACCCACCGCGGAACACCAAAACAAGGAAGAAGACCACAATGCCCTTTCCAGGTTTCCCAGGAAGACACTGCGGCCCTTAAAGCGCAACTTTACTGGGAGTCAGGTTTCGTGGAGGTCCACTCCTCAGCCGATCCCGCCTCGCACACCTAGTCCCACCGAGTCCCCCATGTTCTAATCTCGCTTAAGTCGCGCCAACACTTAATCCTCACCCGACACATGTTCAACCCGTGAAATTGTCCCGCCACTTTTTCCGGGTTACCACACTCTCTCACAATATCCTCCCCTTGAATATTCGGTTACAGTTTATCCTCGTCGTTTCTTTTCACAAGATGGTTTATATTCACCGTGCCTGCCGGTTTATTGTATTTGACCTGTTGCAGTAGAATATTTTTATACCCGAGTTTTATTTAAAACATGTTTTTTTTTACCGCGGGTTCTGCCAACTATGCCCAGAACTTTATCTTTGTATAGAATGTATTGTACAATGAGGTAATTTCAGCTACATAATCTTGCATTTCTTTTTCCATTCTTCACACAGTATCTTAAGAATCATTAATTAGTGCAACTGCACCTGTGCTCCAATAAATATATGTTTGTTTCTTGCCTCTTCCTGTTAGTGCAATAATGCGTATTTCTGGCTGGATTTGTAATGTAAAGATTTATTTAAATGTGGGTTTTTCTGAAAAGTGTGTATTTTCTGCGTAAAATTAACGGAAAAAAAGTGGCTGTGACTCAGCTCAGCTAAGCCTGAATATACTAAGTGAACGCTTATTTAAAATAATTGCGTCTTTGTTAGCAGCTGCTCGGAAGATATCCTTTGATTGGTCTAACGCCGCTTACCAACAAAGGCTCAAAGCCTCCCGCTCCAGTGAACTGCTCAGGGAAGACGGCTCTGCTGTGGTCTTATCCATGGCCATACCTCCACTCATCCTTGCGTGCGTTGGCGTGGTCCGGTGGTGATCTAGCAGCAGAGACCACATAAGCGAAGGCGGCTGCGGAAGGACTTGACCCTATACGTCACGTGATGCGTAGCAAAGGCTACTGCGCAGCCGCGATAAAAAATAACGTCAAAGTACTGACGATGGCTAAAGTTCGCCGTGATAGCTTTGCAAAGCGATGCTTAAGCAACTCAAACGTAATGCCATATATTACCGAATAACTTGTCATCAGATGGAATAAAATTGGAAGACTCGCCTTTACGCAGTTTTGTATGCACATTAACTGCGTCAGAACAAGCACAGCAGAAGGAGTTTTTTAAGGCCTTTGTTTATAACGCCAAAATCATTCATGATATTGAAGGCGATTCATCAGATATTAGATGTGGCCCGGCGCTTCTGAAAAATTACAGTACCAGTCTGCTTTGGGAGAAGGGAGTGCCACTGTCAATTTTAATTCGCTGGGGTATTCGGAAATCAACTTCCAGCATTATTTCAATATTGTGGGGTGGGTTTGTGAGACGTAAAGAATGTACTTGGTACGTATAGTCAAATAGTGCGAATAAACACGCTGGGAGCACTTAACTCGACATAACGACGTGACAGGCAAAATGTTATGATCGTTTTTGAAGTGGGAAATACTCATCAGATAAGAAAGACGCGACGCGTACTCCTTCCAGTTTTAAAAACTATGAACCGAGTATACCAGCTTTCTATCTTATCTCTGATGGTGTGTATGGCTATCGAACGTTAAAACATGAAACTGGGCGTTAACGTACAAACGGTGAGTCGCCCCCGTATGAAGTCTCTCCTGTCTGAGTCGACAAGCAGTGCCACAAAAATGCAAAATCAGCTAACTTCACTTGAAAAAAAAATCACCAGTATCCTATACAGAAAGACTTGCATTGACAACGTGTTGGGGCTTCCACATCAGCTTAAGAGCGTTAAGAAAACTGTTTTGTGCTCTCAAAACACCACCGGCAAATACAAGTTATCAGTGCAATTATATTAGAATAACCGCATTACTCTTGCAGATATACAACTACTTCCAAATAGCAAAATAGATTTACACTACGTACCGGCTCTGTAGACTGTGGATTTTGAGGCTTTATGTTTACCCGTACAATAGTACCCCACGGAAACTGAGTAATACCGCCGCCTATCCACCATGGAAGTTTGTAGAATTCCACTATATCTCGAATAGTGTCACTACATAAAATTGCTCACTTTGTTGAAAACTTACTCGTCGTTGCCAACACCTCAGTATTGGTTCCTTTGACACTGAGTGTGAACCGTGTCGCATAAAGACTACAGAACGGGTGCTGCGCAACTGTTCTTGGCATTGCCAATTCGGGGAAGAGTTATCCACGTCATTGGCCCAGTAAGCCAATCAGGCATTCTGTGAAATCTTCTTCCTCGGATCCAGGCCACACTTGCAGGGCTACAAGAAGAACTTCAGTGCTATGTTGGAAATTTTAAAAAAGCTGCGGTTTGACAGCGAGATTGCAGCCCAATACTGTACTGGTTATACTTAAACCGCATACTGCAAGTAGCATGCAAATTTTCCTGCATAGGAATATCCTGACCTCTATTTCTATCATGTTACCTGTCACCCTCTATTTAGGCTTCTTTATTCCTTACGCCTCCCTCACACAAAGTAGCAGAACAGAGACCAAAAAATGAGGCAGTACTCTATGTGTTTTCTTTCTATTGAATAAATTACTGTTTCTGTTTTATTGACAAGTTTGTAATAGGTGAACATACCAGAGGTAAATATTTGCCCCAATTTTTGCGTACATGATGTGAGTACATTTCGACTGTCTTTGTCAGGTTTGCGTGGCCTTTCGTCCGAAAGAAATACCTCAGCGCTAGAGGAAATATACTTAGGCATAGTGAGTGTCACGAATCACCTGCCTCATTTGAGAAGAAAAATCAGACTCGCGCAAACACTGACCTCTTCTCTAATGCCAGCGTCGGAGGAAAGAAAAGTTGTACACGTGTTTGTGAATCTTCATAAATTCCCCAAGAGAAGAGAATCGCGGACAAGAAAGGGAATCAGGACAAGAAAGGAATCACCGACAGCTTTTTCAACCTGTCAGAGTTGTTAGAGGGCTCCTAGAGTTGTGTACGCAATATGTTAACATGCATCACTTTTAACTGGGCCGGATTTCAAGTAGGCTCGCAGCATTATATTTGCACGGGTTTGAAAGGGTAAAATGTTTACTAGAAAGCCAGGAGGGTGAATTTAAAAACATTTCTGCCCTTTATCTAGTGAATCGCACCTGCAGGGTTTCACATTCACCACTGCAAAAATACGCTAATTGCAGACTGTTCCTTGAAACTTTTACACCTGGTATTGGGAATCGAGCAAGATTTTTGGGAATAATATTAGAAGCCTTAGAAAGTACTACAGTCACTTGAGGGCAATTAGCAGTACCCTGTAAGACGACGTAAAAACATTGGCATTCATATCTTGTAAAAAAAGTTGATCCGACAGGCCCTTCGGCCTGCCTGGTTCTTCGAACATTTTCAAAACACAAAAATATACAGATGGAGGATTCACTGTTTTCTTTGAGGAGTCACCGTCAGTTTAGAAAGCGAAGGCGCCGGAGGGGTGCCGTTTTGCAGGAGGGGTGCCGTTTTGCAGATACAAAAAATTTGAACAAAATTTCTTGAATATCTTAGATGTGTGCGCTAAACTCAATGTACCAGTCACACTTACCAATGCTTGGCGACATAACTATCGAATAATTGAAACTGCAGCAATATAACTCGTCCGTCTGCTCCACATTGCGTGCTTATGATTCAGTAAAGTCACTTTGTTTAAAGCTGCCAAAAAATGTATCATTGAGAAGCGTTTCAAGCGCTGCAGTAAACATGCAACTATTTGAAAAAGTGAGGATTTGCACTTTGCTACGACCTTTATTACGGAGGAGTTCGCAGAACACAATTGAAATGTTTTTTTTTCTATCACAAAACACCAAATCTCGCACAACGCCGAAAAAAACCCACGCTATATCAATTTAGGCCCGTAAACAATTCCGCGGAACAGTCGCGCCGTTTGCTTGGAACACTTTTATTATAAACAATTAGTGCACAAAATTTTACGAAATCTTTGTTCTGGTTTAAAAAAACTTTAAAGAAGAACGTAAGAAAACTGTTTAGATTGAAAAATGAGGTCGAGTGCATACGGTGGAGATGTAAACGTTTGGCAGGTATTATAACCATGGATGCACTTCTGCCAAAATGTCGCGAAGGCCCGAACTACTATAAAACTTGCTCCTACTTTCTCACAACTACTAAGAGCGTTGCAGCGCTCTAAGCATCGTTAACAAGGCAGCTCCACGCTAAACAGCGTGACATTTCCTTGATGTTATCCGAAAATTTGGTCCGTACCTACTTAGCTACGTAAAAATGAACGTAGAGCTATCTTAAATTGGTCGAAAATTAACCTTTTGTGGCCGATCATGATCTTTGAATAAAGAATTTATCAGTGACATTTGCGATGACTATTGCGTTGCATATCCTTGAACACCATTCTGTGCAATATATTGCCAACAGTATTTTCTTTTCAGTCCTTGCATAATGAAGCCAGGCCTAGTTTTCGTTGTCTCTGGCGTCAAGAAAAAAACTGAATTGCAGAATTATTTTCAGTTTACAAAAGCGACATCTCTAAGAACTTTTACGGCTGATATTTGTATTTTTTAATAATAAATATCATCATTCACTCTGATGGGCTTGCAAATGTTTCAAAACGGGTGAGCATTATTTCTCCGTACAAAGAAGAAACTGATATTCTCACTTCAAAGTAGCATCCAATTTCTCTCTTATCCAGCATAATACAGATAATGCCAAACCATACAAATTAAGGTGAATTTATTTCTTACTCACTTAAGATATGGTAAATAGGCCTCACGGCGGGTTTCTGTTTGGATAGTGTAGAAAGCACTTACTGAAAACTCACCTATTCTAATGCCTGGGGCACTTAGCCACATTCTTGAAGTATATAAGGCTGACCATGTTTTGGATAATAACTTATACAGTTGTGGTTTCCGGACACCATTCTTATCTCTACTACGTGACTACATGTCAACATGGTTTAAACTGAAATTCTTCGGCGTCGTAACACTTCGGAACTTCATTTGCGGAGCCGGGTCATCTAGGTCTCTATTTTGTTAACTCGCTTTTTCAAAGTTTATCGTAGGTATAATGCCGATGTGCTCGTATACTTTCGAATACTTCTGTACGCAGGCACTACTTTCCTTGTGGTCAGTGACACCAAATATTAAATGCAGAGCATTTCTTAGCCTCGCCTCTTCCTGCGTCGGACGGCGTCCACAGCTCCGCGTCCGCAGCAGGTGCGCCTCTCCTTCTTCCCTCCTCTCTCTCAACAACAGCTGGCGCGCGCATGCGTCGTAGTCAGCCCGTTCGCTCCGTCACGGTCTCGGCGTAACATGTGCGTGATAGCAGCGCGGTGAGGCGTGGAAGGGCGCGCGCTGCTTGCGCATGCGCGCTATCCCATCCGCCCTCCCCCCCGTACTGCTCTCCCTGTACTGCGGACGCTGCAAATATAAAGCGGCTAGCGGTCGCTCGTGCTTCAGTCACTGCGTTGCTCCTTCCCTCCTTGGTTAAAGCTCGCTCCACCCTAACGCGACTTTTCTCTCCTCTCTATACCCCAAACCAACACCAACGCAACTACGACCCAACTACCAACCCTAACGCGACTTTACGCGGCGTTAACGACCCCCAATGCTCTGCATTTACTCGTGTTCCCCTCGCGGGAAGGCGCGGAAATTTTTTTTTACTTGCCTTTCCGCCTTCAAAAAGATTTATTTAAGCTGAATGAATGGTCCGACGTCAATAAATTTCAAACAAGGCATCAAAAAACAATCGTGTTTAAATCCTTACAATATGGTACAAATAGGTCCCAGTGTATATTTGTATGAGTACTATTGCGCGTCCTATCCTGGCTTGCCCGTCATATCGATAGCTACGGTAAATTATTTGTGCGGTTCGTTGACCGTGAGGTGTCTCGCACAACACACATAGGCTATATTGTTAAAAAATGGCTACTCGTTTCTTGTTTACTGAACAATTCTAAGATATTTTGTCCTTTCAACGAGGAGATGTTTGTAACCCAGCTGTAGGTAGAAAAATATCTGTCATGGCCCGCCATGCGTTTGTTTCAATTGTTCTCCAAATAAAAAAAGCAGCAGTTGATATTATGAGAATTATGTTGGAAAAGTGGTTACAATATTTTTGACTTAAAATATTCACCTCTACGGCATGCGCCTGTTTAAGGGATTCCAAAAATTTGAACAGACTATCTGAGAACCATTCAAGATGGGTATGTAGCGGCATATTTTCACGACGACAAAAATGACGCGGTTATCTTGAAAGAAAAACAATTTTTGGAGTGAACTTGTGCTGCCTTAACAACTCAAAAAATAGGCAGGCGGCGCAGCGGGAGTAAATGAATTGACGTGCCCAGGCGAGTGTCGGCGCATCGATTACCGTGGCGTCAGCTATGCGGGTATTTATATTTCGGCACGAGTGTTCCTCCAACCATCAAAATACATCAACACCGCTGTAGATCAAAATACATTATATAGGCCTAGTTACGCGAGTTCGTCATGTTGCGTAGTAACGTTTTAAGCAAACCACGTGGACAAGTTCGCGCCCCGTG
Organism: Haemaphysalis longicornis; assembly: GCF_048455015.1. Lineage (NCBI taxonomy): Eukaryota > Metazoa > Arthropoda > Arachnida > Ixodida > Ixodidae > Haemaphysalis > Haemaphysalis longicornis. The sequence continues at coordinate 176,547,076 of NW_027526407.1, forward strand.
CGTCGTCTTGATGTTCGGCAATCACCATCAGGGATCGCCTCAAATGTAAGTTAGCCAGAACCTGGTAGGGTGTTGGTCCCAGAAACTTCTCACTGAATCCGTATTATCTATTGGGAGTCCAAACTCCGTCACAATCCTCTTGGTGGTACTTGGCGTCACAGTGTCGGAGTTTGTTGCATCCCGCATCCACCAGCTCCACAGCCAGCGGGCCTCCTCTGCACCTGAAGGTACCTGCACGCTGAAGATGGTCGTCTCGTACGTGTGGAATCACGGCGTGGTATAGGTGCTGGGTACGTGCACCCTAAACGATTTTCAAGTCGTCACACATGCCAAACTCGTGCCAGCCACCGACATCACGTTCTAATGCCAGAGTTCGGACTACTGCCGGATAACTTTAGGGCGGACGACGTAACAACAGGTGCCACGAACAAAGCATCTACAATGACCACTGCAGCGAGCACTCCTGTAATTCTGCTGCTACCCCGGAAGCCACCATTGTTTCACGGGTGATATGCAGAAGAACCTGAGGAATGGCTGTAGAAGGTGGAGAGGGCCCTAACGTTTAACCGATGGGTTGACACCCAAAAACCCAGGCAAGTGTTTGCCTTCCTTGAAGACTTCGCACGTATTTTGTACGGGAACTACGAACGTACGGTGACGACCTGGAAACTATTGAACAACGAGCTTTTGAAACTGTTCATAACTCTTGCACTCAAGGAACTGGCCTACAAGGGGCTGCCGACACAAACACCGCATTCCAAAGAAAGCGTGCTTGTGTTAGTTTAGGAGTTGAAGCGACGTTTTCGCCGTGTGGCCGCAGAAAAGTGAGAAGAGAAGAAACTAAGGTTCCTGATGCGGGAGGTGAAGTAAGAGCTCTTCCCATACCTTGTCAGCAACCCCCGAAGACTGTGGCTGAATTCGCGGCTGCGGCGGCTGCGTTGGAGAAGATTCTAAAAATATGAACGAGTCGGTACGGCAGCGCAATCAATGCGCTGGTTTCAGAGACGATTGGTGCCGGGACTAGTACTCTTTCACACTATGCGAGACCATCGGTGCAGTGGTGAGGGAGCAGCTTGAGAAACATTTTGCAACAATGCCACAACATGAAGTTGTGCCTCCTTGCATGACGTAATCCCCGAAGGAGTTCAGCACGCATTCGGGACTTTTACGCCGTTCGGAGCACCCTGCGATCCACAAGCTACCACCTATTTCGCATCTGTTCTTCTTTCCCGCCACTTTGAACTAGCCGTCAAGGGTCCCCGCCGCAGCGCCGCCCACTCTCCACCGCCTGACCACCCTTAGGATCAAACCAGATGCGAAGAACTACGGACGTATGGTGAACCCGAGATAATCGTCTGCTGTGCTACCACTGCGGAGAGGTAGGCAACATCTACCGTCGCTGCCCCTACAAAAGGCTCGGTTTACGGGGGTTGTCCATGGGCGTACCCCGCACCATACATGAACAGTAAACTACTGAGACTGAAGAATAACTGACCAACCCCGACCGAGGGCCAGCACGCTTCAACCGTTTGCAGTTGCACTACCCATACCGATCGCCAAACCGTCGAAGCAACGGAGACTGATGCATGGGAGATCTTTTAGCCCGCTCAGAGAAAACTGAAAGCAGCAACGTCAGGTGGTGAAGTTTCACTTTCACAGCGGCGGAATATAGTAAACGCTCCAATGCCGCAAAAACTAGCAGCTCTGTGGGCCTTTCGCTGCGAGTGTTTCTAAAACCGTCAAATTACTTTGGTAACAGTGTAGATCAAAGAATAATACTTTAGGCTATTGATGTTAGGGCGAAACACTCTCCCTATGAAGAGAGATAACCCGAGCGGCATAAAAAATGATGAGTGATGATGATGATGATGTTTAGAGTTTAATGGCGCAAGGCCGACTAAGGGCAAAGAGCGCCAAAAAAAGTGATTACATGTAAGTGACATGGAAGTCAAATAACATTTTAGTAAAAATAAACACAGTAAAACACAACGAAATGAAGATGACTGGTGTAAAGGGCCAGGTTGTCAACATGCATGATAAGAAATGAGAGGTAAAAATTTTACGTCGGCGAGAAACTCGAAAACGCGTTTTATTGAAAACAGGGCTTCGTCTCCTAAGAAGTATGACGGGTGTGGTGGAATATGTCGTGTGTGTAGTTGAGGAAAGTGTTTGCGTCGTGTAGTGTCGAGTGCCTTACATTGTATGAGGATGTGCATCACGGATAGGGCCTCTCCGCACATGCTGCACACAGGTCTTGGAGAACCAGTGAGAATGTGCGAGTGTGTTGCATGAGTGTGCCCTATCCGTAATCTGGCCAAGGCGGCTTCAGTGTATCTATTGCGTGTGTCAGTGGTGTATGGTCCCAAGTGTGGTTTTATTACGTGTAACTTGTTGTCGGTCTGTTCACTCCAGTGTGTTTGCCATGTTTTGCGAAGTTGTTGCCTGATGTGTGGTTTCACGTCGGTGTAGGGTAATGGGGTTATGTCTACTGCATTCGAGAGTGTAGCAGCAGCAGCCATTCGATCCGCTGCTTCGTACCCGGATATACCACAGTGGCCAGGGACCCAGCAAAGAACCAGTTCAGATTGGCGTACATACTGGGACATAATACCCTTGACTATTAAATTTATAACGTGATTTTTTGAGGACTTTGTTGACGACAACGCCCGCACAACACTGAGAGAATCTGTATATCTAATGAATTGTGGGATGTGGCTTTGAAGGATATGATTAACAACCAGAAGTACACCATAGGCCTCTGCCGTAAAGATACTTGTATTAGTGTTAAAAGTTCTAGTGACACTAAGGCCGGGCTCATGCGCCGCGCAGGACACCGAGGTGGAAGTCTTAGAGGCGTCGGTATAAAATTCAGAGCACTCATACTTCTGCTGCAAATACATGAAATGCTGCAGAATTGCACATGTGGGAGCTCGGTTTTTATCTACATGTGTGAATGATGTGTCGCATGAGACAGGGCGGAGATGCCATGGTGCTATGAGATCTGTTACAGAACTTTGGATGGTATCTAAAAAGGAGACAGCAAGCTCTGACGCTTCCTCTCTAACTCTGTAAGAGAAGGGCGCAGAGAAAGATGGTCGATTTAAAGTGAGTTCAGTCATGGAGGTATCATGAAAAACTGATTTAAAAGGATGGTGAGGCATAGATGAAATTTTAAAAGCATAAAGGTGGTCTGTGTATGGTCGCTGACGTTGTAGGTTCCATTTGTTGCACTCTACATACAGGCTTTCGACAGGACTAGTCCGAAAGGCACCACAGGACAAGCGGAGCCCTAGATGAAGCACAGGGTCAAGCATTCTGAGGGATGTTTTAGTGGCTGACCCACAGACAACGCTGCCATAGTCCAATCGTGAGCCTATCAAGCTGGTAAAAACACGCAACAGAAGCTGTTTGTCAGCACCAAAAGAGATGTGCGAGAGAACCTTCAGGATATTCATTGTTTTTAAGCATTTATATTTTAGTTGTTTTATGTGTGGGATTAATGTGAGCTTTTCGTCAAAGATTATACCTAAAAACTTGTGTTCCTTTTTGACAGGAATCGAGACACCATGGAGTTGAATGTCTGGATCCGGCCGGATGCCACGCCTCTTGGAAAACAAGACACAAGTGTACTTCCCTGGATTAAATTTAAAACCGTTGCTGTCTGCCCAACCAGCTAGCTTGTTAACACCAAGCTGGACTTGGCGCTCGCCGACAGACAGGTTACAAGACTTAAAGGATAATTGTACGTCGTCTACATAAATTGAGCAGGAAATCGACGGTGGCAATGCCTTCCTCAGGGAATTCATTTTCACAATAAAAAGGGTGCAACTTAAAACTCCACCTTGTGGCACTCCATTTTCCTGCACATGCACCTTAGAAAGTGCAGTTCCAAGTAATACGCGAAACGTCCTTTCGGACATGTAACTGTAAAGCGTGTTTATCATGTTCCCCGACATGCCAAAGGACTTCAAGTCGCTAAGGATGCCGTACCGCAAAGCAGTAACGTACGCCTTTTCAAGATCAAAGAAGACTGTCATACAGTACTGCTTGTGGAGGAAAGCATCTTTGATATAAGACTCTAATGCAACGAGTTGATCGTTGGTAGATCGCCCCGCCCTGAAGCCCGCCGTGAAGCCCGCCTGGCAGCTCTCGAGAAGGCCATTGTACTCTAAGAAGTACACAAGTCTCCTGTTTATCATCTTCTCGACGAGCTTACACAGGCAGCTTGTCTGGGCAATGGGACGTTAACTGGCGGGAGAGGAAGGGTCCTTCCCTTCCTTTAGGAAAGCCACTACTATGGCCTCCCTCCAAGTGCGTGGAATGTGCCCCGAAAGCCATATTTTATTGTATAGGTGTAAGAGTGTTTCAAGAGTGTCTGGGTGTAGGTGTTGTATCATGGTGTATGTAATCTTATCTGCGCCTGGAGCTGAAGGTTTGCACGAGCTCAGGGCAGCCCTCAACTCATAGAGAGTAAATTCAGAGTTGTAAGAAGTTTTTGATCTGTCTTTGTTGTGTAAGGACTTTTTTTCCTGCAGATGTTTTGTGTTTCATGAAAGTGTTCGTGTAGTGTGCTGAACTGGACACGTGTTCGAAGTGTTGTGCAAGCGTGTTAGCCTGGTCTTCAAGTGTGTCCCCTGTTGTGCTAACCAGGGGCAGGCTGTGTGTCTGTTGTCCTTTGAGCTTGCGTATACGTGTCCAGACTTTGTGTGTGTCTGTGTATGAATTAATGGATGTCAAGAAGGTGTGCCAACTCTCTCGTTTCGCCTCACGGCGCACACGTTTTCCGAACGCCTTGGCCCGTTTGAACAAAATGAGGTTATCCGACGTGGGGTACCGACGAAGGATACCCCACGCCTTGTTCTGGGCCTCTCGCGCCCGCCTTCAGTCCTCATTCCACCACGGCCTCCGCTGGTTGCGCGGGGCACCAGAGGCGTGGGGAATGAACTTTTCAGCGGCGTCGAGGATATGCGCCGGGAGGAGTTGGGTGGCTTCTTCAACGTGTAGGTGTCCTATGTATGTGTGGTGTAGCTTCGATGTCTCTGTAAATGTGTTCCAGTTAGCTCGTGCTTCATTAAACCTATTATGGGAAGAAGAACTGCTTGGGCCGTTACCTATATATGTTAGTGAAGTGGGGAAGTGGTCACTGCCATATGGGTCAGTGCCCACTCCCCACTCAAGACATGGAAAGAGAATTGCCGAACCAATAGCCAAGTCAAGATTTGAGTATGTATTGTGTCCTATGTTATGGTATGTAGGCTGTTTATTGTTGAAAAGGCATGCTCCATAAGATGTAAGGAATTTCTCCATCAGGCGACCTCGGGCATCCGTTCTGGAAGAGTCCCAAAGAGAGTTGTGAGCATTAAGGTCGCCTGTAAGTATGTATGGTTCGTGCAGCTGGTCAACCAGCGCCTCGAAGTCGGTGCTCGTAAGTGCAACATCAGGAGGAATGTATATGGAGCATACCGTTATCAATCTATTAAATATTATTGTGCGGACGGCTACAGCCTCGAGGATGGTGTTCAAGGTGACAGGGTGGCATGCTAAGGATTTGCGGGTGATTATGGCAACACCGCCAGAAGAGTGTGTGCAGCCATCCCTGTCTTTCCTGTATACCATGTAACTATTCAAGAAATTTGTGTGTTTGGAATTCAGATGTGTTTCCTGGACACACATTATACTTGGCTGATTGGCATGGAGAATCTCATAAACGTCGTCAAGATTATTCAGAAGGCCTCTGCAGTTCCATTGAACCATGTTTTCTCTTCCCATTATTATGTGTTCAGAGCTACTGGAGTGTGACTGTTTATGTAGGGTCTTTCGGTGCTTGGACTCTTGGGAGGGTTTTTCTGACCTTCTCTACTGACCTGGACGTCGCAGCCCGTTCCTTGCGCTGCGATGAAAGCCGGAAGGCTCGACGTCCATGTCGTCATCTGAAGGCAAGGGGGTGCCCAGCGGACTGGGCCCCCTTGCCGTGGTACCCTTTCGGGTGTTCTTTGCCTGCGCTGCCAGTGCCGAAGGCGTGGGAAGCACGACAGCCGGCAAAGGCAGTGAGGCGAGGGAGGTGGTCCCTGCGACTGCCTCCGTCTCCATCTCCGTGCCCATGCATGTGCTTTGGGCCGGTGGAGAGGAAGCAGTGGATGCAGCGGCATCCCCAACAGATGTTGTTGCCACCACAGCCGCTGCTGGGTGAGCGGGCGGTGCAGAGGCTGGTTGGGCTGCCTGGGGCAACCCTGGGGGGGCGGGGGCGGGACCAAGTCCGACTCGCGGTACTGGGTCCCCGCCGAAACCAGACGCCGCTCCGCCCCCCGGCGAGCCGCGTCGGCGTACCTCCCCAGGGGGAAAGAGGCGAACCTCTTTCGCGCCTCTGGGAAGGTGATGTTCTCAGTTACCTTCACATTAATAATCGCCTTCTCCTGCTTAAACGTCTCGCACGTTCGAGAGTAGGCGGCATGGGGTCCCTGGCAGTTGGCGCAGGTGGAGGTTGACGATGGAATATTATCAGATGGATGATCATGCTTAGCGCATTTTGCGCAGGTCAGACGACCACGGCAGGAGTTGGTTCCGTGCCGGAACCGCTGGCACTTAAAGCAGCGGCGCGGGTTTTGAATGTAGGGCCGGACATTACAATGTACAAAACCTGCATTGACGTACTCTGGGAGTGTGGACCGGTCAAAAGTAAGGATAATGTGCTTGGTCGAAATTACTTTGTCATCCCTCCTCATAGTTATGCGCCTCACAGCTGTCACGCCCTGATTTCTCAGGCCCTCCAGCAGGTCAGCATCTGTCTCATTCATCAGGTCTACTTCAGAGATGACACCTTGAGTACTGTTCAGGCTCCGGTGGGGTGTCACCCTGATTTCAAGATTGGCTATGCGAGTTTGTTAAAGGAGGATCTTTGCATGCTGTTTGTTGTGTACTTCAACCAGGATTTCTCCAGTTCTTTGTTTTTTGGCCTTATATTTGTCACCAATGATGTCCTCCAGAAATTTCAATATTAGGAACACGGACTGTGATGCAAGAGGCTTTTCTTGGTCACTGGATTCCAACACCAAAAAACGGGTGTAGTTATCGGGCTTTGGAAGACTGTGGGTTGGGAGTGGCGGAAATGAACCTTCGGTGCGGCCCCTTTTCAGCGGCCGATCATGTTTGGGGGGGGGGTGGATTTACGATTTACCATATGGCATGTAAAAGAAGCAGGGGACGGGGGTACTTTCTTCTCAAACCTTACCCTGATAGCCTGAGAGGTCCCGGAGCTCCCTGCCTGGTAAACAGACAGGGAGCCCATCCGCCGGAGCTTGACCTGGGCTCCGACGGCCACCGTTTGAGGCTTCTACCCTTCACCTTTGAACACATCACCATGGTAGGTTACAGTTTATGTTGGGGGCTCGGGGTCCGCCGTGTCGCCAACACCGTCATCATGAATACTCAAGGTGCCCCGTGCGGGAAAAATGATGAGTGAAACAGGCTCTTTACTCGTCACAAAGATAACAAAGCCCGGCGTGGCCTCACGGCAAAAAGAAAGCATAAACGAGGCATGATTCGCGGGAATCTTTTGTTGAGCACGAAGAAAATCAGCTTTTAAAAATGTCGCTGTTTAAACTAACATCGGCAACACTCTCTTTCCTAGACGGAAGATCTGATCTGCTAAGCGATGTTTTATTATGTGCAGAATTTTGTTGCTCTGGTGTGTTTACGCTAAACCTTCCCGCAGTGTCGTGATTTGGTGTTTTTGCTGGAATGTCATAACTACCTGGTACGCAATCAGCCTGTGGAACTGTTGCTGCTGGAGCGCGTCGCCATAAAAGGCTACAGAAGGCTTAGGCTTGCCCACGAGTATATTGCTGTAATATTTTAGCTTAATAATTGTTATCTATACTTAACCTGTGGCACGCAATATTAGCCCTAAAATAACCTACTACATGAAATGTGGCTATGGAGACTTTCATTTTTTTTAATATCTCTTCTCTACTGAAGCCCAACTATGCTAAATAAACTCTATCCACACAATTACATCGGTACATATAAATAGGCTTCTATTTCAGGATACATCCAGTCCTTTTTTCTGGTGAATTGCTGAAGTAACTAATCTGTTTTCTTGCGTAGAATGGCGCCGCATATATTGTTTACCTCATATCAGAGCCCCAATAAAAATACATAAATCATTTGTTTTATAAAACTTATTTTATAAATATGTGTACAATATAATCAACTGCTTTCCTGCCCTAGACCCAAAATTGCCCATACCCTGGAAGAATGCCAACAGTATTCAGATTCATAATAAGGGACTCCACAACAACCTCCAGAATCAGACCTATCAGCATGCATTCATTTTTACAAGCTATTTTTCAACGTATATTGGCAACGTAGGTGATGGCCTGGACTCCCAACTCTCCCAGAGAGCAGACCAAGAATAGCCTCCATGTCATCAATCCTGTCATAAAAAAATTGGCAGAGTACCCTGAACCCCTTTACATGGCATCTGTTTTTAGGAGAACGCGGTTGATTCCGTATTCAACACCGCCGTTCTGGGAGCACTTGAAGACCAAGGAATAGCGGAAACCAACATAGGACTTCTAAAGTCATATATACGGAATGCACCATCAGGATAATCCCCCCCCCCCACACATAAACGACATAAGTTTCCCATTAGAAAATGAGTAAGGCAGGAGATACCATTTTATAAAAACTATTTACAGCCCGTCTTCCAAAGGGCATTTAGAAAGCTCGACTAAAAAAACGTGGGGTTAAGGATAAACGGGGAACTTTTTAGAGATTTGATGTTTGCGGACCACATTGTCTCTGGGTGCGCCGGGAAACACATGCAAAGAATGCTTGGGGAACTACAATCAGAAAATACGGCTGTTGATCCAAACTATATATATGAATAAATATATATTGATGAGGTTTAGGCACTCCAAGAAGGTCATGTTATACTTTGGAAACGAAACGCTCGAAAACGAAAGGATTAAAACTACCTCAGACAGATGGTTAGGGCTGACTGCACCAACGAGAGAAAAATTTGGCGCATAGTAGGTATTTGTTGGTGACCTCTTGGCAAATGAAAATTAATCTTCTCGCACACGGAGTTGATAATTCGCACCTTACTGAACACCTGTAAATCAAACTATGGTCAGATCAGCCGGCGATGGAACAAATATGGTTGGGAATAATACTCAGGGAGAGAAACGAGCTATCTAGATCAAAGAACTAACAAAAATCTAATGTATTAGAGTTCATCTTGGACAAACCAATCGACTTCCGCGGCGATTGTGGCGAGACGGACCGAAATTTTGTAGACAAATTTTTTAACAGAGTAGATACCAAGAGATGGGTTTACAAGAATGGGAAAGTTATCCGCCGATGGATGAAAAAATAAAAAGTTTAGGGGTACCCTCGAGCTGTGTACTTGAGCAGTGCTGTACAGGAGCGGTTGCAGGTCATTGGGAGAGGCCTTCATACTGCAGTAAACCTGAGTAGGCTGCTGACGATGAATCTAAAATCTGAAAATTAGGAAAGGTCACAAGCCGAAACTGAACAGGCTTCACAAACAAACAACTTATTTTCGGGTAAGTCGGTGCGAATATCGCAGCTTAGAGTGTAATTGAATGCAATTGGCTGCACAAGGTATTGAACGCCAATATCTTTGTGTGGTCAACAGGTTGGTCGAAGATGCTCATCATTCTGGTGCATATTGACTATTTTAATACAAATGTACAAAATATTTTCTTTACTTTCTCGTTGTCGACAAGCAATCAACTTAGTTTTGACAAAAGATGTTGTCTTAGGTGTAACCTTCAAATACTGTACCAAGTCGCGTACATCGGGTGGAAAAAACCGCACATATAGGCATCAGCATAAGCGCATATTGGCCACCTATACCACGGCACCGATGTCGTCTGTGCATGTGAAGCATAAAAAACGAACGCAGAAAACTTTTGTGCGGTGTTCAAAAAAGTGTTTGCGAATATTTTGATGGGTGGTTAATACTATCAATTCGCTTCTGTTGTTAGATACAACAGGAATATGGCTATTTTTGCGCCCCGAATTCCGTATGCAGGAGGCTGTTTCAGTACACTTTTGGGTATAAAACAGTGAAAGTCTCTTTTGAAAGCAAAAATACCTTGCGAAAATGAATATTTTTCTGTATGAATTGGTTACTTCCTAAAAAGACCGATGCTGTATACCTGCCTGAGGAAGCATTAGGTTTTCACGTAGCAATAGTTTGCACAACAGTATATATCTCCAGAGGTTACATTGCTGCTTTAAAAAAAGTAAGGGTTCCTGCGAGATGAGTCATACCGCTCCACAGCACCGAAACTCACAAAGACGAAGAAATGTGACGCAAGCAAGCACCATTTGAGCCACTTTTCTTCGTCTCGGACAGTTTGTGTGCTCTGTAGTGGTGCCTTTACGAAAACAAAGATCAGTTTCTTTTATTTTTATTTTAGTTTCAATTTTGCAGTCCAAGCAACAATATAAAAATGTGGGCCAGTTGTTTGATCAAATTGAACAAAGGGTAGGTTTTTAGTTTTGCATGTTAGGCTACGTCCGAAATTGGCGATTTTAAACTTCAAAGAAGTGGTTAAACCTAGTACTTATTGATTAGCACAGAGAACACGGTAGTATTGAAACTGTCTGGTTGAGCAAACGGTACGGTATTACTGTCACACATGTAAAATTTATGGTACATAAAGCAAATAGCTTGGAATGTGCAAGAAAGCCTAGGAGGGCTAATTAAGGAACTGCCTTGGGACTAGTTTATTATTTTTGTTTTCTCCAAGCAGCGTGTGTAAATCGCTTCTTCACTTTGTTTCACTTGACCTATAGCAATGCACTTATGATGCCAAAGCCGGACGTGTCATTTGCGTTGTGCAGGCTGCAAAATGCACCGACCCTCCAATAACATCCTTGCATCGTCAAGTTTGTGAAGCTACCACATTTCACATTGGCTAGCATCAGCTTTTACCACACCAGATTCTAATTGTAGTCCATACCGGCCAACCTCTTATTCGTGTTGGTGCTTTTTTTACAAATTATAGTTAGACTGTCACAGCAGCACGGAGGTTACTAGACACTTGCCAATAAAAGATTGGCACGGTTGTGCTAATTTCAATATGTCCTTACGTAAGGATGTCTCTCAATTGCGGTAGATGTAGATCTGTGAGGCTAAGCTCCTTGTAACTTCATCTATATTCATGCAGTCTCTAACGCAAGCATACCATCATAACTAATGCAAGAAATTTGGCGTCGCAGTTGCCTTTCTATGGATGTCTGCAGGCTCCAAAAAAGCTCTCGTGACTAAAATTGCAAGCCTAGACCCGCCTGCTTCTCCCCCTGGTCCTCATGTGGCGTCCGGCAAAAAATGTTGCATTGATCGTCACGGCAACAATTAAACAAGGGGGGAGTTTGATGCGTGACGTTGGTCAAACTCTGGATAACATTTTGTTTTTTGCTTCGTCGGTGCGGCGTGGCAATGCTGGATTCACAGTTGCCGCTCGCCGACGTTTCAAGCCAGGAGCTCAAAAAAAACGTGAGTGAGCGGTGGCTAGTGCATTGGAATAGCCTCTTGAACAGCCTTGTGTTTGGTGTTGTTTTGCATCAAAAAGCAGAACGTGTAGGTGAACATTCAAATACATTTGTGAATTTGTTTACTGCTTATTTAATTTAATATTACCAAGAGCAGTTTGAGGATGGTATTTATGTTTCTTTTTTTATTGAATGATAATGACTCCGCCGGGTGAATGGTGTCTGTGATATGATTTTACCTCCCGAGGTTTTCTTCGGTCAACAGCCTACCAGGCGCAAAGCAACTCTGCATCACAACAAACAGAGATATTGGAGGAAGGGGTCGTCGCTGGTAGTCTAGTTTCATCGAGGTCCTTGCACGTCGATTACTTACCGATGTTGCACTTGCTGCCTGTCCACTAAAACGGGGCCCAGGAACGAGAAAAATAAGAGAAACTTGAACTCATTAATTGGGCAGTAATGAGGCTTCAGCCTGTGGGCATTACTATTACAAGTACATCAACCCATAGTTGACCATATAACGCAACCTATTCTTGCTACCGGTCATCTTTGAGATGCAAGCCACACCAAAATGTCCCCAGCCCGTTAGGGCTGCACTTAGCTGCACAAGACTAGGGCATAACCTTTCATTCTTGCCTTATCTTTCAAAGAGCCAGTGATTAAGAAATAGCCATTGAAACAACCAGCCTTTCGAAACCAGGGTTCTGCTTGAGTAAACTCGGGAGCTACTGCATGTCTAAATTGTGGCCCACCAAAGCTAGCCGCATAGGTTCGAACATATAGCAAGTGCCGTGGGGCCACGTCAGGAACCATGGTAGCGGCCAGAAATACAAAAAATCTTTCCCAGGCATGTTTAGTGGAAAGCAAACAATGGGTCGGCCTCTTTTCTGTGCTGCTAAGATATCTCTACTCAAAAACGAAACTTGGCCAAATAGTTCCGTAGGAAAAACAGGTGTTGGTAGTGAAATGTCGAGAATCAAGCTTTCCTCAATCAAAAAGCTGTCGGCATCATGGCATACAGCACCGGCACGCCATCTCTTGTCAATACTGGCACCACCATTTTTTTCTTACGCCTAAAGCTTCGTATCAGGTGGAAAAATACTACTCCAGCGCAGTCTTGGCTCCTTTTACATATTCCAAGAGCACAGCCTATTGCACCATTGTGTGAGGGCAAGGAAAGCGTACCTGTGCATACAATACTTTCTGGCCGCATTTTTTCTTCCCGCTCTCATTTTGTCGACATAATATTACGAGCTGCCATTTCCTTTCGAGGCGCGACTGAACAATTGATTGCGTAGAGATAAAGCGGGCGATATTTAAGGAGTTTAATGGACGTCAAAGATTTTGACTTTGAAGAAAGAAATCCTTTGTGGTAATAATGTTTTTCCTGTTATTGTACCTCTATTGAGTTTGTTAGGGTGGACGTTATAATCTCTAAGCTGTTCCTCTTGTTGCCTGAAACCAGAGGTTTTATAACCCTTCGGCGTGCCATGTCTGTGACTACCACGGTAACTCGTGATTCCGATACGTCGTTTCCTTTTATTGCTTGGAGGATGCCCAGTCGTTGTCGCATACAGGTAGTTCTATGTTCTCATCACAATCTTGGAAAAGCTTATGCACGTTGAGGGAAACGAAGTCTGCACGAATTCTTCAGCTGCTTCCCAGTACGTTAGCTGGATACAGGGCCTTGTGCAATCGTTCAAACCCATATGGCTGACCAATGAGACAGACTGCTTTTACTGACCTACAGATTTTCTATTCCAGATATACAATTTTGATACAAGTATTGTTAACTTAAACCACTGAGAGCCAAGATAGTGGTAGCATCTCCTAATATGTTTTCTCAATCAATATGCCACTTTGATATCGACCAACAATGCCAACTGCCCAAGTGCTATAGCAGCTTCAGTTTTTGTTATACAATATGCAAACGTCATTCGACTGTAGATCGAACAGCAGCCAGAAGAAAATTATCGCCTCTCACGCATAATTGCAACCGCGACGTTACCGTGTCCCCAAGAACAAAGGAAATTCACGAACAAGTTAATAAATTAGCCACTGTGTCATTTTGCTTGTGGAAAAAACAAAATCATTGGTTCGGCGAATAGTTTGTTGTGCACTAAACACCTAATACGGCTGAGGGAACCTCTTTTTCAACGAGAAGAAAATATTTTTGATGGCACGGCAAGAACTTCAGTTCTGATCTTCAAAAAGGCAAATCCTTCCAAATTTTTATGTGTTATCTTGCATTTTGTTCTCTTCGGAAAGTAAGTGCAGTGGCCACAACCATTATAGTCTTCAGTACAAGAGTACTCTTATTCATCAATAGACGCGGTTGCAATGACGATTGTGTTGTTGATATGTCTCTGCCACTGCATTACTCTGGCAGTGGTTCCTGCTGAACTTGCTGAATGTCGGCGCTGAATCGTGCGTTCAAAAAACAAAAATCTGGTTGTTTCCCACACAGCGTCCTGATGGGCAGATGAGCCGCTTCCACATCCCACCGAGCGCGTCGACGAGTACTTCAGCTCGCCCTTTCATAGGTACTATTTACCCAGTCCTAACTGCATTTCACGGTTTTTGAAGCGGCATAGAACACTTTGCCTCCCACCACGTTGTTGCAACTATTTTCTGAAAGGAAGAAATGCTAACAAAAACGGTGATAAATTCCCGCGTAATACGTCTCAGTTCATGCGCTCTGGCATATACAGACATTATTGTTGTAATCAACCCCCCGCTACACCGGCGCGCAAAAAACGTGTAGCTGTCTCCGTCTCAAGTATATTCTCTCGTGGCAAAATTGTTTTATTACAGGGAATGCACGTGCTGTTCCAAGAGGAGCTCTGAATAGATTGATTTCAATGGATTGCTGGCGTTGCTGTTAGAGTCATTTATAAAACGTAGTTCTATCTAAACGCGAAACGATTTATATTGAAATCAATGAATTGTTCACTACCAGCAGCTAATTTAACGCCTGGTTGTTTCGAGAAATGCTTTGCACGTACTCCCCAGGTCACACCAGGCCAGCTATGGAAACACCTTTCTCTGACTGTGTTCCTCCCACACCCCAGCACCTGTTCAACTAAGAGGTACGTCAGCGCATTTTATATATCGAAGGGAGATATGCTTACCGAATAATATTTGGGTACCGTCTATATTTTTCTCATAACCAAGGTCGCGTCTCCGCTTTCCTTGAAAATTTTAGAACAAAACATTTGTGTGTAAGACCAAGCCCTTTTACATGGTACGCTCGTCTGTGACATATTTTGAAGATTTTTACGAAGGATATTCTACCCGCTACTTATTCTTCCTGAAGGCGCTGTGGAGGCGAGGAGGCGTGCCGTCGAGCGGTCACCGAATAGGTGGCAATGCCACAGTGATTTGGCCACCACTGCAACAAGGTTTGCGGACTTCGATCCCTAATGCAATTGAAAGTGATGGCCTTATTAGGTTCACGGGATCTTATTGTGGGTTCTAGCTCTTCACTACAATGTGTCACCAGGGAGCCTACGCAGAAGTACGTCACCACCAACAACTGGACATATTTACCTTGGGCAGAAAGAAACGAGTTGACCCCTGAATGTGAAATTTGGGGCCACGGCTAATGGTCAAACATACTAGTGCAGGGGTGACAGACATTCTACGCGCTTCCAGCTAATGCCACGCCTTGAACGTAATTTGTTGCACATTGGGCGATTTGATAGAAGATTTTTATGAAACGTCGGTAGTAGGCGCACATTCCAAGGAACATCCTGATTGTGATTGTCTTCTTGTCCGTTGACGTCAGAAAAGTGCTCACTGTACACGCCCTTCTCTGGGTCAGCACGTACTGCTTTTGGCTCACGAAATGAACAGGAAATGTTTAGTGGTCGTAAGCAAAACGGCATTTCTCTGGAGTGAGCATCAGACCAGCGTTCTTCAGAGCATGCAGCATGGCTCGGAGTCGACGCAAGTGCTCCGTGAAAGTGCAGCGGAAAATGTCGACATCATCTGAGTACACAAGACAAGTCTGCTATTTCAAACCTGCTACAACTGTGGTTTACGCGTTGAAATGTAGCCGGCGCTGCACAAAGCCCAAATGGCATCACTTTCAATTCGTTAAGACCATCTGGTAGATAAATGACTTCTTCGGTCTTTCCCCCTCATCTGCCTCAATCGAGCCAATCGATGAGAAGTAAGCCAATCGACGAGAAAAGGACATGGCGGAGTCAATGCGTGTCGTCCATACGGGGAGGCGGATACACGTCCTCCTTGGTCACTTTGTTTAAAGACGGTAATCCATGACAAACTGCAATGACTTGTCGGTCTTTTTTACAAGCACTGCCGCCGCAGACCACGGATTATTCGACGGTAAAATAACATCGTCCTGGAACATGTCGAGAACCTGGCCTTGGATACCTTCAATCTCTTTAAAGGAAACGCGGTAAGGTGGTTGACGGGGGCGGGGTGATGATGTCGCCAGTAATGATTCCGTATTTGGCAATACTCTTTCGACCACCACTGCCACGAGTAGAGAAACAGTCTCGGAATCAACCAAACAGCTGTAATGGCTGGTGACCCTTGGACAACGAAAGCTTTTGGTCAACATAGGCTTCGACAGAAGTAATGTGCGGCAGCGTAGCTACAACGTTCGTAACTTCAGCAACCGCCGTCTCGCAAGTGAAGTGGGCAATTACTTCTAGGTGAGCTATAGCCATTCCTCTGCGTAAATGCGGTTGCTCTTACCCGAAGCTGGTGGCAAGTACTTCTGCTTGACCATCACGAAGTTCAGCAGTTCCCTGTGCAAAGGGAATGCCCTTTTCTAGAAGGAGTTGAACATTTCCGTCGAGCAGAGCTTCTCCTGAGGTTTGTGTATCTGCCCGGACAGAAAAAAAGGCACTGGACCGCACGGTCATCTTCACGCGATCCGCTATAACGCGCAGTGGTTCGTTTGCCTGAACATTCTCCTGAAGGGTTTCAGGCTTCCGGAGCTTCATCTTCTCGCTCCCAGGTCGATAACGCACCCTCTTCGGTAAAAAAGTCATTGCCAAGAATGACGTCCCTGGAACAGTTCTCAAGGACGACGAATTTTACTGGAGATACTTCATTATTGATTTCGACACGCGCCGTCCGACTGGTGCTACAGTGTGTCCCCGGCGGTGCGTAACCAACAACCATCCCACCGAGTCATTACTTTGAGTAAGCGGTGGCATATTTTCCTAATTAAAGCAGAATAGTCGGCACATGTGACCCCGAGCGTCATAACGTCGAAGCCGGCAAAAACGACGCTGCCAATAAACGATGCGGCATGGGAATCAGGGCACTTGTGGGTGCTAGGGTTCGTGTTCTGCGGTGCAGAAGTCGGCCAACTCACTCATGAGTCCACTCACTCAGACTCGTTTGGACTCAAACTCAGGCGTGAGTTTGAATTTGAGTGAGTGCGAGGCTAGTGTGGAATGGTGAGTTTGAGCTTGAGCGAGTTTGAGCCGAGTGGGCTAGACTGACTTTGAATCTAATTGAGTTTGAGTACGCCTGAGACCCAGTGAATTCTGAGTCCATTTTGAGTTCTGAGTACATTTTGAGTTTGAGTCCATTTTGAGTTCCGACTACATTTTGAGTTTTAGTTCATATTTAGTTTTGAGTTTATTTTGAGTTGTGAGTACATATAAGATTTGAGTCCATTTTGAGTTTGAGTACATATGAGTAGCCTAACAGGGAGCTATGGTTGGCTGTTGATTTTCATGCGTCGCTGTGGGCTTGGAATTCAGGTTAAATGCGGGTACGGCACCATTCGCGGTCCGCATGATCGGTTCGGAGGGAGCGGGTGTCTGATCTTTTTTATTTTTTTATTTTCATAATCCTAAGCACTCGCTATATACGAAGT
The DNA here is from genome assembly GCF_048455015.1 of Haemaphysalis longicornis. Lineage (NCBI taxonomy): Eukaryota > Metazoa > Arthropoda > Arachnida > Ixodida > Ixodidae > Haemaphysalis > Haemaphysalis longicornis. The sequence continues at coordinate 176,564,465 of NW_027526407.1, forward strand.
TTTTGTGGCTGGGCGCGTGAGTGATAATTGACTAATGAGGTCATAAAAAAGGGTTGTGTTAACTTTTTCCTCCTGATGGATCCACTAAGACGGTGGGAAAGGGTGTTGGGAACCCACAGGGCGGCGCTTGCTTGCTGGTTGTTCCCATGCTACTGTTAACGGCTTGATATACTAGTGGTCACAAAGGAAGAGGTGAGAGCTGGGGGCAAAAGGGTGTGGTACTGTCCCTTCTGCTGTTTCAAATGAATTAGCTGAATATACTGGACAACCTCAGATTTGCTGATGACGTAGCCTTGCTAAGTAACTCGGGGGGCGAATTGCAAAGCATGCTTTCCGCACTGGGCGAACAGAGTAGAACCGTGGGCCTGAAAATTAATATGCAGAAAACTAAAGTAATAATCAATGACTTTGCGACAGCACAGCAGTTTGAGATAGGTGGCCAGGCAGCGGATGTGGTAAGCGAATATATCTACTAGGCGAAGTTGTGACCCTAAATCCCAAACATGAGGCAGAGATAATTAGAAGGATCAGAATGGAGTGGGGTGCATATGGCCAATATTCTCAGATAATGAATAGCAGCCTACCATTGTCGCTGAAGAAGAAAGTGTATGACCGCTGCATCTTATCGGTACTCACCTACGGGGCAGAAACTTGGAGGCTCACTAAGAGGGTTCAACTTAAATTGAGAACGACTCAGCAGGGCAATGGAGCGGAAAATGATAGGTGTAAAATTAAGGGACAAGAGAGCAGAGTGGGTCAGGGAGCAAACTGGTGTTAAATACATATACGTAGAAATTAAGAATAAGAAATGGACGTTGGCAGGGCATGTAGTGCGAAGGCAAGATAACCGCTGGTCATTAAGGGTAAACGAGTGAATCCCTAGAGAAGGCAAGCGTTGCAGGGGGCGGCAGAAAGTTAGATGGGCAGATGAGATCAAGAAGTTTGCGGGGATAAATTGGTCACAGTTGGCACAGGACCGAGGTATTTGGAGAATAATGGGAGAGGCCTTAGCCCTGCAGTGGGCTTAGATAGGCTGGTGATGATGATGATGATGATGATGATGACTGAAAACGCCCCTTTAGACAGAATAATGATCGCATTAGATAGGTTGCAAAGTCAAACTGATGACGCTAAGGCGTGTAAGGCCCCTAATGAAAGGTCCAGATTAACGGAATCACGCGGGGTAAATAGGAAAAATGCTTCGTGATTGTAGTCCCCAGGCAGTCGTAATGAGTCATAGATGTAGTTAAAATTCAAAATGACGCTGCTAGGGCATGTGGGAAATAAAATTCAAGGTATCAATGTGGGCAGTCATTCGGAACAAAAATGCGTTATGGTTATACGTGGTCATGTTTAGTCATAAATTCAGTTAAAATTCAAGTTCATGACACTAGTGCGTGTGGCTTATCAAATTAAAGGTCTCAATGGTGGTAAACACGTGTTTCCTGATTATTATCCTGACATAGTCAAGGTGGGTCATAAATTTGGTTAAAATTCCCAATGACGCCACTAGGTGTGCGGGGCAATAAATTGAAGGTTCTGATGAGGGAAATCACGTAGGATACAATTGCGGCATGGGTATATCATGAGAGAGGCATGGTTAGTCATTGATTGGTTTAACATTCAAATTGATTCCGCTAGGATATGATGGGTATCAAAGTATTGGTCTTGATGAGCGGAATCACGTAGGACAACTACAAAACTCTTCCTTGGTATAACCATAACATAGTCATGGCGAGTCTTATATTGGTTTAAAATTTGAAGTGACCCCCCTAAGGCGTGTATGAAATTTACGGTCTTGACGAGGGGTATCACATGGTACAAATAAAAAGGCTTCGTGGTTCTATTCATGAGGCAGTCATAATGAGTCATATATTGGGTTAAATACAAGGTGAGGCCGGTAAAACATGTGGGGTGTCAAATGGAAGGCTTCAGTTAGGGGAATCACGTCAGACATTTAAATAATGCGTCCGGGTCACAGTCATGAGAGTCATGGTTAGTTTGACTGGTATGAACTCCATATGATTTTGCTAGGGTGTGTGGGGTATCAAATTAAAGGTCTCGTCGAGAGGGAACAAGTGTGAGAAATATAAAAATGATTTCTGGTTATAGCTATGAGGATATAGCAAAAGGTATCTTTCTTTATTGCTGGGTCGGGTTCAACAAAAATTCCTTGCCAAACCGTAAGGCAGTTGTGCATTTTACATGGAAATGTTTGTCCAGCGATGTCCATTGCTTCCTAGTAAAAAAAAACTTGTAATAAAAATATTTGCTTCTAATTGGTGAATTACCGAGGCAGGATGGCATGGGTTAAAAAAAAGCCATGCCAAGCTCTCGAACCTAAATCAGCAGACTCAAAAACACTCTGCTAATAACTGCCATTACAACATTACTTCCTACTTTTCTCCGTGTCCCAACAAACAAGCAATTCCTTCGACACATATGGTGTCGCGGAAATTGTGGATGACCATAGGTAACAGGGGGAATCACAGCTTATCAGGAAGGCGAATTTCACTTTTGTTTATGAATAGGCCTTGTGGCCTTGTTTCGTGTCTTAATTTCTTTCCCACAGCGTACCAACATGCACTCGAATCCAGAATTGGCCAAATACATGGGAGACATTAACTCCTTGCCAGATTGTAGGAGATAGAGAAGCAATAGAGCCCCCGAGACATAAAGAGACATTGCGACAGAAGGAAACCACTTCAGAAAAATAAGCAAGCGCAGTTTGTGTTTGCGCTCGAACTCATTTTTTGCAATAAGAAATCAGCGCAAGCTATAAAAACTAGCACATGATAACAATGTAAAGGAAATAATTTGGTCGGGCTCTGCAGTTCTCCAACAACTACATGTCAAAAACAATGAAAAAACAGATTACTTATGCAACACACGCGCGCGCACACACACACACACACACACGCAAACACACGCTCACGGGTACGCGTACACGCACTCGCACTCGCACTGGCACACGCACACGCACACGCCTGCGTGCTGGAAGTTAACAGCTTGGTACGATGGCGGTAATTGCTTAGAATGATAGCGTGATGCTTTCCCGAGGTGCGAGATCTCATCCCAACTAGCAAATACTAAAAAAACTAATACAAGTGCCTCAGCAAACAACGAGGCACTTTTTTGTTTGTCCCACGTGAATTTCCTCCTCGAGACCGTCAACTTGATACCACACATTTTTTGGCGCCATATCTCTCTGAATTGTAACCCAATCTGAGACTATCCATAACTCCTGTGTTTCACGGTTCGCCATTTTCGGTATTTTTTATTTTTTTTTTTAGTTTTTAACGTTTATTTTCATCAATTCTCTACATTTACGCTTTTATAATGATTACTGGTTAAACTTCTGTGATATCTGCATTTTTGTGTAAATGCAGGTCGTTACACGATCCTGTGGAGTGAGGCGGAAGAGGGTACTCGACGAAGAATGCTACGCATTAAAAAGCAAAGGCACATCCACGAACGCCTCGCGTTTGAGACATTCGCGGAGACAGTTCGGTTTGACACAACGAGTTTTTCCAGGATGCAGAGCAAGAATGCACGGAACCATAACCCTAAACCGCTTTGACGTAAACGAACGGTACAGTGAGTGCACGTACCCTTGCCCAATCTTGCTTGTTTCGACCCAGGGAGGTCTATTCCAAGGGGAAATCGCTGAGGTTTTCGAAGATGTAATAAGTAAAGTGAAGGCTAGGCTAATGGCGGACCCTGACGTAGTAGTTGAACTCAAAAAGAAAATCGAAGACTTTCGCGGGAGTCTTACGTTTATGGACGGAACCGTGGAAAGGTTGACAAAAGAACGTGATCAACTAAGAGCTTAAAACAAACCTATGGCTGTGAAGAATGAGAAGCTCGAAATGCGAGCGTCAGAACTTGAGAAGTACTCTCGAAAGAACAAAATTGAAGTGAAAGGTATTCTATGAACTAAAGGTGAAAGGCGCCCTCGTGATAATTCAAGACATCGGGAACAGAATTGAGTGTGCGATCAATGAGAGCGACTTTGAGATAGTTTACCGCGTACCCTCGTCCTCAGACACAATGCATATAATAGCGAGATTTTGCTAATGAGCAAAAAAGCAGAATTCATTTCTAAGGTCCGCAAAGCACAACTTCAGGCCAACAACATTAGCTTCCAGACAAGCGACCTATCGCCCCTATATATTAACGAGCACCTCACCCAGGAAAACAAAAGGCTGTTCGCCAAAGCACTGTCGCTAAAACTTATGCCAAAGCACTCTCGCTCAAATCTTATAAAAAACAAGCCTACAACAAATGTTTTGCAGATGACTTCACGTCTTAACATAACGTGTTGCTGGGAAGACATTTTTGGGCCTCCTATAAGCCCTCATATTCAAATATGAAGGCCCTAGGACTGATTTTATTTTTATAGGTTTTTCTATATGGAAAAGGCTTGGCGCACAGTTTTGCAATTCTGTTGATTTGAATAAGGGCGGCAAGGTGGCGATACACTCGGTCGCGATTCTTGTCTACGTCACTGTGTTACCGAAGACTATTTGCTGGACCCTATCCATAGACAGCTTTGCTGTAAAAAGTGAGATGGTTCCGTAGCCGTCGTTGAGGAGGGGCAAACATCGTGCCGGTTAGCACATTTTTTCCTCGGCTTTCTACTCCGTCACTCCTCGTTCTTCTATCACAAAGAAGCGCCGCTAACTTCCAGATAAGTAAGGTTATAGATACGTTGACTGAAGGTCTTGGTAGGTTGTCTGGGTCAGGCGTTTTAAAACCATCTTTTTCAGACATTTTGTCAGACAGATGTAACTATCAGACTGCGTTCGCTGTGGATCATATCCTTGCAGTCTGCAACAATTCAGCCGGCTGCAGCTAATGTGGTTTAGTGTACATACATTGCCATTTTGGGGGGAAGATTTTCAGGGCCAAGGTGCACAGAGCTTTAATGCAATAAAGGATGTTAACAGTGGCCTTTAAAATGGTACTTCGTGTATATCGTCGCTCTGACAGACTGGGACGACCTTCGCAAGAAAACACCCGAAACATATTACCCACGAGTGTCCGCAATTGGCTCCAGGATTTCCAGAAGCCCTTCAGTTCTAGCACTACAGTATATAAGCGGTTATGCTTCAGAGATTCTGCTTGAAAATTGTTGAGCTGCTTATACAACACTCTTTCGTAGCGCGAGGTGTCACAGGTCAGCGAACCCGCCACCAACAACCAGCAATATATCTTGCATCTTTGTGCAGGTGTCTTATTGAGTATTATTATAATGTAGTTAATCCGGTCGTAAATGCAGATTTCACAGATCATGTTGTTGGTACGGCCACATTCAAATTGTATTTAGGTACGCTGAAAGGTAAACAAATAAGTTCCACTCGCTACAACAGTGCAGGCCCTTGCGTTCATTGCCCGATGCGGACGTTGGCATTCGAGGATGTAGCCTTCTGTACACGGCAAGTGTGAATCACATGGCCGTTTTTCCAATCAACCACTTGACAGCGCATGGCAAGAGCACTGCGCTGCCGTTAATAAACCTAAAACAGCTACAAACTTTGTCTGATATCAAATTACTCTACCCGAAATAAGCGCCAGATGGCTCCCCATTTTTAGCAGTACCGTTTTTCTGTCGTAGTTTTCTTGTTCGAGCAGCACGTTTTTTTACAAAACGTATTTATTGCAATCGCAGAAAGAGAATATTTACAGTACACGCGATCTTCTTCATAATTTTTATTTCAGGTATTACGTACAAAAGCTTCAGGATACAGTATGTTGGCCACAAATTTTTTAGTATGCTCATTACAACAGCCGTCGTTTCCAAGAGTTGCGCTTTCTCCATTTTTCTCTTTAATATTAAACAGTACTTGTGACGTTCAAAAGTTCACCTGCACGTTTGACCACAAAGAACATATATGCTTCTTGCGCACACTCTGTCGAATGAATAGAACAGGAATGTACGTTTTCGATACATATGTCACGCTTACAAAACTTAGCGCAGTGTAGGAAGGTCGATTTTTTTTTTTTTACATGCGAGACCTCTTGTGTCCCTTCAACACAATGCGTTCACACAGCCATGCTTCACCGCGGTACAGATTTGTGTCGAAAGCTCCGAAACGAGCACAGTTGATTGGTAGCTTGTGTGCTGACATATATTCGGTGACTTGTATATAAAATAACATTGATGCCTAGAAAGTGATATTTTCTGAATGTGAAATAGTAGTTGTGCATTAATTTTGTGTATCTGCTATTGAACACCCCGTGGAATTGTTTAGCCACGCGCTCCTTCAGTTGACACAGGACAACGCCCTCAAAGCTCGTTCCGCTGACTAACCATGAAGATTGGCCACATATCGGCCCCGCGATACACTCACCTCGCAACTTCGCTCCGATATCCCAAGGAGCAGAGACCACGCTCGTTAGGACTCATCTCGATGGCTAATCATCAGAGCCACACTGGAACCCTCACCTGTCGTGGATCTTTCTATTCCTGGGTGCACGATCCCTGGTTTGCGCCCCTCCTGGTCTTGCGGCCCTTTACTTTTTTTAATGGCATTGCGCAAGCTTCTTGCTTTAAACAGCACCTTTCGGAGCTAACTTTCGGCCACTTGTCATTAGGGGGATCCTTCTGTTTACACATTCCGCCAACTAATTTAAGGGTGGCTCGTATTGAACACGCTGCGCTGCGGCTCCTCTTCCTCTCGGTGTTTCTTTAACCTTTTACGATTTTCTGCTACATTTTTTCTGCCCCACAGCTATTGTTGTGTTCTGGGCGTGGCCCACAGTTCGTGCAGGCTCCAATCGCAACTTCAACGATTTGCACCAATAACTTTCCGTTCGCCGTATGTGCGTGTCTTAAACAAAGATATATTGCTTTGGCACTAAATATATCTTCAACTAAAATTGGAGTAGTGCTGTGAACTAAATCCGCATTATTGCCAAGAAAGTGTGAGTACATGTGCCCCTTGCAGCAACGGTTATAAAGTCATCCGCAGTGGCCAGCCTGATCAACCAAGGCGTTTCGCTACACCTAATCTATTTTGCCCAACTGCACACTGTGCGTCATATTTTAAACACTTTTAACTTTTTAAACCCTACGTAATTTAAAAGAAAAAAAATCGCAAGAACTCAAGCAACAAACGAAGCGGGGATGACACGCAGCGTTCATGCATCGTCACTTCGTCGACCCACAACGCTGATACAATGATGGCGGTGTACCGTCCCCTCTTCTTTTACCCATGTGTGTTCCTTGCGCCATTGGTATCATAAATTTCAACTGCACCAACAATCCGAACGTGCCATCTTCCCCAACTATTTCCTGCCCTATTTGACGGGAGTAATTTTTATTGGCTTTATTTTCTCAATAACGACACGTTATCTACAATCTTGATTTCGCTTTCGAGCCTAGAAGGAAGCATCTAAAGATCTAATACACTATAAAAGTAACTGGGCAAGAAATAAACACTTGGAAAATTATTGTGATTTACCCGAAGTTTAAGCAGCAAGCTTAAGCAGCGGAAATCAATGTAGGACCAAAGTCTCCTGGTCGTCATTTCGCAGTTTGAGCTGATAGGATTGACAAATTATTTGAACTGTTTCAGATAAAATAAGTAGATCACAATATGGAAAGTTAAAAGTTAGGAAATAGCAAGAATATCACTAATATTTTATTAAAGCGCCTTTCAGTGATGCTAACTTCTGTCTGAAAACAAAAAGAGAAAATGATATAATCACCCTGTTAGACATTTTATAATATATACTATAATATACCATATTACACATAATATAATTTAATTGATTGATTGTGGAGGTTTTACGCGCCGACGCAACGCAGGCGATGAGGCGCGCCATTGTGGAGGGCTCCGGATTAATTTTGACCACCTGGGGATCTTTAACGTGCGCCGAAATCGCGTACACACGGGCGTTTTTGCTTTTCGCCTTCATCAGAAAAGCGGCCGCCGCGGCCGGGAATCGAACCCGCGACCTCGTGCTCAGCAGCGCAACTCCTTAGCCACTGAGCAACCGCGGCGCGTCATACTAGAATTTATATTATACATAATCAGACAATAGTATAAAAAGCCTTCCGAATTAAAGAATATTTAGTTTTTTCAATAAAAATTCAGTCAACTTGATATCGTGCAGTTTAAATCAAAACCATACTGAACAAGTTATTTATTTTATTACAAGCATCCTTCCGGGTAATGGCTCTCTCCGTGTTTATGATGGTGTCCCAAAAGTGCTGGACCATTCGTTGACGCAAATATTCTGTAGTACGAAGTTCTTAAGGTAGAAAAAGGTAACATTTTGGAGTAGATTCACACGTTACTAAGAGAAGTTGTTTATACAAGATATGAATATTAAAAGCCACGGATTCAACATGCTCTCATCACAGCAGAAATTCAACCAGTGCTGTCACACTACAGCACTACAGCTCAAATATTATAAGCAAACGCCGTGCCAAGTAAGATAGAAAACTTTTTTTACGCTTTTTTGGCTAACAGAACAACCTGAAGCCGTTGTTTTGATTATTTATTTTACAATTTTGCCAACTCTAGAAACCACGGCTAAACTATGTTTTTTTGTTTATTATCTACGAGGTGGGTTCTGTAGTACAGTTTTTCAAAGTAATTCTTTATTCTTTGCAATTAAACCATACTTTATTTGCTCGATACGTTTCCGGGCCACTGCTTTTTCTTTCATAAAGCGTGTGAACAAGTCCGTGGAAATGTGGTATGCAGGCGCCAAAAGGCATTACTTATATTCAACTGAGAACTACAGCAATATCACCATTTTGTTGCTTTCTGTACCTCTTGATTACCGAACCTTCTATTTGGTCTTTTGTTTTGATCTTCGCGCCTGCGATGACCTTACAAAAATTCTACCTGTCACCTAGAGAAATAAAAAACGTAGTTTGTTACATTTTAACATTTTCACATGAGTTGGCATACAGGTACTGCCGGACCAAGTTGAATGCGATGGAGATGAACGAATGGCGTTTTACATTTGTTATACCAATAACAATGGTATCTTTGGAACACCTCCAGTGCACCCAATACAAAAGGGGCCAATACAGCATGCCACCACGCCGTAAATCTGCCTGTTGTACTCTGATTCTGTTGATGTTGTGTAGCAATCCTTTTTAGTTTTTATTCTTCCGCAATATAAGAGACAACTTCTGCGCCCTGGTACCAAGTCTTCAAAAATCCAACCAGTCCTATTATTCCGATGCGAAGACCAATAAATTATCAAAACTTGTGGTATTCAGTAGAGTAACTTGACCTTTTCTAAAACCTACACTTTGCACTTTTTATAGCTCTATGTTGAGGTTCATATTTCTTTCTCTGGACGTTTCCATAGTTTTACCTTGTATCGCTATGGTTCTGCATTGGCATTTCATACCCATTAACATGGCCTCTTCAGTAGGTGCTAACCTGGCTTTTCTATAGTTTCACAAGGTTATTCTTTCGCTTCATGTAGGGTTTTCAGTATCTTTATTATTGATTTTCTGTTGCCTTTTCCAACGCTTTGCACTAGCACCCCCACACCCTTCCTTCGGTGTATCCATCTCTTCTAGTGAGACAGCTGCTACTGCTAGTCAAGACGCCCACCGGTTCTACTGTCTCCTGATTGTCCGCATCTCGATTGTGGAGGTGGGTGGCTTTTATCTTTGGTCCGGCAGTGTTATCGACATATCAGACAATAATTTAGCGAGCGTACGCCGTCTCTCTCATCTAGGAGGATACCTGCACTTCAAAGCTCACGTTGAAAATTAAGGCTCAGTATGGCAATCCCGGATGCACACCCACCTACCAATCCTTGTGCTGCCTGACGCAGGCCCCCACCTGATGGTCGGCTCCTTGCATCCTCACCAATTTCCCTCACACTTTTTAGCCTAGCTTTTAATTATCTCCACATTGCTGTACCGTCCAGTTTTTTGAGCGATTGATGGATTCCACAAATGAAAAATAAACATCTGTGCTGTTAACAAGCCGCCCCTGACAGGAAACAACAGGGACAAAAAAATGACAGATTACAATAAAATGGAGGCTTACTTTTATTAATTACGTAAAAGCCTTGTTTTTTATATTTTATCACAAGTACTCATTCCCTTCAAGGTGGCGATGTTTTGCGTGCAAAAAAAAAACAATAAGCAAGACAATATGCAACACGGCTCTATATTTGCAAAACATTACAGATATCCGCTCAAACAAAGCTGTAATTTTTTTATTTCGCAATATTAGACATGTCGTCAATGTGAATGTTAAAGCTTGGAAACAATTAGGAAGTGGAATGGATGTTCCGAAGCAACGTTATCCTTTAGCAGGTCAACACTTTTTTGCACTGTTACAAGGGCATTTTTATCGCACACGGGGTGAATAAAAGTCATTCCGTAGAAAAAATTCTTTTCAATTCGCGGAAGCAGAAATAAAATACTTTTTGTTCGCCAGTGCAAGGTGTTAACGCACCTAAATAATTACAGCGTATATTTATTTCAAATTAACGGTCTGGAGAAGCTTCTACTGAAACTGTTAAAAAGTCCCAATTGTGCTCTGAAAGTGAAGAAGTCTAAACAGGCTACATTTGCAGCTGTTGGTGGGGAATACGTTTTTAATCGTTGTTTTGAGCGCCGCATTCACAATTTTTTTAAGTCCAAATATAAGTAACAAAAATCGCAATGTCTTGTACTTTAACATTTCCGAAGGCACAATGATCCATTTGCCTTGCAATTAGGTTTTGACATTTTCTGCATATAAAATTCCCAGATCAGAAAAACTACGGCCGAGTTTTGTGTTATTCTATGGTGGCACAATAAACATCATTATTATAATTGAAATGTGTTTTTCTATATTTCAAAAATGCGTAAATTTATATTTTAAAAGTTCGCCCAACTAGCAAAGCAGTATGACGTGCGGAATATTTTAAGAACACTGTGGTTGTTGGGCTGTATAAACAGGAGCACTCATGCTCTCAGTTACTTTTTAACATGCTTTTGTGGAAGGGCACTACTGCGTTTGCTATTCTGGCTCTCTTGTTCGCCCGGCCTTCAGACACAGCTTTCTCAAGGAACAATTTTGATGTTAATTTGACGAAAGTAAGTGGCCTCTATTACGCCATTGGGAAAAAACCACTCATTGCATAGCATAAATTACCAAGCTTTCATGAGCACCTGCATGGCTAATTTGACTCTATTTTCGCGAGTTTTTTAAAAGTAATACAGGGTGGCGGTTAAATTATATGCCTGCAGCAGCGGTTAAATTAAAGGCCTGTATCTCACACGCAGTTTGTCGCACTTGGCGTCCTAGCTATCATTTAATAATTTGTTTGAACTTTTGGTCCAAGAAACTTGGAATCATAAAATACAACTTCGCGTCTGGAAGACCACCTACTTTCTTCCAAATTATATGGCTCCAAAAAATTAGCAAACTTTTTGAAATATCTTAGATAAGACAATGTTAGAAAAGGGGTTATCACATTTTTTTATCTAAGCTGCTCGGCTGCCACTGAGATTCCTATGCCTGTTGATGGGCCTCTGACGGAACTACGGCAAAAAATGACAGTACCCTTTGAGCTTTACAAGCAGGATTTTGGGATTGTCATGGGTGAATGATATCAAAGCCTAATATCAACGAATATTTGATATATACTTTTGTACGTGACAAGAAATATTGTGCTCTTTTTATAGTGTGCTGTTCAATACTTCGTTTTTTTCGCGGTATTTAGTTTTTGAGAGTTTCTCCTAAAAAACGGTGGCAAGCAAGGACTACGACGTGCAATACAGGGCCGTCCAGCAAATGTTGGAGGCTCTCGAGCGTCAGCGGCCGAAAGCACTGTACCCTCGGGGGCTGGGTGCGTGTAGGTAGCCGATGCCGAGGGACCGACTGACACGACGTTAGGCAGCGTCAATTTTGCCGGACAATGAAAATTTTTTATCTCTCTCTCTCTCCTAAAAAACAGTAGTTCATTCTATATTCATTGCCGAGAAAGTTGCCTTTAGGTTACCGTACGCTTGCCATATTATTGCTCACCATGTATGCGTTGTTTGTTCCAAATTTTGTTCGCTAAAGTTTTACGAACCTTTGACCCACTGCCTATTGAAACGAAAAATGAAGTATTACAAAATTGTTTGAGAATACACTGAATGGTAAAAACAATGCATTGGAAGATTCAAAAGTATTTATTGGGAGCAACCTATAGGGCGTGCAGCAAAGCATTATAAAGTCTTTTTTTTTCTAAAAGAGCCTTTGAGTTGTGCAAACATAATGCCTGTGTAAATCTATGATGAGGAAACATTGGCTTTATTACTAGGTTTACACAAAGAATCATCCTCAAAACTTCTGGGCCACTGAGTGGCCACATCTAAAACAATGTGTTTTCCTAATTGGTTATGCATGATACGATAAGATTTTGGGCCAACGAAAGTACACCCTAAATGGAGCTTTTAGTACTATTGTCAAGAGTTCGGTGAGCTCCTGCCCCACCTTTAATGCAGTCTAAAAACTGAAGACCCTGCTGAGTGCACGGGTTATGTTTTCTGTAGTGTCACCAGGCGTTTTTTTAGAATTGGTTTCTGAAAAGGGTTCCCTCTGGAGACTCTCTAAACTGCCTATCCAGCCTTCCCTTTCCGACCCACAGATATTTACAAGATTTCCATATAGTTTTGTGTTGACACTGGGACAACGTTAACAAGTTCATTGTCCGGCAACCGTAGAGTTTATTGTAGCTGTTTTTAAATAAGGTCAGCCTAAAAGACAACCGCATCTACAGCACTAGAAATAAAAATACACGCTTCAAAACACTGCAAATATGTAAATGAAACAAAAATTGGTATATTTGTAGTCACTTTTCACCTAAAACGCTGCGATGTATCTTCCAAGTGTCATATCCGATGATGAGGTTTGAAACGATTCTGATGGTGCACTTATGAAACATTGTGAAAGCAAGTGATGGCGAATTCAATTGTGGTACAGCTAGGCACCGCAAACACTAGATCAAAAGAGTTGAAAGATTTACACTTATTTGATAGTTCACGAAACCAAATGACCAAAAGTTTTTTCTCTCTTCAGTCGCACAGCTCACTCATCACACCCACGACGCTTCCCTTAGTAGTGAATATAGCAGTCAAATCTTGATACACACCTTGTAGAGGAACTTCTGTGTACTGATCAAAACAACCATTGCTCAGATACGTCTGACATCGAAAGATGGATGTGTAGTACGGTACAGGTGCTAAGACAACTGTACTTTGCTTAGAGAAAGTGTAAAATGCTTTACTTATTGTGAACGCAACCTGAAACATGTTGTGCAGGTATGCGTCGAATTGACAACCATTGCATTTGGATTTTGTGGGACAGCTTAGAAAATCACCTTCAATAAAGCATAGAATTTTCATTTGTAGTCACAACCTGTGGCCTTGAAGCATGCGTTTCTCACTGCCTAGAACTGGCTTCGTTTATGTTTTCTCAATTATTACCCACCACTAACGAATTCCACAGTGCATCCTAAGGAAATGAATAGTACTGAGGGGTATGCCTATGTCAGTGGCTGATATAACTGGTATTATTCGGGATCAGACCAAATACACTGAATTTTCGTTAACTAAAATTTCTTTTATTTGCTTGGAACAGACCACTTGCTTTTCGGGATTGAGCACTCATAACTTTCTTATTGGAGGTACCATTTCTAAGGGCTGCTACAGCATGAGACTGCAATCAAACACCTGGTAGAAGTAGTCAATGTAACAACTTACTGCAACATGTCCCAAGCAAAGGGGTTGCTTGACTTCCTCTTCGAAGTTGGCAGGATCAATGCTTGTAGCACTGGTGGGCAGGATGCGTATGTCTGGACATTCCTTACCTGCCAGGTAGTGGTACCATTACCGGACGAGCTGGTGTTAAGCACCGAAACTGTTTTTTCTAAAGCTATTAGGAAATCTGTGCCGTGATTTCTATGTGTGGCTGAAATATCCAGCACGTAAAAGCAATAAAAGTCTAGTATACTTAGATAAAGACGTGAATAAAATGTACTCATTGTTTTAAATTGTAGTGCAACACAATAAGAAATTGACCAAATATCATTTAAAACAAATAACGTGATCAAAATATAACGTAAATTACAATGGTGATAACGAAAACCTTACGCAGTTATCACAACAGAGAAAAGAAGAACAAAAAAATTATAGCGGCAGTATTGTGGAAGCAACTATGAACAGTGACACACCATGTACGAAACTTACTAAAGTCAATAAATTACTAAAGCAAGGTTACATTGGAGGCTGCATAAAGTTTGTGCGAATTGTCGTTTAAATAAAGGCTGGTGATGAGGCACCGACACTCTTTTCTTTGGATACTACAAAAATTGGCGAGCTTGAGTGCAATTTCTTGGGTATAGGGCGTTTCCGCTTTTCACCAGCTTCGAAATACAACCTATGCGACGACGATCGTGCCCACTACATAAGTGATGTAGTTTGACAGAACACAATACAGCGCACAACCTCAAAATCTGCCCAGATTTAATAACGCAGGCGTCGCAAATATAGCCAGATGCAGGTGTTCCACTTCTAAGAATTTCTAGCGCCATGATTACGAGCGCAAACGCAACCAGCAATAAACCAAGAGTGTTCTTATTTCCCTTTTTCTTTCTTTTTATAATTAGTCTGCAGTGGGCACTGTCACATAATCGATAATATTAAGATTACGACAATGCCCAATTACAGCCTGAACAGTCGTCGGGAAAACTGTATGGCTTACCTGAAACAGTGGATAAGAGCTTCTGCAAGGATCTTGCACTTCTCGGAAAGCCCGGCGCACACGTGCATAGCGGTTCAACAATTGGTGGCTCACCTGAGAGTCAGCTTATCTTGAGCGAAATTCGACGCGGTTTTTTGGTCAGCCCCGGCGTTTCCCCGCACATAGCGACAATCTCAGCTTTTTCGTCGCTATATCTTTTAGCGCGATTAGGATAACGTCGTCGGGTAAAATATCACACATTTGCACGACAAAACAACGACAATCAACACTGCAGTCTAAGAATCTTGGTACGGCAGCCAAGCCAAACTGTAATAAGGAACCGTTTTGCGACGCCATTTTGGTTGCTTGGATGGTGTTGCCAGACTGCATCGTGGAACTTCGGACTGAGTTTCAGATTGTTCAGACTGTTCTGAAAATTTGTACTGATGTTCGTACAGATGTTTATGTATTTCCGTATTTCTCCTTTTTTTGGCAGTATTTTTCGGCCGCTGCGAGAGAAATGCTTTGACAATAAACCGTCTGCGCGTTCGATAAAGCAGCGTGTCAGTACTGTGACTATACCGGAAGCTTTCCTCCTCAAGCAGAAACATTTGTGAGCAACGTTCAACAACATTTCAACTCGGACTAATTTGCCTGGTCGGGTCCTCTTGTATTTTTTATTGCAAAGCTTTGAATGTTTAGCTTTTCAGTTTTATTTCGGCGAAGTAACTTTTCTGGACACTGCGATTTATTTCCTCATTGCCACAGCTACGACTCTTCCTCTTCTATACCTCTCGCAATGAGCTATGCGTGTTTACAAGTTCTCTAGCGACTCAAAAAGGCGCTAGCGCAATTTCAGCTGTTTCCTTTTGAAGTCGCGATGAGACGAACGCTTTTTAAGTTCAGGGGAAGAAACAGGGAACTGAAAGAGGGCGAAATACAGAGTACCACACAAAAAGACAAAAACACGAGATTGCTCTTGCTGCCGGGAGTCTACCCTGTGTAGCAGCTGCTGGTACTTCCAAGGTAACGAGAAAATTGCTAGCGTGAAACACCCATGTGGGCCAGTATTATTCATAATATATATCGCTATAGATAATCCCTTTATCGGAAAACCCACCACAGCTACGTTGTCTTTTTTTAGGTCATAATAAAAACCTCCTAGAGTGACTTTTTGGTCGGTGTTCTTCTCATCCTAAACGCGGAAAAGTCCTCCCGTTCTTACGTGCACAATAATTTAACGTTGACATCGCGTGCCAATCTGCAATAGACAGTAAGATGATCCTTGAGGTTCAAGAACAGCAGGCAAGGTAGCACTAAGAAACTACACAATAAGGTGTCAAAATTGAGGGGCTGCAAAGTTTTACATTTGTTTCTGATGCCGTGACGGAAGCACAGGCTATCCCGCCGACATTTGACGACGTCGTAACTGGTGGCGGAGCCAATCAGACAATTTGTCACCTTTTAAATATGCACTCCTCTCCCACTCAATTGATTATTTGCAAAATACTGTCTTCACACAATCGCATTGCTCAAACCTACATTCGGGAGTGACCCTTCCGGAATGGTGAAGATGATTCCATTTCGCTTGAGCCTCAGAGATTTGTCTGCCGAGAGCAAGTTTTAAGACCATTTGAGAAAAAAAAACTTGTTATACGGGTGAAGTTAATTACTTGAAGGGTACTTCGTGTCACCTTTCTTATGGATTAGGATGATGTTCGCGTTCTTCCGAGATTCCGGTACGCTTGCGGTAACTAGGCATTGCGTATACAGGTTGGCCAGTTTTTCAAGTATGTTGTCTCCGCCATCCTTCAAGAGGTGTACGGTTATCTGATCTTCAACAGGTGCTTTGCCCCATTTCATTTCTTTCAAAGCCTTCCTTACTTCTTCGGTCGTTACTGGTGGGATGTCTATCTCCTGTGAACTAATTTCTCGTTCGGCTTTATCCTGCATGTCCCGGCTACTGTACAGATGCCTATGGAACTCCTCGGCCACTGTGACTATGTTCTTCCTAGTTTGATGACATTGCTTTGCTTATCTTTATGTGCATACATCTGATTTTTTTCCCACGCCAAGACGCCTCCTTACTGCTTTGAGGTTATTTCCGTTCTTTACACCGCATTCGATCCTCTCCCTATTATACTTCAATATTCCAGCTGTCTTACACTTATTGATTGACTTCGAAAGCTCCGCTAGATTTATTCTGTAAGTTTTGGTGGACATTGTAATGGTATGCCGTTTCTTAATTATATATTTCGTCTTCCGGGAAAGTTTACCAGTATCCTGTCTTGCCATCATGCCTCCGACTTCTTCTGCACACTCCGTGATAATGCTTGTAAGTTTGTCGCTAGCTTCCTGTGTCATAATCTCGGCTTCCTCGGTTAGAGCTGAGTATCGGTTCTGCAAGGCGATCCTGATTTTTTTTTCTTTACGCCTTACTGTTAGCTCAATAACTGGGTTCTTCCGTACTAGCTTGTTAGCGTCCAACCTCAAATAAAGCTTAATTCAAGGTCTTACCATAAGGTGGTTACTACACCTTACCCTTCTGAGCACTTCCACATTTTTTTATGACGCCATGGTTATCGCATAATATCAAGCCTATTTCATTTTTATGGTCCCCATTCGGGCTGCTCCACGTCCACTTCCGGCTCTCCCATTTACAGAAGAAGGTATTCATTATGCGTAGGTTATTCCGTTCTGCAAACTCAACTAGTAGGTCCCCCCTGCTATTTCTACACCCCAGATCATACTTCCCAAATGCCTTGTCTCCAGCCTGGTGATTGCCAACTTTAGCATTGAAATCTCCCATAACTACTGTATAATGTGTTTTTACATTAGCCATTGCCGATTCCACATATTCATACAAGCGTTCTACTGCCTGGTCGCAATGGCTGAATTTGGGGGCATAGTCCTGTAACACCTTGAGCTTGTCCCTCTTATTGAGTCTAATTAAAAGACTTGCAATCTTTCTTTAATGTATAGTATTGTTCTATGTTGCCAGTTATGCTTTTGTTCACTAGAAATCCTACACCCAGTTCTCTTCTGTCCTCTACACCACGGTAAAGTAGAACGTGTCCATTTTTCAGCACCGTAAAGTCTTTACCCATTCTCCTAACCTCACTAAGCCCTATGGCAGCCCATTTTATGCAATTTCTTTCCTCAAACAACACCTCTAGACTCGCTTCACTAGATAAGGTTCAGATGTTAAACGTTGCCAAGTTCAGGTTCCAACGGCGGCCTGCCCGGGTCCAGGTATTCTTAGGATTAACACGATCTAGAAGTTTCGGGATTAGAACTCCTTTGCTACAAGGCCAGTGGCCTACTAAGAAAGAGAAAAGTAAAACGTTGCCCGGCGGCACAAACCGTGACGTTGTTCTCTAAACACGCCACGTATTTTGTTCACGCAGCGGAGACTGAGCTGGGTCCTGGGGCAGCCTAATAGACCCATTAGGTCCCGATAACAGTGATACCAATATCATCGCAATCTTCGAAAAAAAACGGAGATATTAAAAAAAACGTGTAAAGCAGTCGCGACCCCCTAGCCAATTTCCCGCAACTTTTCTATTACGTCACGCAACCTTGTTTGTGCGATTGGCGGCCGCCTAACTGACCTGTCGGGACGACACATGACTGGACGTCTGTAATGAGCCTCTAGTTCCATTGACCGCATCACTTGAATGCTAACCCGCAGTTAACGCACTGAAAATTATGTTTTATTGTTGCCCCGTGTGACGTCATTCTTTGTCATACAACGTTACTGTGGCGCAAAATTTGAAAGTTTTTAACTACTTCTTGCTTTTTTTCGTTAAAAACATCTCTTGGGACTGGAATTGAGCTGAGTGAGATAGTGAATCCTAGTTCTTTCAAATTACACGAAGTTGTATTTTCTCTTCATGGCTCCTTTAAAGCAGGTTCAATTCTCCTTCCCACACATTGATTGAAGCCCACATGATGTGTCGGTGCATGCTTTAAACTGGTACCGTAAAGATCATAAACCATTTTTTACCTTCAAAACTTGCATCTAATTATGCCTCAATAATGGCCGGGATGTCTTAGGGAAGCTTAGCGCACCAGATTTAAGGTTCTGCTTGCATTCGAATTACACCCATTCAAACGATCTTCAAGAATGACACACATTGGCATAGGCCGCAAAAATTGAAAAATGACAATAATGCACTCTTGCACATTTTGTATGACAATAATGACAATAACCAGTGGTTAAACAAATATTGCGATAAGAATGAGGTTATCCTGTTCTGAAAAAAAAAAACTTTCAGTGTGACATAACCATCTAGAAAAGTCTGTTCACCCATCTATTCTCTAGCGGTAAATTTTCTAGAGGTGTATTTATTTATATCACCCGCCGCGGTGGCTCAGTGGTTAAGGCGTTGCGCTGCTGAGCACGAGGTCGCGGGTTCGATTCCCGGCCGTGGCGGCCGCTTTTCTAATGGAGGCGAAAAGCAAAAAAAAAAATACCCGCACCTCCCCGAGGGGGATTGTGAGGATGCAGAGCATAACGGACTGACTGGCGCTGTTTGAAGGTGCGCCAGACAGTTCGTTGGCAGATTAGTTGGCGTCCATTCAGCACATCGAGACGGCGCTGCGCAAATCAACCGAAGAAGCAGCTGATCCAGCGGCGTGCGCACGGGGTATATAAAGGAACTGCCGTGGAGAGGAGGATGAGAGAGAGTCGCGCATGCGCGCTTATCGCACAGCTTGCGGATGATACGCGGAGGGAAAGCGCGTAGCGCACAGACAGCGTGGAGAGGATGAGGGGAGAGGAGGGTATGAGCGCGCGGTAGCAGCTGCCGTGGAGAGGAGGAGGAGAGAGAGGCGCGCATGCGCGCTATCACACAGCTGGCGGGGTGAAACACGGAGGGAGAAGCGCGTCGGCGCACAGACGGCGCGGAGAGGAGAAGGGGAGAGGAGGGTACGAGCGCGCGTTATCCCACAGCTGGCGGGTGCGGACGGACGGCGCGCGCCGACGACGCGTGACAGGCCGCCGCTATAAGATGCTCTGCATCTAAAACGCCCGTGTGTGCGAGATTTCAGCGCACGTTAGGGATCCCCAGGTGGTCAAAATTATTCCGGAGCCCTCCACTACGGCGCGCCTAATCACCTGCGTTGCGTCGGCGCGTTAAACCCTAAAATTGAATACAAATATTTATTTATTTCAAGCGACGTGTTTTGACAAAGAGTATATTCTTTGCTGTGCAATGATGTACACAGCTAATAAACGGGACCTTCGGCCTTAGTCCAGAGGAGCCCTACTTTTTTTAAGCATTTGCGTTTGTAAGGAGTGCCCTCATCCACAGATTGTGGGACCAATACAAAATTTAAGTGAGCTACACGCGTGACAGCGGATTATTCGGAGACGGTAGTGAATGTTGCAGTGCCTAATGCTCTCCATGCGCGGCAAGCATTGCTTATGCCTCTGCATCAAACGCACGATACGCATGTCGTTTCGACGTGGTAGCAAATTCGGGTGAATGCAGGGTGTTGGGTGGTACTGATTCACATGCACAAACATTTGTGCGATTATCGAACGACCGGACCACACACATTCACTGCACTGCACCCCAAAAACATAGCAATTCTGGAATTGCAGTTGGGGCTTGGGGTGCGGCCTAACCCCGGCGACCATTGCCAGTAACGCACTCCTTAACAAGAGCAGGATTGGCCACCCTGGTGTAGTAACAGCCACAGCCTCCCATGAATACGCCAAATAATAAACGGCCCTCAGTCTCCAGTGGCTGCGAAGAAACTGACCACGGCGGCGGTCAGACCTGTGACACAGCAAGGGGTGCTAAGAATCCCTGGACCCGGGCAGGCTGCCGCTGGAATCTGCACTTGGCAACGTTTAACATCTGAACCTTATCTAGTGAAGCGAGTCTAGAGGTGTTGTTCGAGGAAAGAAATGGCATAAAATGAGATGCCATAGGGCTTAGTGAGGTTAGGAGAACAGCTGAAGACTTTACGGTGCTGAAAAATGGACACGTTTTATTTTACCGTGGTGTAAAGGACAGAAGAGAACTGGGCGTAGGATTCCTAGTCAACAAAAGCATAGCTGGCAACATAGAAGAATACTATAGAATTAAAAAAAGATTGCAGGTCTTGTGATTAGACTCAATAAGATGTACAAGTTCAAGGTGGTACAGGGCTATGCCCCCCAATTCAGCCATGACGACCAGGTAGTAGAACGCTTCTATAAAGATGTGGAATCGGCAATGGCTAAAGTAAAAACACAGTATACCGTAGTTATGGGAGATTTCACTGCTAAAGTAGGCAAGCATCAGGCTGGCGACAAGGCAGTTGGGAAGTATGGTCTGGGGTGTAGAAATAGCAGGGGGAACCTGCTAGTTGAGTTTGCAGAACGAAATAACCTACGCGTAATGAATACCTTCTTCTGTAAATGGGAGAGCCGGAAGTGGACGTGGAGCAGCCCGAATGGGGACCATAAAAAAGAAATAGGCTTCATATTATGCGATAACCATGGCGTCGTGAAGGAGGTGGAAGTGCTCGGAAGGGAAAGGTGTAGTAACCATCTTATTGCCGCGAACCATACATTGGGTTTGTTTATTTGTGTTTTGCTTTTACCGCCCGGCTGCGCCGGTCTGTGTTATCTCCGTGCCAAGGGAAGCGCGTGTTCCATTCCTTCTTTCTGTGCCGCATGTGTTATCTGTTGTGATAGGGAGAGCATTCCGATTTACGTGAACAGCCCGGAATAATCTTCTTGCATCTACAATGTTCTCGATGCGAATCGATGGTTCCAGAACCACGCGCGCCGAAAGATAAAAAGCCTGCAGAGCAGACGCCGGGGCATTCGATTCTGCGACGCTCGCCGACGCACGTACGTCACTTTGTTGACCGCTGCCTCGCCGCCTCTGTATTCTTTTCAGTTGTTAGGGGAGCACAGGTTCGCTCCAATAAACTTGTTTCTTTTCCAAACAACTGCGTCGTCCTTGGCTTCGTGACATCTGGTGGAGGTGCGGGGTACGCACCCTTCATGCCCACTACAACCTCTGGAAGCCGCCAAGCCAGTCCAACAAGAGCCAGCCTCCGCGTGCAAGATTTACCACCCGAGTTCGGTCTACTACCGGAGAAGACGAAGAAGAAAGACGTCGCAACCAGCACCATGCTCAACCAAGCCAATCCTCCTGTCGTTCTGCAGCAGCCACGGGAACCGCCATCATTCCGAGGAGCCCCCGCAGAAGACCCAGAAGAATGGTTGGAGAAACTGGAGCGCGTCCGGAAATTCAACAGGTGGGACGACGCAGAAACGTTCCGGCATGTTTTCTTTTACTTGGAAGATTCGGCTCGCACTTGGTTCGAGAACCACGAGAGCTCCTTGACAAACTGGGCTCAGTTCAAAAGCGAGTTCACTAAGACCTTCACTACCGTCGTGCGGAAAGAAAGAGCCGCCCTTTTGTTGGAAACGCGCACGCAACACCCCAATCAAGGCGTCTTGATCTTCGTTGAGGAGATGAAGCAGCTATTTCGCCGCGCGGATCCCGAAATGACGGAAGAAAAGAAGTTGCGGATCTTAATGCGCGGAGTGAAGGAGGAACTGTTTGCCGGACTTGTCCGAAATCCGCCAAAAACCGTCGCCGAATTCGTTACCGAAGCCAGCACCATTGAGAAAGCCCTCGAGATGCGTGCTAAGCAGTATGACCGCAACTTTGTTGGCGCGGCCAATGCGAACGACTTTGGCAGCACGCGGATCCCGGCCGACAGCCTACGCGAGACTATCCGCGAAATAGTGAGGGAGGAGCTGCGGAAACTGCTCCCGACGCCGCCGCAACCACAAGTCGCTTCTCTTACCGACGTCATTAGAGAAGAAGTGCAGCAAGCGCTGGGAACTTCAACGACGCCAGTAGCACCTCGCGAGCCGCAAGCCATGACCTACGCAGCTGCTGTACATCGCCCTCGCCCACCTGCACCCTATCGTCACGAGGCTCCGTACCGTCGTCCCCTCTCGCCGGCCCGACCACCTGCGGCGCAACCCCCTGCCCCAAGGAAGACCGACGTGTGGCGAACGTCAGACAATCGTCCGCTGTGCTACCACTGCGGAGAGGCCGACCACGTCTACCGTCGCTGTCCCTACAGGAGGCTCGGTTTGCGAGGGTTCTCCGTCGACGCACCCCGCCCCCGAACTGGCCAGCGCCCATCGGAGATCGAAGAGTACCTGTCCAACACCAGCCGTCGACCAGCAGGTTTCAACCGTTCGCCGTCGCCCTACCCATACCAATCGCCGAACCGCCGTAGCAACGCTGACATCGCCCGTGGAAGGTCCCCCAGCCCACGCGGGGGAAACTAAAAGCAGCAACTTCTGGAGGTGAAGTTGCTCTACGGCGAAAAACTGGAAACCCTCCAACGACGCAAGGACGTGGTGAAGACAATGATTCACGACATGCCCTCATCAAGACGACCCGACCTAACTCTGACGAGACTCCCGAACACGACGACAGCTATACGCCGCGACGCGTACCCGACCTGACCGAGACGTCCGTTGAGAAGACGACGACAACGACGACGCACAGTGCCCGACCGCCAACACGCACAAGCCGAGATACGACGCCCCGACGAACCCGGAACTCGAGGAAGACTGCGTCTGACGTCAAGGTGTCCATCGACGGCTTTGACGTAGTCGCCCTCGTAGACACGGGAGCTGACTATTCGGTAATGAGCGGACCATTTGCGTCTAAACTGAAGAAAGTTATGACCAGATTTGATGGTCCGCACATACGCACAGCAGGAGGCCACCTCGTGACGCCAAGTGGAACGTGCACATCGCGCGTCACCATAGACGGCACGACGTACCCTGCGGTGTTCGTCGTTTTGCCCAACTGCTCCCGCGACGTAATTCTCGGAATGGACTTTTTGACGGACAACGGCGCAATAATCGATCTGCAGACGAAGTCGATAACTTTTTCCTGCGACCACTCCATGACGCCGGAATCGAACCCCGAACACCGTGCAGCTGTAAGGATCGCCGATGATCACGTCACCCTGCCACCCCGCGCAAGCTTGATGATCACCGTCCACTGTGAAGGTGCTGCTCCCGACGTCGACGCTATCGTGGAGAGTGACCAAAGGTTGCTTCTTGACCGCGGTGTGTCTGTCGCAAGAGGCATTGCACGGTTTAAGCAGCGCAAAGCCCACGTTTTGGTCACCAATTTCACCGAGGAGTACCAGCATTTAAACAAGGGCGCTGCAATTGCGTTCGTCGAAGAAATGCAACAAGCAAGCGACGTGTTAGCAGTCGCCGACTTTGAACGCGCACCCGACGATACCACCAAGCTTCCGCACCCCTTCGACGTGAATCCGGCGCTTCCGCAAGATGAAAGGAACAAGTTATTGGCTTTGCTGCGTCGCTACAGCGAGTGTTTTTCGTCGAACTCAAAGTTACGTCAAACACCTCTGGCGAAGCACCGGATAATAACCGAGGATGGAGCACGACCTACCCGACAGTCACCGTACCGCGTCTCTTCCCACGAGCGTGAAGCCATCCGGACTCAAGTCGACGACATGCTCAACGGCGACATTATACAGCCGTCAAAAAGTCCGTGGGCTGCGCCGGTCGTACTCGTGAAGAAAAAAGACGGCACACTGAGGTTCTGCGTTGACTACCGGCGATTGAACAAGATCACCAAAAAGGACGTGTACCCCCTGCCACGAATCGACGACGCCCTCGACCACCTCTGCCATGCGAGGTACTTCTCATCGATGGATCTGAAGACAGGCTACTGGCAAATTGAAGTGGACGAGAGAGATCGAGAGAAGACTGCATTCATAACCCCGGATGGCCTATACGAGTTCAAGGTGATGCCGTTTGGGCTATGCACGGCACCAGCAACGTTCCAAAGAGTCATGGACACTGTGCTAGCTGGCCTGAAGTGGCACACCTGCCTCGTATACCTCGACGACGTTGTGGTATTCTCTAGGACTTTCGACGAACACCTCGCAAGGTTGCAGTCTGTACTCGAGGCCATCCGTACGTCGGGGTTAACGCTGAAGCCTGAAAAGTGCCGCTTCGCGTACGAGGAACTGAAGTTTTTGGGCCATGTCGTCAACGCCGCGGGAGTCCTGCCTGACCCGTTGAAAACTTCAGCCATAGCGAACTTCCCAAGGCCGAAAGATAAGAAGGGCGTGCGCAGGTTTCTTGGACTGTGCGCATACTACCGGCGCTTTGTCGCAAACTTCGCACGCATTGCAGAGCCGCTCACGCGCTTGACGAAAGACAGCACCCCTTTCAGCTGGGAAGACGACCAAGAAAAGGCATTCTGCGAGCTGCAAAAACATCTGCAAAGCCCGCCCGTGCTCGCGCATTTCGACGAAAACGCCGACACGGAAATACACACGGACGCCAGTGATATAGGCTTGGGTGCCGTCCTTGTCCAAAAACAAAGCGGGTGCGAAAACGTAATCGCCTATGCCAGCCGTGGTCTGTCGAAGGAGGAGAAAAACTACTCTGCCTCCGAAAAAGAGTGCTTGGCTATTATATGGGCCATTTCAAAATTTCGCCCATACGTGTATGGCAGACCGTTCAAGGTTGTAACAGACCATCATGCGCTGTGTTGGCTCGCCAATTTGAAGGACCCCTCTGGCCGTCTTGGGCGGTGGAGTCTGCGCCTGCAAGAGTTCGACGTTACAATCGTTTACAAATCCGGGAGGAAACACTCCGACGCCGACTGCCTGTCCCGCGCCCCTGTCGACCCGCCACCACAAGACTCCGATGAAGACAGCGCGTTCTTCGGGGTTGTTACGGAGAGCGACCTAGCCGCCCAGCAGCGTGCCGACCCCGACTTGCGCGTAATGATCGACTACCTCGAAGGACGAAACGTCGCCGTGCCTAGAGCGTTCAAGCGTAACTTACCAGCATTCAGCCTTAAAAACTCCGTCCTCGTGAAGAAGAATTTCAGCCCCGGAACAAGAACGAATTATCTACTTGTCATCCCCGCAGACCTTCGTGACGAAATTTTGGAAGCGTCCCACGACGACCCGTCTTCCGGACATCTCGGCACAGCTCGCACTATTGCAAAAATTAAGGCGAAGTACTTCTGGCCCCGCCTTACATCCGACGTCACCCACTACGTTCGGAGTTGCCGGGACTGCCAGCGACGAAAAACGCCGCCGACAAGACCCGCCGGACTTCTGCAACCGATCACCGTCCCGTCGAGGCCCTTTCAACAGATTGGAATGGACCTCCTAGGCCCGTTCCCGACGTCACGATCGCAGAACAAGTGGATTGTCGTAGCGACAGACTACATGACGCGCTACGCAGAGACCGCCGCTCTTCCGCGGGGGACTGCACAAGAAGTCGCCAAGTTCTTTATAAACCAAGTTGTGCTGCGACATGGAGCCCCTGAAGTCTTAATCACGGACCGCGGAACGGCCTTTACCGCGGAGCTGATGCAAGGAATCTTACGCTACATTATGGTAAAATCTCGAATTAAGCTAGATTTGAGAAGGGACGGCAACAAGCTAGTGCGAAAGAAGCGATTAATCAGCTAACAGTAAGGGGTAAAAAAGAATTCAGGATCTGGCTACAGAACCGATACTCAGCTCTTGCCGAGGAAGCCGAGCTTTCGACACAGGAACCCACCGACAACCTCACCCGCATTTTCACGGCGTGTGCAATAGAAGTCGGGGGCACGATGGCTAGACAGGACACTGCAAACTTTCGCAGGAGACGAAAGATCTAATTTGGAAATGGCAAACAAGGACAATCTCCACCCCAGCTGACAGAATTGAACTAACAGAGCTTTCTAAGTTAAGCAATGAGTTTAAGACGGCTGACACAAAGAAGTGTAATATGAAGAAGATCGAATACACTGTAAAGAACGGAGGTAGCCTGAAATCAGTAAAGAGTCGTTTTGGCGTGGGGAAAAATCAGATGTACGCACTTAAAGACAAGTCAATTTCATCACAAATAGGGGTAACATAGTCACAGTGGCCGAGGGGTTTTATATGGATCTGTACAGTAGCCAGGACACCCAGGATAATGCCGAACGATAAAGTAGTTCAGAGGAGATAGACATCCCACCAGTAACGACTGAAGAAGTAAGGCAGGCTTTGAAAGAAATGAAAGGGGGCAAAACACCTAGTCAGGATCAGATAACAGCAGACCTCTTGAAGGGTGGAGGAGAAATTGTACTTGAAAAACTGGCAAACCGGGATACGCAATGCCTAATTTCGGCAAGCGTACCAGAATCTTGGTAGAACGCCAACATCATCCTAATCCATAAGAAAGGTGACATGAAGGACCTGAAAAATTACAGGCTGATCAGCTTACTGTCCGTCGTTTACAAGGTACTGACCAAGGTAATCGCTAACAGAATTTCTGCAACCGTAGATTTTAGTCAACCTAAAAAACAAGCAGGGTTCCGTAAAGGTTATTTAACAATAGACCATATTTACACGATCAATCAGGTGATAGAGAAGTGCGCTGAGTATTCTGAACCCCTGTATATAGCCTTCATAGATTATGAGAAAGCGTTCTACTCGGTTCAAACCCTAGATGTTTTTCAGCATTACGGAACCAGAGAGTAGATGAACATTATGTACAAAAACTAGGGAATATGTACAATGGGTCCACAGCTACCGTCATCCTCCTTAGGAAGACCAGTAAAATACTTATAAGGAAGGTCGTCAGACAAGGAGGCACAGTCTCTCCAATGTTATTCACAGCATGTTTACAACAAGTATTCAGAACATTAGATTGGGAACAGGTGGGTGAAAGGTTTAATGGAGAATACCTCAGTAACCTCAGATTTGCTGATGGCATTGCCTTGCTAAGTAACTCGGGGGACGACTTTCAAAGCATGCTTTCCGCACTGGACGAACAGAGTTGAACCGTCGGCCTGAAATATAATATGCAGAAAACTAAAGTGATGATCAATAACCACAAGACAGCACAGCGGTTTGAGATAGGTGGCGAGGCAGTGGAAGTGGTAAGCGAATATATCTACTTAGGCCAAGTTGTGACCGCAGATCCCAAGCATGAGGCAGAGATAATGAGAAGGTTCAGAATGAGGTGGGGTGCATATGGCAGGAATTCTCAGATAATGAATAGCAGCCTACCATTGTCGCCGAAGAAGAAATTGTATGACAGCTGCATCTTACCGATGCTCAACTACGGGGCAGAAACTTGAAGGCTCACTAAGAGGGTTCAACTTAAATTGAGAACCACTCAGAGGGCAATGTAGCGGAAAATGACAGGTGTAACATTAAGGGACAGGAAGAGAGCGGAGTGGGTCAGGGAACAATTGCGTGTTAAGGACATACTGGTGCAAAATTAAGAAGAAGAAATGGACGCAGGCAGGGCATGTAAGGCGCAGGCAAGATAACCGTCGGTTATTAAGGGTAACAGAGTGGATCCCTAGAGAAGGCAAGCGTAGCAGGGAGCGCAAGAAAGTTAGATGGGCGGATCAGATCAAGAAGTTTGCAGGGACAGTTTGGTCACAGTTGGCACAGGACCAAGGTTAATGGAGAATAATGGGAGAGGGTTTTGCCCTGCACTGGGCGTAGATAGGCTGGTGATGATGATGAAATTGAAAGATCAGGCGGCCATACCCAGCAAAAAGTTAAGTTTTTTGGGCTAGCCTCTCTATGAGCAAGTTGTGAAACAAACCTCTGACATCACTTAAGGAAATAAATTTTGGCCTAAATTTACCAACAAGAGGCACATTTCCTGTGTAAAGGATAATCATATCGTGCTATCGGTGAAAAAAAAACTGACCTACGGAGGGTCGAACTAATAACCTTTGCAACAAAAAACAGGTGTGTTACCACTGCACTACCACCATGAACGGAATAGGAGCCCGAACAAGCGGTATTTATTGGTCTTCTCCAACTTAATCTTCAAGGAACACACAAACATTGTCAGTTATGTTTACTGCTTCTCACATAACCATTTCCGCCAGTCATACCGCTTCTTTGGCACGCAGCGGTCCCCAAAATGAGGCTCACCTTGAGCCGTGTAGCCAGCTACGACAAACTAAAACAGATACCGCGCATGCCCGCTAAAGCCAGCTTAGCTTTCAGTGAAACGGAATGCGCGCCTGGAATAAAAATTATGTTGTGTAATCATACTGTGGTTGAATATGCCTCAACGCAGCTGATTACATTCGAGGGTGATCGGCGAAGCGCTAGACTTGTACTCAGCCGCGTTCAATTTGAGCCATGCCACGGATGGTTCTGTCCACAAGCTTAGCCCGCATTATATGGTAGCACAGCGAAAATGAACACGGTTTGAGTTTGTCGCATCGAAAAAAAGTAGCCCATCTTTTCGACGTAAAGGTCGGCATTGCCCCCCTCAAAACAAAAATGGTGAATAAAAGGCATACAGTTCAATACCAGCCCTCCAAGTCCTGACCTAAAAACAAGGAGCGCTAATCAAAGTAGCTTTTCTCT
Source organism: Haemaphysalis longicornis (assembly GCF_048455015.1). NCBI lineage: Eukaryota > Metazoa > Arthropoda > Arachnida > Ixodida > Ixodidae > Haemaphysalis > Haemaphysalis longicornis. The sequence continues at coordinate 176,593,585 of NW_027526407.1, forward strand.
AGTATGCCAAGTTTACGGCGGTACCTTTTCAAAAAGGCAGTTACCTTTTTTTTCTCAAAATTTCCAATGCCACCGCTGTGTTTCTGTTACTATATCTGCGCTTCGCTATCGAATGGATTTTTGCTCGCTGCCAGCATTCGTTCGGAAAATGCCTTTCCATCATCAATTCAGCCGTCAAGCGTGCCGTCACGCCAACATCTGCCGTCCTTGCGCAGCGTGATTGTCAAATTTTTGGCAACACTTTTTCGAAACGGTAGCTCTTGTAATTTTCTCGCAACGGTCAATGCCACCGCTATGTTTTTGTTATTACAAGCGCTTCGCTCTGGTATTATTTTGGAATTCTACCGTCCATCACTCAGAAAATGCCCTTCCATCATCAATTCAGCAGTAAAGCTTACCGTCACGTTAACATCTGCCGCCATTGCGCCGCAAGCCTGCCAGCACCTTCCAGCGTCTCCTTCCAGCAGCTTCTCTTACAGTTTCTCACCTACAACAAGCTTTCCGAGGCGACCATCAAACACAATCAGCCTTGCCACCAATGAATCTTGATGGTTGCTTGATAGAATTTGCTACAGGGGCATGATGGTATTTACGATGAAGATGCTTTGTCATTTATTACATAAACATGGAGTTAAGATGATGATGCATATTGATATTTAGATTCGGAGCGTTTTAAAACGTTTGATTGTATTTTTAGGATATACCTGCAAAATTTGCAGAGAAAAATGAAATCGAGAACTACCGGTGGTTTTTAAACTCTATTACTCTGCAGAAAAATCGAGTTCGTGGGCTCAGTGGTCCAACAAAGAGCGGCAATATTTATTTCTTAGGATTTCTTTTGGATCTTGGGGACGCCCGCAAATAGCTGTTGTAATCTAAAGAAGCAAGTAAATACAGTGCTTCTATAAAACGTATCTTTGATAAACTGTGCATAGATGCAGATTCGTATGTATTGAACTTTTCCATTGAATGGGTCTGTTGGATATATGTACGTATTGATAATTGTATTACAAGTACTTCCGGAATGGCAGTTTCACTTGAACTGCGGAGATGACCTGGCAACCAACCCTAGCTGCTTGTGGCCTTTTTCGTTCGAAAAAGGTAACTATCCTTTTACATCACGAATGTACAAACAAAGAGACAATCATGAAATCCCGCATTATGATGTTTAGCTTCGCACCAACTAAACCAATTGAACTGAGAGTTCATGTCACGCCGTGACAGGTTCAATCTTGCAGGCACGTGACTGAAAACTGACTCCGACTTCTGGCGGTTTTATACGTGGAACTAATTGTCGCAGTGTTACGTGCAATCCGTGTTGCTGGTCTGCTTTCACCGGCAGGAGATGCTAGTCGTATTTAGAGGGGGATTTTTAGGCCATTTGGTAAACTTTCTTGGCCATTTGGTAAAATTTGGGAAGATCTCTGTAGTTAAGACATTTCCAACGGGAACCGACGCACGCACTTGCCGTCGATTTGTGCGTGATGCCTTATTAACACGAAAGCGTTTTATTTCCGTATACACGAACATTTGAGTGACGTCATATCTGTGAGAGAAGTGACGCCAATACAAGGAAGCAAGTGGCCTATGAAGGGTGTACCTTTGTACACAGGTGTTCTTGCTGGGAAGCAACCTTTAGTACTAAAGAGTAGGTTATACTTGGGGTTGTTAGGTTTCCGGTTTGCTATTTTAACACCAGAGTGTTTTATGCCGGGATATACCAAGATTTCACTGATTTCATATCGCTCACTTAACGACGCCAGTACACCTTTGCCGAAGCAACCCGCCAGCAGGACGTCGCTCGCCAAGCAGACCCACAAGACAGCCGCCGACCTGCAAATCATGCTCAGCTGCACATTTCTCTCCGCATTTCACCATCGTGTTTTTCTTATTCTTGTGACAGAGGAATCAACAATTTTTTTTGTAAATGTAAACGCCGCTTTTTAAAAAGTGTGAATGGTTTACTTTCTCCGGCAAAAGAAGAGTGTTTATTGCGAAAGAAAGAAAGTTTGGGGATTTGTGGGCCCTCCAGAGGCGCTGGCAAGAGCCACAATTTTCCGTCCCTTTGACCAAGATGCCCCCACGAAGGTACCTATGAATCCCTGCAGCATTGACTTTCGCGTCATCTTGATACCCACAAAGATTGTGCGAGAATGGTGATTCCTTCCGCAACTGACTCTCGGTCATTGGTGAATACCGAGTACTTCTGAAAAATATTATTTCTGGATGAAATTTAGCAAGGTTATAAAGTTCGGACTTGTTTGCTAGACCAATTTACGTGGCTTTTGACTATGACTACATGTGCTTGTTTTTATGTATTGTATGCCTCTCTGGGCGCATTCAAATTGAACACTTTAGCTTCAGGATTTGGAAGTTACAATCTAGTCAGACTACATACATCGGGACCCTCGCTCTTTATCAGCGAGGGATTCGCACTACACGAACTGCTGGGATTCAAGCGGCAACAGCGCCCCAGAGGAATTCCGTAATGTCCGCGTCCATTCGCGCTTCAGTTCCGGCTGACGCTTCTTAAGTTTCCGCAATTGTTCCTCCAGGTGAGCTACATGCGTTCGTCCCGTACCAAGTTATTACTTCCAAGCCTTTGACGTCTATACCAGTGGACAGACACGTGGGTGTCTCCTTCGTTGCCCAATCGTAGGCATCTCATTGTCTGTGTAACACGCCAAACGAGACCTGAACCTCTCGATTTCGGGGAACAGGTGATTGTACGCATTGAGAAATGAAGCTGCCTTGTTTAAATTACCCACCAACCTAGTGGGTATGTCTTCGGTAGCAGCATTACGCCCTGCGGTGCACGCATGCCCCCTCCCTTTCCTCCAGCACATGCACGCCTAAACGGACAACAGGGGAATAGGCGCGTAATCACGGTAAATACACTGGCGAATGGAGAGTGAAATACATTATGTGCGACCAGACTAAAGTCTTTTAATATTCTTCCACCAGAAGGACTATGAGCAGCTGGTCAACGAGGGCCGCCTAAGCGAGAACGTTGGTCGGAATGGCTTTTAATCTTAAAAAAGAATAATGTGCTCAGGCCGGCGCTCTAACGGCGAAAGTTGCTTTCAACCGCAGGGGTGCACAGCTAGGGGGCGAAGTGGAATTTGAAGCGGGAATGGCCGCGGCTACATTCTCGGCGATGGCGCTGGCGGCAGCTTTCGGGCGTCTTTACACCCATAACGCTAGTGCTGATTCTCTGGTTACATCGCAATGATAAGATAACGGCACTACCGCTGCTGTCAGCCGACTGCGCGACTTGTGAAAGAGGCATCACTCGCGGTAAGGGAAATAATTGTTTTCATCAGCGTTGTACAAGAGGAGACGGCGGTGGCGAATAGAAACCCCGGAGCGCCGCCGAGTAAGTCTCCCTCACCGGAAACAAACCCGAGGGGAGGCGGTCGAGCAAAACAGAAGCGAGGGAATTTCAAGTGAGAATATACTCCTTAATGTAGCCTGTTAGCAAAAGCAAGGTTGGTTACTAGAAGGGCCGGATCAAACACAAGCTGGTATACATTCAGGAGATTGAAGTCACATAATAACTGTAGGAACGATTCACCATTGGCAAATAGGTGCCCAAATTATTTTCTGAGTGGAAGAAACGACAATGTTGTGAATATGAAAAAATAACTAAACGACACTTGTTTTAAAGAGGAATATCTCCTTTTGATTTTTTAGGTAGGAAAAAACCCTGGTTTTAAATTTGTGTTTTTAATTTGTGGTTTTAAATTTAAACATGGTACTCAGTCAGTCGAAAATGAGATAAAGAATTTTAAAGGGTGCATAAATGGCAAGCAGGCTATCACTAGTGCTTATTAGAGAACAGAGGGTGATGATAGTCACTTAATCGTTTGTAACCTGCGAAAAAAAATAGTGACCCACCACGAGGCAGGGTGTTATGAGCCAAATGTAAAAAATGCGGGGTTGTTTAGTTGTATACCAAAACACAAAGATGTGTATAGGTGCATAACAAGGGAAAATGAACGGTATAATGGCATTATAAATGGGAATATTTTCATCGGGACTTTTTCATTACGGTTAATTTCGATTACTACCATTCTATTTTTAAATGTGCTAAGTACGAAGGTAAGCACATAGATACTTGTTTAGGGTTGTTCTCAGTTTTTATAATTTGGCGTTCATTGCCAGTTTCTTCCCATTTTTCTTGCCATGCACAAGCATTGGAATTTTTTTCAATATTTTTGTAGCTATACTTCCTCTCTAGGTTTGTAAGGCTTATGTGGGTAATTATAATATCTCAATATATTTATTTGCCTAAAATAAACAAAAAAAATGTTTCACTGCTTCTTCAGCATCCCACTAAAACTTACTGCGAAAAAAAGGATTCGTTGAAAGCGGCCATAAACATGTAAGGATAAAAAAAGACGTAAAGTTTGCATGCTTTATACACGTTGCTTTAGCGTTACAGTTAGAAGCAAGGGAAGTTTGTTTCCTACATTACATTCACCAGGCGCAAATGGACAGGAGATATTACTTTGCGTATGTTATGATCAATAGGCGTAAGCGACCGCGGTGGCTTACAGATTGTAGACACCTTCTTTAAAAATTATTGCAACAAGTATACTAGATAGAATAGACGGGGAGCGGTTTATTATTGTTATTGCGCAGTTAACGAACATCCGTCGTTTAAGCTTTGAATTGTTGAGGGTAACATAAAATCCAAGGCGAAAGGGAGCGATTTGAAAGCGCGCCATTGGTGCAACCGAAAATAACCTTTTTACTGTGTAATAACGACTGCCTGACATTAAGAGAAATTCGCATAGAGCGTTTAGTGAAAGGTAACGTCTGCGCATGCACTAGACGCTTCGAAAAATTAAAGTTGGTCTGGCCTTGTGGGTATATGTTGTGCGATGGCACTACTCGGCTTGGGTTGAAGGAACGGCGTGTATGCACATCAGAATTTGGAAGCCCCTTTGCCGAAAGGAACAGTATACTAATATTCTTGTGAAGCGAGAGGATAACGTTACTGATAGTACGAAACATTGTTTGTGAACTCAGTGCAATAACGAGAATGAGTGGATAATTGTGTGTTGAAAGGAGAAATTTTGCTTCAATTTGGGAAAACATCTACTTTGGTTACGAAGTACGCTTGCTTTGGATAAAAGAAATTTAATTAGGGACAAATACTGTGAGCATGCGCAGATCGTTCTGTGTTGCACTAATGTGCAGTTTCTTATCGTGTGTTTTGGAGGCTTTAATACGGGGTTAATTATGCATAAGAATCGCCTGTTAAAATATTGTTGTATTCGAAAACCATAACAAAGGGTATTGTTTTGGAAAGCAACGTTTTGTTTAACGCAAGTGAGAGCCTGCATTTACCGGAGAAGGCAATGCCAATTGAGTTTCTTGTCGCTTTTTGTGCTTCTCGAGCAAGTCGTTATTCTGTTCGAGTAAGACGAACGGTACCTCATTGTTGTGATGGCTATATTTTGCGACATTGTTAGAACGCGGTGATAAGCATTGATTTTATAAAAGGCTTCACAGTGTGCAGCACACGCTGTGAAACACGGCAACGCAGTTTTAACCTTCGGTACAGTTGTTTGTTTGTCTAGATATCAATTCTTGATCATTGATCGAGCTCAGCAACCTTTTTTAGATGCGGAGCATCTCATGTTCGGGGCTGTGTCCCTCCCTCCCTTTTCGTTGTTGTGCGCCGTCCGCACACCTAGTTCGCATGCCTGGCCAGGCACCGCTGGATTTGATTATGGACAGATGCCCTAGGAATTTGCCAACCAAAGAATACATCAAGAGATAGCTTCGCGTTCAACCACAGTCGTCATTTTGCCGTAGGAGAACTCTTAGTACCACACCTCCACTGCGGATGCCCAGCCAGGCACCGCTGATGATGATTGTGGCATGATGCCCATAGGGATTGGATTGTCGTTCTCGTTGTCCGCCGTCCACACACCCACTGCGCATGCCTGGCCAGGCAGAGCTGATGATGATTGTGGCAGGATGCCCCTAAGGTGTGGTCAACCAAATAATGCATTACAACATAGCTTCGCGTTCAACCACCGTCGTCATCTTTGCGTAGGGAAACCTTGCGTACCACACCCCCCCTGCGCATGTCTGGCTAGGTTCCGCTGAATATGATTGTGGCAGGATGCCCCTATGGATTGGCCAACCAAAAATTCTTTCATGAGATAGCTTCGCGTTTAACCACCGAAATCATGTTCCCATTGGGAAACCCTTAGTTGTATGCGAGGCATTCCTCCTCTCCTCTCCGAAGCTCCTCTCCTCTCTCGGATTGCGCGAAGATTGGCAACACCTGCGGCTCCGCGTACGATAATGCAAAGCAGCTTAGCGTTAGAGACGTGACTGTAGCCGCTGTATACTCCAAAGGGGGCGCCACTGAAGCTCCGTTGTTTAAATGACATGCGCAAACGATACGCCTCCCTCATTTTCCTCCCACAAAGCCGCGATCGAACTGCAAACTAATGGGACCTTAAGTCGACCCCATGGCTGATTCGCATACTACTCAGGGTTCCCCTACGGGAAGAAGGTGAAATTGTTAGTGGGCGGCGTTCTGTGCAACCACCTGTCTGTTTTACGCTAATGTTTTTTTTGTTTCCTTTGCCCAGATGGCAGAGAATTCCGTGGTTGCAAAAAACGTAATTTAAGCAAATATTAAATTTATTTCGTACTTTTGCGTTTACAACGCAGCCGTAACGTTCACAGTAGGATGCTGTACTATACCTCCAAGTCGCTCACTCAGGTGGGGCTGAAGAGGGGCAATTGTCTTAGCGAATTGCGCTAATCTAGGAAAGCTAGGACCCACCGGACTCAATGAATAGAAGATACCCTGGGCTGTAGTTGGACAAAAGTAATTATCGTCTATACAGCGAAATAAGAACCTGCGAGTAGAGCCGGCAGCACTTAGCGAATGGTCGTGTTGCTACAACGCTTGCTGCCAAGGGAAACTTGCGATGAATTTGGAGCTTCAATTGGAGACCCTCTGTGATAAATTTACACCACAGACCCAACAGGACTTTTTGGGACAACCGTTCAAAGAACACCCACAAAGGAGTGCCAGGTTGGTTTGAACACGGTGGCTAGTGGTAACGCAGTAACTCGGAGAAGTTCTTCCAGTGACCATACCACCTGCAGGTAGAGCAGAGAGCACTCTGAAAACTGTTCTTGTTGCTACAACTCGACTGCCGACTTTACCTTTTGGTTTTGAAAATAGCACAAAGACTTTATAACTCCCTCTTCATGCCCGCGATCGGAGTTGGTAAATATTTTGTTGCTACCCCTTTGTCGGTACCTTGAAACAACAGCGGAGGCCATCCCGTGTAGCAATTGCCCCTCTCTTATATTCCCAAAGAGGATCGCTGCAGACCTGCCGGAGAAAATACGAAACATCTTCTACACCTCTTTTTACCTCCTCTTTGCATATTCTTTACCCGGCCTACCACTTCACCGGCTGTTATTTCTTAAGACGTATGCAGCCATTTTTTCACGTTTCTTTGCTCCTGGTATTCAGGCCCTGCTATCAAATTCCGCTCCCTTCCCAGCAACCCCGTCTCTCTTACTCACTTTTTATACAAACGTACATGCTGTACCCGAGCGTGTCAACTAGAATACTGTTTGATTTACAACGGCATGTAGCGTTCTTCAAACAGTTGTGCAGCTTACACTTCGATATTATTGCCAAAGCGGGATCTATCTTTTGCCAACGAGCTTCCAACAATAACAATTTTTAGGACTAAACCTATATTTCACAAAGAAACAAAAAGCGATTAATGACGGCTTGTCGAAACCGTCTATTCCGAATTTTTTTCATGTTCAAACGAATGGGGTCTAGTTGTTTTACTCAAATCGAAAAGTCCGCTCACGTTTTTGAAGTAAAAATATTCCAACGGGTACCACCGAGAGGTGAATGAGCTAAGTAAATATTGAAGTTGTAAATATAAAACCTTCATAATTGCTATGCTTCGCTTTTATACAAAACCCTAATTAGTAACGTTCAAACCCAAAAAGTTTTAAAGCGCGTTTTTTTAGGTTGTAAGCCTTTTTGTGCTAGTATTTTTATTTTTTTAGTGCATGACGCCGAGACTTTCTTGTTAGGTTTTACCATTTCTTATTTTGTGTTTGTATTCACTGGGTTTATATACTTTGTCATTTGTTGAGTAGAGACGTGTTAAATACTAATCATGCCATGTTGTCTAACCCTTCTGGGTTGTGCAGCTTTTGTGGCTTCTTTCCCTTTGTGTATGTAAATATTTCGTTTTTTAAACTTATCACGCAGTATGGCGTTGGAATTCAGTTTGGCAGGCCAGTTTTCTGCTACAAAAATGAAAATCATGTGGCCCATGTTCCGTCAGTTTTTCTTGAACCTCAAAAAATGCTATAAGTTTCTGGCTACCCGTACAGCAAAAGAAACAAATAATTAAAAGCAGTAACCTCGGCTACTCCTTAACTATGTTCTGATTCATTAGTTTTTTGTTAGACGTAGCAGCCACTTTACTTTTTCAAATGAAGCAATTTAAGCATCGTTCAAATTTTATAACAGATAGAAATGAATTTAAAAGGCTCGGTGCGCAAAGCGTTATTGTTGATATTGTACAATCAATCGGGGTTGTGTGTTGCTCAACCATATTTTGAGGTTTTTCGCGATCCCACTAACCAATTTAACACATATGAAGCCGCATCAAAATTTGTGTCAGGTGATGTTATCGTGTCCTGAATGCAGTTTATGTTATGTGTTTTATTTTTTGTAGTTTATGAATACAAGTGATCTGGTATGGAGCGTGAATTCGAGTTGGGATGTCATAACGTGCAAGCATGATAAAACAAAAAATATTTCTCTAAAGGACGTCTTCTTTTGGAGGAACCTTACAGTGAGGTTCAACACCACCACCACGTAAGTAATACCTGCCATTTTATAGCTTACTTTCTCTTGATACCTTTTTCTCACCTGCAGTTACGCTGAGTTCTTAAAAGGAACGTTTTATGCTTTAAACCCACGAAATATATCAGATACAATAGTAATTACCGACGCACGTGAGTAATTAGGCCTTCTTTCTTTATATGCACCCAAACAATACTTTGAATGTTTCAAATAAGTGCTAGTAACATACAGTAGCCTATAGGTATGACTGCCAAATATATTCATGTACACAATGCACTCAAACCATCAATGACAGCAGCCGCAGCAAGTTCGCGAAGTTCTACGAAAAATACCGGTCTAAAATATTGTTTTTTTTTTCATTCCAATTATTACGGATACTTCCAAGTGAAAGCTTGCAGGCAATACAATCAGCCTTCTTTTCGGTCATCGCAACAAACATTCTTCCCTTATTGTATTTTAATTCGTATGCTCTAGCTGTAAAATTTTCCATGCACCTCTTTTTCGGAAAAATCAAACTTTTTGGGAGAGCAAAAGATTTGCATCGCTTCCTTACATAAACCGAAATGCACTAAGTGCAGCAATTTCTCCAGTGTTGAAATAGACCTGTTTTTAAGGGTCGAAGTCTCATGATGGGTTTACTCTCTAGGTTCTGTAAATGTATATGTTTTCGGGAAAAATGAGGGTTTAGGTTCAAGCTAGGAAATCAACTGGATGTAACTGAACACCAAGTATTTAAACCCCTTTATGATACGTGCTTCATGAAACTGTGATACTTATAGGCGGAGTAAAATAGGTTCAGCAGTGCAATTTCTACCGAACCTGGAAAGGTTACTAATCATTTAATAGCAGAGTAGGATAATCTGATTTCAAGCTGGTGTGACACCTGGCTGATGTCACTAAATTTAAATAAATGTAATGTAATGATTTTTAGCCGTAAACGTATTAACTCTGATTTTCCGTATAGCATAAACAGTAACTTGCTAACACGGACGTCGTCGTACAAATATCTTGGCATCATTCTCACTCCCAATTTGTCTTGGTCGGACCACATCTCTAGCATATGCGCAAAAGCTTCTCGATCACTTGGTTACCTACGACGCAACTTACGCAATTCCCCGTCTAGTGTTCGTAAACTTGCTTTTCTTACATTCGTCCTTCCAAAGCTAGAATTTGCTTCTTCTATTTGGTCTCCTCATCAAAATTATCTAATTGACATGATCGAGTCTATTCAGAATCGAGCTGCTCGTTTCATATCATCTAATTACGACCGATACGCTAGCATCACCCAGATTAAACATGAATGCTCCCTTCAACCGTTACACACACGTCGCTCCTTAGCACTTTTATGCCTATTTCATAAATATATTTATTCCTCGAGATCATCTGAGTTTAATCTTCACCACCCAATTACCATGTCACGTAGACTGCACAACCAGTTCAGCTTCTCCCGCATTTATGGTTCCACGGATGCCTTTAATTCATCTGCCCTCCCACGTGCAATACGCCTTTGGAACGATCTCCCCGACGTTATCGCATCTGTTTCATGCCACGAAACCTTTCGACGCCATTTATCTGATCATTACGCACCGTAATGTTTTCACTGTACAATTTTTGTATACCTTTTATTTTATGTTTCTGGCTTTTAGCGATATTCATTATCTCCGAAATGCGCATGTTGGCTGTGTCTTTCATGAATTCCTGTACCTTTGAATGTATACATACCTACGTGCAGTAGCTATAATACCATTTTTGTTAACTTCAGTTCACATTCTTGACTTGTGTTTTTCCTTCTTCAAACATTGTATTTGCTGTGTTTTGACTTCTTACTTGTGTTTATTTTCTTGCCTTGTGGCATTTTTTTGTTTCTCTGTCGGTAGTTCCCCTTTACAAATTATGTGCTCCCCCTTACGCTATGCCCTTCCATGGGCCTGTAAGGTATCCTGAATAAATAAATAAATAAATCAGCAACCATAATATTCGTGGGATGGCTGCTGTGTAGTGTTTTCATAGTACAAATAGAGATATTCAGATCTGAGGCAACGAAGCCGCTGGTTCCGTTATGTTTCAAGTTTCCAATACCATCAACATTCTCAAAAGCACAAGATAAGCCAGCGAAGCAAAATCTTGTTGGGTTACAAATATTTACTTCTCTAAAAATGCGCGAACGAGGAACAAAGTGAGAGCGCGGTAAATGTATTAACAATCAATTTATTGTGCCTTGTTTTGCGAGTAGAATGTTGACAGCGAAGAAGTTCTTCTCTAGATATTCGCGAACTGATGAGAGTTGTTTTGTTGTAATAATGAAACGAATCTTTTTATTATTTGTTACTGGACCACCTTCCTTGACGGTTCGAGAAAATAAATGTGACAAAAGTTTGAAAGCAAGCAAAAAACATCAAAATGTATTCCCACGTATTGTAATACAAAATGATGTGAAATTTGGTCCATTTTGGCGCCCGAAAATTATGTGTTTAAGAAGTTATCCTGTACAAATACGCAAATTAGGTTTTTTGATTTGATGTTTTTGTACGCTATCAAAACAGCTCCACACTCTAAAACTGTTCCCACTTACCCATTATTCCTCATGTGTTATTTTATATATTTTTATTTTCAATAATGCCACTCTCATTCCGAGACCATAGCAGGTGGGCATACAGATGGTACATGCAGGTGGTACATAACTAAATATCAGCGCAAAAAACAGAAACAGGAATGTAGTGAAATGACAGTCATACAAAGTATAACAGCGAAAAATATACAAATTTGTTTACTTTTATTTAGATGAAAGAATACGGAGCTGAAATTCTTGAACAACACACTTAAAAACTTCCAACATGAACACACTCATAAGAAAAAGCATAATCAAGTCATGCTTTTCAACTTAAGACAAAGAAACCAACACCAAAAAGAAGAGAAATTTTGGATAAAATCCAGTGGTACACAGGCAAATAATAGCAAACTTGCAAACACCCCAGTTAACACTTATAAACTCCACTAATACGCTTTCACTGGTGGTGCAATGCCGCTTGGGAGGCGAGTGTTGCCGCATTAACAGAACATATTTTTAAATTTTGGTGCAAAATCAGATACCGATTTCGCATTTGTTAAGGAGGGATCTAAACAGTTCTATTCCCTTATTGCAAGTGGAAAAAAGGAGTGCTTGAACGTGTCATTGCGGTAGGAGTACCCTTTAAGTGTGTGAATGTTTGAGTCTGATGGATGAATATACAATGATGAGTCAATTTTTAATGGTTGTGAAGTAGCTGAAAAAGAAATTTAGGGCGCGCTTGTTTTGCTCTAATCGCAAGTGTTTGGAGGCCAAAGCTTGCTAACATATTTGTGGGAGAATCAGTGCGCTTATATTTGTTGCAGATGAACCTTGCTGCCTTCCTCTGTACATTTTATAGCTTTTGAATGTTAGTGGCTGTATAAGGAAACCATACTGTGTTAGCATATTCTAATACCGGGCTTACGTAAGTACTATAGGCTAAAAGCTTGCTTGAGTGAGGGGCCAACCGAAGGCATCTGCGAAGATAAAAGAGCTTGCGCAGAGCAACTCAAGTAATATTACAGATGTGCGCATCCCTTCTGAGGTTTGAAGTAATCGTGACGCCTAAATATTTGCGTTCATTCACTTTTTCAAGCATGGTGCCTCTAATGCTGTAGTCATACTGGATAACTTCTCTTTTTCGGGTTATCGTCTGGCACACTGTTTTTTGGGGGGTTAATCGACATTTGCCACATGTCGTACCAGTTGGAAAGATGGTGTAAAGAATTGCTTAGTGCAAGGTGATCTGCATGACTGTTTATTTCTTTGTAAATACAGCAGTCGTCGGCGAAGAGCCTAATGTTGCAAGAGATACTGTCTGTGATATCGTTAATAAAAACAAAAAATAACAAAGGCCCCAAAACGGAGCCTTGTGGTACTCCGGACGTAACAGGCAAGATTTCTGATGGTACTTGGTCATACAGAACATGTGGCGACCGGTTAGTTAAGAAGTCCTTAACCCGATCTGTTAATAATATATCTCCAGTAATACTTCGAAGTTTTGAACTTAATTATTGTGACATACGGAATCAAATGCTTTAGCAAAGTCTAGTAGTATGATATCCGTTTGTGTGCAATTGTTCATAGATAATGCTAAATCATGAACAACTTCTGTTAGTTTCGTGATAGTCGATAATCCGCTGCGAAACCCGTGCTGGCAAGATGACAAAACGCCCTTAGTCTAAAAAAACGGTGAAGTGTTTCAAGAATATATGTTCCAATATTTTGCATGACGTGCAGGTTAAAGACATTGGCCTAAAATTTGAAGGGTTATCGCAATTTTCTGCTTTGGGAATCGGTGTGATTTTAGCTTTTTTTTTCAGTCGTCTGGAAGTTTTGCTAGGGCGAGAGATTTGCGGAAAACCATACCAAGGTATTTGCGGCACCATTCGGCATATCGCTTAGGGAAGGGATTGGGGACGTCATCTGGCCCGGAAGATTTTTTGGGGTCTAGGCCGAGCAAAAGGCAAAATATTCCTTCATCAGTTACATCTAGAGGGTTGATTCCAGTATTATCCATATTTGCAAGCTGTGGAATTTCCCGTCCGCTTTTGTAAAAACGGAGTATAAAAAGTTGTTGTACGTATTGGACTTTGTTGTTTTCTGTTGCCATGAAAGTTCAGGACTGTTGTTTTTTCTAGGGCTCAAATGCTTGCATAACTGTTGTGGGTTGCCAGTCATGAATGGCGGTAACGTTACTTTAAAGTAATGTTCTTTTGCTTGCTTTGTTTTGCCCTTGAAGTGTGAAATAGCTATTTTTAGTTTTGATGTATTCGCACTGCAGCACTGTTGTTTTACCGCTTTCCGAAGTCATTTGAATTTCCTCTTTGCGTGTAGCGTTTCTCTTGTGATCGAGGGGTTATGTCTTTGCGGCCGTGTAGGCCGCAATGGAATAAATTTATTCATGCAGTGCAGAACAGTGCGCTTGAACCTTAGCCAGAGGTCATGTAATCTAAACATCATTATCATTTTCATCCCACCAGCAAATCTTGCAGTTTAAGTTGCTTGTAAACATCCAGCGTAGAAATACATGAGTTCTTGGCATGAATTGTACAACTATCCACTCAAATACGGTAACTTTGGGACGTCGGGAAAAAGTTTTGCTTTGTTGTACCTCCATAACGTGTAACAAGAGTATATATGTATATATATATATATATATATATATAAATATATATATATATATATATATATATATATATATATATATATATATATATATATATATATATATATATAGCCACCGAATCATAAGAGCCACCGGAACTATACGGCGCAATTGAAGTACTCGTAATCTTTCTATACAAAAGAGTGTCCGGTGAGGGGACACAATATCTTCACAAGTGATTTTAACCTGTCTGGATGGTGTGTTCGCAAGGCATAAGTGTAGCAAAACCGGAGTGCGAATCTAGAACGAATATCTTAGCCACCAAAGCTTTGAATTTTAAATTGCCTTATAAAGTAAAAGCAGCCCTAAATTGCAGCGCATTCTTTGCCAATATGCACACAAAGAATGGCTGCAGGCTAAAATAAACACGTAAAATTCCCAGCTATTCTTCAAACACTACCATAAAATACGTGACTTTTAAGAAAGTCATGAATTCTTTTAAACAATAAGCGATTACGTCAATGTTGGGAAGTCGTTACTGCTATAACACTCAAAAAAATACCCTGCAGAATGAACACGGGGTAATGGGCCTTTGGTTGAAAATCTCATGTAATGCACAGCAAACTTAATAGGTTAATCAATAAGTTGCTTGTTGACCGATACGAGTTTCCAGTAAGCAGGTATGAGGCGGAAATTTGGGGTATCACTAGAGAGCTTGAAAGGAAACACGACTTTGATCAACGGGCTGGGGAAAGAAGAATGCCAGGGGTAGTTCGGTGGGTTAAAAGAACCTGCTGTAATTAGTGGGCAAAACCATATGAAAGAAAATATAAGGTTTACTCTGGCGAAGCAAATGGACATCGGTGTGGCATATCTTGCCGATGAGGGCCACTGCATTAACGAAGTGGTTCACAATAGACCGTAAGCACAACAGAATTTGGGCAAGGACTCTTTGAAGGAATTTTTTTATTTATTCATAATACCCATAAAGGCCCTCGTGAGAGGGTATTACATAGGGGGGGGATTACATGAGCAAAAGTACAAACAGTGATGGCCAAAGTCGAAAAAAAAACAGGATAAAAACCTAAAATAAATACAGACTAAGGTTGCGGTATTTGTTATAACAAGTAATTGGAAAGACAGCAAAAAGAGAAAAATGAATAGGCAACAAATCGTTCAAATATAGACACGTACACAATGAACTACCTTTGAAAATGCAAGAAAAAATATTCAATGCACCTAATGATAAAAAGAAAGCAAATAAATCAAACACTCAAAAACGAATAAAAAATATACACTCACTCATCACACCGCAAATAAGCTGAATCGAGATAAATAATAGTACACATTTGCTCTGCACAATCCGGAAAAGGGAAAAAAACAAGTAAAAAAAAAGTTAAATGGAGTCAGTATTTTTAATTATTTCTTGAAATTTCGTGGAGTCTTTTTCTGAGGCAATGTGAGATGGTAGATAAATCCAATCGATTATTGTACGTGAAATGAATGACCGGGAAAAAGCAGAGGACACACAGTGAAAGCGTTTAACTTTGTAGGGTTGATCGTGGCGTGGAAAAATAGTTGCAGGTGCCTCGAAGAAATCTCTGTGAAGTCACACGTGGTGATAAAGTTTATGGAAAAGTGATAGGCGTGTAATTTTGTGACGATGGAATAGTTCGGGTAGCTGTGCTCGGCGTTTTAGTGCTGTGACGCTAGAATGATGTGAATAACCTTAACATATGAAGCGAGTGGCACGATTTTGAAGTGATTCAATGTCGTTTATGATGTAAGCGTGTTCGGGTTCCCAAATGGCTGATGCATATTTCAATTTCGAACGTATTAGTGTATAGTGTAATAAAGGCAAATTTGCGTATGTTAGGAGGAGCCTGTTTAAGGTTACGCTTGAGAAATGCAAAAGAGCTGTTAGCAGCCGCCACGGGGAGTTTTATATGGTAGTGCCATGACAGGTAAGGTTGCAGATGAGTTCTAAGATATTTATTAGTGAAGACGATGTCAACAGTAGTATTATTCAACACATAGGAGATAGGAATCCAGGTACGTGTTTACTAAAAGACATTGACTTTGTTTTAGAGCAATTTACGGTCATTAGCAATGATGAGCACCATGCAATAATAGCGTTTAGAACAAGTTGCAAAGCTTCCCAGTCATTGTCAGAGAAAATTATTCGGTAAATCACACAGTCGCCAGCAAAAATTCTAATTCGGGATGAGACACAGGATGGCAAGTCATGATGTAGATTAGAAACAGTAGTGGACCTAGTACGCTACCCTGTGGGACTCCAGAAGTTACTGGTTTGAAGGAAGCGTTACAATTGTTAGCGTGCGTGAACTGTGTTCTAGAAGAAAGGAAATCTTTTACCGATGCCAAAACGTCAGAGTTTAAAAAAGAAAAGCTAGGGTTTAGAAAGCTTTCAAAAAGTCGATAAAAATAGCATCAACCTGGGCTCCAACGTCAAGAGCTGAATGTATGTCATGAATGAAGCCGGCCAGCTTTGTGTCACATAAGTATCCTCGGTAAAAACCATGGTGATAGTTATGTATAATGTTATAATCTTCCAGGTAGTTATTACTTGGGTGTGTATTATATGTTCGAGAAGTTTACAAATGGTACTGGTTAACGAGATGGCACGATAGTTTAATGGCGATGAGCGTTCACCAGTCTTGAAAATGGGAATTACTTTTGCGATTCGGAAGTCATCTCGGATGCAACCTAATGATAACGATTGGAAACAAAGGGCGGACAGTATGCGACAAATGCTAGCCGATATATTCATTAGTATCTTATTATTAAAGCCGGCATGATCAGAAGCAGTAGAAAATTTTAGTTTATTTTGTAAGGTGAATATACCCTCTTCACTGATTATTGTTTCTTGCATGCTGATATCAGGAATGAGGTTAACTTTCGGGCATGACGGGATGTCTTCCCACGAGAATACTGATATGAATGCGGCGTTTAAAACCTGTGCGCACTAAGACATGGGAATGACGTCGTTGTTACTGGCGGTAAGGACGATATCAGGATGGTCAACAGGCTTAAGGACAGACGAAACTTTCCGAGGGTTATTTACAAGCATTGAGGATAAGTCATGTTTTAAGAAATGACGTCGAGTTGATGTGAGCAGAGACTGGAATTACTTATCACATGTTTTATAGCGTAAACAGGATACTGAAAGGGGGTCTGTTTTATTGGGGTGGCGGTAGTCTTTTCTTTTTGTTATTGAGTTATCGAAGGTGTTGGTTAAACCACGGAGCGGTGTTTACAGTTTTAATGGTGATGAGGGGAATGAACCTGCTGATTTAATTCGTAAGTGCATTTCTAAACATGAGCCAATTGCCATCAAGGGACCGGAATAAATACCCTTCCAAAAATTGAGTTGAGAATTACAGGAGTTGATTAGTAATGCTATCGTAATCAGCTATATTGTAGCACCTTATTTTTCTATTGCGCTTGTTAGGGGAAATCCGGACGCTTCTAGTAAGGACGTCGTGGTCAGAAAGCCCGCCAAGATGAGTAATTTGAGAAAATATATCAGGGTTTATTCGTTAATACTACGTCTGAAATATTTGCTGATGTGGCCGAAAACCGTGTAGGATGAGTAATTAGCTGAACCAGAGAAAAGTCGAGAGAAGGCTGGACGAAATTATGAACTTCACATTGACCATCTCTAACGGATAGAGTTGACCAGCAAATGCTCGGGAAAATAAATCGCGAAAAATTATTAAGAGAAAATTAGGAAAACGAGAACACAGTAGCGTCGGGACACGAGTAAATTCACTGGGAAAATCCGTATTTGCCTGTGGGGGGGTGTTAAAAAACGCCTATAAGAAGGACACGGCCACTACACTTCAGGGAAGTCCATACACATTCCAAAAATGAACTACGAAAATGTAGGGTAAAAAGTCAACTCAGCTGCCACTCAATAGACGTGGCTGAAAATTTTTGTTTTGCAGTAAGCACAACGGGACTCATGCTGCTAATGATGATGATGTCGCCAGGTTGGAATGTTCAAGTTATGTTTTGCCGAATGAGAGGGCGGGTTTACGCCATAATAAACCGTAAATTTGGTGCTGAATATTTTACATTTTTGGTTGTTGATAAGAAGTGTAATATGTACAAGTATACCTAAAAACATAAAGTTATGTATAGTGGATGCATTTGTATATTCCGATTCCGATAGAAAACGAATGTTGCTGTCGTTTTCTAGACTGTAGTTGTCAAAGCCTAGTTTTTATCAACGTGGTAACGTCCGTTTACAAAATAGATAGTATTGAAAGCATGTTTTGTGGCTACAACATACTTTGCGTATTTCAACATCTCCAACCTGGGGAGATACCTGGGCAATGATTTTCTCGTAATATAATATGATTTTCTCCTATAATATAACTAATAAGTTCCAGAAGAATTTTGTTTTTGTTAAGAGAATAATTACCCCTTCTCACATTCCGGAAACTCATAGAGAAGGTTTTCAGATATTTTATTTATGCCGTATAAGCCAGAGAAAACGGCCATAAAACAAGTGCGAAAACTTCCCAAAAGTGGCAGTGAGCAGACGAGAGCTAGATGGGCAGATAAGATCAACACTTTTGTGCTGATAAATTGGTCGCAGTTTGCACAGCATTGGTATAGTTGTAGAATATTGAGAGAGGCTATTGCCCTGAAGTGCGCGTAGACATGCGGCTGATGATGACGTACACGACAGGCTATTAAAACTGAGTGGTAAACAACGTCTAAGAAATACCAAATCAACAAAAAGCACACGGGAAATTGTCCGAAAACTTTTGTGGGCAATCAGGCGTTGTCCGCAGGGTGGCGTCGGTGCTGGTGAAGAAGCGGGGTGTCACTTTGCAGGGTTATGACGACGGCGTCGCACACGTCGGAGCGTTGACGATGAAGAGGCGCCGTTGTCCGCGGTGACAATGGCCTGCCCGGCACCCGCTCGCGATCCGTCGCCCCGCAGCAGCGGGCTGGAGGAAACAGGCTACAGCCGGTCTACGACGGCCAGCCGCAATCATATTATCGAAGAACGGAGCACGCGTACGTTGGGCGCCTGCACGAGTCAGTCACGCCTCGGCCCCAGAATGCCAAGGGGCCTGGTAGACGCTTCTTGAGCTCGGGTGCCGAAACCCGGACGAGCTTCGATTCTTCAACCTGACGTGGTTCTCATCCAACCTGCTCAGTCCCCTGCTCCCGCTGTTCCCCCCTGTTGTCGCCGGGCCTCCCTTGTGCTTCGGTTGTGGCTGCGTCTTATTGGTCCGCGTCCTCCCCTCTTGTGACTTAACGCTTCTTTTTCTTCGGCAAGGCTAGAGGATGGCGGTCCCGTAATGGTTACGTTCCTGCGCTTGTGCCATTGTAGTCGCGAAAGGAGCACGTCACCTCACAAATACATATTGTTTTTGGTTGAACACTAACCTTTACAACTATGTGCTTTTAGGGTTACCTTATATACTTTGGTAACCACACTTTGAGTAATGTGTGGTAGCACCGGCGGCGCTTACTTTGCCTACCCCTAATTCTCGACTTGGAAGTTACGTTGGCCGATATGTGCCCTGCGAGAAATATTTTTACTGCCTCTACCAGCCAAACCTTCTGCCGCGACCGTCGGCATCAACAGAAAACTCCCGTGAACAAATAAAAGAAACTACCAGCTCCGCCAGGAATCGAGCCTCGACCCGAGTTGGTTAAAAGAGCGACATACCATAAGAGGCCGTCAGAAGCAACGGTGTATCACGTCAAACAAACAAACTAGTCTAAAACCTGAAGAAGACGATCCTCCTCTATGCCATGTTCAGGTATAGTACATAAGTCCACTAAACTTGGCTGTTGACTTCAGTCGAGCTTGACTTTGAAAGACAGCCAAAGACGATGTTGAAACCAATTAAAGACACACAGAAGGCTACGACCTTAACACGAATATCCAAGGATGCCGACAACGTGTGAAGAAGTCTCGCCAACTTGCTTGAGTTCTACGAATAAGTAGCTGGTGCATTAAGGGCACTGCAAACTCCTACTACAAAACACCGAATATAACATGGTGTGTTAAGCTCCCTGTGTAATGATGGGTGACTTCAGACGGCACTTCGATGACTTGGACCAAGTTAGAATCTTTTGCAACGGTATTTTGGACCTTACAGAAATCACCGATGTCTTCACAAACGTAAGCACGAGGTTTACCGACGGTGACCTCTGCACAATATTATAAGGCACACCGCCTGAATATACCTACATGGTTGGTGTCAAGAGTTACTACACCTGATTACTGACTTTAGATTGTTTGAAACACCCTTTTATTCTACCATCGCGTCTATGCATTCTAAGAGAAAGTATTGACCTAAGGCATGCCTTTTCTTTGCTCGCATTCCTGTTTTATTCCAAACGTCTGGCTGCACTGGAGCCGTTTCTCAGTTTTTTTATACCAACAGTGTCTTTTTTGATAGCTGGCGTTATTAGGCATGTTTTTTTGGGTGGCAGCCGTCAGCTATCAGGCGTGAACATCGGGAGTCAATAGAACGGTGTAATTTGTTGTAACTCAAAACTACTACAGACGCCGCGATATACATGGGCTCACCGGAATCGGGAATGCAAATCAGAAGCAATGAGATTGTAGATAGGGAGGAAAGGGTAATACGGCAGAGGCAAAAGAAAGTCTACAACTTGATCGGACACTTCCCCTCGCACCGAAGTTTGTTCTACACGCAATGAGTACTGGCTGTAACTAACGCAACCACCAAAGCACCTCTCAAAACAACGCCGGTGGCAAAGCGTATACAGAACGATTACGCCTCCAACATTTTTCCACCTTGCGTAGGAAGAAAAAAAGTTATATTGCCAGGTTTCACAGCATTCAGAAATGAACTAAAATATGCAACGACAAAAACAAACTTCGCTAAGGGGCATTTATTTATAAGAATTTTTGATGTTTTATTGCATTACCGTAAAAATACATACCCACGGAAATTATTGCTGTTTCTGATTTTCTAGTGGAATGATTGAATAGATGCTTCAAAATTATTGCACATGCCTAATAGGCCGTGAACCTCTTGGGTGCCAGAGACTAGCTAAGCGCATAAGAATGATTCTCCAAGAAACATTATAAAAGTACGTATTACATTACCACACGGACACAAGAGTCAGAAAGGACACAACGTAGCCGACGAAGATCCTGTCGAACTTGGGTACCGTACTCCCTGTTCACCACGACTATCACGCTCCCCTCTCCGAAAAATATTAGAAGTTTCCTCAACCTACGCCTAGGAAGGCTATCCTTCCCAGTGCCACAAGGGGATATCATCGCCTAAATTTCGTAGAATCAGCTCAGAATACATTCCGACTCATATATTTACCAATGTAGATGGGTGAGGGTATTTGGTACAAATTGTCCGACATTAACCTAAAATTGCGCTAAATACCGCCAAACGTCCGCTCTCTTATGCCAAACATTGTTGTTTCCAAGAATAGGCTCAGGGGTCAACAACCCAAACATAAAATAGTTAATTTTTTCTACACACGATAGGCTGCCCTGACCAGCTGGTCACCAGAATATCAGCGTGAGCTGATGCTGTGCCTCCGGATATCTGGTTCCAGCTACCGGTCCTAATACCTGCTCATCCGCTTTTCTCAAACGGTCAAACAACCTAAATCAGCGTACACACTGCTCTCACAATCTCCCCCTCTCTCCTTTTTTTGTCTGTTAAAAAACCCAATGTTCAGTCAGGCAACAACGACGAAAACTATAAACTTTGCGACTGTTGTTTTTCTCGTGAACTGACCGAAACACCACAGCCACAAATAGTCAGGCTCATCTCTTATGCCACGGAAGCGCTGATGTCATCTGAGTTTCTCGCGGTGATAAACCCACTGCGGCTACCCGAGCTATCACCACTGAACTTCTGTACTTGGGAACCAGAAATGGTAAATGAAACGCCGCCGTTCAAAAACGATCGTTCCACTTCGGAGTAACGCTAGAGCGACATACATCTTAAGGAATAGATGGAAATGTGAGCTGAAACTTTTTTTCGTATGCCGCAAAGCCCACGCCATTTGATTCGGAGAGTCTTTCGTCCTGGCGCAAAAATCTTCATTGATCACCAACGTTGTCGGTGATTTTCACAGACTCAAAAAGAACTGTGCAGAAACACAGACGCAACCAGGACAAACACCGCATTCGCATCATTGGCGCTCTTTGGTCAACACTCGCCGACTGAGTGTTGACGTTATATAATTGTTTATGTTGCATGCAGGGTACCATTGTTTGAAGTAAACTTGGTTAGTGAAGAAAAATATACATTGCTTTGAGGCTGCAAAAGCAGTTAAACTAAGCCTAATCAATCCGTTGCACCAAATAACCTAGCGGAGCGATGACGTTACCTTGCACTAAATTGAGAAACTTCAATTTCATGTATTTCCAGAAATACTGGAACCTCGCAGGCCACCCCTGGCTTAGCCTTGCGCTCGCTTTGCTAGCCTTAGAATGGCTCCGCCCAGCCTCAGCAGCGCCCCTAAACACGTGACGTCACTTTGCAACACATTATACAGAGTCTTGTGTTAAGAGGCGTCGTCCAGGTTTGTGCGTGTGCTTGCGCCAGGTGACGAGCTCACAGAAAAATACCAAGGAATAATACTGGGCACACTGGAGCGTATGCGTTGTGAAGAGCTTTTGCGATGGCCAGCTGGGCATTCCTGAACGATTAACACAGCGTTTGTGGCGTGAACTCTGACGCGCTGTTCTTCTAGAAAGTTCACGTACGTTCCCACCTAAACGGGGCAGGCACGTCAAGCCCCGTCAATACCCCAACTTTGCGATGCTGGTTACCGCAGGTTGTATCGCGTGCTTACGTGGTGAACTGCGGAAGTGATGTGAATTCATGCAGACAAAACGATCCGGGCCTGCATGGCGAACTTTAAGTGACAAGATTAAAATCTGTGTGAGGTGCATGTCCCAGGTCCCGCACAAAGGGAGAGCGCCACCACACCTACTCTTTCACAAGATTTGCACCACTAGTGCAAGCTGTTCCAATGTGTACCTACGTGAGAAGCAATTCATCCAATGACAATCAGAAAAACTAATTCGCCAATGCATAGGTGTTTGTGCCTTTTTAGGTATGCAATACAAGGCTGCTCGCTTCACTTTCTTTCAAGAATAAGTAGGATGTCGCCGGCCAACGTAATTATAAAGCAATACGTTACAATGCCAGCCATTTTAGTCATAACAGCAGAAGTTTAACGGTTTTGCTGATTTATCAGCAAAATATTAGTAATAATTAACAACGACTGGCATTATTCAAACAAACACGTAGAAAAAGATAGCAGACGAAAATAGTTACTGTGTATTTAATTGCGGTAGACACAAGTGTGGTCGTGAATAAAAGGTCGTTGTTATTGTATCCTCATATTTATGGTAAACAATCTTGATTTCCCCAAATAGGAGGAGGACTTTCCAATCAAGCCGAAACCCTGGCATACCAGAATGAAAATAGCACATGTGGTGTATTTTACGTCACCTACACCAGCACAGGTAAATATCTTTCGTGATAACGTTGAAATTGGTGATTAGAAGAAAATAGTAGGTTAATTATGTTGATTTTTATGGCAGAGCGGGTATTTACTAGCAGGAACTGGACGCGCGGTGCCTATAGGACCCTCATGACAGGGGGAGCATTTGCGTCAGAAGTCCTAGACTTTGGATTGCATATCTGCAATATGCATGCCAAACCATACGGTAACCGTGAGAATTCCATGCTTCACAGTGGATGTCCGCAGTGTGTGGTACTGTTGACACCAAGATAAAAATGACCTAAATGAGAGCTGTGAGGAAGTTTCTACTTCCAGCTCCGGCGTGCTCACGTAGTGAGCCGTGAAAGAACGCAAGTGACAATACTGAAGCGATCGACATTAAAATGAGCCCTTGAGGTGCTACAGAAACTTCTTACACAGGTCGCTTTTAGAGGGGAGACCCCCAGCAAGACGATATCACTGTGGAATCTCTCGACCCCCAGGGACAAGACTCAAGCGCCACAGGGGGAAAGAGGTGACCATCCAGGCCTGCTCAAACAAAGAAGCAATGCGAGCGTTTAGCAAGGAGGAGCTACGACGACGATGCAAGCCAATGGAGATTAAGCTAAGTTCACTACAGGAAATGGTTGGCCTCTCAAGGCGGTCGATGGCGATGGGGCTGTGACCTCTTCAAGCAGGTTCTACAATCACCATTGCCGTAATAGCCAGATTAGTGCCGACTTTCGTAGCACTGTCCGGAGCACGTCTGCGATGCCATAGTGCGATGCCGTTCATGGCGGTGAACTCTGTCGGAAGCACCGCGTAGTAGCGAAAGGTTTAGCTGCGCAGCATTAAATGCAACCTTGAATTCAATTTAGAGAAATTCGGGTAGTACGATGGCA
The DNA here is from genome assembly GCF_048455015.1 of Haemaphysalis longicornis. NCBI lineage: Eukaryota > Metazoa > Arthropoda > Arachnida > Ixodida > Ixodidae > Haemaphysalis > Haemaphysalis longicornis. Next base: position 176,618,037 of record NW_027526407.1, read on the forward strand.
GAGAAATAACAACGACTGCTGTTTTCCGCGTCGCCGCGTTGTACCCGTGAGTTAAAAATGGCAACAGCTGATATCAGTCTTCTTGTCAAAATCGCAGAACATGATGAGCATATGAGAAAGCGTTGAGTGTGTTCGGCCGGACAGTGCGTTTGTGGGAAGGTGATAGGGCGTTGAATAATAAAAACGTCTGTATAGAGCCCGAACAGCTCAGACAAGTGGGCAGCATCCCCTTGGTTGCCCCCACTTTAGGGCATCCAACGAAATCATATTACTTCAGGCGCAAGACCAGTGGATTACACGAACAACTGGATCACAACGCTATTGATAAAGGACGGAGCGTGGTGATACGGGACCAAAATCAATACCGCCCGCAGATGATAGAACTAGACCGCTCGTTTGCAAAATAACGTCTAAAAAATTGCTGCGTTTCAGCAAAACATGTTTTTTTTTCGAATTTCGTCTAAGTTTATCCTAAATAAGCGACAACATGTTCGACATGATTAGCCTGTTGCACGATCACCCCCCCCCCCCATACAACAAGACTACTGGTGGCAGCGTGTATCTCAGTGGACGTAGAACACTCAAAGTGACGGTAATTTTGGGTATCATTTGCGAAGAAATTTGAACTGAGGAAACACTGCTTCATATTCAGGTGCGTAATAAAATAGGACGAGGTCGGGTGAAAGCTGCCTACTTGACGAGTGCAATTTCGTACACCAATTTATAAAGCGGCGAAAGTCTGAGCACAGAAGAAAGCTCGAGGAGCCCTCGCACTGATCGTTTTTGGTTTAAATCGGCCACAGCTTCGAACTTAGACCTCAGCTTCTCAGGATCAAGTTGGACACCATATTTCTCGGCACGTGAAAAAATAAGGCGTTGCACTCACCAAAGAGTCAGGACTATAGGAAGCATCTTGATCACTTAGCAAGTCACGTTTTCACTAGTTGTTTTTGAGGAGGTGGGGCACTGGACGTGTTCCGCTAACCAATGTTTTACTGTTGAGTAGTGTCATGGCCAAACTATGCCGCATCCCGTATTTTCTGTCTTGTTCTGTCCTCGCTTCACCAGTCTCTTCCGGCTGTCTCCGGAATATCGGTTTAGTCCATGAGTTGCGGCGCGGTGTCGAAGAACTCTGATTCTGGAAAATCTTTGGCATGAAGTGTCTCTAGTCTGGCTGCGGAAATAAATCGTGCCCAACGAAAGGAATGGAAAATAGCAGACTTCAGTAGTATGCTCCTGTGCTCTGATTTACAATACCAGGGCTTCTCCTTCTAACCACGCGAGATGGTTTCTAATTGCCAAGAAAATATTCCTTCTACGCTGATTGCGTTCATGAATTACTTTGCCTTGTTACTGTGACCTAAAAAGGCTATTGGTGTATATAATAAATTCAGCAAAGGGCCTCATGAGAGAAATCGCCAAGAAAATGAAGTGTCGCCGGCGGGTTTGCTAAGTGGGAGTGCTTAAACCGCGTAAACAGACAGAAAACTAGGTGGCTTCATAATATCTTTAAGACACCATCGGTAGTAATAAAATATTATACACCACAATGCCAATGGTTTGTTAGTTAAGTATGTCTTTGAGGTGTTCATTGGTTAACGTAGAAACCAATTGGTTAAGTATATTTTACGCGTTTTTTTTATTCCTCGAAACGGTTTTCATTTCGGAATAAGTAGTTTAGGGCAACCGTTTCAAAAATTTCGTTGTCAAAAATATACGAAACGCTGGCTTGTAATTTACACACTGGTACAATAGAACGCTGATACTTGTTGTCTTGCGCAACAAATTTAATTTGGAGGTTCTCTGCTTTAGAAATTTTACACTGCAAAATAATGATATTGCGCTTCTATTGAACATGATTTGCTATTTCACAAGCGACGTAGGAGTACCAGGTTTAGATTTTTATGCATTTTTGTTCGGAAAGAGAAACAATGCTCCAGAAGCATTTATCAGTGATTTAGTGGGTAGCTTTGTGTCCCCTGAAATATGTCAAAGCGCATTTGCTTTGCATCTTTAAGAAACATATATTTCAATATTATTGTTGGAATATTAAAAATTACAACTGGAATAAGGTACAACATTAAGCAACACAGGCAAGAAAACATTGGTATTGGTTTGCGAATGTGCAGTACGCAAATTCTACCATCGCTGTACCTTATTGCGTAATTTCGCTGAAGCAAACATTGCGATTGCTCACTCAGTTTCTGTTTGTTTGAAGGAAATCTGCAGCAGCTACTCACGACCCACTCACGGCTCATCAATACTTCACTCGGCAATCCTACAAGGGGGCTTCTTCACGAAGGTAAGAAATATTTTCAATAGAGTATATACATATAGATATATGTGTGTGTGTGTATATACAAATATAAATATATTTAAATATATATATATATATATATATATATATATGTATGTATATATATATATATATATATATATATATATATTTATATATATATTTATATTGCGAATCAGAATAAAAAATGAGAGGCTGGTTGAAAATAAGACAGAAATGAAGGTTGGCAGTCAAGAAAACCTCAGAAAGCAAAGGGGAGGATATGGTAGGTCATTGAAACAGATAAAAAATTTGGAAAGAAAGAAAGTGGAGAAAAAACGCCCGCCAGGTCGGATCCAAATCTGCGACATTCAGAATACCGGTCTGGTGCGATAACCACTACGCTACCGGCGGAGCTAGTTTTCCCCTCCACTCTGTGGGGTATTTGTGTCAATGTAATTTTTTTCCTGTGCTTGGTGGTAGTAGCCAGCGCCTCTTCGAGTTCTCAGGGTGAAGGGGACCTTTGTCTTAAGCGCGGGCCGTCACTCCAGTGTCTACGACATGTCGAGAGTGGTCGACCAGCGTTGAACCCTCTTAAGCTTCCAATGGCACCAAGACTGCTAGAACAGAGGCCCTCGCAATGCATGTAGCGAATAGGAAATGAGGGGCTCGTTGGAGGTTGTGGCTTCAGATCGCACCTGGCGGGCATTTTTTCTCCATTTTATTTCTTTCCAAATTCTTTATCTGTTTCAATGACCAACCATATCCTCCCCTTTGCTTTCCGAGGTTTTCTTGACTGCCAACAATTATTTCTGTCTTTTATATATATATATATATATATATATATATATATATATATATGTATATGTATATATATATATATATATATATATATATATATATATATATATATATATATATATATATATATATATATATATATATATATATATATAGCAGAACAGAAAGATACGGGACGAGGGACTCGGTAAATATACATATCAAGGTTGCAGTCGTCATTGCCAGTGCTATTCTGCTTTTTTCGAAATATTTAATAGGGCAGAATGACGTGTGCTTGTCACGTTTCTTTGATACATTGATAAATAGGAAAACATACGCCGTTTTTTCGGGAGCGGGCCTCGAACCCACATCTCCGCATAACCGGTGCGGTGCGTTCGCCATTAGGCTATCCCGCAGCGGCTTGTCTCTCGATTTTAAAGCGGGGGTTTATATTTACAAGAGCTCGGAGGCCGGTCAACTAGCGCCGCCCCTCGACTACCGCGGGAGACGTAGAACGTCTTCTTACCCAGCGGTCGCCACATAAACCGTGGTCGCAGGTCGGGGTTAGCAATTGGCATATCCGAACTGCTGGAGGCAGTGCCTCGTCATACATGTAGTAGAACAGAAAGATACGGGACGAGGGACTCGGTAAAGATACATATCAAGGTTGCAGTCGTCATTGCCAGTGGTATTAGGCTTTTTTCGAAATATTTATTAGGACCGAATGACGTGTGCTTGTCACGTTTCTTTGATACATTGATAAATAAGCGAAAACATAGGTCGAGAAAAAATCGAGGGGCGGCGCTAGTTGACCGGCCTCAGAGCTTTTGTAAATATAAACCCCCGCTTTAAAGTCGAGAGACAGGCCGCTGCGTGATAGCCTAATGGCGAACGCACCGCACCGGTTATGCGGAGATGTGGGTTCGAGTCCCGCTCCCGAAAAAACGGCGGATTTTTTCTTATTTATCAATGTATCAAAGAAACCTGACAAGCACACGTTATTCGGCCCTATTAAATATTTCGAAAAAAGCAGAATAGCACTGGCAATGACGACTGCGACCTTGATATGTATCTTGACCGAGTCCCTCGTCCCGTATCTTTCTGTTCTGCTACATATATATATATTTATATTTATATATATTGTGGCGTCTTAGTAGACGGAGGTTTAGAAAGCAGGTTGGCGATGTACCTATTTATTAGGCGTTGCACTACATCGAAGAGTAGAGGCAGCACGGCGAGGCTCAACGAAGATGGGTCAATCAGTCTGGCCCGCGAGCGGTGGACCCATACATTTACGTCGTCGTCTTCAGAAACCTGGTTGGCCAAGAAGCACGGAACGTAAGACTAACTGGGGATTGAACTTTGCACGGCGATCGCACACATCGCAAGCAGGGCATCGCGGCTTGACAAATATCCACGTGACATTTCCCCCTCGTCGAGACAGCATCGTTCCGATGCCTGCAAAGCTCTTGGAAAAAAAGAAATGGAGGCGCTTGCGGCATTGTCCCTCAACGCGTGAGATATGGCTTCATACGCACGACATGAACGACGTCAGGGCGGCGGTTACGCCGGCGTTGAGAAACAATTCCGTCATCCACAACGTCGTAGGTTACGTCGCTAAGTTGGCGCAAAACTGTATAAGGACCAAAGTAGCGTTTGAGGAATTTTTCAGAGTCCTCGACGTCGAACAGGAGCCCATATCCAGACTCGTTCGCAGGGTTTGAAAACGGCAGTCCTGTGACGGAGGTTGTAACGGTGCGTGTCATAGCGCTGTTGCTGCCTTGTTCGTAAGCGCGCCAGTTGACGCGCCTCTTCCGCTCGTTCCGTAAACTCATTTGCTGCATGTTGTCGTTGGTGGTGAGACTGAAGACCGCGGAGACTGAAGGATGACAGCGCTCTTGAAAACACCCGCGGCACAGTGGGAGAACGTCCCTCCAAGAAGTCAATCAGCGGCCGTAATTCGGAGTCCCCCTGTCGCTGTTCCGACACTGAGGATGTGTCCAGCACGCCAAGAATAGCGTCGTCATCGGTGCAGTCATTCGCCGACGCAGGAACAGCTGGTGCTCGGGAGAGACAATCGGCGTCGGCATGCTCTTGGTCGGACTTGTAAACGACTTTGGCGTCAAATTGTTGAAGCCGAAGGCTCCACCGAGCTAATCGTCCAGACGGGTCTTTTAGGCTCATCAACCAGCAGAGCGAGTGATGGTCACTGACCACTGTAAATGGACGGCCATACAGGTATGGTCTAAATTTAAGTACTGCCCAAACGACGGCGAGGCACTCCTTTTCGGTGGCCGAGTAGTTGGCTTCCGAAGAGGACAACATTCGAGTGGCGTACGCAATCACCCTTTCGGCGCCGTCTTGCCATTGCAGAAGAACCGCTCCGAGTCCAACGTTACTGGCGTCGGTGTGAAGCATCGTCGTGGCGTTCTCGTCGAAATGGGCCAAGACCGGAGGTGTTTGCAACCGTTGGCGCAGCTCGTCGAACGCCCTCTGTTGCTCGTCATTCCAAAGGAACACGACATCATTCCTTGTAAGGTTGTTCAGCGAAACTGCAATGTGGGCGAAGTCCTGTATAAATCGTCGGTAATAGGAGCATAGCCCCAAAAAGCGCCTCACGGCTTTCTTGTTGGTTGGCCCGGGAAACTGAGATACCGCTTCAGTCTTAGCAGGATCAGGTCGAACTGCGGCACTGCTAACGACATGGCCGAGGAACAGGAGTTCCTCGTACCCAAAATGACACTTTTCAGGCTTTATTGTAAGTCCGGAGGATCGTATTGCCTAGAGGATGGACGTAAGACGTTCGAGGTGTTCTTGAAACGTGGAGGAAAACACGATCAATTCGTCCAGATACACCAAGCAAGTTTACCACTTTAGGCCCGACAGCACGGTGTCCATCAGTCGTTAAAAAGTGGCAGGAGCGCAACACAACCCGAACTGCAACACTTTAAATTCGTACAGTTCATCAGGCGTCACAAAAGCAATTTTCTCGCGGTCCCGTTCATCGACCTCGATCTGCCAATACCCGCTTTTTAGGTCCATAGACGAAAAGTAGCGGGCATGTCGTAGTCGGTCGAGGGAGTCATCAATGCGAGGCAACGGGTGGACATCTTTTTTGGTGACCTCGTTGAGTTTGCGGTAGTCGACACAAAACCGTAATGTCCCATCTTTCTTTTTCACTAAGACTACGGGCGACGCCCAGGGACTATTCGACGGTGCGATGACGTCGTCTTCCAGCATTTGCTGTACTTGCCGCCGTATTGCATCGCGCTCCTTGGGGGCCACACGGTACGGGTTCTGCCGGATTGGCCTCGTTGTTTCTTCGGTAATTATTCTGTGCTTTGTCGGATGCGTCTGGCGGACACCTGCCATGGACGAAAAACAGTCCGCATATTGTTCCAGTAGGTCGAGGAGCGCTCGGCGTTTTTCGGACGACAGGTTGGTGCTGACGTCTATTGCGAGTTTGGCGCTCGCTGTTGGGGTGGCACCAGTTTGGAGCACGTAACAACCCTCTGCGTAGTCGACAGCTTCGAAGAAGGCTACAGTAGTCCCTTTCAGGATGTGCTGGCGTTCATTGGTGAAATTGGTGAGCAGGAGATTTCCGCGGCCACAGGACAGGTGCACCAGGCCTCTCACGATGGTAAAGCCGTGGTCGAGGAAGAGCGATGTATGCAGCTCGGCAACGCCATCGGCAGTGCAAGGATCGTCGCACTCTACTGCGACGAACGCGCATGATCGTGGCGGCACACTTACGTCGTCAGCGGCGATACGCAGCGGTAGACGTCGGTGCTCGGTAGGCTGTACTGGAGGCCGGTTCGTCGAAAAGCTCACCCTGTTCTAACCGATGTCTATAACGGCGTCGTATTCGCGCAAGAAATCCATGCCGAAGATTACGTCTTTGCTGCACCGAGGTAGAATGACGAACGTGCCGACAAAGTCGGAGCCTCCTAGACGATGCCTAGCCGTGCATTTCCCCACTGGTGTCATGAGTGATATGTCGTCATCATCATCATCACCAACAATCAAGGGATCATCATCATCAGGATTTGTGCTGCGTGGAATAAAACCGGCTTCCATCTTGCCATGTTGTTCGTGGCTGGTGCTCTAAGTATTATTCGCTCGGAAGCGATATAGCAGTGGCGACGAGGATCGCGCTTGCGCTAGGCGAGTAGTCCCACGCAAGAATGAGTGCCGGGCGGCCACCGGAATTCACCGACGAAGAAGGTACGTGGCCTACGTACCGGGTTCGCCTGGAAGCTTACTTCGAAGCCCATAGCATCGAGGAGCCGACGAAGAAGCGAGCACTGCTTATAGCTTCGCTAACGAACAGTGCGGTGCGAGTGGTGCAAGCCCGATGTCACCCGAAACAGGTCAATGAGCTCAGCTACGAGGAAGTGATCGGACATTTGGAAGATCACTACGCTCCGCAAGTCAACGAGATTGCTGCCAGTTATGCTTTCTTCAGGCGTTCGCAACAAGAAGGTGAAAGTGCCCAGGATTTCATTGCGGAAATTCGACGGCTAGCAGAGAAGTGTAACTTCGGAACTTCACTGGAGCGCATGTTAAGAGACCGCATTGTTTGCGGTGTGCGGGATGAAGACGTGCGGAGAAATTTACTGACGCAACGAAAGCTCACACTGGAGCAGGCAGAAGACTTTGTTGTATCAGCACAGGAAGCGGCTCAGAACGCTAAAAGCATGCAATCTGCAGAACCAGATGCGGTACATCTTGCCCGACAGACGGCCCGTCCATGGAAGTCACGCCCTAAACAGGAGAAGCGCCACACTTTTGGAAGATGTGGTGGCGAATCGCATTCAGAGGACGAATGCAAACACCGTCACACGGAGTGCCACCGGTGCGGCAAACGAGGGCATCTACGCCGGATGTGCGGACAATGGCGCCAGGGCTCATATGCAATGACAGCGGAAGCGCACACAGACTCGGACGAAAATGAAGCCCTGCACACGATAGCAGCGGTTCTTCACCAAGAAGCCAGCATCCGCAAGGTTAAGCCAATTTACAAGGAGATTACCTGGAATAACATCCCCATTAGAATGCTGGTGGACACGGGATCACCCGTAAGTGTCATTCCCGAAACGGTCTTCCGGAAGTACAAGGCGATGTGGCCACCATTACGGAACACGCAGTTACGGCTCTCTTGTCTCTTGGGGGAACTTCCAGTCGTCGGACAACTTAGTATGACCGCTGCGTGTGATGGGAAAGATGTCGCTGGCACAGTCATAGTCGTCGGCAGCTCGGGACCATCCTTGTGCGGCAGAGATACAATCAAGGCGTTCAACGAAGTGGGCGTGGCAATGTTGTCTAATGTGGTCGCGAGTGTGCAACCAGTCGAGGTAAAAGCGGCCGGAACGAAACTACAACAGCTGCTCAACGAGTACGCCGACGTGTTCGCTCCGGAGCTAGGCCTCTGCAAGGGACCACCGGTGACGTTTCAGCTGAAAGAGAACGCGTGTCCACGGTTTTTCAAGGCCCGCACGGTACCCTACGCCTTGAGGGATAAGATGTCGGACGCGCTAGACCAGCTGGTTGCCCAAGATGTCCTGGCACCGGTGAAAACCGCCGAATGGGCGACACCAGTAGTACCCGTCGTAAAGGGCGATGGTTCCATTCGAGTGTGCGGAGACTTTCGCATGACAGTAAACGCAGCAACGCTGATGGAACGTTACCCGTTGCCTCGAGTGGATGACATCTTTGCCAAGCTAAACGGAGGGGAAGTCTTCACGACTCTGGACTTACGTCAAGCTTACAACCAGTTACCGTTGGATGAAGAGGCCAAGAAGATGACAGTCCTCAACACGCACAAGGGCCTGTTTTGTTTTAACCGGCTGCCTTTTGGCGTAAGTTCTGCTCCGGCCATATTCTAAAGGCGGATGGATGGGCTTCTGGGCGATATTCCTGGCGTGCAAGTATACCTGGACGACATTATCATCGCGGAGAAAAGGAATGACTTGTCCAGGCTAAAACAGGTTCTACAGCGACTGCGGGAGTACGGTCTCCGACTTCACAAAGGAAAGTGCAAGTTCCGGCAAGATGAAGTCACTTTCCTAGGTCATCGTATTGATGCTAAAGGCCTGCGGCCAAAGGATGACAACATGAAAGCTGTCATCGAAGCCCCAACACCCACTTCGGTGAGTGAGCTGAAAGCCTTCCTGGGCCTCGTAAACTATTACGGCAAATTTCTGCCAAATCTCGCCACCGTGCTGACCCCGCTATATGCCCTTTTAGCTAAAGGGACCAGGTGGCTGTGGGAGCCGAAACAAGAGCGAGCATTCCAAACAGTTAAGGAGGCTATTGCGGCTTCCAAGTTCCTTGCTCACTTCGACCCTGATAAGCCACTACGACTCGAGTGTGACGCGTCACCTGTAGGCATTGGGGCTGTTTTGTCTCACCGTGTCAACGGTGTTGACTACCCCATCGGATTCCGGTCACGGACACTTACAAAGGCCGAGCGCAATTACTCCCAGTTGGAAAAAGAAGCACTGGCTCTTGTCTTCGGCGTCGCGCGGTTTAAGGACTACTTGTATGGACACCGATTTGTGTTAGTGACCGACCACAAACCGCTCACTGGCTTATTCAATCCAAGTAAGGCGATTCCACAGATGGCTGCAGCGAGAATCCAGCGTTGGGCCTTATTTTTGGGAAATTATGACTACACATTACAGTATCGCAAGGGCAGTGAACATTCTAATGCCGATGCCCTCAGTCGTCTGCCATTGCCAGCCACGGAGCCGCGGGACGACTGCCCCGACGCCTGTGTTTTGTATACCCAAGGCCTGGAAGAAACGGCGATATGCGCTCGCGACGTGGCACAACTGACTGATCAGGACGCCATCCTCCGGAAGGTGAAAGAGTGGATTGCAGAGGGATGGCCGTCTTCCCTCCCACAGGGTCACGAACACCTCCGTCCGTACTTTAACCGGAGAACGGAGCTAACCACTAGCCACAATTTGGTGTATTGGGGACATCGCATTGTTCTTCCCATGGCTGCGGCAAAACGCATGTTGCGTCTGCTGCATGAGACACACCCAGGAATGACATCCATGAAAAGCATGGCCCGAACCCTGTTTTGGTACCCGGGTTTGGATAGTGACATAGAACGGCTCGTCAAATCATGCGGTACATGCACGCAGGCCTCGGCGATGCCACCCGTCCAGATACCTTTGGCGTGGCCAGACACCGGCGAAAGATGGAGCCGACTACATGCAGACTTTGCCGGTCCGATAGACGGCCAGATGGTATTGCTTGTGGTGGACGCCAAAACAAAATGGATGGAAGCAGTTCCTATGAAAGTTGCCACAGCGCAATCAACGGTTGATGCCCTAAGGTCAATGTTTGCACGCTTTGGCCTTCCAAAAACTATCGTTTCAGATAACGGACCGCAATTTGTGAGCGCTGTCTTTCGCGAGTTTATGGCCCGAAACAGCGTGCAACATCTCACAACTGCCCCGTATCATCCACAGTCCAACGGATTAGCTGAAAGAGCGGTGCGCACCCTCAAAGAAGGGCTAAAGAAACACACTGGAATAGACCTGAAAACACGCATATCTCGGTTTCTGTTCCGATATCGCCGAACGCCTATCAAGGATGGCAAGTCTCCGGCGGAGCTAATACTGGGATATCAGATCAGAACCAAAATGGACTGCATCACACCGGACAAGGATAGGGCAGACATCCAACCGAGAGCGATAAAGACTAAGTTTAATGCCGGTGACCCCGTCTGGATGCGAAGTTTTGGGTCAGGTCAACGGTGGATTCCCGGAGTTGTGCGCAGTCACCAGGGCTCCCGGATGCTTACGGTTGAATCGGGACAGGGACTCCAGCGACGGCATTTGGACCAGCTGAGGAGTCGGGCTGAAGAACAAGACTGTCGCTCGGAAGACGTTAACCAGCAGGAACCCGCCGCCGAGAGTACCCCGACCTCATCGCAGGTGGACTCGACTTCATCTCCCGGTACTACGACCTCAGTGCAGGACAGCCCGGAAGCAGCCGAGGCGGGAGCTGGCCACCCGCCAACTTTGCGAAAATCGACAAGGCTCCGACGGGCCCCTGACCGCTACGGCTTTTCTCCTGAACGCTTTACCTATTAAGGGGGGAAGAGATGATATGTCGTCATCATCATCATCACCAACAATCAAGGGATCATCATCATCAGGATTTGTGCTGCGTGGAATAAAACCGGCTTCCATCTTGCCATGTTGTTCGTGGCTGGTGCTCTAAGTATTATTCGCTCGGAAGCGATATAGCAATGAGGTGGCCTCCAGCGGACCGAAACTGAGGCCCGTCCCACGCCGTCTTTACCTTGCGCAAGCGCTCGGCAAATTGCTGGCTCACGATGGAGTAATCTGCTCCGGTGTCCAGCAAAGCGGTCACCTCATGCCCGTCGATAGAAACCCTGAGTTCAGCACTAGCGCCTTCGTCGGCGTTAAGGGTCGTCGTAGTTGTGTGCTTACACTGCGGAAATACTGTATGGGCGCTGTGTTCCCGTCGAGTGGTAGTGGGGCATCCGTTGGTTGACGTCGGCGGCGATGGAAGGTCTTCTGAGCCACTGCAATCAGCAGTCTTGCCTCCCCAGGTCGCTTCGTCTAGTTTCCCCGCAGGGGGCTGGAAAACCGGACGTCGGGGCCGTCTCGAGGGGCGCGACGGGTCGGCGGGAGCTGCGGTGCTGGAGACGGTGAGCGGGATCGACGAATAGGTGACGTGGTGTTGCGTGCAGTGAGGTAGTCGGCGATTTCGGTCGGCCGCTGGCCAAGATGGGGAGGAGGAGCAGCCGGAGAGAAGCCACGTAGTCCGATCTCGCGGTAGGGGCACCGTCTGTAGACGTGGCCAGGCTCACCGCGGTGATAGCACAGGGGTTGCCAGTCAGCTGTGCTCCACAAATCCGTTTTGCGAACCCGGGTCGGTGGAAATTTCGGCTGCGAAGTGGGCCACGACTGCACAGGTGAGGGTGGATGACGGAAAGGGACAGTTGGCATGTTTGGTGGCTGCTGACGCATTGCTGCTGCGTAGCTTGCGGGGCTGTCTTGCACGGGCGGGTCGGGAGGTGAGAATGCTTGGCGCAGCTCTTCGTGCACAATCCTGGCTATGGAGGGCGTCTGCTGTGGAGTCGCAATTCCAAGCTTGCTTAGCTCTTCACGCAAGACCGACCTTATCAGTTCTCGCAAAGAGCTGTCATCGCTCGTCAGGCTGGCAGCGGTTCCGGGAGCGTTGGCGGACCTCCGAGAATACTGACGACTGCGCTCCTACACAGCCCGCTCGATAGCCGTGGCCTCCCTGATGAACTCTTGCACAGTGCGTGGCGGGTTTTGGACAAGGCCGGCAAAAAGCTGCTCCTGCCGTGCATAAGGTAGCGAAGTTTCTTCGCATCCGCCATGGCAGTATCAGCGCGGCAAAAAAGGCGTGCCATGTCCTCGGCAAATATGGTGACACTTTCGTTAGGTTTCTGCATTCTCGACTCCAGCAACTGGAGCGCATTCTCAGGACGGTCCGGGTCGGAAAAGGTTTCCTGAAGCTTCTGGCGGAAGTCGGTCCAAGACGGGAATGTAGCCTCATGGTTCTCGTACCAAATACGAGCGCCGTCTTCCAACGAGTAGTACACCTGCCCCAGTTTCAGCGCATCGTCCCACTGATTAAAAGTGGAAACACGCTCGAAGTGAGCAACCCAGTCTTCCACGTCCTCAAAGGCATCCCCTAGGAATTTATTGGGATCGCGAGGCTGGTGAATTACCACCTGTGGTGTTGCCATAATGGGAGCTTGTGGGGTCTTACGGGTGCGGACGTTGGAAAGACCCGGTAATTCAGGAGAGAGACCGAGCTTGCGCCGACTGCTCCGATGGACCGGCTTGTTGATGAGACACGGCCTTTCTGGGCTGGCGCCGGACAGGGATCCAGGCATAAGAAAACCCGGCTCCTCCACCAGTGTTGCGTCTTAGTAGACGGAATTGTAGAAAGCAGGATGGCGATGTACCTATTTATTAGGCGTAGCACTACACCGAAGAGTAGAGGCAGCACGGCGAGGCTCAATAAAGATGGCTCAATCAGTCTGGCCCGCGAGCGGTGGACCCACACATTTACGTCGTCGTCTTCAGAAACCTGGTTGGCCAAGAAGCACGGAACGTAGCACTAACAGGGGATTGAACTTTGCACGGCGATCGCACACATCGCAATCGGGGCATCGCGGCTTGACAAATATCCACGTGACAATATATATATATATATATATATATATATATACATATATATATATATATATATATATATATATACAAATAAGTTGATTTTGCCCGAGTTCAAAAATTGCCTCAATAAAGTAAATAGGCTGACATATGTTCATACAGCACTTAGAGATCGAAAACTTGCGTCATATTTTTCGCGGGGGTTACTGCTAATTTGTTTTCTAAATTATACAAAAAAAGTTTAGAGACCTGCATATATAATAAATTTTATGATTTTTTTGTAGAGGTTGAACTAGTACAACTGTCATAAAAGGTGTTGTAACCGCAAATGAAGCCCACATAAGGAAGAGTGGGTAAACCAGTCGACGATACATTTTACTGTGAACCAACCTGCTTGGGTGCTCTTCCATGGTCAGCCGCCACCTAGAAACAAGTTCTTATTGTCTCCTACGTCGGAGGCCTTACAGCGCGTGAGCAGCTGGCCATTGCGCAATTGATGATCTAGCCGAAAATAATTGTACCGAGGTGTCTCTAGCATTTCCAACAAATTGTGCACTCCACCCACTTTTCTCGTCAAAAAGAATCGTTCAACAGAACATTACCATCGCATGGAGAAAATCACTCGCAACTACAGGGAACCTCTGCACTTAATATGACCTCTTTAAACTATTTAAGGAGCAGTTGTTTTGTATGTGATCCGGGTACCTGCAGCACCTTACGTCAGAAGCTCATTGTTTCAGAACTGTTTTATGGAGGGGTTGAACTAAAACCACGAATGGATGTTCCAAATTTTGGTTGGGAAAGCTACGTTAGAAGGCTAAGCGGCAGTCATAAAGAAAATACCAAAAGCCTCTTCCTATAGTCCAAGACCTGTTTTTACAAATTGAGGTTCACATTACCTAGATGAAATTGCTATCTACGAGGCTAAGGGACACTAGGAATGCCGTGGGTTCGTTTTCGACCTTGGTGGAATCTCAAAGGTGTAACCTTGTGGGCCACGAAGACCAAAACGAACGTTTTAATATCGTCGTTATTGGCATCACTGCGGACCCCGACGAAAAAGAACAACATTTTGAACTAAAAGTTGTCATGAAAACATTTTAGCAGAATTGGGATTTACGAGGGCGTCTCTAAGTTAATTGGAAATCCGGTAGGTAAACGAACTGAAATAAGGCCATTTGGTTTGAATTTCCGTGACATCAAAGAATTCCTTACTATCGCCGTAATGTGAAATAGTTCAAGAGTACTACTAAAATATAAATCCAGATTGGTTTCTCGGTTTAAATCCTAAAAAGAAAACGCTTTCTAAAAGAGGCAAAACCAAGAAAGCTGCTGAAAAGAAGTGTAACTAGCTTGTTAAAAATTTCAAGTCGATCAAGATACCTTCATCTGGAATGCAAATTCCAATCAGTATCAAAAATTGGAATTCATTCTTCACTGCCCTAAAGACATTAGGCCACAAAAGGTGGTGTTGCAGTTAATAAAAAAATATGTTAAAGCCAGAGTGCTCGTGCAATCAGCGGCCAGTGAAAGTTTGGCCTCATAGCATTTCTCTGGAAAAGAATTCACTGTTATTGGTGTGTAAAAACCACCTGATTTTGTTACCGATTTGTTTGTGAATGTGCAATAAATTGTGACCTTTTTTAGAAAAATAGGCTTGAAAGTTTTAACCTGCCCAGCTTTACTGGGACTGTTTGTGAACAGTATCCCATTCCTGTGAGAGTGATAACACATTTGATATATTGCTCACACAATCCTCTCAAACACGTTCTGCAGCCAACACGTGTTTTTTTTTATGGATCTTTTAAATCATACTACCTGTTCGTCACATGTGGTCTTTTTGATCACAACATTGTTTTTGTTTTTATTTTTCTGGATTGTACAACGTTAACTAGCCTTCCACTTCTTAAAAGTGTGGAAGACTTCATGGGCGCTAATGACGTAGCCATTTTTGAGTGTTCTGGAAATATCTCAAATAATTTCGCTGACCGTGATGTCAACGTTCTTTGAAATAAATTTAGATATAAATGTTTATTCTTCCTTAGGTGCTTCGTACCCAATTAAATTTACTATGCTGCCCAGTTTACGAAATGGGTACGTAATCTATAATAAACCCTAAACCTAAAGCCAAGCACCTAACAAAAAACGTGCAGTCTCTTCGCAGCTCAACCACCCGCCGCGGTCACTCAGTGGCTAAGGCGTTGCGCTGCTGAGCACGAGGTCTAGGGTTCGATTCCCGGCAGGGCGGCCCTTTTGTGATGGAGGCGAAAAGAAAAAACGTCCATGTGTACGAGATTTCGGCGCACGATAAGGATCCCCAGGTGGTAAAAATTAATCCGGAGCCCTCCACTACGGCGCGCCTCATAGCCTGCGTTGCGTCGGCGCGTTAAACCCTACCATCAATCAATCAATCTTCGCAGCTCAACGAGTTTCGCATTGTCTTTTCCGATTCCCAGTGTCGTGCCAATTGTTTCTGCTGCAACATCACTTTATCCAACTTCAAAACAGGTGAACATTGAAAATTCCGAGATTTTAAACGGCCGCGAAAAGAAAACGTCACAGTGAGTTTGTACATTGGCTTGTAATTAACCCACGCTGGAGTGATCGTGAATCATGTTATTTGTATTTTCAAGCTGTATTCGCACAGTCACAGTTTGCAACAAGCAATGAACTATCTCTCTACTCTGATGTCAATAGAGTGTCGCATAATAGTGTCTTGAGTATGTTGCTCACAATAAAGAATTGTGCGCCGATCACCCTTTAAATGTGATTGGAAAGCGACACTGTCGACAACACCCACCACGATTACCCATAGTACCTCACTTGAATTCAAACACGGGTCAATGCAAACAGTAAATCCTGAGACAAGTGACATACATTTAACCACTCTCTTTGTTAACTCAAAGAGGTATCCTTTGCTAAGGGTAAATCATTGCATGATCTATGAATGGTCGTTGGTTGAGTGTCATTCGGGAAATACATAAGTTTGAACTCTTTTTTTCAATTCAAGGAAGCAAAATCCCGGTTTTAGGCACTCTCTCTTCTCCAAGTCTGCCCATGCCGACGGGGGCCACAAGTTCGGCAGCCGAGACGGAGAAGAAGAGAAGTTACATGCATTTGTGTGAACTTCCTTTAATAATTTTACCTTCTAGCGCATCCGAAATGCGAGCACGCGATCGGTATTCGTGCTGTAAGAGGAGCACGCAGAAGCACGAGAGGTAGCTTGACGCTATCAGGCGGCATTTACCCCGCAGGAGGCACCCTTAGTAATCTTGGTTACGGTATTGGCAACACCGCGGCCCCAAGCCCCCATACTGATGCTGTAATCTACCGTGGGTTGAAGTTTTATGGTAAATTACAGAAACCGCAAACGGGGGCCGTCGGACCCGAGGTCAAGCTCCGGCGGGTGGCGCCTTGTCTGTTTAACGGGCAGGGAGCTCCCGTACCTCTTCACCTATAAAGGTAATAATGACAAATAACGTGCTCACGTCCCCTGCTTTTATACTATGGTATATGGTATTTCCAAACCTTCGCCCTCGTAATAATCGTGTCCTGAAAATTGGCAATGGGCCAAGTTACTTTCAAACCGTGACCAACCATTCACCTCTGAAGCAAAGACAACTTCCTCGCTTTCTCGTGATGCAATCAGTGGAGAAAGAAACCCCTGTACGGGAAAAAGCCATCGCCCTCGTTGCAAGTTCATCTAGATTGTTGCAGGAAAGAACTACAAGAACAAAATGGCCCCAATTTACGCTGCGAAGGTGGTTCGAAAGCAAATCTATAAACGATACCCACAACAATTATTCATGCGATTTCTCTTACATTCACACACGTGGCTCCGCAAACAGTGAAACCAGAAATTCTGGCTGCCGTTACCTGGAATTCCGAGAGAGCACCTTGCCGAAATCAGCAGCAGTGTCGGCAAGGGGCTCGCTAGATCTACGGGTGACGCGCCGCTGTAGCCGTGGCGGAGATTCGGAAGTGAGAGAAAACGAAGAGGAGCGACTTTCGAAGAGTGAGACAGCGGACCCTAGCAGCCCTAATGTAGTGGCTTAGGGCTACACACCAGCGGGATACAAGCGCAGACACCCAAACCATTCGGCATCTTAGCTTAGGGCCTCCAATTTATACCGATTTAAAGCAGTTATTTTAGTAACGTTGACACTTGCGAGAAAGCCTAAGAAACTTTTAATCGGTATTTATCAGAACCAGTGGCTCCCTTCACCTTTTGTAATACCGATTAAAGCACAACCGAATTGGTATTCAACAATTTAGTGGGAAGCAGTGTGCAAAAGGTAGCCTTCCTCACGGCCAAATGTCTGTATCTGGTTTGTACGTTTCGCTTTCCCTGCCTGTAAACCAATCCTTAACGTAGCTATGTCATGTGACCTCTAATTTCTGACCACTTAATGGAGCCGGAGAAAACTGGAACACATTCACAGAAACATCTTATCTACACCACAAATCCACAACGGATCTATACGGAGAGAAGGCAAACCAACTGGTCTACGTGCACATTCTTCGGCCTCCGAAAAGTTCATTCCCCAGGTGTCCGGTGCCCCGCGCAACACAAGGAGTCCCTGGTGGAACCAGGACTGGAGGCAGGCACCAGAGGCCCAGACCTAGACGTATCTTTCGTTGATACCCTACTTCAGATAACCTGATATTTTTCAAACGACCAAAAGCTGGTGGTAACCAGGTGCGCAGTTAGGCAAAAAAGGAGAGTTGGCGTGCCTTGCTCACTTTTATAAACTAGTACATGGACAAACATATTTCGGGCAAGAATACGATAACATAAATATGAATTCACAGAGCCTACCCTTATCCTGCATAACCGACGACACACTTGAATACCAGGCTAACAGAGGACACGAAACTTCTTACACGTGTCCAGTTCCGCACACTACAGAAACACTTTCCTGAAACATCAGTCTGCCGCCGATAACAAGCCAATATGTGATAACAACAGGTAGGCCACTTATAATTCTGAGTTCATGAACTGAGTTCATCTTCATGAACTGTGGGCTACTCTGGGCTGCTGTAAACCTTCATATCTGGGCCCCGAAAAAATAACATATACAAAGATGCAACACCTACACACCCACACTCCTCAGACATTCCTTCACTCTTACCGCAAGATATGTCTGTCGCAGCACAATCCCGGGTTTTGGAGGCAGGCTATAACGATTTCCTTTCTGAAGAAAGGGTAGGACCCACCCTCTCCTACTAGCTATCGCCCTGACAAGCTGCTCTGAAAGCTCCTCCAGAATATGATTAACAGAAGGCTCGTGTTCTTTATGGAGTACAACGGGCTTTTAGAGCGCTTCCAGGCATGCTTTAGGTTGTGATCTACAAATTATCAAATTGTTTCCTTAGAATGATATAACAAAGATGAATTTTTTAATAAACAGTATTGTAAGTATTTTTAGATGTCAATATAGGGTAAGATACTGCCTGGCGCTAAAAAATTCTTAGGGATCATAATTCTTGTGGTTTGTGAGGCCAGATATTATATACGCTTGAAAAGTACACGCCAGAATAAACTTCTCATGTGATAGTCGGCAATACGCATTTCCGGGGGATGTCCTCACAGCGAACAGTCACCTAATAATGCTCGGCTATTCTAGAGAGTCAAGCGGCAGAGCCGAACTCACAATCGCCAAAAAAGGGAATGCTTACGAATTGTGCCAATAATAAACGTTTACGCAATAGATGAGCAGAGAAGAAAGGAGAACAAATTGTCTTACACCTAGGGGGTGTTTAATTAGGACAGAAATAAGAGTTGGCAGACAAGAATGCCAAGGAAAGCAACTTTGAGCATTGGATAGGTCATTTATTTCCGTTAAAACACATGCAGGTTTTTTTTACAATAGAAAAATAGAGAACAATTGCCGGCCGCGTGGAATCCGAACCGACAACCTCCAGTATCCACGTCTTGGGCCATACGCGTCTGGAACTACTACGCTACCGGCGGGGCGGCTCTCCCATGCGATTTCTGGGGTGTTTATGTTAGATATTTGCTTCCTTTGCTTGGTCGTGGTTGCCAGCGCCACTCGGAATACTCGGCATGAAAGGGACCCGCTTCGTAACCCCGTAGCCGTGACTCGAGCGTTTACGCCATGTTGAGAGTGGTCAACCAGCATTGAACCCTCCTAAGCTACTTATGACCCCAAGACTGCCCGAAGCGAACATTATTTCAGTATACATGCACATATACGTATTGTCGAAGGCCTTTTGAGCAGGGCAGTAATACATGTTCAGACAATAGCTGCTTGATTTGCATTTAGCCGATGGAGTTACGGGCTCATGAACACATGATTACACTCTTTTTGTGGGCGGACGTGTGTAACAGCAGATATGGTGTTGCTTATAGGCGTGAGGTTGGAGTAAATATTTGGCGAGTCCTAGGGGATATACCCAGATAGCTTGATGTGAGAATTTAACTCCTGGAGGGCAATCACTGCAAGTTTAGAGTCAAGATGGTGAAGAATTGAGTTAGTGCCGTACCTTTTTGTTTGAAGCCTGTGCAATCGTAAATTAGGAGTTTTGTTGAAGTTGGGTCAGGCTGTATCCGTTAACGAGGCTGGATCGCATTGTCGGTGTTTCGGGCATACGGGACTGCGGAAGTGTGAGTCCCTAAAGAACGTTTTGTAGTCCTGTCATTTCGGATCGGGCAGAGGTGGCAGTTGTGCTCGAGGGAACAGCATGAAGTGTGCATTGAGGTCACGCTTTTTCTGAATGGGTTATATTCTGTCCGAAGCAGTACGATTTCTCGCCGTTTTTTCTTATTTTCTTCATGAATATTCTCAAGGTATAGGTTTATAGTGGCTTGCGTTGTAGCGAGTGTAGCGAACATGTCTTGGGTTGGCAGGTGGTGGCAGTGGCTGTTGGGGCTGTTTTGGGGGTGTGATTTTCACTGCAGTGGCGTTGGACTGGAATGGTTAGGTATATGGCGCTTTTCGATAGCAGGTGAGTCAGGTTTTTTGAGGCCATTATGGCGAGCTGGGAGAGTAAGGCACACATTGAATACGGGTAGTTTAGTTCTCGGATCCCCATTGAGGTGTGTGGATCGGTACTGGGGTTGAGCTGTCGAAGAGATCTTTTGTTCCCAGCTTACTTGTTTTGGCTGGTCGAACTCGGTGTCGGGTGAATGCTTGGAATCTCGGGACTGGGGACTTCTTTCCTTGTAGAATAACTTCGTCTCTGTGTTGAAGGAGTTGTTCAATGGTATCAATGACAGCCAAGCAATAAGGAGGAGACTCGAGAAGTATCAGATGCACTGGCATGGGCTTGTCTGTGTCGCCTTTGCCGAAGAACAAGCGGTTCGGCATAGCTTAGGACGGACAGGTGGCCAGGAAAGGTGGGTGCCAGCACAAAGGTTTCACGTAGCCAATCTTTGGGGGCTTGGTTGATGCTTCTTGATGTCGCAATGATGGCGGATGGGAGTGGTTGTAAGACGTCAAGCTTGGGATCTGTGGCCGTCGGTATGAAATGTAGAGCAGACTAGGATATTTTTCCTGTAGATGGAGCATGGCTTTTCGGCATGACCCGGACTGTGTAAGGTAACCTGTGGGCTGCGAAGGTGAGAACTGCTGTAGATCAGGTGCCAAGTCTTCGAAAGGCGTAGACTTCATCCAAGTTCTCATCAATAAGTATATAGATCCAAGATCTCATCAATAAATACATAGAGATAATGTATGCTTCCATGAGTCGGGCCGGGATGATGCCCTTCACCTTGTCGTGGGGGCCAGACTCTAAAGTTGGACAACGTGCTCTTGGTTTTCGAGGGTTAGATGTGTGACTTGATTGGGAGATCTTCAAAGAACCGAGCAATGGTAGAGGGTGTGTTTTGAGTTACGCCCACTCTCAGACAGCCATTTGTCTCACGCCACTGGAACATGATGGCGTTAAATAGTGCCAGTTAGAGATCATTATATTCGATGCCGTAAAGCCGGAGTCCGCACTGTGGACGTAATACTAGTTTGAAATTGTCTTTGGGGGATGGTTTATGCTTGAGGGAAGGCTTACTTGTGGGTGCCGGAGATGGCTTCGTGTGGGGAGTTGACATGGCTGCTTTGGGGTTACCTGAGGCGACACTGCGATGCGGGCGACGTTCTTCTAACTGATCTTCTGTAATACTAGAATTGATTTCTGTGCCCGAGGCTGTGTAGGTTAAAGACTGATATTCTTCATTTCAGACAGCCCGACCTTCTTCTGTATTATCAGAATCCATATCTGCTTCCGAGTAATTCTTCTCCAAAGGCAGAGCAAAGGTGCTAGAGGTACCTTGCCTGATTACCTTTTCCAAGCGCCTACCGATTGCCGGTTGGCATGTTTCGGGAATTGTGAAGTAATACAAAATCCTCGACGCCAGGGTCATCTGCAGAACTGAATATCGGCGGCCCACGCTGACGGATCGCCCCAGAGAAGACGACAGCTGGTGGATAAGACGACGCTGCGTGTTCGGCATCAGTAGGCATAGCTAACACATTTGGAGGCAGCCGAGTTTGACCGAGGAATTTCAGGCTTGTGAGTACAATAAATGAGCTGAACCGCAGGACATCCAAAGTCAACAAAAATTTCGATGAACCTATTGCCCAAGGAGATGCAGCAGGGAGCTTAACGAAGGCAGTACAGAGCAGACGGAAGACACGGCTGACTCTAGCGCGCTCTTCTCGCGATCCACGCGGATGCTGGTCGCTGTTCCCTCCACTGCCTTTTCGTTCTCCTTGTGTGGGTAGGGACGACTTCGCAACGAATTGTTGAACGCTGGCAACACAATTGCAAGCATGGACGGGGCACCTTGAGTAATCTTGGTGACGGTATTGGCGACACCGCGGACCCCAAACCCCCATCCGCGGACCCCGAACCCTGTATCCTACCGTGCCTAGGAGTTTTAAGGTGAAGGGTAGAAACCACAAACGGTGGCTGTCGGAGCCGCGGTCAATCTCCGCACGATCGGCTCCCAGTCTTCTTACAAGGCATGCAGCTCCCGGAACGCTCTCGACATCAGGGTAAACCGAGCGAAGGAAGTACCCCCGTTTCCTGCTTTTTTATGCTGCATGGTCTTTCAAAATTTTGTAAACCCACTGATCAACTCCCCAAAAGGCACCGCACCGAAGCGCACTTTTCACCAATGCTTGCTCTACCGTTCGATATACCTGACAACTTCCCCCAGTTCTTGATCATAGCATCGGAAGACAATACAAACTAGTGACATCTGCAACTGTTTTTCTAATAGCTAAGTGCATTGAACGTGTTGTAGGATAACACTACAAAGCCAACAAAGTGACCTCTGGAGAAATCTTTGTAGAAATAAACAATCCAGCACAATCAAAAAAGCTCCTTGAACAAACCCTCATTGGCGACCTGAAAATCGAAGTCACTCCCCGCCGAACGCTAATTACATCCCAAGGTGTAATATCCGAATCTGATCTCTGTAATAAAACTGACTCTGACGTCATCGAGGGCCTGCGCGACCAGGGTGTCCTTGCACTTAGGAAGATCACTATGTGCCGAGAACATCAGGAAATGAAAACCAAACACGTTTTCCTTACCTTTTACCGCAGTACCTTACCTGAATGTGGGAATGCAGGCTTTCTTCAATGTACCGTGCGACCATAAGTCCCTAACCCGCGTCGGTGCTTTAAGTGAAAACGTTATGGGCAGAGTACTAACAAATGCCGTAAGTGGTTCACGTGTACAAAGTGCTCAGAGCACGACCACCCCAAAGAGAATTGCAACAGCACTTTGATCATACGTCCTAACTGCAGTGGCCCGACACAGCGCACTCAAGGACGGGCGAAACACTCCAACTTGAGAAGGAAATAACCAATATTAAAGTCAACGAGAAGAATCTTACCTAGCAGGGCGTAGTACGCTCAGGGCCTTTGATTTTCCAAGTATGCCGACGCAGCTCGCCGGGTTGCGGAGCGGCGTCTTGTCACTGTGGCCACACGGAACTGCGAAGCATACTTGGTTCCACCCCTGCCCCCAAGATGCTGCCTAAGGCAGCCCAACCAGCTGACACCACATCTGTGGCACCACCAAGTGTTGCGTCTGCGACCAACGCCAGGAGTGACGGCTCTTCCGTTGGTCCCCTTATTCCGGCTACCAGACCTCAGGTGGCCATGGATTTAGATGTGGCGGGTCCTTCGACCGACACTGCGTCCAACAAGCAACAAACGGGGTTGGGAGAGATTACTTCCTCCACTTCGAACATATTTCGTGTCGGAGGCTGCAAGGACTCCATCTCGTCGCTGTCCCAGCACTCGGACGACGACATTGACATGACACCGTCTCGGCAAGCGCCTAAGGCGGCGAAACAACTGCGCTCCATAGCGGGTCGGGGAAAAGATCCAGCAGCCCCCCGTGTCACTGGCCCCAATCATACTGGTACGTGGTACGTGATACGTGGTTCGTACCACGTGATACGTGGTGTGAGTGTGGTACGTGATACATCCATCCCTAGTCTTCACCAGCCATAATCTTTAAACATTTATGCTAGCACAAATAGTTACGGAGTAGAACTGTAAGGGCATAATGAAAAACGTAGGTGTTATATATGATATCCTACACAAAACTTAAACGACCGTCCTGTGTTTACAAGAGACTCACTTGAACTCTAAGCATACCAACTTAATAAACCAATACTCTGTATTTAGAAGAGCAAGAGACAGCTGCTCGCTCTGCTCTGGTGCCATGGCAATAGTTATGCAAAAAGCTGTCTCTTGTCAATTTATTCATTTGCGCACCGGCCTAGAAGCGGTTTCTGTTCGGGCAATTATCTTCAACAAGTTAACAACAATTTGCTCACTCTACATTCCCCTTGAACATCGTTTGTCCAGTTACGAATTTGGGTTCCTTATAGATGAAGTGCCAGAACCAGTTTTACTAGTTGGTGACCTTAATGCGTATAGTCCACTATGGGGATCGGAAGGCGCAGATTCCCGGGGTCGCTTAATAGAAAACTTTCTCTTGTCACCCGCAGCTTTGCTCTTTCACAAAAAGCAGCCGACATACTACCATACAGCACACCACACATATTCACACATTGATCTGGCTATAGGCTCCCCCGTTCTTTTTCCGTCCATCGAATGGGAAGTGGATACGAATCCCTACGGAAGAGACCACTTCCCATTCATCCGCAGATATTTAGAAAAATTCCCCTCCAGTTACACTTTACAAGAAAAGTTTAAAGAAGCTGGTGCCGACTGGGCAACGTTTCAAGAGAAGTCTAAACTTACACATCAATAACACACTTAGGAATTGATGAAGTGTGCTTCTTCTACACAGCACACATACTTGATGCCGTTTCTATTCCCCAGACCTCCGATACTACACGGAATCATCAGAGGTCCTAGTGGAATGACGATTGCAAGAAGGCCAGAAATGCTCAGAAGAATGCCTGGGGGGTCCTCTGCAGGTATCCTACCACAGAAACGCTAATTTCCTTCAACCGCGCAAAAGCCATGAATGGGCTAATCCGACGTCAAGCAAAAACAGATAGTTGGAGGTCTTTTCTACCATCAATAAATTCCTTACAGATGCGCGAAACTTTGGAACAGGATACGGAAACTGCACGGGCAGGGAACAAATCTCACACTTTTTGTCAGCACCACTGGCGATACAACTAAACACCAAGCAAACACCCTGGAACAACACTTTGAATATATTTCCAGCTCCTCCCACTACACCGAGACATTCCTGCGATTCAAAGAATCTGTTTAAAGAAAGCCTATTCGTGACAAAAAGAAATATAATAATGGGTATAACTCTCCTTTTTCGCTGCAGGAACTTCTGGTAGCCCTCAACACACGCTGTGCTTCGGCGCCAGAAGCAGATAAAATAACATACACAATGATTCAGCACCTGCACATAGATACCCTCAATACTCTTCTCTTCTTGTACAACAAGACAAGGTGTGCTGGATACTTTCCTCATGCTTAGGAAGAGGCACTTGTGTTAGCTATACTGAAACAGGTTAAAGATGCCTTTTCTGCGACAAGCTATCGCCCTATTGCTTTGATAAGCTGATTGATCAAGCTCACTGAAAACATCATCAATAGACGGATTATGTATTTTTTTGAATATCATGGTGTCCTTGATAGCAGCCACGTAGCTTTCGCATGGGCAGGTTAACAACTTGCAAACCTATAGCTGTTGAATCTTATGTTAAAGATGCTTCTTCTCATAAACAATACTGTTTATCTGTATTTTTTGACATTGAAAAGGCCTATATGGCATCCTCCATGACCCTTAATGTGTCGGCATTTGTGGTAAAACGTTAAACATATTGGAAAGCTACTTATCAGATATAACATTCCGGGTACGAGTTGGTGCTGCGTTATCGCGGGCGTATACACAAGAAAATGGCGTTCCCAGGGTGGTGTGCTTAGCTGCACATTTTTTGTTGTAAAAATGAATACGTTAGGGAGAGCACTGCAACCCACCATTTTTTATTCAATGTAGACGACGTTCACATCCGCATCAGGTCATGCAACTCCTCCATCTGTGAACAGCAGATCCAAGTTGCTGTGAACAGACAAGCCAAGTCTGCAGACAAAAATCGATTTATCCTAAATCCGAAGAAAAGCACTTGTGCTCTCTTTTCCAAAAAGCGTGGAATCCATCTGGAACCGACCACACAACCTAAAGGAGTTCACAGCCCCCTCAAAAGAGAACACAGGTATCTTGGAGTAGCTTCAGATGATAAGCTTACATTCATCCCACATATTAAACAACTTAAAATGAAGTGCATGAAGACTATGAACACATTAAATGTCCTTGCCCGCCAGTAATACGGTGCAGATACAAAATGCCTTTTACGTGTTTTTAAGTCTCTTCAGGTCCCGTATGGACTACGGAAGTTTAGTAGTATAGGTCTGCATCAAAAACGGTTTTAAAAATGCTGGACGCAGTGCTGCACTTGGGGCTCCGCCTGGCGCCCGGGGATTTCCGAACGAGCCCTTTTGAAAGCCTTTATATCGAAACTGAGCAGTGGTGCTTAGAGCACCAGCGTACATACATGGCACTTTTGTACTGCGTAAGGGCATGATCCTTAATTAGTCATCTGCTAAATGCTATTCTTGAAAACAAATCTTCCGAAAAGCTGTTTTTGAGCCGTCCGTCGCTTCTTCTGCCTTCCTCTATGCGAAGTAAGGTGGCGGCAGAGGAAGGTGCGGTTATTTTATTTCAATTTCACAAAACTGACTTCGTTGAGTTCATGCCACCTTGGCAACTGCGCCCTGTCACCTGTGACATGTTTTTCAAGAAAGCGTACAAGAAATATTCACCCACAGAACGCATCCGACAACACTTCCTGCACTTGCAAAACAAATTCCCATACACTGCTTTTTACCCAGATGCCCCCAAAACTGCCACTGCCCTGGCACGGGCTGCACACGGACCCAACATTTCCACCATAAGTACACAAAATAGAAACACAAGTATATTTACGGATGAAGCACATGCTACAACAATTAGGCTAGAACACATAATTGAAACAAGGACCCCACAAACCATTATATACACCGACTCATTGAGTGTTGTGACAGCATTGCATTATGGAAACCCAAGTAGAAACGTTGTGCTGAACAGGTTAGTTAAAGAAATAATGGCAGCCTACGCTCTAAAGCAGGTCATAGTCGCGTGTTGGATGCCTGGACACAGTAGCATTCCTGGTAATGAACTAGCAGACCAGAGCGCCACTGTGGCAGCACTTCACTGTATATATATATATATATATATATATATATATATATATATATATATATATATATATATATATATTTATTTATATATAGCAAAGAAATGAGGGGCTCATTGAGGAAATACAAAAAGATAGGTCGGCAGTTTACAACACCACAGGAGACATAGGAGGGTGGTTAGGCTTTTTTACTGCGGGTAATGAAGTTAACATTTTTTGAAATATACGGAAGAAATAAAGAAAAAAACACGCACCCAGAGTTGGGACCAAGCCCACACTTTTCGATTAGATCACGAATGTCTTACCAATGCAATGGTGTAAAAGTAGTCAGCGGGAAGGAAACCCGCTGACTACTTTTACACCATTTGCGGATCGCGGAGGACTCACTCTTGTTTTTGATTTTGTGTTTGCTTGTGTGCTTCTTGTTATCGTGATTTCGTGCCGCCTTTTCGTCCGTGTTCTTTCCCCTTCCCTCCCGTCCACATTTCTAGCCAATCGGAATGCCTCACGTGCTCAAACTGTTTGAAACACCCCTCACCCGCGACCTCTCCAGCAGGGATGAGGGAAGTAACCCTCCCTCACAGAAGTTTTTGTATAGAGGCGAAATGTGAGAAATTAAAATAGAGCCCTGAAGAAGGAGATTCTAATTCCGAAACTGTTGGCAACAAAAACGGGAAACGTGTCAGTCGACTTCTTTCACTATATATATACAAAGTAAGAAACCCTGGTTACAGCTACAGCGGAGGGTTTATTCGACGTTTCGACTTCGAGAGAAGTCTTCTACGGGAATTCTTCTAGGGGAAATCTTCTACAAGTCTGAGAGACTTGTCTCGATGTCGAAACGTCGAAATAAATCCTCCGCTGTGCCTGTTACCAAGGTTGCTTACTTTGTGCTCACCACGCCTTCGGCCCCATCGCCAGCATGCCAGTTATATAAATATATATCTATCTATCTATATATATATATATATATATATATATATTGTCGCGAAGACAAGCACGATGCAGTTGTCTTGAATGAGAAACACGTTTATTGGAGCGAACTTGTGCTCCCCTAACAACTCAAAAGAATACAGAGGCGGCGAATCAGCGGGCAACAAAGTGACTTGCGCAGGCGAGTGTCGTCGAATCGAATGCTCCGGCGTCCGCACTGGAGGCTTTTTATCTTTCGGCGCGCGTGGTTCTCGAAACGTCGAGTCACATCGTGAACATAGTAGATCCAAGAAGATTATTCTGGGCTGTTCAAGTTAGATCGGAATGCTCTCCCTATCGCGACAGATAACACATGCGGCACAGAAAAAAAGAATAGAACACGCGCTTCCCTTGGCGCAGAGATAACACAGACCGGCGCAGCCGGGCGGTAAAAGCAAAACACAAATAAACAAACCCAATGTATGGTTCGCGGCATTACCCCCCCTCTAAGAGGGCATTGACCCGATGCTAACATAAGCGACAGTCCGAAAATAAAAATAAAATTCGTTATCGTCCGTAGAAAGGTTTTAAGCGAACCACGTGAACGACTTCGGTCCGCGTGCGTCGTCGTGATGTTCCGGAATCACCATCGGGGATCACCTCGTAGGTAAGTTGGCCGACACGTCGTAGAATCTGGTAGGGTCCGAAATACCGTCGCAGGAGCTTCTCACTGAGTCCGCGTCGTCGGATGGGAGTCCAAACCCACACACGATCCCCTGGTTGGTACTCGGCATCTCGGCGTCGGAGGTTGTAGCGGCCCGCATCCACCAGCTGCTGGTCAGTTATACGAAGTCGAGCGAGCTGGCGGGCCTCCTCCGCACGTTGAAGATATCCGTGGACGTCGGCGTTGAAGTCGTCGTCTTCTACGTGCGGAAGCATGGCGTCGAGCATTGTAGTTGGCATTCTACCGTAGACAAGCTCGAACGGCGTCAGCTGCGTCGTCTCCTGGATAGCCGTGTTGTACGGAAACGTGACATACGGGAGCACTTCGTCCCAAGTCTTATGTTCAACGTCAACGTACATTGACAGCATATCTGCGATTGTCTTGTTCAGACGTTCTGTAAGTCCGTTCGTTTGGGGGTGGTACGCCGTCGTTCTTCGGTGATCCGTGTTGCTGTAGCGTAATACTCCTTGCATCAGCTCCGCAGTAAATGCGGTTCCGCGGTCGGTGATTAGGACTTCCGGGGCTCCATGTCGCCGCACAACTTGGCTTATAAAGAACTTTGCCACTTCTTGTGCAGTCCCCCTCGGAAGAGCGGCGGTCTCTGCGTAGCGCATCATGTAGTTTGTCGCTACGACAATCCACTTGTTCTGTGATCGTGACGTAGGGAACGGGCCTAAAAGGTCCATTCCAATCTGTTGAAATGGTCTCGATGGGACGGCAATCGGTTGCAGAAGTCCGGCGGGTCTTGTCGGCGGCTTTTTTCGTCGCTGGCAGTCACGGCAGCTCCGGACATCGTGGGTGACGTCAGAGGTAAGGCCGGGCCAGTAGTACCTCGCCTTGATTTTTCCAATAGTGCGCGATTTACCGAGATGTCCGGAAGACGGGTCGTCGTGTAACGCTTCCAAAATTTCGTCACGAAGGTCCGCGGGGATGACGACAAGATTATTCGCTCTTGTTCCGGGGCTGAAATTCTTCTTCACGAGGACGGAGTTTCTCAGGCTGAATGCTGGTAAGCTGCGTTTCAAGGTCCTAGGAACGGCAACGTTGCATCCCTCGAGGTACTCGATTATGACGCGTAAGTCGGGGTCGGCACGCTGCTGGGCGGCTAGGTCGCTCTCCGCCACGATCCCGAAGAACGCGCCGTCTTCGTCAGCTTCTTGTGGTGGTGGGTCGACGGGGGCACGGGACAGGCAGTCGGCGTCGGAGTGTTTCCTGCCGGATTTATAAACGACTGTAACGTCGAACTCCTGCAGGCGCAAGCTCAACCGCCCAAGACGGCCAGAGGGGTCCTTCAAATTGGCGAGCCAACACAGGGCATGGTGGTCTGTTACAACCTTGAATGGCCTTCCATACACGTATGGGCGAAATTTTGAAATCGCCCATATAATAGCCAGGCACTCTTTCTCAGAGGCAGAATAGTTTTTCTCCTCCTTCGACAGACCACGGCTGGCATAGGCGATTACCCTATCGCAGCCGCTTTGCTTTTGGACAAGGACGGCACCCAAGCCTATATCACTGGCGTCCGTGTGCATTTCCGTTTCGGCATTTTCGTCGAAATGAGCGAGCACGGGCTGTCTTTGCAGGCGTTTTTGCAGCTCGCCGAATGCTTTTTCTTGGTCGTTTTCCCAGCTGAAAGGGGTGCTATCTTTCGTCAAGCGCGTGAGTGGCTCTGCAATGCGTGCGAAGTTTGCGACGAAGCGCTGGTAGAATGCGCACAGCCCGAGAAATCTTCGCACGCCCTTCTTGTCTTTCGGCCTTGGGAAGTTCGCAATGGCTGAAGTTTTGGCCGGGTCAGGTAGGACTCCCGCATCGTTGACGGCGTGGCCCAAGAACTTGAGTTCACCGTATGCGAAACGGCACTTTTCAGGCTTCAGCGTCAACCCCGACGTACGAATAGCCTCGACTACAGTCTCCAACCTTGCAAGGTGTTCGTCGAAAGTCCGGGCGAATACCACTACGTCGTCGAGGTATACGAGGCAGGTGTGCCACTTAAGGCCAGCTAGCACAGTGTCCATGACTCTTTGAAACGTCGCTGGTGCTGTGCACAGCCCAAACGGCATCACCTTGAACTCTTATAGGCCGTCTGGGGTTATAAATGCAGTCTTCTCTCGGTCTCTCTCGTCCACTTCAATTTGCCGGTAGCTGGTCTTCAGGTCCATCGATGAGAAGTACTTCGCGTGGCAGAGGTGGTCGAGGGCGTCGTCGATTCGGGGGAGGGGGTACACGTCCTTTTTCATGATTTTGTTCAGTCGCCGATAGTCAACACAAAACCTTAATGTGCCGTCTTTTTTCTTTACGAGTACGACGGGCGCAGCCCAGGGGCTCTTCGAGGGCTGTATAATGTCGTCGCTGAGCATGTCGTCGACTTGAGTCCGGATGGCTTCCCGTTCGTGTGAAGAGACGCGGTACGGTGACTGTCGGGTGGGTCGGGCTCCATCTTCGGTTATTATTCGGTGCTTCGCTAGAGGGGTCTGACGTAGTTTAGCGCTCGACGAAAAACATTCGCTATAGCGACGCAGCAAAGCCAATAACTTGTTGCGTTGTTCTTGCGGTAGCGCCGGATTCACTTCGAAAGGCTGTGGGAGCTTGAAGGTTTCTACGGGTGTGCGTTCAAAGTCGGCGACCGAGATCACGTCACTTGCTTCTTGCGCTTCTTCGAGGAATGCAATTGCCGCGCCCTTGTTTAAATGCTGGTACTCCTCGGTGAAATTTGTAACCAAAATGTGGGATTGGTGTTCCTTGAAGCGCGCAATGCCTCTCGCGACCGACACACCACGGTTGAGAAGCACCCTTTGATCGGTGTCTACGATAGCGTCGACGTCAGGAGCAGCATCTTCACAGTAGACTGCGACCATAAAGCTTGCGCGGGGTGGCAGGGTGACGTGATCATCGGCAATCCTTACAGCAGCACGTCGTTCGGGGTTCGGTTCCGGCGTCATGGAGTGATTGGGGGAAAAAGTTATTGACTTAGTCTGCAGATCGATTATTGCACCGTTGTCCATCAAAAAGTCCATTCCAAGAATTACGTCGCAGGAGCAGTTAGGCAGAATGACGAACGCCGCAGGGTAAGTTGTGCCGTCTATGGTGACGCGCGTTGTGCACGTTCCACTTGGCGTCACGAGGTGGCCTCCTGCTGTGCCTATGTGCGGACCGTCCTATCTGGTCATAACTTTCTTCAGTTTAGACGCAAATGGTCCGCTCATTACCGAATAGTCAGCTCCCGTGTCTACGAGGGCGACTACGTCAAAGCCGTCGATGGACACCTTGACGTCAGATGCAGTCTTCCTCGAGTTCCGGGTTCGTCGGGGCGTCGTATCTCTGCTTGTACGTGTTGACGGTCGGGCACTGTGCATCGTCGTTGTCGTCGTCTTCTCAACGGACGTCTCGGTCAGGTTGGGTACGCGTCGCGCCGTGTAGCTGTCGTCGTGTTCAGGAGTCTCGTTAGGGCTAGGTCGGGTCGTCGGGTTGAGGGCATGTCGTGAATGATGGTCTTCAGCGAGTCGCTGCGTCGTTGGAGGGTTTTCATTTTTCCGCCGTTGTGCAACTTTACCTCCCGAAGTTGCTGCTTATAGTTTCCCCCGCGTGGGCTGGGGGACCTTCCACATGAGAAGTCAGCAGTGCTGCGGCGGTTCGGTGACTGATACGGGTAGGGCGACGGTGAACGGTTGAAGCGGGCTGGTCCTCGGTTGGTGTTGGAGAGGAATTCTTCGCTCTCAGCAGGACGCTGGCCGTATCGGGGGCGTGGGGCGTCGACGGAGAACCCTCGCAAACCGAGCCTCTTGTAGGGACAGCGACGGTAGATGTGGTCGGCCTCTCCGCAGTGGTAGCACAGCGGGCGATTATCGGGCGTTCGCCACACGTCGGTCTTCCTTGGCGTCTGGTATTGGTTTACAAGGCATCGGGCGGACGGCATTGGACGGCGGTAAGGCTCGGCCTCTTGACGACGGGTTGGAGCAGGGCGGGGTTGACGAACAGCCAAAGAGTAGGTCATGGCTTGTGGTTCGCGGGGTGCTTCCCCAGTTCCCAGTGCGTTTTGGACTTCTTCTCAGATTACGTCGGTCAGGGAAGCCGCTTCAAGTTGCGGCGTCGTTGGAAAAAGCTCCCGAAGCTCCTTCCTGACCACTGCTCGGATGGTCTCTCGCAATGTATCGGAGCTTCCATTTCCAGCACCGATGGTCTCCGAGAACAGCGCGTTGACAGGGCGGTCGTACTGCCTCGTTCGAATTTCTAGCGTCTTCTTCATCGCGGCCGCCTCAGACGCGAATTACGCCACTGTCTTCGCAGGGTTACGGACTAGACAAGCAAAAAGCTCTTGCTTCACTAATCGCATTAGAAACCTGAGCTTCTTTTTCTCGGCCATTTCAGGGTCCGCACGACGAAAAAGTCGCTTCATGTCCTCAACGAAAATCACGACTCCTTCGTTGGGGTGCTGCGTTCGAGTTTCAAGCAAAAGCGCAGCTCGCTCTTTTCTCACCACGGAAGTGAAAGTCTTAAGAACTCCCTTTTGAATTGAGTCCAGTCGGTCAAAGAGCTCTCATGGTTCTCGAACCAAGTTCGAGCAGCATCTTCAAAGTAAAAGAAGACATGCCGGAACGTTTCTTCGTCGTCCAACCTGTTGAAGATGCAGACGCGCTCCAGCTTCTCCAACCATTCTTCGTGGTCTTCAGCGGGGGCTCCCCGGAACAATGGCGGTTCTCAGGGCTGCTGCAGGATGATTGGCGACGTTGTTTCTTGCACCATGGTGTTGGTTGCAGCGTTCCTTCTCTTGGGCCCTTCTGGCAGAAGACCGAACAGGGGTAGCAATCCTTGCAGTCGGGGGCTTTCTCTGGTTGGACTGGCTTGGCGGCTTCGAGATGTCGTAGCGGGCATAAAGACTTAGTACCCAGCACCCCCCCCAGATGTCGCGAAGACAAGAACGATGCAGTTGTCTTGAATGAGAAACACGTTTATTGGAGCGAACTTGTGCTCCCCTAACAACTCAAAAGAATACAGAGGCGGCGAAGCAGCGGTCAACAAAATGACTTGCACAGGCGAGTGTCGTCGAATCGAATGCTCTGGCGTTCGCACTGCAGGCTTTTTATATTTTGGCGCGCGTGGTTCTCAAAACGTCGATTCACATCGAGAACATAGTAGATCCAAGAAGATTATTCTGGGGTGTTCACGTTAGGTCGGAATGCTCTCCCTATCACGACAGATAACACATGCGGCACAGAAAGAAAGAATGGAACACGCGCTTCCCTTGGCGCAGAGATAACACAGACCGGCGCAGCCGGGCGGTAAAAGCAAAACACAAATAAACAAACCCAATGTATGGTTCGCGGCAATATATATATATATACAAATTCAACAGGCGTTTATTTGCAGTGAATGGTAGCGTTCCAGGTGGTGGTATTTAAGTAGGCACTGAGAGGACTAGCCGGAGCGCTGATCACAATGCAGCAGGCTATTACAGATTGTGGTGCGTTCTCCACGATGCTGGTGCTATTTCCTCGTCTTCACAGCCCCCATTCACTAAATACTCAATATTGCTCATGGCCACCGTATTAGAGCATACCCACGCGGGGCATAGTGCGTCGCTCGGAGTGTCTGATAGCATACTCTAAAGGGGTGATTCTTTTGAACTACAATTACCCACCGCGGACAAAAAGAGGCATCCTGGCGACCTAAGGCAAAGAAAAAACCATCTGTTCGTGGTATGCCTTGAGACGGTCGACGTGCACAGTATCGCAGCCGCGACAACAATGGTCTAGGGACAACGTGAGCGGCTCCACTACGTAGTTCACTGGGAATGCGCACTCGATTACACGATAAGGACAATGATATTTGGAGAGTAACTTCTGAGCAAGACGAGGAACAGTCGAGGGTATCCACAGCCACACAAGAGAACAAGCAGCGAACAGAGGGGGCGGTGTTCGATCGTCTAGCTGCGAGATTGACCTCGGAAGACAGGGCCCTGGCCTGCTGGCGACACTCTTTGGCGTTCCGAGATGCCTGTGACACGGTGTACATTCAGATGAATCTGGTCAGTATGGCAGGATGGTGTCGATCGGACCTTACGGGTCGCGGCTCTAGAGGAGAAACAAAGGCGGAAACCGCGTAGTTGCTTGAGTGGCAGTGTTGTACGTTTAAGTTACGTGCAGAAGAACTTGGTCCCAGTCGGTGTGGTCTGCCGAAACATAAGTTGCCCACATATCGCCCAGTGTCCGATTAAATTATCCGTGAGACCATTGTTTTGTGGATGATAAGAAGTGGTGGTGCGGTGGATAACATTGCAATTTTCGAGCAGGGCTTCAATTACTTCAGATAGAAACACACTGCCTCTGTCGCTGAGCAACTCTCTAAGAGGAACCGTGATAAAGTATGAACCGGCGTACAAAAAATGAGGCGACATCACGGGCGTTACCGGCTGGTAGTGCGGCGGTTTCAGCGTATCTCGGTAAGTCGTCTACTGCGACGACGGCCCAGCGGTTTCCTGAAACCGTGTACGGGAGCGGCACGTACAAATCGATTCCTACGCGGTCGAAAGGTCGTACTGGACATGGAAGGGGCTGCAACGAAGCCGGCGGTTTGATTGGATAACCATTATTGCCCATTGCCACCGTATCAGAGCATACCCACACGGGGCGTAGTACGTCCCTCGCAGTGTCTGATAACAAATCTACAAATGGGCGAATCTTGTGCACTACAATACACCCCCACCCACACACACACACACACCCACACACACACATATATAGGAAAGCAAGTTCTCTTTGCTGAAACGTAGGCCACAATCGTGCTTTTACCTTGTTCGAAGTTTTTCTTCTCCTGGGTTCTCTACCATCTTCAAAGTTCTACTACTTCCCATATACATATACATACCTATATCATTACCAGCCTATCTACGCCCACTGCAGGGCAAAGGCTTCTCCCAATATCCTCAAATTACACCGGTCCTGTGCTAACTGCCACCAATTTATCCCCGCAAACTTCTTGATCTCCTCTGCCTCTCTAACTTTCTGCCGCCCCCTTCAACGCTTGCGTTCTCTAGGGATCCACTCTGTTACCTTCAATGACCAACGGTTGTCTTGCCCTCGCATTATATGCGAGGGCAAGATACGTTATTATCATTTACGAAGTCATCATGATCACTAGCCAATATACGTCTACTGCAGGGCAAAGGTCTCCCCCATTAATTCCGGTCCTGGGCAAACTGCAACCAATTTATACTTGCCAACTTGTTGATCTCATCTGCCAATGTAACTTTCTGCCACCCACTGCATCGCTTGCCTTGTTTAGGGATCCACTCTGTTACCCTTAATGACCAACAGTTATCTTGCCCTCGCATTACATGCCCTGCCCACGTCCGCTTCTTAATTTCTACTAATATGTCCTTAACACGCGTTTGTTTCCTGACCCACTCTGCTCTGATCTTGTCCATTATTGTTACACCCATCATCTTCCATTCAACATCCCGCTGAATCATTCTGAATTTAGGTTGAACGCTCTTAGTGAGACTCCAAGTTTCTGCTAAGT
The DNA here is from genome assembly GCF_048455015.1 of Haemaphysalis longicornis. Classification (NCBI taxonomy): domain Eukaryota; kingdom Metazoa; phylum Arthropoda; class Arachnida; order Ixodida; family Ixodidae; genus Haemaphysalis; species Haemaphysalis longicornis. Next base: position 176,654,144 of record NW_027526407.1, read on the forward strand.
AGGTGAGTACCGGTAAGGTGCAGCTGTCATACACTCCTTCAGGGACAAAGGTAGGCGGCTATTCATTATCTGGGAATTTCTGCCGTATCCAAACCACCCCATTCTTATCTTTCTAACCATCTCTGCCTCACGATGCTGTTCCGGGGTCACAACGTGGCCTAAGCAGATATGTTCGCTTACTACTTCTACGTGCCTAGCTTAAACCGCTATGCTGACCCGAGTTTATTGATCAATACTTTGTTTTCTGCATATTATTTTTATACCCACGGTTCTACTGTGTTTGTCCAGTGCAGTTAGCATGCTTTGGAAATCGTCCCCTGAGTTACTTAACAAGACAACGTCATCAACAAATCTGAGGTTACTACGGCATTTTTCATTATCCCTTACACCCACCTGTTCGCTTTCCAATGTTCTGATTACGTCTTGTAAACAACCTCTGAATAACATAGGGGAGATTGTGTCTCCTTGTCTGACGCCCTTATTTATAGGTATTTTGCTTCTCCCCTTATGAAGGATGACGTTAGCCGTGGACTCTTTGTACCTAACCTCAAGTATTCCTACATAATGCTCATGTACACCCCGGTCCATAATGCCTGAATGACGGCTGATGTTTCTACTGGGTCAAATGCTTTCTCAAGATCTATGAAGGCTTTATAGGGGGTTCAGAATATCCAGCGCACTTCTCTATTAACTGCACCATCGTGTGAATATGTTCCATTGTTGAATACCTTTTACGGAAGCTGCTTGTTCTTTAGCTTGACTGAAAGTTAAGGTTGCAGAAATTCTAGTAGCGATTACCTTGGTAGCTACCTTGTAGACGACTTACAGTAAACTGATCGGCCTGTAATTTTTCGTCCCTTATGCCACCTTTTATAAGGATTAGGATGATGTTCGCGCTCGTACATTTGAGGTCTTTAGGCATTGCATATACAGGTCTAGCAGTTTTTCAAGTACAATTTCTCCACCATCCTTCAAGAGGTCTGGTGTTATCTGATCCTCACCAGGTGCTTTACCTTTTCATTTTTTTCAAAGCCTTCCTTACTTTGTCTGTCGTTACTGGTGGGATGTCTATCTCCTCTGAACAACTTTCTCGTTCGGCAGTATGATGGATATCCCAGCTACTGTACAGATCCCTACAGAATCGCACTGAACTGTGAATATTTTATCCCAATTTCTGATGACATTGCTTTGCTTGTCTCTTAGTGCATACATCTGATTTTTCCCCACGCCTTTACGCCTCTTCACTGATTTCAGGCTACCTCCGTCCTTTGCAACGTATTCCATCCTCTCAATAATATAATTCCGTATCTCACTTTTCTTACGCTTATTGAATAACTACGAAAGCTCTGCTAGTTTTATTCTGTCAGTTGGGGTTGAGATTGTCATGTTTTTCCGTTTCCTAATTAGAGCTTCCATCTCCTGGGAACGTTTACCAGTATCCTCTACAGCCATCATGACCCGACTTTTACGGCACACTCTGTGATAATGCGTGTAAGGGCGTCGCTGGCTTCCTGTGTCGTAAACTGTGCTTCCTCGGTAAGAGCTGAATAGCGGTTCTGCAGCGCGATCCTGACTTCTTCTTATTTAGGTCTTACTGTTAGCTCATTATTCGGCTTTTTTCGTACTAGCTCGTTACGGTCCCTCCTGATATCTAGCCTAATTCGAGATCTTAACATACGGTGGTCACTACACCTTACCCTTCCGAGCACTTCCACATGCTGCACGACGCCAGGGCTTTCGCATATATGAAGTCTATTTCATTTTTATGCTCCCCTTCCGGGCTCCTCCACGTACACTTCCGGCTCTCCCGTTTTTGAAAGACGATATTTATATTACGTAGGTAAATTCGTTCTGCAAACTCGACTAGTAGGTCCCCCTGCTATTTCTAGGGCCCAGACCACAGTTCCAAACTGCCTGGTCTCCAGCCTGATTCTTGCCCACCTTATCATTGAAGTCTCCTATACCTGCAGTATTTGTTTTTTAAGCCATTGCCGAGCGAAAGACCTGCTACCCTTTCGTTAATGCTGTAGTATTCTTCTATGTTGCCAGCTATGCTTTCATTCACTAGAAATCCCACTCCCAGTTCTAAGAACCGGAATCACAGCAAAAACAATAACATAAAAGATTTACCCATACAGTGGCAAAGAGACTTGCCTTAATAAGAGTGCAGTTAGATGATTTTTGTTCCGTCAGCATTTGCAACACACTTCTGAATAGCTGTAGAGAGAAAGATGTTTCGGAAACAGAGAGTATGTATACAGTCGCGCTATGCCCAGGGTAAAACAACTACAAAATAGAGAGGGCGCCAGAAAGAAAATAAGAAGGCAGCATTCAAGATTGCACAACGACGTGGCTACGCACATGGCGTGGGTAGCAAGTTCAGGTGGTGCGGAAGTGGGAAAAATCGCGGTTTACAAAAGGAATAAATGTATACATTATGGTATCTAGTGGGTGGGAAGACTTGCTCCGACGGACCAACACTTTTCACAAACACTTCCTGTGTTTGTGAAAAATTATTGTGTGTTGCTAATCTGGACAGCCCGTGTGCCCCCCCCCCCCCCCCGGAATGTAGTTGCCATCAATCAGAGTGTGTGGCGACTGAGGATGGCCCGTGCACTTCCTGTACTACACGGCTAAATGCAAACACGGTACCCACTTCAACAACACTATAAATTTTACACCCCGTTTTACCACGCAGTCTTCATTTTTTTTTGTTTCTTGTTCGTAAACCTTTGCACCGCTCGGCAAACCTTTCCTGTTTTATTTCTGCATATAGCCGCTATTCTAACGTTTTGAATCTCGCGACGATTATTTTCGCAAGAAAAAAGAACGGAATATTATGGTTGACCCTCTGCTCTTAGCCGGGCTACCTGGCGGATACACTTTTCTCTAAGCTGTATAAGTAGAATATGTTATACCCCTTGTTGATGCAGAAAACGCCCACACGCTTCTACACCAGGTTGAAATGTTCAATTTTGAAGCTGAGTAAATCCTTGTCCATCTAGGGTGTTACATCAAACAAGTCCGGGTGGGCAGAAACCTAATTAATATACCCAAGAACTGGAATTTCCATTGCTTTAGTACTTAAATTGCGTACTCATGGCCAAAGACGCCCTTCACAATAAAAAACTTTGGTCTTGAGTAGACGGTGCAGAAAGGCTTTTAAACACAATATAGCCGAAGTACGCCTTCATTTTGTTTCTAATATTTGCCTACAATTTCAGGGCAATATTCGACTCATCTAGAGCTACGCATTAAAGGAGGATACAACGGGCCACAGAAAGTAAACGCTTGTGATTGGGCCTTCAAAGAAATAATGGCGCAAGAACAAGAACCATCCTACAGTGTTTACAATGAGACATGCCTACGTCGAAGCAAATACACGGAACACTCTAACAATACCAGTTTTTTTCAATACCTTAGAAAGTCAAGCATGCTTGTTTCAAAAATAACAAAATAAAGACGTTTTCGATAGTTAAAAAATGCATCTGTGTGGTGAAGGGCTAAATATGACAAAAACTGCTTTAACTGATTTCCGAATACCTCAGGAACTGCAACATGCATTTGTGATACGAGTTCGGTCATTTCAACCAAGAAAGTTCACACGTTCACTTCGGTATTACCTTTACACACTTCACAAAAAATGTTTCTAAATATTAATATATGTCTGCCTAAAACGATCTGTATAACAAAAAATACTTGTTTTTACTATCGAAGACATCAAACATTGTTCATCTCTACCTCCTCGAAGTTTCGTAGACTGGGCTCTTGGAGAGATATTTTTCGACTTTACCAGCATGAGTGTGTAGTCGCGAGATGCAGAAAAAAAAAACAAAATATCGCAAAGCACTGAACGCCACTACTCCGCGACCGGGAAGCGTTTTAGACATTGGGACTTTGTAACAGCGTGGCTGGAGAAATGCAGGTATTATACACATATCTGAATTCGTTGGATGAGTGAAGTACCGCAGTATGCTATAGTTTGCTCTCCATATTTTCTCATAAAATCTCTTCTATACCAATTCGGAAAGAAAGTTCAGTCAGGTGTCACTTTTAATGTACATAATTACACCATTTCTCTCACATGCAGTAAAGCCCTTATCCCTTCCCCATGCATTAAGATGTATTCCAACACTACTGTAGTAACGATTGAGCTCGGCCCCAATAGAAATCACAACATAAGTCGAACCTCGCATTATAGCTAAGTTAAATTGGCAATATTTATGGTTCATTGTAACTCCATTGTTGGTACTGTAATTTTACGTTGGCGTATTTTGTGGCGTAAAATGAATTGTACACTTTAATTTTGGTGGTTGGTAAGTCCTATCTGCTTGGAATATAGAAACCGATCAACGCCTGAAACCCCTAGCCTAACCAAGTTCTGGTTTACTCGGCTTTTGTGAGGAGCATTGTTTGTCCACACAAACAGAGGGAGTTGCAGAAGGCCGATGTTACATTTTGTAGTTTCAATTCTATTATTGCGCTCCCAAATTTTGTAGGCTTCGGGAAACACAGCTCCTTTCATTTTTGTTTTCTCCCGGCTTTTTTCCGGCTCGACTGGGTATGCGATGGCGCGAGAACTCTCCCTGCTGCTGCCGCTGCAGCACGGCGCGACCGATGCCTGTCTGGTGTTGTGGCAGATTTCTCGAGCGTACTTACTCGCACATTATGGTTATAAAACACGGACACCAAGGGCACCCGGGCGAATGGCAACGAGAAGTCTTTTTGAGTGCGGTTATCGGAAAGTGAGAACCTTCTTCGTATGCCATGGGGGTGAGCGGAAGAATAGGACTTCTGTCGTGCGTTTTCTGGGCATGATTATGTCTGTGTTGTATGCCTAATAACTGTTTCTGGCCGCACATCGTGTTCCCGCACCCAACGAGAATAAAGTTTTCAAGCGAAATTCCAGCTCGTATCGTTCTTGGCAAAGTGGTGTACGTCATGCAGCGGAGCTGCCAATGCTCCGCGCTGGTGGAAATACCGGAGCGGTGATTGGCGGGGAGAATCGGGGAGCATGGACGGGGTAGCTGGATAAAATTGGCATGAGAGATTGGCGAATAGAGAGGGCGATAGAGGGCAAGCTAGGCCTCTTCGCATTGTTCCAATGGCAGTATAACTCCTTCAATACCAACAAGGCGACGTAGATACTATAGCAATAAGAACGCAACAATGCTTCCTCAGGCTCACCAGGGAAGAGTGCGACTAGATAGCCACACAAATGCGATAGCCACACAGATAGCCACACAGAGTGCGACTAGAAAATCTAGATAGCCACACAAATCTTTCGCACGGCTGTTGACTCCACTGTGCTTGTGGCGGTGTGGGCCGGGCTCGTTTTTATAGAGGCCCTGTTCTCTAAATGATTTGTGTTTGTTATGTGCATTCCCGGTACCACTTTTTTACAAAACATTTAGGCGACATGAACAACCTTACTCACTACTGTGACACTGTCGAACGGTGCGTTTGCTTACAGTTTGTATGCATTACCATGGCTATTCGCACGTGCATGTATGACGAGCCCAGTTTGAGCGTTTATATGCTGTTTTAGGTTTTTAAAGAGTGCTTTCACAAACTGGTGTAATTTTTTTGTGTGTTTGAAAATGGCTTCTTGCGAAAACCTGGAATTTTTATGGCTCGTACCAGTTCACAGTATTGTGAACTCGAGTTCAGATAGAACAACGCTACATAAACAAACGACACAACTGTGATACAACTGGTTGAGGGAGCAGAGGGAATCATCATTTGTTTTTTGTTTTTTGTGTTGCTATAAGCGAGCACAGCATGAAAATTACGTCGTTACTACGAAGACACCCTTCAAATGAATTCGGCGCCTTGTTTGAGCCTGGTTTCTTGCAATACGAATCGCCTAAGAATAGTTTTGATGAATACTTCTTGTGAAACAAGCCGGAGGAAACTTGGTGTGCATTTCCACGCCGAGTAGTACTTGTAACTCTTATGTTGATGGAGCCTGCCACGTGCGTGCGTTCCTGTTTAATGTCGGTATTGTAGACACATGCTTTCAACCTGAAGAAAAAGAACTTTCGGTGATATTTTGTAGCGTGAGCTACCCTGGCCCAGGTTTAGCAGGTTCGCGTGGCAGTGACGTCACAAGGAGCACAGAACGTTGCTTACTGCCCGGCCTTTCTCACACACACCTTGCGCCCAGCGTCTTCGCCAACCTCCTTTCTGCATGCTGCGACCCGTTCCACTTGATGATCATGCGAGGGGTTGCCGGGTGTGGAACCGTTGGCTCGTGCGTCGCAGCAATGTTGGCGGGCCCCTGTGGAACCAACTTAGCTCTGGGGATATTGTTGACGCTGCACCGGAGCCGCTGGAAAAATATAGATGTGTCACATATCGCGTAAACCATGTGTGTGTGTCACTGAAGCAGCAGTAAGTATATTATTTAGGCTAATCCAAGACAATCAGGAAACCTAAGAATAAGTAGCTCAACCTAAGCTCACACTACGTATATCTCCACATAGCCCTACTAAGCCACTGCTAATTTTTCTTTGCAAACTCTTGCAGAGCTGCTTGTGCAGTCACCTGAGGCCAAACAAAGTTTGCCGCGACATCCAGATGGTATTATTTTCATGAAAATAAATGAGGGCTTGCTGTCTGCTCTGCAGTTTAATGAAATTGAGAGCTGAGGTTGAAGGGTTGGCAGGGACACCACTATTCACGGAGGCAGTGTATAGTCCCCGGTGTGTGTTGAATTGGCCTGATGCCTACGTTGTTTTTGTACTGAGGATGAAATGTTGCGCCTTTCTGGATGCACTTTCCAAACTAGAAGACGTGGGAAATGGTTACAGGCGCTGCGCAAGTCGGCCTGATGATGTCGGAATCGTATACGGCCCTTAGATTAGAATAGTGTATCTTTTAAAGAGAAATCCGAGATAAAGCAATGTTGTGCATGTCCCGAGAAAAGGCCTCCACCGGACAAAATGATCTTGGTACATTCTAATGCTGGGAAATTCCTTCCCTAAGTAGTTGTGCTTGCGTCCGCTCGGACAGTATAAGAAGCGGGGCAGTGACCTGCGACATGAGTGATGCCAGTTTTCTGAACTCATATTGGGTGTAAAACAGTATTTCCCGCAAAAATCTGTCAAGAACTTCTACATCAATGTGGCATATTCTGAAGCGTTATGTAGAGACGATTCCTACCTTGCGTCTGCTACTTTGGCCAGGCGGGCGAAAATGGATTTGGCAGCTCTATCAACATCGCTGAATAAATTTTTGATACCATCATAGTGTAAGAAGGCTTCACAAGTTTGATATTTCTTATGCTACATTACAGCGCGGCAAGATGTATCACCTTAATGTGCGCTATGTTAGCGATATACAGATCCACTCATTAAAGACGGCAGGTTGGGCGGTTTAAGCAGCGCCTCCAGTTGAAAGAAATTCTAAATCCGTAAAATGATGCTATGTCTGAAATTAGGCAAAGTTTACTTCGCCCCATCTTTGTCTTGAGAGCGAAGAGTTACCTAAGTGCACATGAAAAATGTGCTTCACAGAATGTCATTTCCCTAGTTTACTCAAAAATTTTCTTTTGTATTGTACAGGTCGCCTAACCCCAAACCGCTGTGACCATCTGCTATACAGCATAACCAGTTTGGCTCTCGGCTGTTGCACCATATATCTTCACGGGAGAATGAAGGCATGTAGTTCCACCGTGAATCTTCGCAAGATAAAAATTGCAGCAGAATTAGCTGAGCAGCGGTGTAATGGCACGGCCATGCAAAGAAAATACGATGCCGAGCAGAATATATTGACATAGAAAAAAGAGAGCTGTGAGAACCACGTCCATTTGCAGATGAAGCCGTAAGAGGCGCACACACAGCGGATGTGATCTCATGACCCCGTTTGCCTAAATAATGTTACTACATAGATCAAATATCATATGTTTCATTTCCTCTCTGCGGTGCAACGTAGCATGTTTGGGGCCAGAAAGCGAGGTTTCTCCCCACCTCTTTCCCTCTGATTCGCGCTTTCTCCTATCCCTACATGCGCTACAACGCTCCCCAATATCTCAAGAACATAAAATTGTCGAGCATCATGTTTCCTGCCAAGGACAAGGCGACGTGACCAGCTGCGACATGTCACAAAAACACAATGTTCCCTGCCCAAATCTCCTGAGTTCTTAGAGTGATTTGGGCGTTCCTTCGTAGCGCCGGGAGGAATTGCTGTTTCTAGGCCAGTACTCATCATGACCCTCATGCTATTTCGTGGTGGGAACGGCATTTCACGTCTTACTCTTACTAACATATAGAACGTAGTGGTACGTAGTGTGCGGCCTGGTGCGGTTGCTTTTGAAGAAAGGGCTGTGTGACGGTTCAAGAACAGATCTGTCGGCCCGACCTCCGTTCAAGGAGGCTGGTGGGGCATGCAGAACAGGGGTGTCTCTAATGATTGACATATTGTAAATAGCTTAAACTCATTGCGTACTTATTCAAAGCCTATTTCCCGTGTCCTGCGGCCACTCAACGTTGTGTTTGTAATCAGCCCTGGGTAGTCCTTCAGGTTTATAAAATGTGTGAAAATTTAGAAATAGATGTCGAATTACCTTATATGTCGTGTACTTTGAGTTTTTTTCTGATGAGTACGTTGCTTCCTGCATGTTCCGTGATTTTTCTTGACAGACCCTGCACCAAAGATTGGCAGTGTCCGTGTTTTTGTTATGAACGCTGTGTTCAGGACAGTAAGCTCATTAAATGCAGTTTAAGTTGGAGCCGTAGATCATTAACTAAGGTCGTTGTTTACTTCAGCAGTACAGGCACTCTAAACCTCCCTCGTAAGTTCGATACACGCATCACCGCGCTAGAGAAAAAGAAGCCCGGGAAAGACCCTCGGCCGATGTTGCGTTTTTGTTTCAAGGTATTTCTATTACATGCGAAGTAGTAATGCTGCTTTATCGTTCCTGGTATACCTAGAAACTCGCGGATATTATGGTGCAATACTCGATTATAACATTTCTCTTTAGCCAACAGACGACCATTTCTTAATGACATATAAAACTGTTACATGACGCGCTTGCTTTGATGACTATGGTGACGCAAGCGGGGGAAAATGATCACAAAGGCACTGCCTTTATCCGCCCTTTCCGATAAAGAAGAAGGATCACTCCACGCAAGAAAATGACGTAAGCCAATGCAAAGGGGCACAACTGAAGTGTAGAAAGGGCGGGGCATAACGGGAAGAAAATTTTCAGTGGATATTTTTTTGAGATATTTCCCTAGTGCTCCCGAAAAACTTCTCATATGTACAACACTACACTCTTAACGCGAAAAATGCAAGAAGGGACTGGTGAAACCTGTGGTTCTCTTAGGATGGGGACCTCTGCCTCGGAGTTTGGTTAAGTTGTAGAATGAGGTTGCGGGAGAGCTGTGTGCAACCGGGAGGCTGTGAGCTCGTCGGGTGCCCAGACCACGACCTGTCGACTAATCTACCAGACTTGTCGCCTTCATTTGGTCAACGTCTTTTCTTCCAGAATCATGGGCCTATCGCAGACGCACGAACCTCTGGCATGCCCTACTTCTTGGCCCTAGTGAAGTGCCGACCGTGTTCCACCAGCAGCTGACCGTTGACTGCTGCCCACCGCCTGCTGTCGCTTGTGACCTGGCCGTGGCCATGTGTTCGATCCTACCGTGCCTGCCTGACATACGATCGGTTGACCTCGGCGACGACCCGCCACACGGGAGGCAGCAATGGGTGCCCCATCGCACTCCACTCCATTCTGCATAGCATCACATCACTACACAAAGCACATACTCCCTGACAAAGCTGCACAGTCACGGGTAACTGTTTCTACGAAGTATTCCAATTATGGTTTTCCATAGATGTAATAGTTTAATTCTTAGATGCTGTTTTTTTTTGTTTTCAATTGCTTCCGAATAGTCGGTTCTCTGCCTATTAGTGTCTGCCTTATGCTGTGTTGGAGAATACATGTTCATTCAGAACCTTTTAAAGCGTCCTCGTCTGCTTACTGGCACTGCAGCCAGCCCCACTCACCACTGACTGCATGTGAAAAGGACGAGGGGGCTTTTTTCTAACAAGGATATATAAGACATACGATGCAGAACCATATTTTTATGCTAGGTCTTTATATTTTCTGGTTGCTACTGTATAGCTTGTTCTCTCACAACGCAGTGCATAAGCATTCCGTAAAGACGGCGCCCTTTTCCCCCTATATACAGTCGGCATTGTGCATTTCCTATAATCGTGGGTAGAGGTAACGTTGCCTGACTGCGTGGCTTTGTTGGCCTCATTCCCTCTCATCGCGTTGTATTTTAGGATTCAAACAATCACCGCGGCTGGGGAAGCTGGTTAGGGACAAATATCTTCTTTAATGTTTACCTCTCTTAACCATCATCTACGATATATATATATATATTTCAAGAAAATATTTCAAGAAAACTTTCAAGAAGGTAAAAGCACGATTGTTGCCAACGCTTCAGCAAAGAGACTTGATTTCGTCTGGGGAATCTCTCGCCTGGCTGGCACGCTTTATATCGGGGTAGGTCCCCAGGTGAGAGGAGAGAAGGAAAGAAGGAAGTGAAACTGAAAATGTGGATTGGTTTGGGAGTATGTCGGGGGAGATATTGAGGGGCAAAGCAGGTTGTATAGTTTGAGCCACGAAGTAGGTCACAGGGACGACAGCCGGAGGTTGATATTCAGGGAATTTTCGGACAGAAAGTTTGAGAGGGTGTTTGTTGATCCGCCGCGGGGCATACGGAAAGGTTCTCAGAACCGCGGGAAGCAGACCAGGCGAGTGGGGTTCTCATCAGAAACTTTCTGCAAGCCTCAGGTCAAAAGGAAAGGTAGAAAAGGGGGGAAATTACTAGGTAAAGGAAAAAAAAAGAAAAAAAAAACAGGGAGGGAAACCACACAAACTCACACACAAAAGAAAAAGCAATGACCCGGCAACTGAAATAGCACCTGTCACCCACGGAGACAATTCTGGAACAGACCTGTCCTGAAACTCAAAAACGGAAAGGTAAAGTTAGAGTGACGTACGGGGCACAAGACCACGCGGAGTAAAAAAAGAGAGAGAAATAAAATAAATAAAATGGAATTCCAAAAGTAAAGCTTGGAGAGATGGAGCGAGTATTAAGCTGGAGACTAAGGAATGAAATTAAAATAAATTATGTGACCAGGTAAAGACCAGAGGGAGGGGTTATAGTCATTGGATGAGGTGTATGTAAGACAGTGCCTATTTCTGTATTCCCGGTGAATATCGCAACGATTCCAAGTTGCCCCTAGACGCAGTAATTCCAGTAGGTTCCATGGAGTTGGACGATTGAGTACGATTGACGGTATTTCCTGTCCCTAGGAGATCTAAAGTTTTACTGAAGTGTATACAACCTAAGGTAATCAAAATTTTCGCCTGGTTGCCTGAAATGCTGTGCTACAGCTACGGAGGATTTGCTAAGAGTATCTGCCCGGTGACCATTAACACGTAGACTCATAGGTTGACTCGTTTCGCCTACATATTGTTTGTGGCACAATGAGCATTCCAACATACACAGGATGTTGGATGAAGTGACGTAAAACTTGAATAATTCTTGTGGACATAATTACTGGCTGTGCTTTTTACAATGCAGTCGGTCTGCATCTGCGGGTGCCTGCAAGTCTATGCAAATATATATATATATATATGTATATAAATATATATATATATATATGTATATAAATATATATTTATATATATATATATATATATATATATATATATATATATATATATATATATATATATATATATATATATATATACATATATATTTACATATATTTATATATTTATTAATATATACATTTTCCTGAGCTCCCGCAGCTTGTTTCTTATGTTTCTTTCGGGTGGGGAGCGATTGCTGTGTAATACGCCTCCTCCTTTCAGGGCTTCAACAACAACAACTTTCAACGCCTCCAACAATTTAGACTGGTTGTCAACGCGCAGCAATGCGTCTTCGGGACTTCCGACCTCGAGACCCTCGGCCATTTCATCTCGGTGCAGGGTATTCGCCATTTACCCTCCCACGTTTAGGTCGTGAAGAACTTCCCAGAACCTACCAGCCTCCGCCAGCTTCGTCAGTTACTGGACGTGGTAAATTTCTCGCGACGCTTTATACCCCACTGTGCCAAAGTTCTGCATCCAATAACTGAGCTTCTTCGCACAACCAAGAGCTCTTCGTCCGCGATTTTCTCGTCTTCGGAAGCTCAAGTCACTTTCAACGCTGCTAAACAAGCCATCGCCGATTGGGTGCTTCTCATCTACCCGAAAACCTGCGTCCCCACTCTTATCATGGTAGATTCTTCCAGCGTTGCAATCGGCACTGTTCTCAAGCAAAGAATCGACTCCGAGTGGCACCCACTGGGTTTCTTCTCTCGGAAGCTCCAACCTTCCGATCCGCGCTACAGCGTTTTTGTTCGTGAGCTGTTCGCAATTTACGCCGCCATCCAGCACTTCCGGCACCTTTTGGAGGGCCAGTCCTTTTACGTTCTTACGGACCACAAGCCTCTGGAGTACGTTTTTCGTACGAATTCCTCCACGTACGTCGCATAGGAACTTCGTCAGCTCGCCATTATTTCGGAATTCACGACGGACATTCGCCACATCAAAGGTACCGACCACGAGGCTGCTGACACACTTTCACACATTACCTCCATCGGCAGTGCTGCATCTGCTGTGGACGAGGGAATGCCTAGCTGAGGCACAAATTGAAGACCCTGAGCTGCAAGCAGTGCAGGACCACCCGGGTTCTCTCCGTATTAAACTTATGCCTCATCCGTTCGTGCCTAGCGCACTGTGCAGGGACATGTCAGCGGCTGCGCTTCGACCCTTCGTTCCGGCTGCCTTTCGTCGTGCTGTTTTTCACTCGCTCCGCGACATCTGCCGCCCCAGCATCCAAGCCACTCATCTCCTCGTTACACAGCGGTACGTCTGGCCGAGCATCAACACTGATGTCTGCCAGTGGGCACGTTCGTGCCTCGCTTCTCAGACAGCCAAGGTGACGCGCCACACGAAGGCTCCCGCGCAGCCATTTTTGCCATCTAGGTGTCGCTTTGACCAACATTATGGTTATAAAACACGGACACCAAGGGCACCCGGGCGAATGGCAACGAGAAGTCTTTTTGAGTGCGGTTATCGGAAAGTGAGAACCTTCTTCGTATGCCATGGGGGTGAGCTGAAGAATAGGACTACTGCCGTGCGTTTTCTGGGCATGATTATGTCTGTGTTGTATGCCTAATAAGTGTTTCTGGCCGCACATCGTGTTCCCGCACCCAACGAGAATAAAGTTTTCAATCGAAATTCCAGCTCGTATCGTTCTTGCCGAAGTGGTGTACGTCATGCAGCGGAGCTGCCAATGCTCCGGGCTGGTGGAAATACCGGAGCGGTGATTGGCGGGGAGAATCGGGGAGCATGGACGGGGTGGCTGGATAACATTGGCATGAGAGATTGGCGAATAGAGACGGCGATAGAGGGCAAGCTAGGCCACTTCGCATTGTTCCAATGGCAGTATAACTCCTTCAATGCCAACATGGCGACGTAGATACTATAGCAATAAGAACGCAACAATGCTTCCCCAGGCTCACCAGGGAAGAGTGCGACTTTAGTAGAGGAGTTACTCGGATGCTAGGTTGAAGGCTATGAGGCCGCCTTCTTGTAGACGTATGCACTGCTTAGAAAATCTAGATAGCCACACAAATCTTTCCCACGGCTTTTGACTCCACTGTGCTTGTGGCGGTGTGGGCCGGGCTCGTTTTTATAGAGGCCCTGTTCTCTAAATGATTTGTGTTTGTTATGTGTATTCCCGGTACCACTTTTTTACAAAACATTTAAGCGACATGAACACCCTTACTCACTACTGTGACACTGTCGAACGGTGCGTTTGCTTACAGTTTGTATGCATTACCATGGCTATTCGCACGTGCATGTATGACGAGCCCAGTTTGAGCGTTTATATGCTGTTTTAGGTTTTTAAAGAGTGCTTTCACAAACTGGTGTAATTTTTTTGTGTGTTTGAAAATGGCTTCTTGCGAAAACCTGGAATTTTTATGGCTCGTACCAGTTCACAGTATTCTGAACTCGAGTTCAGATAGAAAAACGCTACATAAACAAACAACACAACTGTGATACAATTGGTTGAGGGAGCAGAGGGAATCATCATTTGTTTTTTATTTTCTGTGTTGCTATTAGCGAGCACAGCATGAAAATTACGTCGTTACTACGAAGACACCCTTCAAATGAATTCGGCGCCTTGTTTGAGTCTGGTTTCTTGCAATGCGAATCGCCTAAGAATAGTTTTGATGAATACTTCTTGTGAAACAAGCCGGAGGAAACTCGGTGTGCATTTCCACGCAGAGTAGAACTTGTAACTCTTATGTTGATGGAGCCTGCCACGTGCGTGCGTTCCTGTTTAATGTCGGTTTTGTAGACACATCCTTTCAACCTGAAGAAAAAGAACTTTCGGTGATATTTTGTAGCGTGAGCTACCCTGGCCCAGGTTTAGCAGGTTCCCGTGGCAGTGACGTCACAAGGCGCACAGAACGTTGCTTACTGCCCGGCCTTTCTCACACACACCTTGCGCCCAGCATCTTCGCCAACCTCCTTTCTGCATGTGGCGACCCGTTTCACTTGATGATCATGCGAGGGGTTGCCGGGTGTGGAACCGTTGGCTCGTGCGTCGCAGCAATGCTGGCGGGCCCCTGTGGAACCAACTTAGCTCTGGGGATATTGTTGACGCTGCACCGGAGCCGCTGGAAAACTATAGATGTGTCACATATCGCGTAAACCATGTGTGTGTGTCACTGAAGCAGCAGTAGTATATTATTTAGGCTAATCCAAGACAATCGGGAAACCTAAGAATAAGTAGCTCAACCTAAGCTCACACTACGTATATCTCCACTAAGCCACTGCTAATTTTTCTGTGCAAACTCTTGCAGCGCTGCTTCTGCAGTCACCTGAAGGCCAAACAAAGTTTGCCGCGACATCCAGATGGTATTATTTTCATGAAAATAAATGAGGGCTTGCTGTCTGCTCTGCAGTTTTATGGAATTGAAAGCTGAGGTTGAAGGGTTGGCAGGGACACCACTATTTACGGAGGCAGTGTATAGTCCCCGGTGTGTGTTGAATTGGCCTGATGCCAACGTTGTTTTTGTACTGAGGATGAAATGTTGCGCCGTTCTGGATGCACTTTCTAAACTAGAAGACGTGGGAAATGGTTACAGGCGCTGCGTAAGTCGGCCTAATGGTGTCGGAATCGTATACGGCCCTTAGATTAGAATAGTGTATCTTTTAAAGAGAAATCCGAGATAAAGCAATGTTGTGGATGTCCCGAGAAAAGGCCTCCACCGGACAAAATGATCTTGGTACATTCTAATGCTGGGAAATTCCTTCCCTAGGTAGTTGTGCTTGCGTCCGCTCGGAGAGTATAAGAAGCGGGGCAGTGACCTGCGACATGAGTGATGCCAGTTTTCTGAACTCATATTGGGTGTAAAACAGTATTTCCCGCAAAAATCTGTCAAGAACTTCTACATCAATGTGGCATATTCTGAAGCGTTATGTAGAGACGATTCCTACCTTGCGTCTGCTACTTTGGCCAGGCGGGCGAAAATGGAGTTGGCAGCTCTATCAACATCGCTGAATGAATTTTTGATACCATCTTTGTGTAAGAAGGCTTCACAAGTTTGATATTTCTTATGCTACATTACCGCGCAGCAAGATGTATCACCTTAATGTGGGCTATGTCAGCGATATACAGATCCACTCATTAAAGACGGCAGGTTGGGCAGTTTAGGCAGCGCCTCCAGTTGAAAGAAATTTTAAATCCGTAAAATGATGCTATGTCCTAAATTAGGCAAAGTTTACTTCACCGTAACTTTGTCTTGAGAGCGAAGAGTTACCTAAGTGCACATAAAAAATGTGCTTCACAGAATGTCATTTCCCTAGTTTACTGAAAAATTTTCTTTTGTATTGTACAGGCCGCCTAACCCCAAACCGCTGTGACCATTTGCTATACAGCATAACCAGTTTGGCTCTCGGCTGTTGCACCATATATCTTCACGGGAGAATGAAGGCATGTAGTTCCACCGTGAATCTTCGCAAGATAAAAATTGCAGCAGAATTAGCTGAGCAGCGGTGTAATGGCACGGCCATGCAAAGAAAATACCATGCCGAGCAGAATATATTAACATAGAAAAAAGAGAGCTGTGAGAACCGCGTCCATTTGCATATGAAGCTGTAAGAGGCGCACACACAGCGGATGTGATCTCATGACCCCGTTTACCTAAAAAATGTTACTACATCGCTCAAATATCATATGTTTCATTTCCTCTCCTCGCTGCAACGTAGCATGTTTTGGGCCAGAAAGCGAGGTTTCTCCCCACCTCTTTCCCTCTGATTCGCGCTTTCTGCTATTTCTACATGCGCTACAACGCTCCCCACTATATCAAGAACATAAAAGTGCCGAGCATCATGTTTCCTGCCAAGGACAAGGCGACGTGACCAGCTGCGACCTGTCACAAAAAACACAATGTTCCCTGCCCAAATCTCCTGAGTTCTTAGAGTGATTTGGGCGTTCCTTCGTAGCGCCGAGAGGAATTGCTGTTTCGGGGCCAGTACTCATCATGACCCTCATGCTATTTCGTGGTGGGAACGGCATTTCACGTCTTACTCTTACCAACATGTACAACGTAGTGGTACGTAGTGTGCGGCCTGGTGCGGTTGCTTTTGAAGAAAGGGCTGTGTCACGGTACAAGAACAGATCTGTCGGCCCGACCTCCGTTGAAGGAGGCTGGTGGAGCATGCAGAACAGGGGTGTCTCTAATGATTGACATATTGTAAATAGCTTAAACTCATTGCGTACCTATTCAATGCCTATTTCCCGTGTCCTGCGGCCACTCAACGTTGTGTTTCTCATCAGCCCTGGGTAGTCCTTCAGGTTTATAAAATGTGCGAAAATTTAGAAATAGTTGTCGAATTACCTAATATGTCGTGTACTTTGAGTTTTTTCTGATCAGTACGTTGCTTCCTGCATGTTCCCTGATTTTTCCCGACAGACCCTGAACCAAAGATTGGCAGTGTTCGTGTTTTTGTTATGAACGCTGTGTTCAGGACAGTAAGCTCATTAAATGCAGTGACGTACAACCTAAGGTATATATGACCTAAGGTCATATATACAACCTAAGGTCATCAAAATTGTCGCCTGGTTGGCTGACATGCTGTGCTACAGCTATGGAGGATTTGCTAAGAGTATCTTCCCGGTGACCATTAACACGTAGGCTCATAGGTTGACTCGTTTCGCCTATATACTGTTTGGGGCACATTGAGCATTCCAACATATACACAATGTTGGATGAAGTGCACGTAAAACCTAAATAATTCTTGTGGACATAATTACTGGCTGTGCTTTTTACCATGCAGTCGGTCTGCATCTGCGGGTGCAAGTCTATGCAATATATATATGTATATATGTAAATATAAATATATATATATATATATATATATATATATATATATATATATATATATATATATATATATATATATATATATATATATATATATATATATATATATATATATATATATATATAGATATTTATATATATATATTTGCATATATTTATATATATATAATATATACATTTTCCTGAGTTCCCGTATCTTGTCTCTTATGTTTCTTTCGGGTGGGGGGCGATTGCTGTGTAATACGCTTCCTCGTTTCAGGGATTCAACAGCTATGCCAAAATCATTTTCTGATGATGATGGTTTGTGTTTAATGGCGCAAGGACAACGAGTGGAAAGGGCGCCGGTAAACAAGTTATTTATTGAAGAGAAGTGACTACGACAAACCGTTAGGTATAAAAACATGTGAACCGGACGTAGTAAAATGATTGATAAATAATGGTGACGGCTGGTCTAGAGTCCCAGATTTGATTATGCATGTTAGAAAATGACGTTTAAAAATTTAACGTCTGAAACATACATAAACATGCGTTTCACAGAAACCAAGGCATCGTCACTCAGAAAAAGCGATGGGTGTAGCGGGATCTGTTCTCGGCAGAGTTCTCTGAATAGTTTGTGTCGTGTTGGGTCGAGTGCATTGCATTGATTGAGTATGTGAACTACGGGTAGGTGCCTCTCCCCACCTACCACACACAGGTCATGAAGACCCTGTGCGCAGATGCGAGTGTGTGACATGTGTGTGCTCTGCCCGTAGGCTAGCAAGTGCAACTTCTGTGTATTTGCTCCGTATGCCAATGGTGTATGGTCTGAAGAATGGCGTTATTACGTGTATTTTGCTGTCTGTATTTTCACTCCACTGCATTTGCAATGTTTTGTGAACCTGTTGTCTGATTTGTGTATTCATGTCGGTGTAGAGTAATGTTATGTGTAAAGTATTCACGAGTGTAGCAGCCACAGCCACGTGATCTGCGGTATCGTTCCCGTATATTCCACAGTGGCCAGGAACCCAACATATTGTTATCTTAGGACTTAAGGCGTATGCAATGTTAGGGGCCTTAAAGCCAAGATTGATTACAGAGTTTTTTGAAAGTTTTGTAGACACAAGTGCACTACAACGCTTAGAGAATCTCTAACAGCACGATGTACGCTAAAATTTGATGTACATGTCATGTAAAACAAGTAAAATGCCGTGTGCGTGAGGCCACTCAAGATTCCATACCGCAAAGCCGTGTCGTAGGCCTTTTTCATATAGAAGAAGACTGTTATACAATACTGGTTATGGACGAAGGCATCTTTTACACAAGATTCCAACGCACACAGTTATTCGTAGGTGGATCTCCCCGTCTTGAAACCAGTCTGGCTGCTCTCGAGAAGACCCTTGTACTCTAATAAGTATATGAGATTTCTATTCATAATCTTCTCGAGCATCTCACACAGGCAGCTTGTCAGGGCGGTGGGACAATACCTTCCGGGAATGAAAGGTTCCTTCTCCTCTTTCAGAAAGGCAACTACGATGGCCTCCCTCCATGACCCTGGAAGGTGCCCCGAAATAAATACTTTGTTTTAGAGGTGAAGGATGATTTCAAGTGTCTCTGCGTGTAATTGTTGTATCATAGTGTATGCAATGTTGCCTGTGCCTGGAGCTGAAGATTTACAAATACTCAGTGCGATCTCAGCTCATGAAGTGAGAAGGGGGTGTTATAACATGAAGTTGACTTATTACTACCTCTGCAAAGGCTTCTTCTCACAGGATAATTTGTGTTTTGTGAAAGTGTTGGTGTAGTGGGCTGAACTGGATACATGTTGGAAGTGTTGTGCGAGTGCGTTAGCCTGGGCTTCAAGTGTGTCCCCTGTAGAGCTGACCAGGGGAAGGATGTGTGTATGTTTTCCTTTAGGTTGCGTATCCTGCTCATGCCTTGTGGGTGTCTGTGTATGAGTAATTGATGTATAGATGGTGCGCCAACTCTCTCGATTTGCCTCACGGCGCACACGCTTACCAAATTGCCTAGCCATTTATTATGATATAATTTTTTTGCGTGTGAGGTACCGGCGGAGGATGCCTCATGCCAAATTTTGGGCCTCACGCGCTCGTCTACAGTCCTTATTTTAGCAGCGCCTACTCTAGTTGTGCGGGGCACCGGAGGCGTGGGGGAGGGCTCTTTTGGTGGCGTCGAGGATGTGCACCGTGATGAGTTGGGCTGCTTTCTCCATGTGTAGATGTTCTATGAATGTGTGGTGTAGTATAATGCTTCTGTGAATGTACTCCTGCTTGCTTTTGATTTATAAACCTGTTATGGGAAGATGGACTGCTTGGACCTTTACCTATATACGTTAGTGAAGTGGGCAAGTGGTCACTACCATATGGGTCCATGCCCAAGCCCCACTCAAGAAATGAAAAGAGAACTCCGGAACCAACAGCCAAGTCAAGATGTGAGTATGTAGTGTGTCCTATGTTATGATATGTAGGTTGTTTTTTGTTGAAAAGGCATGCTCCAGAGGATATAAGAAACGTATCTGTCAGGCGACCTCGGGCATCCGTCTCGAGGAGCCCCAAACTGAGTTGTGCACAATAATGTTGCCTGTGAGGGTGTATGTTTTGGGTAGCCTGTCAACCAGCGCGTCGAAATCGGAGCTCGGAAGTGCAAAATCAGGAGAGAGAGAGAGAGAATGCTCTTTAATGTGAACTGGTGAGGTCAGCCCTGCTAGGGACAAGGCTTGCTACACCAGATGGGGAGTGACTACGTTGATGAGTGGTGCATATCAGACATCAGGGTTACAGTAGGAAGAAGACAAACATGAAGTGTTAAAAAAATGAAAAAAAGGACAAGAAAAACATGAGATTGCTGCTAACAGAGTCCGGACAAAAAAATACAATTGAAAAGAAAATCGTTAATGGAAACGCTCAAACAAAATGAAAAGTAAACGACGGGAAAAAAAGTAACAACACCAACCCAAGAAAAATAAATAGATGAACGCCACACTGCGAAAGAGAAGATATCGTGACACACTTGCTCTGTCTCTGATCTAGAGAGATTTGTCTAGTTCAGTCTCTCGTAGGAACTGAAGCAGTACTTTTGTACCTAAGGTACTGTCAGCACTATTGGCCCAAGGCCCAAGAAAATGAAAAAGTTCGAGGCTGCCTCCATGACGTACACGAGAGAGGGAGCTCGCTGCAGTTTTTCGCGCAGCAGCGTATCGAGGGCAGACGCAGAGCAAGTGATTTACAGTCTCGCGCACACCGCAAGTCCGGCACAGGGGGGAATCTTCCCAACCAATCTTACACTTAAAACTCCGAGTAAACGCCACATTCAGACGCACTCGGTGCAGAACTCCTTCACTCCGCTTGTTGAGGCCGCGTGGAAATCGGAAGTCACAATGCGGGTCAATAGCGTGCAGTGGCAGATACCTGCAGTGAGGGTCCTGCCACTCCGACCTTTGTGCAGCCCATCCACTTGCGAGGATAAGGGCATTGCTGTCCTCTCGGGAGAAAGGAAGCTGGGTTGTGTTGCTCAGCAAGTGGCCTGCGCTGGCGGCTGCGTCGGATCTAATGTTGCCTTGTATGTCCGAGTGACCAGGCAACCACTGAAGAGTGATTTCATGGCCTTCGCGCACTGCCATTGTGTGAATTTCGGCAATTTCACATACAAGCTGACTGTGGTTGTTGTTAAGCTTTCGGAGCGCTTGTAAGGCACTGCGCGAGTCGAGGAATATTACCCATTGCTGGGCATGTTGGCCGCTGATGTAATGAAGTGCAGCTCTCACAGCTGCCAGCTCGGTAGCAGTCGAGGATGTTTTATGGCTAAGTTTTCTTTCGATAGTGCACCGGGCTGATGGGATCCACACGCCCATGGCGGATGAGCCCGGGCGAACCGAGCCATCCGCATAAACATGTGTGTATCCTTTGTAAGTGCTAGAAATATACTCGAGTGTGAAGAACTTGAGCGCGGCCGCAAGCATGGCAGACTTTTTGCTAATTCCGGGTATAGTCGTGCAAATTTTCCATGGTGCCAGTACCCACGGGGCTACTATCGACTTTTGAGGCTGTTGAAAATTCGCCGGAAGCAAGTGTCTTGCATACTGTGTGAAGAGGTCTGCCAAAGGATGCGTATGACACCGAGTCAAATGGCGCAAAGACGTTCGAAGCACCTCTTGGCGTTGTAGCACTGTGGCGGAAAAGCACCGAGCTTCGCAAAGGGTTTCAACCGTCGATGTGCATTTAGGTAGACCCAGGCAGGTGCGCATAGCTTTTGCCAGCACTGAGTCTATTACCTTCAGGCTTGTAGGCGATAGCTGATGTAGGGCCGGCAGGCTGTAACGCAAGAGGCCGACAAAAAGGGCTTTATATAGGCAAAAGAGTGAGGATACAGGGCAGCCCCACGAACTCCCACCGAGCATACGCAGAATGCGCACAAAGCACAGAAGCACAGAGAGATGTAAATGAATTATACCGTTATCAACCTATTGTATATTATCGTACGGATTGCTACAGCCTCAAGGACCGTGTTTAAAGAGAGACGGTGGCATACTGGTGATTTCCGGGCGACACTGGCCACACCGCCCGAATAGTGTGTGCCGCCAACCCTGTCCTTTCTGAATACCATTTACCTATTTAGGAATTTGTTCGGAATTGAGGTCTGTTTCTTGGAGACACGTGACACTTGGCTGATCGGCATGCAGCAACTCATACACATCGTCAAGAATTTTAAGGAAGCTGTGCAATTCTATTTAATTATGTTTTCTGCTCCCACTATTTATATTTAGGAATGACTGTAGTATGCCTGTGGTGTGTGTTCATGTGTGCTCTTTCGGGGCTGTTACTCTGGCAAAGGGTTTTTTGGGTCTTTCTGTAGGCTTGGACGTCGGGGGCCGCTCCTTGCCCTGCGTTGCAGGCAGAAATGGGCCAACATCCATATCCTCGTCAGACAACAGAGGGGTGCCCGACGGGCAGGGCCCCCAGGACTTGAACCTCCTTCGATGACCCTTCGTTTGAGCCGCCACGGCCGTGAGCGTAGGGGGCGCCAAAGCTGGTATAGAGCCCTTTGGTCGCCGCTGCGCGTGGTTTGTGCGTCAAAAACAAGCTGCGTGTGCTTTCTGTGTCAGCACAGCACGGTCTGTTTGATTCCAAAAGCCTGCCACGCTGGTACTCTCTTTCTTGCGCTGCGCTGCGACCCCATGGTTCCCGACAGTGGTGACTCCGGACTAAGACATGACCGACCCCCGCAACCTCGCGCCCTCGGGCCCTCTTTTTCCTGACGCTTCCTCGCCGCCGCCGGAAGTCGCAGTCATACAGCTCCGTGTGCCCACCTTCGTGCGCAAGCACGCCCACGTTTGGTTCGCCCAGGTCGAAGCCGTCTTCGATCAGCACCGCGTCACCTCGGAGACTACTCGGTTTCGCCACTTGCTTTGCAACCTGCCTCCTGAGGTGGCTGAGAAAGTGGCAGACGTCATCGGTGCCCCTTAACGATGCTGCGTACCAACGGGTCAAGCAGAGTATTCTGGACCGAACCACGGCATCCGAGAGCGCGCGCCTCCCGCACCTTCTCTTCCACGAAGAGCTTGGAGATCGCCGTTCTACGCAGCTGCTAAACACCATGCGACACCTCGTTGGCATGAGCAAAGTGGACTCGAACGGTGCACTTATATAGGAGCCCTTTATGCAGCACTTGCCACAGTACACTCGCATCGTTTTAGCTGCTGCAGGGAACGTGACCATCGACTGCTCGTCCGATCTTGCTGATAGAGTTCCCGACGCGACTTCTCCCTCATTCGCCACCCTCGCCTAGACCGCACAGTCATCAGCCGTGTAACGCTTAGAGACTCGGATCGATCAACTCGCCGCTTCCATTGAAGTGCTTCGGACGTCCTCTGATTGCCGATGCGGCGCCTCCCCACGTGCTACCCGTCGTTCGTCTTCGCCGGGTGGTTCTTCCTTGCGCAGCCTTAGAAGCTCACCTATCTCCTGGTACTGTCGCACTTGCCAGCGCCGCGCCCGTCACTGCACTTCCTTTTGCAGCTGGTCGAGAAACACGACGCGAGGTCACTGATGGCAGCATGTGACCTCGCCTTACAACCTGGCATCATTTTCCAGGTCACGGATCGCATTTCCGATTTGCGCTTCCTTGTAGACACGGGTGCTGAGGTCAGTGTATTACCAGCCACCAAGTATGAGCGTACTTCTAAATTACCTGGGCTTACGCTTCATGCAGCGAACTCTACCTCTATCGCCACGTACGGTCTTTGGCCCCTTACCCTCGACCTTTGTTTAGGCGCGCCTTCCAGTGGGTCTTTGCAGTAGCCGTCGTCAATCAACCCATCCTAGTCTTCGATTTCCTGACACATTTTCACCCAGACGTCAGCATGCGTCACCATCGCGTGATTGACAGCGAGACGTGCCTTTCCATTCTATGCGTACTGTTTACTGTAGCTTCAACTGGCATCCGCATGCTGCTTTCCTCGTGCCCGTACTATGGGGGCTCCTATGTGGGGCTCCCGGTGTCCATCCCCTGGGCACCCTCCAACATACTGGAGTACGGGTAGGCAGTGGCGGGAGCAGCATCGGTCCCGACAAAAGTGGTTGGCACTGCAACCGCTGCTGCTTCAGCAAACGGCGTCGTGACGGGTTGGGCTGCCTGATGCAAGCCAGTGGGTGGTGAAGGACGAACCAGAGGAGACTCGCTGAACTCGTCCCCATAAAAAAACCAGACGCCGCTCCGCCCCCTCGGCGAGCCACGTCGGCGTACCTCCCCAGGGGGAAATAGGTGACCCACTTTCGCGCCTCTGGGAAGATGTTCTCAGTTACCTTGATGTTTAAGATTTATTTTTCCATTTGAAATTTTTCACAATGGCGGGAGCACGCTGCATGCGGTCCCTGGCAATGCACATAAGTGAGGGGTTCGGATGGGCAGTTGTCGCTCAGATGGTCATGCCCGCGCATTTTCCACAGTTCGTTCGACCACGTCACGAGTTTGCAACTTGCTCGAACCGCTGGCATTTAAAACACCGCCGGGGGTTCGCGGTGTAGGGACGTATTGAGCACCGGATAAAACCTGCATTTATACCTTGTGGAAGTACTGTGCGGTCAAAGGTCAGGATGATGTGCTTGTTGGGAATCTTCTAATCGTATCTGCGGATAGTGATGCGTCTCATGGCAGTGACGCGCTGATCCTTCAAGCCCGCAAGGAGATCCGCATTTGTTTCGTTCAAAAGATATGTCTCGGATATCACACCATGCGAGCTGTTGAAGCTCCGTTGGGGTGTGACCCTGATGGCTAGATCAGCCAGTATAGTATGAGCTACGAACCCAGGATTCCTGCCCAAGCGCCTCCCCGGAGAGCAGCGCCTTCTGTCGGCGTGTGGCGGCGCGACGCTCCGTAACTGAAGGGAGCGAAAAATGAAAAATCAATAGCTCCTCACCCAAACCAGTGAGCTAATTGCTCTCCCGGTTGTAGGCAGAACAGCTTTCACTCTCCATTACTGTATATTTTCAATCATGTAACTCGAACGATGCGTGTTACCTGGGCATATAACTTTTTCTCAATGGCGTCTATGGGCAGTCTCTGCAAAATGGACCACTTGGCTCTCCTAAATCGAGCACTGTGTCGCTGCATGATCAGATATCCAATTGCTCTCCCGGATTTGAGTACTACAGTATGTTAACTACAAGACGCCATAAAATTCCACGTGATTGGTTCACAGAAAAATGTTACTGGGCACTTTTTGTCTGGAGTCTGATGCCAGGTTAGAGAGTGGGAACGTGTGGTGCCCTCTCTCGTAGTGGCCGGCATCCTCTACAGCCCCCATAGCCTCCGCGGTCGGCTGCCGGCGGCGGGCCGCCGGCAGCCCCGCTCGGCTCCGGTCTTTTCGGTGCAGGACGTTTCGGTACAGTGCGTTTCGGTACGGTCTTTCCGGCGCACAGACCTTTCGGGACACGGGCGTTTCGGGACGCGGACCTTTCGGGACACGGGTGTTTCGATACAAAGGCGAATTCCGGCATGCGCTGTAGGCTGCGCGCGTTGTTTACGTGGTGGTTGCGAGCATGCAATTCGTACCTAATTATTACAGATGTTCTTGTTCGCTGTTCTGCGTTATTTTAGGCCAGCAGTTGGTTATGCTGCTTTGCCAAAAAAAAAACTTCTGTTTATTTGTTGAATATTAGCTGGGATATTTGTAGCATTTATAAAACCTAATTGTTCATTATTCTTTTTGTACGACTTATTAAGTATTTTATATAACAAATCAGTGACAGTATCACCGTATTTCCTCGGTCGTGTTTTGACGACTTATTATCGCTTTTTTTTTCAAAAATCAGTGAGAGTAACTATTTTATTTCCACACTTTGCGGATCCCCTACGACAAAGGCTGCGGAAATGAGGGCCACTGCGCGGGAGAAGGAACCTGTGCCTTTTTAGACCGCTAAATGATGTAGGGCAATTTCTCGGCATTCCGCATTTGTATGCGTTGGTTTTTTTTTTTTGATAACGCAAGTGCTTAATAAGGCGTTTTTAGAAATGCATTACGGAAGGCACCAATTATATTCGTCATACCTGTCACCCTCTCCATCTATGCTCTTTCCCCCTTGCCCACCCCCACACAAAGTAGCAGGTCAGAGACTATACGATCAGGCCGACCTCTCTGTGTTTTCTTTCCATGCAATAAATTACTCTCTCTCTCTCTCTCTCTTTTTTTATCGCCGCACGCTTCCGCCCCGGCTTCGTTGTTAGCAGGGGCTGCGGCGGGTTTGCAGTGTTTGTTTTATCAGAAATTGGAAATGCTTTGTAATAATGTTTTCTGCAGCATACGTACAGATAATTAACTTATCAAGGACTACTCATTTGGAATTTTTCTAAGGAACAATGCAAATATCTGTTATGTATTGGTGTTTTATTTCAAATATACTTAATGTTTTGTTTCGGCTCAACAATAATCACAAGTATTGACATTGCCAGCGGACTTAATTGTTTAGAACTCTCCTCTGCATTAACTTTGGCCGGGCGGCTGAATCGAAGAACAGAAAGACAGGCTGACAAACAGACCAAGAGAGAGACCAAACTTTCCGCGTTTAATGAGCCCCTCAACCGTCACGAAAAAAATAAAAAGGAAAGAAACCAAAGTGCCTTTTAATTATAGCACGTGTGCATTCGCCTTTCCTGATATTCTCTATCACCCCGTCGTCGTTGCATTCGGTGTATTGAAGGAGTCTGGTTCTACTCAAAAATAATCAGCGATCGCACTTACAGTGGCGTTGCTAAGGGGAGTGACCAGGGGGGGGGGGGGGGTTGTTGCTGGAGAACCAGCCTCCAATGTCGGGGGTGCCATCTGTGCTTTTCCACTGTGCAAAGTGGGCGCCGAAAGCTTATAGACAACTGTTGCAGCTCTCGCCACACCAGCCGATTAAAAGTTCATTCCTATTATACTGGGAGCAGGCGAGGAGACGTCTGCATCCAACAATGTCGGAAGTGTTATTATACCCGGCTTGAAGCCGCGGAGGCCAACGGGGCGGAAACGGAGCGATTCCTGGAAAGGGGCGCCATCGGTATGACTAAGGCCCTTAGGTATGACGGCGACGCGCGGAAGGGTGCAGGGAGCAAGCCTGTTCCTTGAGATGGGCGACACTGGGGCGAATGAGACTGGTCATTATGTCCTCGGGGGCTTCTTCGGTGGCTCTTTGTTGTGCAGTAAAGAGATTATGTCAGCTCATGGTGCATGTATAGCTATAGCACTGCCATGCACCCGGCCACAGAAACGACTTCGTCGGGACGGCCATCGTCGAGAACGAAAACTTGGTGGCACAGCGTCACGATACCTTAATCGCTACCTTGGGACTCTCACTTTTGTGTACACGCATGGCCTGCGCTAGACAGCCTGCGCATGGCCTGCGCTTTGTGAGATACCTAACGCGTTGAAAGGCTATTGGACGCGGCAGCAGGCTGACCCCAGTCACCCCTGAGAAAGAAAGCTGGTTGTGAAACGTCGGATTCTCCATTTATTGTACCATTGTTTGCAGTGTAATATAGCTTTTCATTTGTAGCCTCCCAACCAGACATGTCGCAGCCAAAAGTGTACCTTCACTGCATGTTGTGTGGGTCCTACAGAGGAACCAATTGGTAATGGGCCTACCCAATTTCCTATTGATTCCGCTGAATGACGATCATTTGCGACCCCACAAGCACGTGTGCATAGGAACTTTTAGAGATATTCGAAGGCACGTCATCCCGCGGCTCACAAAACTTGCACAACATAGGCAGTTTTTTTTTTCGTACCACTGGTGTTGGGAGTCTAAGCTACTTTCTAGTAGTCGACCAAGTGATAGTAAACAAAAACAAAAGAAAAGTGATTATGACCGAGCTCTTTAATAACAAAGTTTTACTCGCAAATAATTGCAAATCGGCACTAACAAACTGGGTGCGAGAGTACAAGCTTTCGCGTTTCAAAGGCCTTGGAGATTTTTAAAGGTCGATAGTCGTGATCTTTTGTCTCAAACGGCATTTCAATCAAATGGTTTTGAAAAACGTTGTGTGTCAGCTCAAAGGTGGCATTTTAGTCAAATGGGGATCCGGACATTTCAGTGTAGGACATTTCGGCGCAGACAATTCGGTGGACGGACATTGCGGTGCACGGACATTTCGGGGGTCTAAGTCTTTTCGGTACAGGGCGTTTCGGTACGGTCTTTTCGGTACACGGACATTTCGGTGCACGGACATTTCGGGGGTCCTTGTCGTTTCGGTACAGGGCGTTTCGGTGCGGTCTTTTCGGTACACGGACGTTTCGGTACAGGACATTTTGGTACAGGGCGGTTCGGTACAGGTCGTTTCGGTACGAAAACAAATTCGAGCGAGCGTTTGAGGCAGCAAAATCCGCGCTCGTTGTTAACATGGGAGTTGCAAGCACGCAAATCGAACGTGTTTATTACAACTGTTGCTCGTAATTTTACGTTATTTTAGGCCAGTAAAAAGATAAAAGAAAGGACGCCAAACAGGCGCTGAAAGTTTATTGACGAAACCATCATGTATATATAATACATCCATGGAACGGAAACAAAAGCCCACATATATGACATACTTTTCATGATGTCATACCTTTCACTTTTTTTTTGAAGCTCGCAGATACTGCAGATGCTCGTTTTTGGCGAGGACTTGTTTAAAGCGGTAGACACGTGAACGACCGGCGGATGCGATTCGCATGCGACTGATCGTTACGACTGATTGTTAGGACGGGTTTTGGCGGATCAGTCGCATGCGAATCGCATGCGCCGGTCGTACTTAGCGCCTGTCTTGCGTTTTTCTTTTTGTCCTTGTCGTCTGAGCTGTGGAATCATGACGACGACAGTTGAGTGCTGTTGCGGCCGTTTTCACGATTTCCCTGGGAAGGCCGATATGAGTGCCCTTGTATTAAAACACGAAGGTTCAGGGCCTTTTATTCTTACAATTTTCGCATGCAGGAAAGTCTGGCACATCCTGCACCCCAGACGGACAGAAGGGTTTGCGTGTTGAGTCCACACAGAAAAGCTACACTTTTAAAATGTTTTGAGCGGGTTTCCAAGTTATCCGATGTAAAAGGGTTGAGATTTGGGCGAGTTGGTAATAATGCATCTAAAAAAAAAATGCGCGGAAATTAACGGGGTTTTCTGTGCTGTCTTCGTGTGTTTTTGTCCCCGTTAATTTGCGCGCAGTTTTTTTTTTAGATTATCCGATATGCCTGGAGTGGTAATATTGCTGCGTAAGAATGTATGTCTGCAGCAACAATAAGTGTCGAATTGGTCACGCTGGAACATGTAAGTGTTATAGTAGATTATATGTAGATTGATAGCTGCCAATTTTGTGAGGAATAATCGAAAAGAAAAATCACGAGACATTCGAGGTGAATGTGGATTACCAGCAAAGCTTGTCTTGGTACGTGACACGCAGGTGGCGCCAAATTTACCGGAAAGGTGTAAACAAATTTAATTTCTGTTGAAAGTTGACGATGGGCATCCTCAAGGAAGACATATACATTTATCCACGCACTTTTATTTTGACTCTAGCGAACGAGCAGACGGTGCATCATATTAACTAGTCTACTGATGGTGCGGATCGAGTGCTGAGACGCATAAGCTTGAGGTCAAGAACGGCGAGTGACATTGGTGGTGACCGTGTACTGACAATGCCTACACCGGGACATTTTTTTTTCGAACGCCCCACGGTAAAGAACGCCTCACTCTTCAGATACGTAACTTTTTGTTTGCATACATGAAAAATACAAAAAAACACTATATATTCAAGTGAGCTTCGCCTAAAAAATGTATTTGTCATGAGGCGGCTCGCTGTCGTTGTTTCGGAAGCCGGTTCCGAAAAGAGAGGGTGTGGGTAAAGCGGGGCTTAGGCGTGGCGCTGCTAAGCACAAGGACGCGGGTTCGATTCCCTGCTGTGGCGGCCGCTTTTCTGGTGGAGGCAAACAGCAAGAACGACCATGTACCGGAATTTCGGCGCACTTTAAAGATCCCCAGGTGTTCAAAATTAATCCGGAGGAATCCACTGTGGTGCGCCTCATAAAACGTTGATCGGGGATTTCCCCCTTTTGACCTAACGCTATTGCTCGTGACCCCCGCACTTCTTTATGTGTATCCAACATGAATGTTTACCAATTCACTCCAATTCGCGGATTGTATTCGGCCTTGTAACTGGAGTACAGATATTCGGGGTGATTTAAATTCAGAATTTTTCTACAATACGTTTCGGAGTTCATATACAGTGAGCACTCATGTTAGCGCAGTGTCCTTGTTATTCTTATATCGCCTCAACGGCGTTCTGCTGTTGTAAATGGTGTGTTGGCAACGGGAATTCTTATTTCTAGAAAAACAAGAAAAAAGGAAAAGAAAATAGTATATGTTAATACTTTTAAAACGAATAATTCTCGCGATTACCACGGGCTTGGAGGGCGACCGACAACATAAATTAATGAAGCCACCTAAGGTTAGGAGTCTTCATGCAATCGACATCGTTTGCAGGAAATGCAGTAAAATTTAACATTCATCAGACGCGATATCCGTGCAGTGAATTGCAGTTTTTGTTCTGCCATGAGGTGAGATCCTCATTTATGTGTAGGTTTGTTTTATGCGTTTCTTATGTTTAGCGTTCATTTTTATATACCCCGTTCACGCATTACTTGTTACACATGCTAAAACTTGTACTTGTGTCTTTTTTAGCTTACCTTACTCAATGCCTTGAGGAAACTGAGAGATAGTTATAAATAAATAAATGAATATATGTAGAATATTACTCATATGGAAGCTAAGCCCTTAGTTGAAACACTAGTTACAAATCTTTATCTCTAGTGGTGTGTCCGTGAGTTCGCATCGTGCGGAAAGGTAATAATGAGCAGTAACAGAGGAATTCTAAAACTAATTATTGATACGTCACGATGTCATAAAATGAATCAATTCCAGAACTTCATTGAAGTAGCTAAGGTGACGCACCGGGAACATCGCTCGCAGGTACTGTTTTGAACGCGTTTTGAAATTTCATGCTTTCTGCTCACGTAATTAGATGCGTCCCTGCAATTTGAATTTTCTCAAAAGCCATTCAAGAATACCAAACTTCGGAAGAAAGAAACGGCGGCTGCTGCCGTAGCATTTTTTTACTCGAAAATATCGTTCCGCAGTTGTAGCTGTCCGAAATAAGTAATTATTATCGAATGCTTTTTTTTCTGGTGGTATGAAATGTGCGATAAACAGGAAAATAGCGTCGTAGATAGACATAAGCCGTATATCTAGTAGTTGTCGTGAATTACTTCGCAGCGGACAACATTTCCAAGCTCCGCCAAAATCCTAACGAAGAGGGCATCCGATTTAAGAGTAGAGGGCAGCGCAATGAACGGGACGAAGCGAAGACGAGACAAGCACAAAGCGCTTGTGTGTGTCTCGTCTTCGCTTCGTCCCAACTTTTGCACCAACCGGCTCAAGCTTCAACTATTCTGAGGCATCCTCTTGCCATCCCACAATAGTCGCGGGGGAACTCTATTGAAGTGACTCCCCGCTCACAGACGAACAATTAACTTGAGGAGAAGGAGTTGACCGCGCCGTCGCACTTGACAGTCAAACCGGTCGAACGCCGCGACCGCCCCGAGAAGAATGAGGGAAAATAGCCCGTGTAGGCAAAATTCCATTTTGCTACGGCACGTGGTGGCAGCTTTGAGAACTAGGGGCGCTTGGGCAGGAATCCTGGACTCGGAAGCTTTGTGGACTGCTGCTTGTCATTCACCACGGTGAAGAGTTCTTCAGGCCTTTGTTTTTTGTCCTTATATGATTTTCTTATTATGGCTGCAAGATATATTGCGATCAAGAAGACTGACTGAGATGCAAGAGGGTGGGATGGAATGAGTGACTTCATGAGAAGAAATCGAGAGTAGTGATTCATTTCAGGAAATGTTAAAGATGGCAATGGGGCAAAAGATACTTCTATGCGGCCCCCTTTCCTGGATGGATCACGTTTGGGGGGGGGGGGGTTGGAAATACCATATAGCATAGTATATAAGCCGGGACGCGGGGGTAATTTTTTCGTCAACTTTACCCTGATAGCTGATAAGGTCCCACAGGCCCCTGCCTTGTAAACATACAGGGAGCCTATCCGCCGGATCTTGCCCCAAGGTCCGACCTCCACCGATCGCGGTTTCCCACCCTTCACCTTGAAACACATCACCACGGTAGGCCACAGCATATTTTTGGAGGCTCGGCATCCGCGGTGTCAGCAATACCGTCCTCAAGTTGGCTTAAGGCGCCCTGTGCGGGGACAGGCTCCTTTTCTCGACTGTGTACCATCCCTTTCACGATGTCCATAGATTGCAATTGGTCGTTCCCCCAAAGGAGCCTATTCTTAGCTTTTGTAGTCGTAGAGTCGTTGCTGCGATCTTTTCGAGTAGAGATGTTGTGATGAACGTTTTATGACTACAGCTACCAAGACGTACTCGATATACGTCTTCTGTTGCTTCTCCTAGCATCCATGCTATTGCTGTCGGCAGCAACACGCATATTCTAGTCGAGTTTCCCACTCATTGCATCAGGGACGTTGCTGTTTGCTGTATTGTAGTATATTATTTTCTCTTTTTATATTTTGGCTTGCATATTGATGTTGCATAGCGCCCTTTTTCATAATTGCAAAAAGACTTGCTTTATAAATCCGCGACGTATCATTCGGGCAACCACTTCTGAAGCTTGATCTGTTATCGGCTACCACTTTTTTTATCTTCCATAGGTAGGCATCCCGTCCTTTCCATGGTCAGGTGGTGTGTTTGCTTGCAGAAAAAGCAGACATTGTTTGCAGAACTGTAAACACTAGTGGTCGTTCTGTGCATTTTTCTGTACTCCTGCTGAGGTCCCACACCTGTTGTCTGCTGCTCCCGCTGGGCTTCCTCGCGTATGCACACCTGTTCCCATACGAATTCTACCATTCTTTGCAGGGAATCGGCACTGTACTCTCCCATTGATGATGTCATTTTTTCGCTGTTAGGTGTCGACCAGTTTTCAGGTCCTCCTTATTCTTGGGCTGGATCAGTTGCTCGGTTGTCATTCCTTTCTTCAATGCTAGAATGAACAGTAGTAGCACTCCGAGCTCACTCCGAGAGCCTGCCGTGCCCGTGTGTTTATCTGCCCATTTCGGAAAAGCTTTCGCAGGGCTTCCGTATGATACACTGAAGTGACCTTAGCGACTCACAACAATTCTTTCAGGCGCAGGTGCACCAATTGCTCCTGTCTCCCAAATGTCATGTTTAGTCTCATGATCGCGTGTCCTTAGTTGCTTTCGCTTGAGAATAAAGACCCTAAATTGCTGCAGATAATTTGCCAGTCAGTACAGACAAAAGGTAGTTGAACTTCTGTCCATTGCTCATATTAGGCCTCAAGTGAACCGCGAATTCGTATTGCCTTCAAAATCTAGAATTGTTCATAAACGTTTTGACTGAACCTAATATTCTCTGATTTTTGAAGCTTTACAATCTGCGTGGAGTCATGTGCAACCTGCGTTGCATGATCCGCCGCTTTGATTTTTTGTGCTAGCGCTGGAGCCGACACATGCCTTCTGTTCCAACATTTAGATAGCTGTTGATCTTCAACCAGATGTCTGCAATTTTAAAGTCATATTCTATCATTCCCTGGAACTCACTTTGCCCCACTTTATCTGTTTTTATGCTCGGCGGATGTCGTAAGGCTTGATGCTATTGCCTTTATTTCAGCTTGTGTTTCTATAAGGGGCTTTCTGTCAGCTGGTTGCGACTTTTGAGCCTCCACCGCTACAATTAGCTGCGTGTTTACCGTTAACCACATTCTTTTCTTTTTCGGGACAGCTTCGTTGTTCATTTTTCTTCAAAATAGGAATTCCCGCCTGAGTTCGAGGATCCGTTGGCTCAGTTGCTGCTAGCCCTTATGTGATCTGCTCGTCTGCTCCAGGCTGGTTCACTAATGCTCTGCCGTTGTCTTCTACTGCTGCTCGATGGAAGGTTGTAGTCGCTTGCATGCGGGAGTTGAGTCCTGGTTGCTGCACCATCTCTAGTAATGTGAGACTGCGGGACGTTTTCACAGATAGTGTTAGCGAGAATGAAATAGTAAAGAAACTAGATGTTTTTGCACGCTCCACGAGGCAAGGTTTGTTATTTCTCACTTGTATTGTACCTTCTACGGGAGATTCAATTGTGGCTTTGTTTTCAACGTCTACTTGTTGCGGAGATCCGAGGATTCATTTTGAAGTAACCTGTTATAGTTTGAATATTTATTAATAAAATTGCCTTCTATCAAATTGTGTTCTGACTCCTGCTTTGAACTGTTAGAAAAAGCGAGTGACACCCATAAGAGGTTGTTTTTTGATTGATTGATTGATTGTAGGGTTTAACGCGCCGACGCAGCGCAGGCGATGAGGCGCGCCGTAGTGGAGGGCTCCGGATTAATTTCGACCACCTGGGGATCTTTAACGTGCGCCGAAATCTCGTACACACGGTCGTTCTTGCTTTTCGCCTCCATCAGAAAAGCGGCTGCCGCGGCGAGGTTGTCTTTTTAGGCTCTTGCAACTATGAATCGGGATGTGAAGGCAACAGCCCGGCCTCTTCACAGGAGAGCTTACTGAATTGGGCAATAGAGATATTTGATTTTCTCTTTAAGTAGGCCCAAAAAACAGTTCCCCTCAACAAATAAAGGCGTCTTTTTGTAAGGTCGTCCAGAAGTAGTGCCTTCGCAACAAATTGCGCTACCGGTGGCTGTACTCCACTCTTTCATGACGGCGCGATCCTCGCAAAGTCTAGAAATCAAAAAGAAAGGAAACGCGCGTGTAAACGAGCCGTCTGTTGCACTTTTGGAGCAGGAAATAGTGTACTTGTCAAGAATATCTTACCCCGTAAATCCTCGTAGTGGATAACGTTTTTGTCATGAGCGATCAAATTTTATGGCGATATCTGCCTTTTTTGATTGTTTCATTTTTGTTTCTTTTGTCTTACCCTCTATATATGTTCCCGCTGGCATAAAGTCGGCCAGTTGTTGGTCAGCGCCTTTGGTTTGTAGTTGTTTACTTCATCCTGTTTTTGTGACGTTTTTCTTTGTAGTACCTAATGCATGTCTTCGGTCAAAAAGTCAGTAACCATATATCCCTTGGTGTATACGATAAAAAATCTTCTAACATAATATTTACGTTGTACAGACAACACATGCGGGTTTTTTCTTGTAGAGAAACGTAAGGTTGCCAGAAATGCTGCGGGGCTTAAAATGAAATGTCAACGCCTGCGACACTAAAAATATCTGGGAGTTTTTGATTGTATGGTGGCGGAAAACATTGCATCGCACACAAGTACCCATCGTTTTTTTTATGTTGCAATTGTTGATTGACGTACGTAATTGAAAATGGCATTGTGTACAAAGTTTTCGGAACGCGCATACAAAAACTGACCGAAATGGCACACGACCATAATGGTTTCTCTAAAATGGCGTGTTTATAACCAATTTATTGCGCTTTTATATATAAGTGTTCACTGGAAAGGAAAAGGTGATTAAACACTGCATTTTAAACTGGGCTCATATTGGTTATGCTTCGTTGAAGTAATCCAGGAGTACTCAGATAAATTCAGGTGGGAATAATGGCAGATGTCATGCGAACAACTTCAGGGAACCCTAAGCACAAGTAAAACATTGCGTATCTTGTGCGCCCTCATCGATCCAGAAACCGCCAAATTGCAAACACTAATTCATTCACACGAAGACCAACATTAAGTGCTGAAAGAGTTCAAAAACTTTACATCACTTTAGAGACTAAGCCTGACTACCGGAACTACACGGGAACCAACACCAAAAATATTGATAACGACTTCTCTATTGCAGAAATTAAAATAGCAATCAAGAAGTGCACAGAACACAAAGCTCAAGGTCCTGACGAGATAAATACAGCTCACCTATGAAACCTGGCGGAAAGTGATACAGAAGACCGGCAGACACAAATGAACTACTTATGGCGACGAAGCCCACTTTACACAAAATTGAAGTGCGGCACACGATCTTCATCGCCAAACTATGAAAACCCCCATAAAATCATCAATCATGGGTCCATAACGCTGGAGTTCAATGTGAGGAAGGTGATAGAAAAGATGGCCATAAAAAGACCTCAACAGCAGCTTGAAGATCAAGAGATGCTACCTCCTAACATGGTAGGCTTCAGAAGCCACCCCTGCACCCAATATGTTCTACTTAGAATCTAGCAGATGCATTGAAATAACCGAGTCTGGCGCAACTGAAACAATCCTAGCCATTAACCTGAAGAAGGCGTTTGACCACATCGACCCCGACGCTTTGTTTGAAGAACTGAGAAACGCTAATTGTGGATGCAGAATGCAAAATTATGTAAGAAACTTCCTAAAAGACTGGCAACTCATCATCAGCATCAACGACCATCTTACGGCTCCCTTTTCTTAACCACAAAAAGGCACACCCCAAGGGTATGTCCATTCACAAACACTTTTTGATCTTGCCATGATGAAGGTCCTTCAAAAAATGTGAAAGTTTCGGGGCATAACATTCTCCCGTTACCAAAATAATGCAACACTTTGAATCCATAAGTGATATCCAGGCCACTTCCTAGAAACCGAGCAACTGGCCCTAAATGCAGTAGGAATTGCACCCAAAACACAGAATTAGAATTATCCGCAGAAAACACGGAACTCTTATTAGGGCCCGACCTTCGATGGAACCCTCCCCCCATACACCTAAGCCAAAAACCCCACGGCGAATGCCCCAAGCCCTGCATTAAAAGTCCGGGCCTTCCCGTACAAATCCACGCCGAGGACCAAGAGCTGCGAGCGAAATCATAAACCAGCGTGAGCAGACCTTATATATGATGAGAAGAGTGTCAAAAAGAAATAAAGGGCTCAAGTAAGCCGACCTTAACCACCTCAGCGACGCCCTCATTCCCACCCTCATCAGTTATCAAGCCCGTTGCATAAACATCATCAAAACATTTAGGAATCGGCTGGACACGCTAGTCAAGAAAGAAACAGCACTTTCCCTGGGAATACCCTTCAGAGCCGGCACAACGAAGCTTCTCAACGCAGGTACTCTTCATATCATCAGACAAATTTTTCACCACACTGTCACAACCAACTAATACGGGCGGAAAGTACTCACTCGGCACGAGCTATATTCACAGAATTCAGATAACAGTCAAGCCCCACCCAGGTAGTTACAACCCCTATCAAGCAAGACATTTTCAAGCACATACAGGTGGCACCCATCCCACCGCACATAAACAAAGAAAGGAATCCATCTCAACGACCAATTACAGCCGCATTTTATTCAATAAAGGTTGTAAGATGTTCCGACCAAAAATATATACTGACGGGGGCAGCTAGAAAGACCGTATTTGTCTAATTACGGATACGAGCCTCAAAATGGATAAAGGCTGAATACACACAAACTGTACCACTCTGGAAGAAGCTGAAATGCTAGCCGTAGTACTCGCAATAGGCCGAACGACGACCCTCTCCGCGCTTACAATTATATACGTGGACTCCATCAAGGCATGTCACCAGCTTGCAAACGGATTGGCCTTCCTATTGGCTCTGCAACTTTCCCATCGGCACTGCACATGGGATTAACAGGGAATGAACGCGCTAATCCACTAGACCATGAACTCATCCGGCCTCCGACCAACCATGTATGTATCCTGAAATCTCACCCCAGTAATATCAAACCCAGACTGTGCCTACACTACAGAATGGAATATCCAGCCCCCTATCCTTCGTTGAACAGAGAAAAACAAAAACAAACACTGCTCCGACAAGCAGATTACAAACATCGGTGATTACCTTGCCTTCGACATGGGACCACAAGCCCACCACAAGCGCAGCCACTGCGACGCCATGCTTAACCAAAAACATGTATTGTAAGAATCACAAACCCCTCAGCACTGAGAAGGCATCACACTGAGGGGTGGCCTACATCAGGGGGTTCACCGGGACCCGGTGACTTTCATCTAAAGTGCTACCAGCAGCTGTCTGGACGGAGGCGGCTGGCAGATGCTACCCCCCTACAGCGATAATAGAAAAAAATGGTTTTCTTCTCTCCTCTCTCATTCGTTGGCCACGCACCCAGAGAGGTCACTAGCCTCCCAGACAAAACTGCACTCACTGCAGCTCCCCCGTTCTATCTCATTCGGCGTGGGCGTGAAGGAAGGTAACATCTTTTTCGGAAGCGTTATTTGGCTTTTGTACTGAACGGAGCTCCCGTGCACACGGTGCGGCTGCATATGTGTCAACCTCCGCTTTTGCGCGCAAGTGTGCTGAAAGTAGAATTTTTTGCGTAGTGCGCGCTTTCTTTCGCGACGGCGGCATTTTCTCTGCACTGGCTATGTGGAGTTCTCAAGGTCGAGAGACCACCCACTCAATGTCACTGCAATTATTCGCATCTGTTAAGGCCACGACCGAGAATTGGGTTAGGATGGCGTAGGCGCTCGATCCTTCGCCGTCCTGGGCTGCTAAAAAGAAAAACTTTGGTAGATCTGTCTGTTTTTCTGTCTGTCTGTCTGTCTGTCTGTAGATTCAGCCGTCTTCATAAAGTAAATACAGATGTTTAAGTAATTGCTCATACGCCCACAGGCATTTACAAGCTTAACATCCCGTGGCATTGTTCATACATGTCAAACTTCTTGAGGCAAAACCAATCACTGCTGATACCATAGAAAAAACATCCATACATAGGTGGTAGTTTCAGTGCTCCTTTATTAAAACGGCATGAATTCTTTGTTATTGCGATGGAAAGTGAAGTACAGGTAAACCTGGATTTAACAATCCTCTCTGTAATGAATTCGTGTATTTAACGGCATATTTCAATTCCCCATTACCAGACCCATTAGACCATTAAAGCACACGCGCTCGCCAACTATATGTTTCGAACGCGCTTCTATGGTTAACGTTGACGTAACACATTTTTTACGCTGATGGGTCATTATTGATTGCGCTTTGTCTGGATGGGTTTGAGAAATGCACTACGTTAGCTAATTTCGCCCGCACCGAAAACCACGTGCTTCTCGATTAGTGAGTGCGGTGTCGAGTACGTGCTATGCCTGTATGTCGGCCTGTTGTCGCTCGTCAGCACTGCTATCTGCGGTGTCGTTTCGTAGGTGATAAGTTCCGGGGTCAGAAAATGAAAAGCTTTGTCTTTTAAAGACAGGCTGGCAATTTGAAACACCGTCTCTGCCGACGAGAAGGAAGAACGTTGCCACCTGGTACAGAATCCCGGCTAGCACATTATCGTTGATTTTGACCGCAAAAAAAAAAACGCCAAGTTCATCATCGAATCACAAAAAGGCGCTCATTCAGCACACGTTTGGTCATC
Source organism: Haemaphysalis longicornis (assembly GCF_048455015.1). Classification (NCBI taxonomy): domain Eukaryota; kingdom Metazoa; phylum Arthropoda; class Arachnida; order Ixodida; family Ixodidae; genus Haemaphysalis; species Haemaphysalis longicornis. The sequence continues at coordinate 176,693,443 of NW_027526407.1, forward strand.
GAAACAGGTAAAATCCGCGAAATGTTTCCAGCGGCCAACTTGACAAACTAGTGACCTTACTGAATACGCAGGGGAGCGACCTTGCAGTGTAGTAGCAAAACTCGTGGAAAAGGAGCAGGGTAAAACCAAGCATTTTTCACTGTGATATCACTGTGAAAGAAATTACTTAAGGATGAGTTTAGCGTCACTAATGTCTAGCATTTCGGTTTTGTTTGTGCTTCCCGCACACGAGCCTTACCTTCGAACCTCCATGTGGAAAAAGTTGCATGCAATGAAAAGTCTCGAATTTCTGTCAACTTCCTTATAGCCACGTTTAAGTGTACTAGATTGTACTACAAGTTTTAGTGTGGTCCGAGTGGTGGCCTCTCCCATTGTTCCGCCGGGTGCATTTCCTCCCAGAAAATAAAACAAGCATAGCGGCGGCGTTGCTGTCGCGACCACCGAACTGCCCCACTCCGCGGCACCAGCTTCCAGCCTCGGCGCAGAAAGATTTGCCCCGCTCGCTGGGGTGATTTACTTTGGGTTATAAGGTTTAACGAGCCGAAGCTACACAGACGATGAGGCAAGGGGTAGTTGAGTGCTCCTGAATAAATGAGCACCTGGGGATCCTTAAATTTTGCAGAAATCACGAACACATCGTCGTTTTCCGCTTTTCTCCCCCATCACAAAAGCGGCCGCCGGGGCCGGGAATTGGATCCGCGCATTTGGGCAGCTGATTTAGAAAGTAGACGCAAAACAATGTGACGCCGCGTGAGGAAAGTTTTAACTAGTACTATTTGACGTATAATTATCGACCCCACTTTTAATATGTTTCCTTATTTTTTGTGTATTCTGAACACTTTCATCATAAACTATATTTTCTTGTTAAATCTAAGTGGTAACATTAGCTGAAAATTTCCACATAGGCGCGAAGTTTCAGTTTGGTCGAATGCCAAGAATTTGTGGCCAGGTCCCTGAAATAGCAGCTAGTGCTGCTAACGAACGCACTTTTGCACAGTGGAGCTTTCGTAATGCAGCCAAAATTATTGCCAGTAAATAGAAACTTTTATTACTGCAGTAGAAAGAACTGTGTTGTGCTGACCAGTTTCGCGTTCACATCTGCATCCCAGGAAACCGTACTCGAGCTTCTCAATTCTTCGCATCAATTGCTGGCCGCGATCTCTACAGTGCACCTTGTTACAAATCACATGCAGCATGATATGTTTCGGCCGTTGTAGGCGCTTCTGGGGCTCCTCCTCGTCGCATGATCTGCTGCGTCGTCCACAGCTATCTCAATAATGTACGCTCCAGAGAGCATTCCGGAAGCACGGAAGCTATAGTCCACCTAATATTGCACTTCACGAAAGCGTTAGGCGCGTAGTGGGAGCTTGTGTCCACTCTGCCAGTAGTGCCTTGTGTCCTCTCTGCCAGTACGATTTCAAAGCACCTGTCGTCTTCAGGAAAAAAAAAACGTTTCGAGATAAAGTGGTGAACGCGTAGCGCCTACGGGAGCTATATATAGGGTAAGAGAAAGTTTACTCGCAATATAGTTCTAGATAACAGAGTTCGAGCTAACGAGAGAATTATCCGACGGACAGGCACCATGAATAGTTTTTCTTTCTCCTTTTCGACTTTCCACATGAAGAAAAAGCGGCGGGGAACGGATTCTGCGGGCTGTAAAAAGTTTACTTTTTTTACTTTCCGATTTCGAACCAAAATACCAAGAGCCTTCTCCTCGGATACTTGTAATAATGACGTTTGTATTTGTTTGGCGCACGTCCGGCTGGGGTAGAGAGCGCCGAACAAAAGTATATAACAGAAAACAGTAGCTACTAAAATGTGTAAGCCAGAGTAACAGTAAAAGCAATTAAAGGCAATGGTGGTGGCTGGTGTATAGGGGACGTTTTCATTACGGATGATAGGAAATTAAATTTAAAAAGTTAACAGACAATTACTTAAACACGCGTTGAAGAAACCATGACATTGTCACCCAAAAACAAGGAAGGGTGTAGCGAAACGTGTTGTCTCTAAAGTTTCTTGGAGTGTTTGTGTCGTGTACTGTCGAATGCCTTGCATGTGGTTAAGATGGGCACTACGGATAGGCCCTCCCCACACGTGCTACAAACGGGTCTTGGAGAGCTAGGGAGGCGGTGTGTGTGCGTCGCATGCGTGTGGCCTATCCGTAACCTGGCCCCTGCGACTTCCGTGTGTCTGTTGCGTGTGTCCCCAGTGTATGGTCCCAAGTGTGGACTAATATGTGTAACTTGGCTGTCTGTGTATTCCAGTCTGCTCGCCTCGTATTGGGAAGGTGGTTTCTGGTGTGTGGCTTGAGATAAGTGTACGGTACTGTTCCTATGTGCAGTGTATTTGTAGGTGGAGCAGCAGCAGCCATCTCATCCGCGGTCTCATTGCAGGCTATCGCAAAGTGCCCAGGCACCTAACAAACAGTCAGTTTAAGATTCGAGGTATACGCAGAGATAATGTTTTTTAGGACGAGATCGATTACATAATTTTTTGGATGACTTTGTTGATGACAGTGCTTGCACCACACGCAACGAGTAGGCATAAATGCCTGACTTGGGAATGTTATGTTCAATGATATGATTTGCAAAATGAAAAACGACATACGCCTCCACTGTAAAGATACTGGTGTTGATATTTATGTTTCTACTTGCATTAAAATTGGGACCGTGCGAATCAAAGGACACGGTGGATTATGTTTTGAACGCGTCTCTGAAAAAGTCTGCATAGCGATGTTTATTCTGTAAAAAAAAAGTGCTTTAGAATTGTGCTTCTTGAAACTCGTTATTGTCCCATTTTTACAAATGACATATCGTATAGCACAGGGCAAACTTGCCATGGGGTAATAGCGTGCTACAGGATGTTTTCTAGTTAAAAAGGAGACCGTCAGTTCGGACACCTGCTCTTTTACTCTGAGTGAGAAAGGTGCAGATATGGTTGGGCCATTTAAAAAGATCTGGGATGTGGAGGCATCATTAAAAATAGGCTTAAAACGATGGTCATGCATTGATGAAACTTTAGAAGCATTTAATAACTCAACATAGGTTCGCTGGTGCGATATCCGCCATTTCGCACACTTCGCATAAAGACTCTAGACAGGGTTAGTACAGAAGGCACCACACTAAAGGAGAAGCCTCGAGTGGAGTACTGGGTCGAGCATTTTGACTGCTGATTTTGTTGCCGACCCTTAGACTACACTCCCATAGTCATTCGAGATCCCATCAAACTGAAAAAAAAAACAGCCAAAAGGAGTTGTTTGTCTGCACCACAGGACTGGTGTGACGGAATTTTAAAAATGCTGATTGTTTTCAAGCGTTTAGGTTTGAGCTGTTTGATGTGGCAAACGAATGTGAGTTTGTTATTTAGAACGACACCTAACAACTTCTGTTTCTTTTTTACAGGAATCCAGTTGCTTTGAGGTTTATTGTCAGGAACCGCGTCGATCCCACGCCTCTTTCAAAATACGACGCAGGTACATTTTTTAGGATTCATTTTAAATTCGTTTTTATCCGCCCAGCGAGCCAGTTCATTAACGGGAAGCTGGACTTAGCGTTCGCAAATGAACAGAATAAGGATTTGAAAGATCTGTAAATCGTTTACATACATAGAGTAGGAGATTGTTCGAGGCAGTGCTTTGCCGAGTCAGGTCGTGGTCACAATCGAGAAAGTGCACCTCAATACTCCACTTTGAGCCACACCGTTTTTTTGTACATTGACTCTGGAAAACGCGGCCTACTCTCACCCAACATATTTGTGAGACGAGTAGATTTCAAGTCTGTTCAACATGTTACCGGATCTTCCAAAAAATTTCAAGTCAATGAGGATGCTTAGCCACATGTCGTGTCGTATGCTTTTGCAATGTCAAAAACATGGTCATGCAATATTGTTTGTGAACAAAGGCATCTTTATATATTACTCTAAGGCCACAGGTTGATCATTGGTGTATCACCATAACCTGAAGCCTGTCTGGCATCTTTGAAGAAGACAGTTGTACTCGGATAAGTACATTAGCCTTCCGGTAATCATGTTCTCAAGAGGCTTCCACCTGCAGCTTGCCAGTGCGAAGGGACGATAACTTTCGCGTAATTTGGGATTCTTTATCTCTAATAAAAGCTACTACTATCGCTTTCCTCCAAGACATAGGAACGTGCCCCGAAAGCCATATCGCATTCTATAAGAGGACAAGTGTTTCTAGGTAGTCGGCATGTATGTGTTGTATCATTTTTATGTAATGTTGTCTGCACACAGATGTGAAGGCTTCCATGTGGTTAGGGCGGAAATTTAGTAATGAAGTTTAGATTATTCGTTGTAAGCAGAATTCGATTGGTCTTTGTAGGGCTTATTTTCTGCAGATTTTATGTGTTTCATGAAAGTTTTTGAGCAGTCTGCAGAACTAGACAGGTGTTGGAAGTGTTGTGCGAGTGCGTTAGCTTGGTCTTCAAGAAGGTCCCCTGTTGTGCTGGCAAGCCGCAGGCTGTGTGTCTGTTGTCCATTAGGTTGGTGTATTCGTGTCCATACCTTGTGTGTGTATGTGTATGAGTTTATGAACGTAAGGAAGGCGCACCAACTCTCCCTTTTTGCCTCACGGCACACCCACTTCCCAAGTGCTTTTCCCGTTTAGAAGAGATGAGGTTTTGCGAGGTGGTGTTCCGACTGAGGATATTACGCCTTATTCTGGGCCTCAAGCGCACGCCTACAGTCCTCATTCGACCATGGCCTGCTTTGGTTGCGCGGGGCACCGGAGCTATGGGCAATAAATTTTTAGCGGCGTCTAGGATCTGCGCCATGATGAGTTCGGACGCTTCCTCCACGTGTTGTTTTTATGTGGGTGTGGTGTAGTTTAGATGTTAATGTGAATGTACTCCAGTTTGCTTTTGGTTCAATAAACCTGATGTTGGAAGATGGACTGCTTGGGCATTCACCTATGTACATGTCCGCGCAGAAGTAAACGGAGCACGGGAGTGGTGGCCGAACTGCATCGCTGCACCGCGTATTGGCGCCGACGGGAACCACAAAGCACCGGTGAAAGAGTGTGTTCGCACTGCCCCCGCCACCCTATCTGATGTGTTTAATCGACGCTCTGCTGGTGTGTCGCGCTCGGCAAAACATTCTATAACCGGCAGCGCTGGGCTATGGAGGGGCGCTGGTTGCATTGGCGCTCGCAGGCATTAGCGGCGACCGAATCTGCTGCTTATGAGCTTGACGAAGCTACGCGCGCCCGGAAACGTGCCTTGTTGCGCACTGTAAAGGGCGGCATAAAATTGTAGGCCGCTGTGGTTTGGCATAGCTTGTCGTTGCGATATAATTAATTGTAAGCCGGTAACAAAAATGCCACGTACAATATAGATAACACATTCACAGACATTTCCGTTGTTCGAAAACAAAAATCTCGCTTACGAGATTTCTTCTTTAATTTTGGGACTGTCCCAAGTTATTGCTGCTGGTCAGTCCAGGCCTATTATGAAGAAAGGGGAATAAAAAAATGTCCATGCCGTAGAAATTTTGTATTAGAGAACACGGTAAAGAATAGGTGCAATCATTGCCTGCTACCACAGCGTGCCTTATAGGGCGCATATTTGGTTGTCGCATTAACTCTTTTCTCTCGGGTTGACGAGGATAGCCGTCATAACATTTCGTACGAAATTAACCGATTAAGGGTATCGTAGCCATCATTCATGACGTCTATACTTGTCATCAGTCATTTTGAGGCCTTGATGGTGCTTTTTCGAAAAACATTAATGTCACGCGGTGTAGCCATCTTTAAAAAAAATGGGGAGTTTAATTTACCGCGGTGTCTAAAGGTACGTCGGACGTACCCGCAAAATTTCTTAAAGATACGTCGGACGTACCCGCAATATTTCTTCATGATACGTCGGACGTACCCGCAAGATTTTTAAAGATACGTCGAACGTACCCGCAAGATTTCTTAAAAATACGTCGGTCGTACGCGCAATTTTTCTTAAAGATACTTCGGACATATCCGCGAAACTTTTTAAAGTACGTCGGTGTATTCGGTTTCACTCGGACCTCTGAGCCACCTTAGCGAGCTTATCCATGGGCTTTAATTTCAACTGTCACAAAAGTTCCGTCCAGAGGAAACACAATCTGATGCGAGGTGACAGCATTCTTTTTGTTGATTTCCAACCACCTGGCCAAACTGCTTCCGACCACTGACTGGCCAGAGTCACTGTTAGTCGTAAATCATTGTTAACGATTGCAGACGATCGTACGCTACGTTGGCCCTGGCTTCAGTGAAAGGTAGCGGTTTGGTTGTTTCAGCAAAAATCAATACCAAATGCTCTCACCGCGTGAATTTTAAAATGGCGTGAAGTATAGCTATTAAAACGCTAAAGAAACGTAAAAAACTACATCTTGAGATCTGAACCCGGGAATACAACATTCGAAAGTGACCTTTACACAACAGCAAATGATGTCTAATCAGCTAGTTTTAAGCATACCGGTTTTGATTGTAAAAACAAACCCGTAAGGAGCTTTATTCATTAAAGAAACGTCACACGTATCCCCAAAATTTCCTAAAGATACGTCGGACGTACAGTGACCAGAGTGGCTCGAAAGCGACGTTGCTCGAAACTAGAGTGGTTATCTCGAACAATCTACGGCAAAACGATCACAAGTTTGCTGTATATAAGCCAAGAATCTAACTATACCTTATCTGGCTCTGAATGTAGTTTTTCGCCGTGTTCTCTAGTTGGACCTTATTTGAAGAGGTGGTTAGAGCCTTCGCGGATGTCAGAGATCAAATGCGGGCCACTACGGGTTCTCGGAAGAGGGGAACAAAATCATGTGCGACGAAAGTATCTTTCGTTTTTTTTCTTCATATGTTTCTGTTCAAGCTCTAAACACATTGACGCGAAATCACGCATACCGCGAGTGTCGGCGTTGTTCGGCGTTAACACGCGGGCCCGCAGGAGACCGGCGAAGTTGCGCGCAAGTCGCTGCGGAGGTGGTGTTGGTGGGAAAATTTTTAAATGCTGCGAAATGTACCTCGAGCCATCACGGTAAAATTAGCACCAAATAAGGTAGAATGATAAACGAAGACGCACCCCGCTCAAATGTTTTACTTGCTACTTGATTTAACCTTCATGTTGCGTACCGACTGCACGTTCTAGAATTGGAATTGAAAGCAAAACGAATTTCAGCGCTGTATTGATACTAAGGTTACCGTCGAACGTCATTTGTAGGTTGAAAGTCAAGGTACTCTGGCTTCCTGTCTGTACCCGGTAAAAAAAATAATCAAACCCTCGCCGAAAAAAGCGCTTTGAGAGGATTCGAACCACGGACATTCAAAACAGAAGTCCGCCTCTCAACCGCTCGACCACGAAAGGAGACGACAAGCTTCGAAGAATTCGGTGCATCAACTGAGGCTGCGTACGAATAGTGACGGGTGTGCTTTCTTTTTGTCGTATTTGAGAGATTTGAGCAGTGGCAACGCTTGTTTCTTGCACACCAATCTTGGAGGCGCGGACAATAATGCTAGTGCTACAATCGATGTAACCACAGCTCCCTTATTTGAGTCAAATAAAGGTATCGCACATCCCCGTTCTCCCCTGCGCAAGCCACGGGAGCTACGAATAGAATGGAATGCGCCGCTAGAAATCTTGCGTTGATAACGCTTGCTCGTCACACACCGATCTTGCTGACTAGCCGTATTATGCTAATAGTAGATGCGATGTGGATTCGATTTCCCCGATGAAAGCCGAACAAGCCACAAATGGATGAGCGCTTGCGAACAGAAATAGCTTGTAATTTGTCTCAATGCAACCGAATAACGTAATGTTAAAAAGAAATTGATTGTTTTCTGCTGAAAGAAACAAACCCAAAAAACGTAAAGACGGACGCTGCCGCCCGCTTTCCGAAGCTCTCTCGCGCTGCGTCGACGACAATATCTCGCAAGCGGAGACATCGGCGTCGCTCGAGTTTCAGCTCGCGTCGCCATGCATTTTGGTGACGCAACGTCGACACGAGAAAACGCTGAACGTACGCTGCATGTGGTTGGGCCGAGTGAAACCGAATACACCGAGTACTTAAATTTTTGCAGATACGTCCGAAGTATCTTAAAAAATCTTGCGGGTACGTATGACGTATCTTTAAGAAACCATGCGGATCCGTCCGACGTATCTTTAAGAAATTTTGCGGGTACGACCAACATATCTTTAAGAAATACTGCGGGTACGTCCGACGTACCTTTATGACACAGCGCCATTTTAATCTCCAACACTTTCTCAACTAATATAACGTGCTCGTTAAAAAGAACAAGGTCGGTTTTAAAGTGAAAGCAAAATATGCGCCCTACGATGCCCGCTGTACCTATTATTTATGGTTTTCTCTAATACAAAATTTCCACCGCATGGACATTTTTTTATTTCCCTTTGTTCAGAACAGACCTGGACTGGCCGGCAGCTATATCTTTGGACAAACTCCAAACTAAAGAAGAAGTCTCGTAAGCGAGATTTTTTTTTCGAACAATCGAAATGTCTGTGAATGTGTTCTCTATATTGTACGTGGCAATTTTGTCGTCGGCTTACAATAATTATATCGCAATGACATGCTATGCCAAACCGCGGCTGACTACAACTTTTTGGTGCCCTTTACACCACGCAACAAGGCCCGTTTCCGGGCGCGCACAGCTTTGTCCAGCTCATGAGCACCATCCTGGCCGATATAGGGTTTGCGACATCTCACTTACCTCCTCTACCAAAAGAACCTCCACCATAGGACACACTTCTTAGACTAATGGTGAAGCCCATCCCACGCCACATGGACCCGTCTTCAGACTCCGGCAGGCACCGAAGTAGAGCCCTCCATCTTTCCAGCCCATCACATGACACATATTACACAGACGCCACGTTTACCGACAACATGGCCACAACTGTCACGGTAGGTCCACGTGAAGAAACCATCCGTCAACACTATAATGTACCTTCTTCTACAGGTGCTGAAATTCAAGCCATTGCCGATTCGATCATGCTGCAACCCCATTCAACTGACCAAATTACCATCCGCACGGATAGTCAATCTGCCCTCGGAGAATTCGCAACTAACTCCTTACCTGCGCACATTCATCACGAGGATACATGCTACATGGCAGCCCACAGTCACCTGCACGTATTTCTAGAATGGGTCCCCGGACACCAGGTAATTGTAGGGAATGAAAGGGCTGATGCCCTTGCTCGTGCAATTCGAAACCCGAGCGACCATTAACCCTGGCCCCAGGACTACAGCCCCAAGGAAAAACGCGCCGCCCATCGCAAGGCTCGGAGGCAACAACTGAAGGACCTTCGCAAATCCCGCCGTAATCTTCCTCCTCCCACCTCTGACCTCACACGCCGCGAAGGCACTTATATCCGCCAGGCTCAGACTCTCTCCCTCCCTTGTGACCTCGTTCTTCACTATATCATGACCCGAGATGGCACGCCCCACTGTCAGGTGTGTGGTGCCTATCCCGACGTTAAACACACCTACTGGACTTGTCCTCGCGCAAGGAGATCCCCTCATTTTCTTCATCCACACCTTTTACCATCCGACATTCCATACTCATGGGGAAACTGGGCCGCTCCTCCGCCTGATCTTCGCCCGATCCTTTGGCCTCGCCTCGCCCGGCACATTGCCCACGTGCGGGGCCCTGACGCCTGCGGAATTCCCACTTCAACGTTTTCCAGGCCCACCAGAACCACATTTTCGTCAGCCCGGACATGGGCCGCTTTAAATAAAGTTTGATCTCTCTCTCTCATGAGCAGCGGATTCAGTCGCCGCTGATGCCGGCGAACGCCAATGCAACCGGTGCCCCTTTATATCCCAGCGCTGCCTTTTGAAGACCGTCTCGCCGAGCATGACATGCCAGCAGAGCGTCGATTACACATATCAGATAGGGCAGTGGGGGCAGTGCGAACACAATCTTTGACCGGCGCTCCAAGGTTACCGTCATCGCCCATACGCGGCGCAGCGATGCAGTTCGGCCACCGATTCGGCGATCCGTTTACTTCTGCGCCGACCTGTACATTATTGAAGTGGGGAAGTGGTCACTATCATATACGTCCGTGCCCACACCACACACAAGACATAGAAAGAGGAGTGCAGAACTAATAGCCAATTCAAGATGTGAGTGTATTGTGTCCTAAGTTATGGTGAGTCGGCTGTTTTTTTAAAAAAGGTATGCTCCGGAGGATTTTAGAAACTTCTCTAACATGCCACCTCGGGCATCCGTTCGCGAGGAGCCTCAAAGAGAGTTGTGCGCATTATGGTCGCCTGTGAAGATCTATGGTTCTGGTAGCTGGTCAACGAGTGCCTTGAAATCCGAGCTCAGAAGTTCAAATTCATAGAAGTGTAAATTTACAATGCTGTTATCAACCTTTTAAATATTATCGTATGGATTGCTATAGCGTCAAGGACCGTGTTTAAAGAGAAAGGGCAGCGTTATAATTATTTTCGGGCGAAAATGGCCACACTGCCTGAAGAGTGTGTGCAGCCAACCCTGTCCTTTCTGAATAGATTGTACCTATTGAAGAAATTTGTTTATTCGGAATCAAGGTGAGTTTCCTGGAGACACATGATACTTGGCTGACTGGATTGGAGCATCTCATACAAATCTTCAAGATTTATACGGGGGCCTCTGTACTTTCTTTAGATGATGCTTTCTGTTCCTATTATTTACATTTAAGAATGTCTGGATTGTGTGTGTTTATGTGTTGTCGTTCAGAGCTAGTACTCTCGAAGAGGCTTTTTGGGCCTTTCCGTTGGCTTGGACGTCGGAGGCCGTTCCTTTTGCTGTGTTGAAGGGCGGAACGGCCGGACGGCGATATCGTCGTCAGATGTCCTGGGGGTACCCAACGAACTGGGGACCTCGAACATGGCGCCCCTTCGGGGGCCCTTCGTTTGACCTGCCACCATCGAGGGCATCGGGGGCGCCAGAGGGGACTGGGTGGTGCGGTGGCGGTGGGAGCCGATGCGGGGCCCATTTTGTGCATCACCTCAGCACCCTCCAACGCACTGGAGGACGGTAGCAAAAGCGGGAGCGATGCTTCTGGGATACATCTATCCTTGATGCTTGCGCTGTCGTTAGTGGGCCTTCTTATTTTATCACCTCCAATGTCGCGGGCACTTCATAAGGAGGCGTGTACTGAAAACGAAGTGCCAAGTGTCTACGACAAGCTGCTGCTTCCTGCATGCCAGAGGAAGATGCCGCTGTGTTTACTACTCCTCGTTTTTTGGGGACCTTTTAGCAGTGGTTTATTAACAATCTCTAGGGCATCTTTACCGGTTGCTTGAGGCGACAAGGAGCTCTACCATGTATGTGCTGGCTCTTATTCACAACCAAAACCTTAACGACGTTATTTGCGACCAGAGCAGTGAGACCTTGACTGCAAATTTGGTTGGGTTCTGTATGCGTTGTGACACGGATTCACTTCTGTATAAAAGGTTAACACAAGTTCTCTGGTTACATGCGAAGGTCGGACCAACACCTTAAACCTAGACGTCGTTACGATTCAGAACAAGCTCTGAAAAAGCTTTGGGCGAAAATGTCTTTTCAAATCTCCGTTAGCGGTCCTAAAACTTTACCCGTGTAGAGTTTGTGCATGATTTTCTGTGTTACATTTTATTTACTGGGCTATCAAAAATGAAAATAAAATGTGTATTTTTTTCAGTTGCCTTTATTTAAACATCAATAGGTTAGCGTTATTGAACCTTTACCTCTATACTGCACTTTGTGTAGGATTTCCCTTGTTATATTTAAGGTTTGTCGTGGTAAATATATTTTGTAATGTATCTTTTGCTGTGATTTTACGTGCGTGTAATTATAGCCTCAGCATTCTTGTGAATAAATTTCTGGTTTATTTTATTGCACTCCTTCCTTGAACGAATCACGTGAAAGGTGGTGCGATTATTAGAATGTTGAAGGAATAGTTCTATGCAAGACGGTCTTTGTGACAAGCGAGCAAAGAGCTAGACTAACCCCCGTTTAGTTAAAAAATATATCTCTTGAGCGGGTCATTTTCTGGTCTTACGGGCGACAGCATTAACACCACGGTGATCCCTAGTTAGCACAAACGGGCAACTGGTTCCTGCTACAACAACTCACGCAATACCAAAACAAAAACAATCTAAGCTTTTAAACCACATAACTGCAGTCCGAGCGTAAGTTGCAAAACAATAAATAAACAATTCACCTCAGAAGCCATCATACGAGTGCTCATATACTTTTGTGCCATTTATGTCGGTCAATATGTCCATGAGGCAGCACAATGAGAACTCGAATAAATGGTTTCAGGGAAATAAGGCAAGTTAACACCAAATACTTTTTGATGATAATTTAGAGTAGCGAAAAGTTCACTGCAACTGCTTTATTCACAATCTTCCCACGTGCCACCTTGAATAATCTTCGTGACGGTGTTGGCGACACCGCAGACCCCGAACCCCCATACATAGGCTGGATCGAACGTGGCGATGTGTTTTTAAGGTGAAGAGTAAAAACCCCAAACTGTGGCCGTCTTAGCCGAAGTCAAGCTCCGGCGGATGGGCTCCCTGTCTGTTTATCAGGCTGGGAGCTCCGGGACCTCTTCAGCTACCAGGGTAAGGCTGACGAAGAAAGTACCCCCGTCCCCTAGCTTCTATACTATGATAGATAGAATTTCCCAAACCCTCCTCTCCACCCACCCAATCGTGATCAGCCCCCAAAAAAAGCACCTCAAAGAAGTTTCTTTTCCACCTCGTCCTAAAGTGTGTCCTCCAAAACCGAACAACCCTCCTCGATTCATCGTGATGGAATCGGTAGACCAATCAAAACATCTTGCTTCACAGTCGCTATTTCTTATTTCGAAGTTTCTTGAGGTTATCGTTGGAGATTTATATAAGGCCAAAAAACATCGAACCGGTGAAATCCTTGTCGAGGTCAACAGCAAGGATCAGGCCAATAAATTCTTGCTCAAACCAGCACCACCGATCTGGCCATCCGATTCACGCTCCACCGCAGTCTAAACACCCTCAGGGCGTGGACTCCGGCTGTGATGTACTCAATAAAACTGAAGCCGATTTGCTGGAGAGCGTTCGTAGCCAGGCCGTAGCAGCGGTCAGGAGAATAACTATACGAAGAGAAGATCAACACATACCCACAAAACACCTCATCCTAACCTTTGACACGTCGAGCCTTCCGAACTCTTCAATGCAGGTATCGGGCGATATCCAGTCCGGCCTTACATCCCAAACCCGCGGCGCTGATTCAAGTGCCAACGGTTCGGGCACGGCACAAACTCCTGTCACGGCTGACTTACCTGCGCGAAATGAGCCAAACACGACCACCCGTCTGAAACGTGTAACGTACAATAGCTTCTTTGCGTAAACAGCCAGGGTCCACACGTGGTATACTCCAGGAAATGCGAAAAATTTCAACTCGAAAAGAAAATCATAAACATCAAGGTCACTGAAACATCACCTTCTCAGAGGCGTGGAAGAGGTTCGCCTCCTTCCTTCTGGGCAGGTACGCCGACGCAGCTTGCCGGTGGCGTAGCGGCGTCTGGTTTCGGAGGGACCTAGTACCGCGAGTCGGACATAGTACCGCCTCCGCCTCCCACCGGGTTGCCTCTGGCGGCCCAACCCACCTAAGCACCGTTCGCACAGTCAGCAGCGGTTGTGGAGACAACCACGTCTTGTGGTAGTCTTGATGCTTCCTCCACTTCCGCTCCACCATCCCAAACCACATAGGAGGGCCCGAAGGAGGTGGAGATGGGGAAACGAGCGGCAGCTCCCACACCCACCGCACCGCCTGCGCCGTCCGATCCGTTCTTGAAACCATCGGCGGTTGCGGACAAGGAAAAACGCACTCCAAAAGGTCCGTGTCTTAAGAGCCTGATTCCTCAGGCGCTCCGAGGACACCCGAGGATTAAAGAGACGCCGAACTTTTCTTGTCTGCGGTGCCCCGCAAGGAACGCATCCCGACGCCAAAGTGTTTCGACAAGCCAAAAAAAACGAGAGTCACAGCCCGGAAAGACTACACATAAACAACACACTCCAGTAGCTCCGAACACTTCATAATAGGAAGAGAAAACATAGTCCAATGGAACTGCGGAGGCCTCTTTAAAAATCTTGACGATGTATACGAAACACTGCATGATAATCAGGCAAGTGTTATTTGTGTTTAGAAAACACATTTTAATTCCAAGTAGACAAATTTCTTGAATTGTTACATGTTCTTCAGAAAGGACAGAAACAGCTGCACACATGTTTCTGGTGGTGTGGCCATAATTGGCCGGAAATCCTTACCCTGCCACACTGTCACTCTGAACACTGTCCTTTAGGCTGTAGCATTTTGAACAATAGTATTTAGTAGGTTGATAACGGTAAGCTCCTTATATATTCTCCTGATCTTGCAATTTTGAGCACTGTCTTCGAGGCGCTGGTTCACCAGCTTCCCGAACCATACATCTTAACCAGAGACGTTAATGCTCACAATTCTTTTTGGGGCTCTTCTTTGTACGGATGCCCGGGGTCACCTGATAGAGAGGTTCTTACATCCTCTGTAGCATACCTTTTCAACAATAAACAGCCTACATACCATACCATAGGACACAACACATACTCATATCTTGATTTGGCTATTGTCTCCCCCGTTCTCTTTCCTATTTAGTAGTGCGGTGTGGGCAGTGACCCATATGGCAGCGACCACTCCCCTATCTCAATAACATATATAGGTAAAGGCCCAAGCAGTCCATCTTCCCAGAACAGGTTCAATGAAGAACGAGCTAAGTGGAATAAATTTACAGAGACATCGAAACTACACCAAACATCCACAAGACACCTACACATAGATCAAGCCGCTCAACTCCTCACGGCACACATCCTCGACGCCGCCAAAAAGTTCATTCCACAAGCATCTGGTACCCCGCGAAACCAGAGGAGGCCGTGGGGGAATGAGGACTGTAGGCAGGCGCGAGAAGCCCAGAACAAGGCGTGGGGCATCCTTTGTCGGTAACCCATGTCGGATAACCTCGTTTTGGTCAACCCGGCCGATCAGTTGCGAAAACGTGTGCGCCGTGGGGCATACGAGAGAGTTGGCACACCTTCTTGAGATCCATTATTCATACACGGACACACACAAATTCTGGACACAAATACGAAAACTCAAAGGACAACAAACACACAGCCTGCCCCTTGCAAGTACTACAGGGGACACACTCGTAGACAAGGCTAACACACTCGCACAAGACTTCCAACACGTGTCCAGCTCAGCACACTACACAAACAATTTCATGAAACAAAACATCTGTAGAAAAGACGTCTCTGCGGGATAACAGCAAGTCGCACACTTTTTACAATTCTTATTAAATTCATGAGCCGAAGGCAGCCCTGACAACTTGTAAGCCTTTAGTGCCAGGTGCCGACAAAGTAACATACGCCTTCTTGTAACACCTACACTCAGACACCGTTGAAACACTTCTACCTCTGTACAATAACATACTGCTTTCGGGCACATTTCCTGCTCTTTTAGGGAAGCCATAGTAGTGGCTTTCCTGGAATATTGGAAGGACCCTTCCTCTCCTGCCAGTTACCGGCCCCTTGCTTTGACAAGCTGCCTGAGCAAGCTCCTCTGAAAGATAATGAACCGTATTCTCGTGTACTTTCTTGAGTACAACGCTCTTCTCGGGAGCTGCCAGGCAGGCTTCCAAGCCGGGCGTCCCACAAATGATCAAATAGTTGCACTGGAATCTTACATTACGTATGCCTTTATACGCAAACAGTACTGCATGACGGTATTTTATGATATCAAGAAAGCTTTTGATACGGCATTTCGTTATGGCATTCTTGCAGACCTAACATCCTATGCTTGAACAGGTAACATGATGCATACTCTTCCAGTTACCTGCCTGAACGAACATTTCGTGCCAGAGTCGGTTCGGCACTTTTAAACGTTCACGTGCAGGAGAATAGAGTACCTCAAGGCGGCGTATTGAGCTGCACCTTGTTTATTGTTGAGATGAACTCCCTCCGAAAGGCATTGTAGGCAACCATCTCCCGCTTGATGTGTGTCGATGACGTTCAAATATCTTTTAAATAATGTAACATGTCTTTGTCTTAGCATCAGGTCTAGCTTGGTGTTAACAAATTTGCTCGCTGGGCAGACGTTAATGGGTTTGAACTTATAGGCTTGTAAAGTACCTGCGTTTTATTTTGAAAGAGACGCAGGATTCAAGTGGACCCTAACATTAGGCTCCATGGCGACTCAATTCCCGTAAAAAAGGAAACCAAGTTTTTAGTTATAGTGATGGACGAAAACTCGCATTCATCTCCCATATCAAACAGCTCAAGCAGAAATGTCTAAAAACAATAAATATTCTCAAAGCCCTATCTCACCAATCATATGGTGAAGACAAACAACACCTGCTGCGCCTCTATACCGCATTGGTAGGGTCTGGCTTGGACTACGGAAGTGTGGTATATGGTTCCGCCTCGAAAACAACGCTAAAAAGCTCGACCCAGTGCTGCACTAGGGGCTTCGCCTCTCGTGTGGTGCTTTCAGTACAAGCCCTGTCCAAAGCCTGTGAGTGGAATGCGACAAATGGTGCCTAGAGCACCAGCGAACATAAGCTTATCTTGTATATGCTTCTAAGATCTCATCAATCGGTATCCATCCTTTAAACCTTTTTTTTAATACTTTCACATCACTGCTCTTTTTAAATCACCCTATTCATTTCTGTTCCTTACCCACAAAGAGTGAGAGAGGAGAGAGTGAGAGAGGCTGTACTTAACGTCTCCGTTTTAGACAGCTTCAAATCACCATGCATTGATTTTATAGCGCCATGGCGGCTTCGCGCTGTGTCATGTGAGATGTCTTTCACTCAACTCGACAAAAATAGGCCACCCTAAAATGCGATTCTGCAGCACTTTCTGTTAAAGCACGAGAAGATCCAGTGTACAGAATTTTAGAGTGACGCCCCCAAAACTGCCTCCGCCGTGTCATGTGCTGCCTATGGACCCAATTTTAAAGCTATTGAATCCATGAATGTAACTTGTAGCATCTCCACAGCAGAGACTTACAGAATCTTTCCTGCTGTGAATCAAATTGTGAAATATCATATCCCAAAATCCATCATTTACACTGATCCATTAAGCGCTGCACGGGCGTTATCATCCCAAGAGAAATCCAGAATTTATGTCATAAATCAAGTTCCTAAAACAATTACGTGGGCATGTGGTACAAATCTTGAGGTTACTGTTTGTAGGGTCCCGGGGCACGGGGGGATCACGGAGAAATGAGACAGCCGATGAAATGGCAGCTACTGCACTGACGAAGATGGTGCACATAACAACAGCACCCTACACTCAGTTGAAACCACACATAAAACAACACCTACCTAAAACATGGCAAAAACATTCGAGAGAACAGACAGACAACAAGCACCACATTTTAAAACCACACTTTGAACGATACACAACCGATTTACACAACATTCGCAGAAGTTGCCCTTGCTAGGCTTCAGAGAGGCCACACTCATTTAAAACACTCTCACCTGCTCACAGGATCTCGAAGGCCCTGTGTAGCGGGTGTGGACAGGCCTTATCCGTAATCCATGTACTACTCAATTGCAAAGCACTCGACACAACACGACACAAACACTTTACCCAACTTTAGAGACAACACATTCCATTACATCCAGCGTCTTTCCTCTCGGATGATCCCACATTTTCGGTCAAGCGCGTTTTCAAATATTTAGCAAAAGTAAATATTTAGACTTGATTTCATACCATGCATGATTACAACCTGGCCTTATACACCAGCCACCCTTACGGTCTTTCATTGATTTTGGTTTTGTTCTTGCTGACCAATTTTAGTGTTTACTATCTCACCTCTCATACATAACCATGATTTTGGCGCTGCTTGCCCCAGTGTGCCTTGCGCCATCAACATCCAACCATCATCATCACTAGTTTATTTACAATCCTCTGCGAATGCTTGCCCAAAAGACAACCTGTACTTTTTTCGCTTTTATCGAGGGGAAATAGCGAAAATGACGCAAAATGCGCCGCAACGTTCATCCCTATTTTTTTACTCACAATGTATTGTACCTAGAGTAAATTAGGGCGTCCCGACTTTCACAGAACAAATTTAGACATTCACGCTTCAATCAGCAGCGTTTCCTGTCCGGCGGGGCGCGCGGCTGTGAACGGGGCCAGCCGCCACTTTTATCGATCATTGACTACAGCGCCGCCGCTATTTTTGCGCGAAACTACTACCACTTGGGCGGCCGGTCCGGTGACTATAAATTTTCTAGTACACTCTAACTCTACTAGAAACTGCGCGGGACGGGTCGCAGATAGATACTTGGGCATCGTTCTCTTTAAAGCATCCGGATATCAAGAATATTTGAACATGGGGCGACATCTGGCACATGCCGTGGGCGCGGAACTCAGTAGATTTTATACCGCCACAGTCAGGTGGCGCCACCGGTGTATCTCGCCGGAACTATCTTTGGGTGTTTAGTTTTCCTATTCATATCTGCAACCCGGTTTCGAACGACTCTGGACCACGTCCTTTCAACGCGGAATAAAGAACGTAGAAACATTCAATTACGCCTAGTATTTTGATGCACAAAGACCCATGCACTGCATGATTGGCAATGCCTCAGACAACGAGAAATGCGATGCTGGCTCTGAAGATGCCAGTGAGGTCAGTGTTACGGTGCAGTATTATTGTGCATTACAGCCAGGCGTCATCGGAAGCACGAAGACCTGTAGTTGGGCGCATCGTTCGCACTTTGGGAAACAGTGACCTATCCCCGCCATGAGTACATCTAAGGGTCACAAATAATTGGCCGTTTAAAACAATAATTCTGTACACTACCACAGGCGAAACAAACATTGCGATTTCCTGGACTTACCGACAGATAACTTAGCAGCAGAGCGAACCTACTGAAATGAAATCTTCATAACTAAACCTTCATTTCCATGACGTAAATGGTAGGGGATGTGGAAAGGTGTTGTGACTGTGTGCGGTTATCCGTTCGGCTGGTCGGACGGCTGAATCAAGCTGGCTGCAGACGAAGAAGGGGGGAAGAGGACGGAGGCGCGATAAGGGCATTTTCTTTACGGCTACCCAATTTCACAACAATATTTTTGGCACAATTTTTGGCGATTGCCCTGGCTATTAGAAAACTACATGAAGACCATTCGAAAGTGCTTATTGTGACCGTCTCGCTTTCGGCCTGCTGCACCGTAAGTACTCCAAGCTTTACCCCTACACGCCGAACTCTCTCGATGCTAATACCACCCCATGTACACGAAATCCGCCTATTCTGTGACCCAGGACAGAGGGATATCCAAGTTAATCAAACTGCGGATTATCTGGCATGTCTCGCATTGAATGGACCGCTGCTTGATGCTGTGCCCCCTATAGCCGGAGTTGTTGCATCCCGGTTTCGCAGGTATAGCTCGCTGGACAGCCTGCCCCTAGACAGTATCTCTGGCTGCCCGAAATTGAGCACCTCCGGTATTCGTGGGAGAGTGACTTAATGTAGTCACGATTCAACGAAGTCACATTGACCAGCTTTCACTTGTGAGTGCGCAAAAACGCTGCTGAGTGCCCAATTTCACCACCCGGCAGTGCCCAACCTTCACCGCACACGCATAGTCCCTTCGGCAATATGCGCGTTTGGTTAAGAGGTTAGGAGGAGGAGACAGTTGAACATTTTCTGCTGTCTTGCCGGTAATCTTTATATCCCCTCCCTCTCGTTCCCCGTGCGGCTTTCAGCCATTCCTTTAAATAATTGTTCGTTTGTTTGTTTGTTTGTTTGCCGGCGGTTCTCCTATCTCCGAAATGGATTCCTTGAGGTTCCCCTCCGGCGCCTGGGTGTTTCCTTCTCTCTTTCGAATTTATTGTCAAACGGGGAAATGGGTGTAGGTTTCTGCCACGGGGATGTTTGTCGAGCCCTTACTCAGGTGTACTAGCCTGTTGAAACACATCTCGTACTTTCTTTGTTTGGTACGTGTAACATCGATTTACTTCAGTATCTTATAGATTTTCTTTGCTGTGTTCTCACAATTTTTAACATCTCTTCCCTCTCATTCGCCACAGCTATATTTTACGCTTAATTTTGAACTCTTAACCAATTTACCATATCTGACTGGGCCAATCCTCTAGGGGGGGGGTACGTGTCATTTATATTTGGTACCAACTCACCAACCAAGAAAGGACATTCGGAACGAAGCTGCTCGAATGTCCCAGATGTTGGCGCTATGTTCTTGGACCAAAGAGCCCGCGAGCGTTCCTGGCGTATCTCTCGTACGGTTGCGGAGGTGCTCTCCTACAGCCACGTTGCCCGCATGCGTTGTAGCGTAGACCCTACGAAGGGAATCTTACCCCCCGTGCGGCCGAAGCCTAGCATGAGCGCAACCTGACCCCATGCACTCCGTGTGGTCTAGGCCCGATGAACATCACCTCATCAATAAACCGTTTTAGTTTAGCGTACGCAGAGAGTTGCGTACGCACGTAGTGGCAGTGCAGCGCACGCAGCAAAGTTCTTTCGAAGAACCAGGTTTAGTTCACCGCACGCACAAGTTGATGCGTGGATGAACCAATAGCGCCGAAATGCGCGCTTTGGTTGTCATACAGCGCCACTGAACGCCAGATTGGCGAACGAAGGATGTGGTTGTCGGCCAGCGCCAAACGTAAACCTAACCAGAAAAATCCGTAAACCAGTTTGTGGGAAAACGCCGTTCCTTTGTCTTTTTCGTGCACGGGCGACAGAGACCGGAAAGAAGAAGAGAGGGGCCTTGGGCACTGCCCGCAAAGCCCGGAAAACCCGCAACGCCAGAAGTCCAAACTTGCGGGTGCACACAATGCGCGTGGCACCGCTTAGGTACCGCGCGTGTGCTGTCGCTCTCCTGCAAGTTCCTTGCGTGCCCAGAGCTGCTGCGTGTGGTCAACTAAAACTGTGTAATAGTCTCGTGCAGTCACGGACGACAGAGACATCCGCGCCTGTACTGTGCAGTGATGAGACGCTGTCGGGACGTTTTCCATAAACGTTTTTGCCTGTAACTGTTATCGGGCGAGGTCCCGTGAAATATTTGCAAGTCCGTGGTTTCCCTCGCTGTATGAGTGGTTGTATATTCACCTGACAGTGACGTGCGACCGAAGGAGTGGTTAGAACTGGTGCGAGGTGTAGGTTGGACGTCTGTTTCTTACAGGGGATTGGCGTCATGGGTTACGATAACCTATCTAGCGGGGCGGCAGAAGAATATCGTGTTTAGATGACTACAAGCAATTAGAAAATTTCCCCTTGATGTTCCTCAGGGTTACGTACCAATAGCAAATGTCAATGCTACCATAAAAATGCTGTGACCACGAAGTTCTGATAGTTTAATAAAATTAGATAATCAGAGAGTAAGTACGAGCATGTTGTATTGTGCTCGTGCCAAAATTAATACCTCGCAAAAACCAATCGCTGACGAGGGTTGTACAGAAGTTTAAACTTGCCTGAAAGCTCACTTTTATAACCATGATATTCGTGGGTCTTTTTGCCAGTGCACCGGAAAGTGGCGGAGTTCAAACTTTTCTTGAAGAACGTATAGATTATTTAAATTAAAAAATAACTGTGAATATCAATATTATTTATTTGCACTGCTATCACAGCAAGCCTTAGTTATTGTAGTGCAATAGCCACCACGCAGCGACCACCAACAGGTCTCAGATTACAGCTTCAGGATGATGCGGTTCCGCCTGAAGGTGCATATGGAGACCGATTAAAGACTATGCGCATTTGGCCCATGGGCCAATTCTTATATAGCAATATTAATGTTCCTGTTTGCCTTTGTTTTGTTTATTTTTGTTATGTTTTATTTTTCGTAATATATACCTATATGCATATATTTCTAGTGTTGTCTGCAAACCTCTGAGACTGTTTTTCAATTTTATTTATCGATACTGTAACCATCCCTTGAGGGTCTCAACAGGGACGGGTACAAAGAAGAAAACAATACACAATGGTAAGACGTACATTACGTTCGATGTTCCCGGGAGTACAATTCTAGCGAACGCTCAAAGCTTTGACATTCGAACTAGCAACAGCATACTCTGGAAGTATATTCCACACTTCTATGGTATAAGAAAAAAAAAGAATTTTGAAACCCCCCGAGAGGAGCCCAAAGAGTCCTTATTAGGTTAATATGGATCCGCCGAGCTCTCCTCTTTTGTCCAGCATTTACTTTGTTTTCACTTCTAATAGATGAATGCTTACCTATCTCTACAATACATGCCACTACCCAAAAAATATTTCTATTCCCGTATAAAAACACATCACCTCAGCAATATCAGAACATGAATCCAGAATGCCTCCTACCTTTTTTATGTATCGACACCATATTTGGTGTCGATATATAAAAATCGTGTACTCCCTTATCGTGTACTCCCTCTGTAAACGTATGCAACGGATAAGTCAAAACCATCAAAATAACTTTAAAAGTCACCTACTTTTGTTCTTCTGAGTTCTTCAGAATTACCGTGTAACCAGAAACCGCGAACAGAATCTCCTCAGACTTACATTCCACTGTTTTACTGGTAGCAAACAAGGTGTGGACGGTAGTGGTGGTATTTACGAACTGTATAATACAGCAATGTAAATCATGGTATACTTCACTGATGCGTTTATTGTACGCATATATGTGAAGCATAGAGGGGTGTAATGTTGGCTATAAATTTCTTTGAGCACATCTTTTAAAATAACAGCAGTTAGAATAAGGAAATGATATATGGCAAGGATATGTCTACACAAAGAGGAGGTTCTTGATAAATACCACTAAATACAGAATCGCTGATACAAAGGTGTGAAACAGAAGCTAATTTAAGGTGTTTGCAAGGCACAGAGGGCTAATTTATCCAAAATACAGCCAAAACTACATGAGCAGTATTAGCTTTTACCAATCGTATTGGTGTTTACAGAGGGATTCAACGTACATTTCTCATGTTCACTGGACGAAAATACGCAGAGGATAGCCAAATTAGCGACGTTATTGCACAGTCTAAAGTAGGCACAAGGAGAGCGCTGCCAGAGTATGATAGCTTCGCCATTGTCGAAAACAAAAATTGTAACGGCCGTTATAAACTCGCACATAATTGTTCTTTTTTTGGTAATTCAAACAGCTAAGAAGAGAATCTTTGACATTAATTAAGGAAGACAAACTTCAACAAAAAACGTGTAAGAAAGAGCAGCACTCATTTTTCATACTACCTTTAGGCGTTTTAGTCTTATATTCACTGCTACAAAGGGTATTTTAAAACCGAAAATTGCCAACATCCCTAGATTTTTACTCAGAAAGCAGCCTTAACCTATTTCTCAAAATTTTATTCCAACTCTATTCTTGTCATCCACAGGTTTTAAAAAAATAAGAGGCTTTGTTTTCACCTGCGCTGTGGTGGTAAATGTGTGGGATTCAAGAAAGGTGCGAAGCGTTCAGTTGACAATTATACCAAGCAAAACGTTCTCCACCTGATGATGTCCACGCATGTATATGTGCATTTCAGGGGTTAATTGGTACACTTGATATCGTCGAAACTTCTTTTTTCAAACGTAGATTCATTCGAATATATAGCACGAATGGTAATGTAATGCCCTCCAGAATCGTTACATCGATTGCCCGTACTCCACTCGCCCTCACATTGTCTTTTTTAAGTTTTCTCTGCTTCAGGAGTTGTACACGCAAGTACGTGCACGGCGGGTAGTTACGATGTGTTGAAAATAAATGTACACTGGGGAGTGCACCTTTTTTCAATTGTGCGTGAGCGGTAATAATGCTGAACCGCAACCTCCTTACAGTACTTCCTTCCTCACGAAACTTAAACTGGGCATAAACAAAAGTTTCGTACTTAAAGGAGCAATGAAGAAAAAAATGCAACTTCGTTTATTTTAAAGATCTAGAATTCAGTATCTTACTCAGCTTCATTACAGCCACAAAGGATGGTTTTTTAACAAAAAAAAGCAAGAAGTATTTAAAAACTTTCAACTTTTGCGCCACAGTGACGTGTAGTGATAAATAATAACGTCATATGGGCCGACAATAAAACATAATTTTCAGTGCGTAACTGCACGTTAGCATTCAACTGATGCGGTCAAATAGAGCTAGAGGCCCCATTACAGACGTCCAGTCATGCGCCATGTTTACAGGTCAGTTAGGTGGCCGCCAATCGCACAAACAAGGTTTCGTGACGTCGTTGAAAAGTTGCGGGAAACTGGCTAGGGGGTCGCGACTGCTTCACACGTTTTCTTTTATATCTCCGTTATTTTTTTCGAAGATTGCGATGATATTGGTATCATTGCTATCGGAACTAAGGAGTCTTTCTAATAAACCCAACTTGTGTTTTGTCTTCATGGCCCCTTTAAGGCTTAGGGTTCAGCGCTAATATTTCCAGTAAAAAATTAATTTTTGAATCATACGCTCATGCTTGTATCGATCGTGCTATATATCGTCTTTTGAAAAACGTTTTTGTACCTGCGTCAACCTACTTTTCACTCTGAACTTCGATTACTTCAGAAATTTATAAAGCATGTTAGCTCGCCTGAATTATTTTGGGGACACAATCACCAATATTTTCTGCAAGCAGTATGAAATACTGCATTATCCATAGAAACCTTGGTGTACATATTGAGATCCACAAAACGTATATGTAATGTTTACGAATATGCTATACAACGCCCACTAAATTTGAGGGATACACCAGGAGTGCGTATACATGAGATTTAAAAAGCATTGAATCTCCTAATGCTGCCCGACCGTTTTACTCCTAAAAGTACTACTCTTTTGATGCTCTCCAAAATTCTTTGTGACTATAGCATTGTCTTTAAATAAACATGAAAAGGTGACACAAAGCTGGCTTTTATCAATTGATTACTGTGCCAAGTATCTCAATACATCAATCTCATACAGGAAGTTGTTGATTAAGGCACAAAATAAAAGAAACGTAAAAACAGGCGACGACGCCCCTTTTCACTCGATACTTCAGATTGTGACATTATAAAAGTTGTGAATGGAGAGAGTTTATTCGAGAAGCATCAGTCAAAAGTTTTTTTTTTCAAATAAACAGTTTTTAGGTGATTGAGCGCGTCAACCAAATACAAACTGAAACATCCCTTAGCTGGTCCTAGTGAGAACACACAGACTACAGCTTTATCCACTGCGAGACTGGCTGCTTCCTTCACTCTCTCGAGTCGGCCATCATGGTTTTATCCTCGTTGTGGAAAAGCACGAATGTGCAATTAGCGAAGTCAATGACGTACTATGGTGTACGCTCGAGCTTCCCCAAGCAATCACCCTGAGAAGAAGCGGTGAAAATATCAACATGTAGTGCGGGTGGTGAAGCCATCTGTATGAGCTCCTAATCTGTTCTCTCGGACGCTGATGTTGCTATCGGTGACGCATGACCACGCCTCGTTCGAAACTCATCGCATGTGTAAGGTAAGGGTACTTACGGCAGTGATCATAAGACAAAGTCCGAACTTGCGCTGTTTCGCTCACCCAGATCAGTTTCCGTTAAAGAATTCATAAGTGTCACGTAGCGTACCTGTATCCTTGTCACGTTGGGGCTCAGCAGACCTCGGCCAGGAGGTCTCCTCGAGATGATTTCCAGAAAGCAAGTTTATACTTCACGCAGTGATGGCGTGAGAGAGAAAAATATAAGATAGAGGTTAACGCCACTAGACCGGAAATGAGGGCGCCCGTATGAGCGACGCCTGGTTCAGCTTTTACACGTTGGCCTACCAGGACAGGCGTGTTCATTTGATATTTAACGGGACACTTGTCGCATCTGAAAAAGACACCGCGCGCGGGTGCGGCTTGATAGGATCTGGGTGTCCGGTGCAGGGGGGCACACCGAAAACTCGGACGTTTGAAACAGTTTCTGTTCGCGTCAGCCAACGACCAAGCTAGCCTCCTGGGCCAGGGGCACTTCCTCGGCATTGACATAACACGGAGACGTACAAGGTGCGCTGCAAGCGTGAGATCGAATACCGCTTACACTCTCTGTCATACCTGTGCCTCGCCCTTACTTTGTGACACGGTGGCTAAGTCACAAAAGACTGAGAAGGAGACGACAGAAAGAAATGGCAGATTTCTCAACAAATAACGCATTGTTGCTAATCAGGCAAGAGCTTGGAGTGCTGGGAGTGAAAACTCAGTTTTGTTAAGCCTTTTCTGTCCCTCTAAAGCAGTATGTGTGATTTAATATTCTTTACCTCAGAGCGCTGGTGGTGGTATACGCTGGTACGGTTGCCATTATTTTGTCAGTGTGTGTTTTTCAAACTTTGGTGTCTTATTTTGGTCATCCAATTGTGCCTTCTTATATTAGTGTTTTCTTCTCGTAATAGTGGGTTTCGTTACCACCGCCATTGGGTTTTAGGGCTTCTATGTTTTTAATTCTTTGCTATCAGTGCATTGCGTTTTGGCGAATAACTTTTTTTATGTCTACATATAGCTAACAAGTGCAAACGTGCTTTTAAACTTGAGTGATGAGCGCATTAAAAATGCTCTTTTAGGCCGCAGCTGGCGCAATTGCGTCCAATCAGTAGCGTTGACAAGGTGGGTTCTATTTTCATTGTTTTTGCGTTTCTTATTCATTTCTTTTTTCTTTTCTATTTAGGTATTAGTGAGTATCACGAGGGTGACAGTTTTCTTTTCTTTTGTTTTGTTTAGTCTTGCAAGCGTGAACGCATGTCTAAAACGCGTCTTCCCTTTTGCTTTCAAAACATTTTTACTTGGTCCACCTGTTAGTTAAAGCCACTGGTCAGGGATTATGCAGAAACGTCGTGTTGAACATGCATTTTAAGGACCGGGATTCGAATTGAAAACGCAAATTGTGTTTTACGCTGAGCCTCTGCTTACACTTTCGCCGAGTCTAAAACCGTAATTCAGTATTTGATTGACATTGTTTCAGTATTCGATTTACATTTAATTTCAATTACTTGGTATCAGTGAGTATCACGAGTATCAAATGTTAACCATGACATCTTCTAAATCTGGATTTATTATTTATAGGTCTCAACACAAAATCATCCCGGAAAACCCATCCATTTGCCTAAATGCTACTGAACTTGTTTGCTCGAACCATGGCTCATTTTCAGGAGTGGAGATTGAGAAAAATCTCAAATTCCAAAAACGCATTCCTTTGTAAACTAAAAAAGTAGCATAGAAATACGAATAATATTTAGCGTTTGTCCTAATTTTGGGTTGAAGACACTAATTTTATTGTGCTATGCTTTATTGTATAGTCACATTAGTTATTGCTTTTCATCTTGGGGCAATACACATCCGGCGCACCTGTGCCCCTTGTAACATAGCCAGAATCAAGCCATACGGATCATTATTTGTTTTTTGATGATTCCAGTATTACCGAAAACCAGTGCCGTGCCTCTTGAAACGCATGCTTCGATCGCATGTGCATCACTGGTGATAACGCAACCAGAGCTGAGTGTGAGCCTTAATTTTTGCTTAAGGCACACATGTATTTGTGCCCGGATTCCAAAAGACATTTTAGCCAAAAAAGCATTACTAGTATTCTGCAAAAAGTCTCAGAACTCTGACATTGTGAGCGGGAGTCAATTTACCTGGCTAAGATTAGGTACGGGGTACAACTCTTTCGCCTTAGTTCAGTGTAAAGTGAAACCTTATTCAAGAAACCTTGTTCGCGAGTTCGCGCTGCCGGCAATGTAATAAACGAAGTTGGCGCGGTGACGTATCACACATCGTAAACCTTGTCTCTTAATTATCTCTTGACTTTGCTGTGCTTTTTACACTATTCTGAGAACTGATGGTTTGCGGTGTCGTTTTCCAGAAAATTATTTACGAAGTGCGGTATCACAACATTCTTCGTAAGCAAAACACCTCAGCTTGTCAACGTGTTCCAGAAGGATGTCAAGTTCTTGCATAGAAGTTTTGAAAAGGTCAGTTTCACCCTCAACCTTACCGCAATTACCTACCACAGTCCACTGTTAGAATCACAACCTTCATAGAGCGCTGATTTGGCCTGCCCGACGTATCCAATATCAGTTTTCTTAGTAGTGGACAGTTAAGCGAGAACCTTTATGGGACAATTTTATTTTACCAGAAATGTACTGGGACAAGCAAAACACGCGTTTAAATGGCCTACTTTACAGTTTACAGAATGATAAATTTGAGGTTTATTCAAGTATAACAGACTGTCAGAAGACCAGTTTAGGCCTCGTGTGTTGGCCCACATTTGAGGAAGCTACAAAAAAGCAAATCACTTCGCTGCAGCTCCTTGTAAGTTTCCTGTAAAATACCTCTTAAAATTGCAACGTAACTGCCTTCTCACACCTACCAAAATGGTTTGTGGCATTTTGGAATAACCTGTACTTGCTGGGAACCATCACGACATGCTAGTATATTCCTATTGTCAAAAGGAAGTGGCTGTTTTTGAGGGCCCGCATTTCGGCTTTAAAGCAAGGCTGCGCATGGAGCCGGGATCCAAAAAGCTGGAATCTTTCATTTTTTGAAGTGTTGTTTGGGCTTATTGAGATTTGTACCAACTTTATATTTATATTTATATACTTATATAATAAAAACTAGAAGCATTGCTCCCCGCTTCGAAAACCCTAAGGTCGATTCCCAAGAACAGTGTGAAAAGGACATAGAAAAGGCACAAAAGCCTAAACTACGGTAATACCGTCATAAAACCCTTGTCTGTGATTCTGATGTCTATTTTACTAAGGAAGTTTGCTTGAAATGTAGGCAGCTGGAACGTTAGAGGTTTATTTCGTGCCGCCTTCACTTCTGAACCTATATTGCATGGCTAAAATAAAGCCCCACGGACAGTTTCTCCCTGGGCTGGGCTGCTTCTCTCAGATGTTAAACTATGACTGAGTTAACTATGTTAAACTATGACTGAGATTGTCGGATTAAAGTGCCTGTGGCAAAAAGAACGTAAGAATGTCTGGGTGATTTTGTTACATTGCGGCAAATGTACGTTTAGCAGCCCCTTCCTCTTTACTAGTGCAGTTCATTTTAGAATAGGTACACGTGGGACTTAGTTCACATATTATAGTGCAAAGCTGAAGTCTATTAGGGAATGTCTGTCCTGTTTTAGTTACTCTTAACCGGTTCCCTAGTGGCAGCGATTTCTTGTTCCAACAGGAGGGGAACGTGAGGTTCGGCGAGTCGGCATTAGACGTGGCTAATTACTTCAAAAGATTTCGACCGGGGTGGCAGGTAACGCGGCCATCTTACAGATGTTTTACCTACTCTTCGGCTCTACATAAACAATCGAGTTCGCAGAACGCTTTCTGCGTCTTTTCCTGGTAACTGGAGGAAACCCTTCTTTGGCGATCGTGGTTGGTATTTGGCTAATACGAAGCGCTGTCTTCGAAGCAGCGATATCACACATAGATGTCGAGGAATCTCCAACCGAATTTATAGCACTTATATTTGAAGAAGATGGCATAGAACCACCTATTGGCCGAATACGATCACCACCACGTGACGCTGATCCCGAAGGCCAAACTTCGATTTCTATTATAAAAGGCACGTTTCTGGAGTCAGTGTTAAGGCGGTTGGAGAATTACCGCGAGTGCGGAGTGATACCTCTTAACGCATTTTTGTCAGAGGGCCGCGCAAATGAACACCGTCAATGAGGTAAATACAGAAGCAGGGCCCACTTTAGTCCGGCGGGAAAGGGGTCAGTTACTGTGTTAAACACCCATGGCGCCTTGCAGAGCCAAAGCTGTCTCACCTGAAACTCGGGCGGTACCGCTGGAAATAAAAGTACACCCAGCAAGCCACTAACATCTCTGCGACGTCCCAAAAAATCCGAACGTTAATGCCCCAGCAGTATCTTTAAATACATTCGTAAAACGGGCAGTATTTTTATGAAAATGTTTTGATGTCGAGATAACTTTGCTGGTACCCTAATGTCGGACGTTCTTTCAACTATGCTAAAGACGTACTCTCGATGTTGCTGCTGCTTCATTTGTAGACGGTATTTAGACATATTTTGCAGACGTTGTTCAGATGCTGCCGGTATGTCAGTTTTTACTTCGTTACGTCTGTCACAGTTACATTTATTTTAGCTATATGTGCTATATTTTATTTTCAAACTGTATGTTGTGGAAAACCAGGAGACAAAGGGCCGGGACGTGCAGAGGGAACCATGAATTCTATTTACATAATGATGATGATAATGGCAGCATGCGCGGGGATCGGAGAACATCTTCTTTCGCAACATCCTCCCCGCCCCAAAAGAGTGAATAAACTAGTTGTCCCGTCCCTGTAGTCCGTTTCACTGGCATGGTCACTTTCTGTGTTCGTCCAGTTCCATCAGGGCAGCTTGATCTTCCAGCGGTGTTTGTAGCGTCGATTGCGCTTCCGACAAACATACTTGTGTGCAGTTCTGGACTTGTCGACAACAATCACAGTTTGTTGGACGAAAGTAAGTTCCTCATGAGTTTCGCCGATTTTCTTTGGGATCAGAAGCCGTCGATGATGATACTTGTGTAGATTCCACGTGCTGGTTTCACTGTATTCTTCTGCTGTGGGGTCCTTGCTTAACAGAGGAGTTTTCTGTCGCATCCGAGGGTTTGTCTGTTTGGTGCGCCTAATCAAGGACTTCGGTGGTCTCCTAAACTTTCCACGTTCGTACAGTGTCCAGTCATTGATGCGCTTCCTCAGCTGAACTGCCAAACGGGTCGAGCGCTTGGGAGAAGGTCTGATTGATGCTAATGACGTTTGGCAAGGAGAAAGGGCTTTGGCTCGGTTCTTCAGGCCTATCCTTGCTGCTGCCTTGCGTGCGCTATGTATCCGCTGAATCATGTCATAATCCGGGCCCCGTGGGAGTTGCTTCTGTCCGAGTACTGTTGAAGGTGGCTCACGCTGGCATTGGTCTCTGTCGTTAGGTGTTTTCTCTGAGTGCTTCGGACGAATAAATTCACGGTTTTTAGTTGGGAAATCTTCTGCTAAAGCTTCACCCGGAACGGCTTCATTAGCGGGGTACTCGATTGTAATGGGCGGTGTCGGAATTGAATTATGCGGAACACGATTACCTGAAGACTTCTTTACGAGCGAAGAGTCGGAGATGCCGGATAATACATCAGCAGTACGCTGATATTCTGTTGTGATCCCGTCTTGTAAAGCGCACCATAATCTTGTTCTCATGTCGATGATAATCTCCTCATATTCAAAGCATGTGTTAAATTCCTCTTCAAGACATTCGGGGGCTGCGTGTGGCTCAAGCTCTTTGTCAAGCTGTTTCAGATTGGCTTCGTGTTCTTGGAGGCGATAAAGAAGGCTTTTGAGCGCTAGGTCACTGGGCTGCGGGCAGGTCACTGCGGCAAGGGCTTCTGCTCGAATATTCTGTATTAGTGCACGAAGTGCCTGTCGTTTTATGGTAATGATTCTGATAGCAGCAAGCTTCAATAAACTGTCCTCTTTTCCCGCGTCCGCCATCATATTCTTCCACAGCGAAATGCGGCTCTCGCTTGACTCACCCAAATTCCACAACACGCGATGAGATTCCGTTGTAGTAAACAGTTCTCATGGGCCCTTCGGTATGTGGGCACGTCCGTCGGCATCGGTGCGGTCTCTGGCTTCCATCGTTGTTGAACCCAAGGTCGGATACTTCCGAGTCGTCGAGGGGGTTTCGTTCCCGGGTTTCTTGCACCAATGTTGTGGAAAACCAGGAGACAAAGGGCCGGGACGTGCAGAGGGAACCATGAATTCTATTTACATAATGATGATGATAATGGCAGCATGCGCGGGGATCGGAGAACATCTTCTTTCGCAACACTGTACGCAGGCGTCCTGTTTTAAAGTTACTGAGGTGTTTTGTATGTGTTTTGCATAGGTTTTGTACCGATGGATTTTGTATGTGTTTATGGTTTTGTTGCGGGGGGGTTTGTGCAAGTTTTGTAATCCACCAGTATTGCTTTTACAGAAATATAAATGAGGAGGACATAATAAATAAGGACATAATAAACAAGGAGGACATAATAAACATAATAAGGAGGACATAATAAACAAAATTTCGTGCTCATTGGAGTTTTTATTCAGTGAAACCACCTTTTTACTTTCTCGTTCTACTTTAGTAATGAAAATACAAGTGCTGACCTGACAAATCGCTGGCGACACTGTTCAGCCACATATGTTAACAAATTTCCCCAGCTTGTACCGACGGTGAAAGGCTGGAGGATCAGGAGAGCTGGCAGGCTCTCCCCCGGTCACTTTACTTACCATACAGACATCTTACCCCGCAATGGCGGTAGAGGCGGCACTAGCCCTGACCCGCATTACCAGGCTGCCACCACAAATTAAAATGACCTATTCGAAGAGGGCCATTCAAAACTTCATTCATGGTAGCGTTTCGGCTATTTTCCAAAATCCCCATATTCAACTACTCGACATCGTCTGCACACTGCCCCCCCCCCGTGGGGTGGGAGGCAACGAGGCGGCCCACAAAGCAGCACGTTAACTAAACAGCCATACTGGGCTCTATCCTGCTCTCTAACACAGTGCTCTTTCAGCACGCGATCTTGTGCTCTCGTATCAAGAAGCCACGGAGCATTATCCCCTCTCCCGCCGCCGTTTTCCCACGGCCCAATCATCTTTCACCAGCGCTCAGAAGTGCCTATGGCGACTTCTTCCGACCAACTCTCTCGCCCGTCGATCCCTCCACCACAAGACCTACTAATCTGAGTTCGTACGTCCAACTGTCCCCTCTGTGACTCCCTGGAGGCACTAAGCCACGGCATGTGGGCCTGACCTCTTAGCCCGTTGCACCCCATCTCCAGCATCGAGCAGTGGGAGGACGCGCTCCGCTGCTCGCAACCGGGGGTGCAGCTACTTCTGGTTGACCGAACCGCCACTGCAGCCGCCACCCACCACGCGTTCCTACTCAACTTGCTTGGAAAATAAAGTGATTTCTCTCTCTTTCTTTCTCCTTTCGTCGGAGACCCGGCTGTTGCACCTGACATGAATTTCCTAACTTGCTCCAGGAAGCTCTTCATTAGGGGCCGGCCGTGATCGTTTCGACCGTTGGCCTAAACATATTTAACAAGGTGGTCCCTGTAGCACGTGCTCGAAACGGCGGCTACCCGGTTCGCGAACTCGGTGTCTTCAGCGCGAGCTGTTGGGTGGTGCCTACTTTCGGCGCGAGCGTACGTGAACTGGCGAGTAGAACAGCCCGCGAGAGATCACTTGACAAACGCTGCGCAGCGTCTTCTAGAAGGGCAAGTTGGATGATGCCGGGTGCTAGTCCCCAGGCGGACGCTCACGTGCACTCGGTACTTCCTTTCTTTGTTGAGTCCCACTCTCGTGGCGTAAGCCCACGCGCAAGCCTGGATTATGCCGGGTGCTCCTGACGTGATTCACGCTCACAAATTAAAATAATTTGCGACACAAACTGGAGTTGTCACTTATTAAACCGTTGAAGCAAACATTTTATTGTAAGTTATCTGAAGACGGCATGCACTCCCTACATTGGGCACAGCTATTTCATAAGGCTTAGTGAAAGTTTATTGCTCACAAAAATAGATTACAAATTTCGGAAGAGTTTTAATAGAGATAATAAGGATTCACAAGAAACACGATAGAAACTCATCAGAAACTTTGAGCTTATTTAGTGGTTCACAGAAATATTCTACAAAATTTTATAGCTACTTCTCCACAGAAATTCATTAAAAGCTAACTCATCAACACCTCTTTAAATATTCTGTTGAATTTCTACAGTCACTCTTCCATAGAATCTCTGTGAACCTAAACAACTCAAGGCCTCTAAAAAGACTAGAATTTTGTTGCGACTTCACCATAAAAGTTTATTAGGAGCGAACTCTTTAACATCTCCATCAATATTCTGTAGAATTTTTACAGTCACTTCTACATTGAAGCTCTGTGAATTTAATCTATGGATATTTTGTCGAATTTTACAGTTACTTCTCTATAGAAGCTGTGTGAACTTATACAACTCAAGGCCTGTATGAACACTCGGTATAATTCTTGTTTTGACTTCACCATCAAGTTCATTAAGCTTCCACTCATCAAAGCCTCTAAAAAGACCATGAAATTTTTACAGTTAGTTCTGCATAGAAACTGTCAACTTTACCTCAATTAAAAGCCAGCTCCCCAGAACTTTTATTGTTAGCTATCATAACTCATGTGTGTACCAGCGGCCGTTCTTTCATCCAGGCAATACGATACCCGCGCGCACAAACACATACAGGCTAGTCACGCGTCGCGCGAGCGTCGGCATTGATCGGTGGCCCGCACCATCATGCCAGAGAGCTGCGAGAAGCCGCAATCACAAGCAAACGCAAGAAACCGGCGAAGTCACGCGTCAACCGCTGCGTCGACGACCGTTGCTGGGCACGTTTCAATGAACGCGATCTGCAACATTTTGAAGGTATTTTTGATCGTTTATGAGCAGTTATTTTCGATTGTTTAAATGCAATAATTAGCACTCTAGATTTGCCCTACAAAATGCACCGCCTTACTCTGTTCATTGCTAAGAATGCCTGCGGGCCATTTCTTGAAATGTTGCAAAATGTATTTCAAATTAGCACAGTCAAATCTAATCAAAACAACACAGCCTCTTGAACAAAAGCACACTTCGAACCACTCATTTCCGTACAACTTGATGTCCTACATAAATGTATGTACGCACTGCTCCATAAATTCAAAGCTTGAGCAAAACAAATTTGCAGCGCTGCCTTGCTACTGAGGTTAGAGTGAGACTTTACTTTCAGATTAAAAGGCAAGGTGTCCTGGTACCTTTTGTTTACGCCGGTACAAAAATGTGATTTACTATCACAAAAAAATAACTAGGAGTTTGTCTGAAAACTCAAACCGTTGACGTTCAAAACAGTAGCCCAATACGGAACCTCACGAAAGGAGGCAGGGACTTGGTGCAGAACTTCTTATACAAGCGACGTTGCCAACGAGCCTTGTAAGGTTTTTTTTTTCTTAGGGGGTGGGGGTCATTGCCATCAAATCTGAACAAAATAAGACAGGATGAAGAACGAAGACGCAATTATCACAACTCTTCTTGCTACTTCATTTACCTTCATGTTATGTACCAACTGCAGCTTCATAAATTCAGTGCGAACAAAGCAAATTTTTGGGCTGCTTTGATACTGCGGTTACCGTCGAACGTCACTCGTAGTTTAAACGGCAAGGTACTCTACCTTTTTTGCCTTAAAAAGAAAGTCCATGACACCCTCGGTGCCAAAAATTTAAATAAAAAAGCAAGGTTTTGCCAAGATTCGAACATTGCACTGTCAAAACACAACGCCAGCACCTAAGCTCCAAATGACTCGACG
This sequence comes from Haemaphysalis longicornis, assembly GCF_048455015.1. NCBI lineage: Eukaryota > Metazoa > Arthropoda > Arachnida > Ixodida > Ixodidae > Haemaphysalis > Haemaphysalis longicornis. The sequence continues at coordinate 176,728,752 of NW_027526407.1, forward strand.
ACGCCGGAAGATTTTTTTTGAAACAATAACTTATTTACACCTATATATATATATATACACGTTATGCCGAGTGTTGCACGTTGTTCAGGAGCAGCTCTGACAGCGGATGTGTTCGTTACATGTTTTGATTGGTAAGATGAGCACAAACGTAAATTCAAGAGACGAAAATAACACAAAGCCAAAGAGAAACGACACAAAAAAGGAGGACAATAAGAACAGCAACACAGACTGTACAAAAACAAGGGCTGGAGGAATTGTGAGTGTCCTATTAGCTGGCGCTAATATCTCTTGTACCTCAAAGGAGGGGCTGGTCAACGTAGATGCGCTGACTCATTGAACGGTCCTGTCACATATTTTTTTTTATTAATGGCTTAGACGTTTCCCTGCCTGCGTCTTTCCTCATTTGATTAGTAGCGCTTCAGCGCATGGCTGCCTCGGGCAACCTTCTTTCGCATTTCCTGTCACAGTCAGATGTTCCCAATGCCCTAACCGTACATTGTACCTCCCGCGTAAAGTGTCGCCATGAGGGTTGTGGGTTGAAAGCGCACTCAACTGTATCTACCCTCGCTTTCCAGAGGGAGTGAAATCCGATGGCTAGGACACAAGCGCGGAAAGCGGGATGCTCTGTGTCCACGCACAAGAACATGAGTCCCGGCCAAGTGACGTTCCACGATGTTCTGAAGCACAATTGTATTTCGTGCTAGAAATACATCGCCGTGTTTCAGTCAACGAATGCGTGTTCTGTGGTTTCCGGTTTGCCACACAGGAGGCATCGGGAGGCCGATGGAAGGAAGAAGCCCTGCTCCTGATCACGCGCCATGACGGGCAACACTGCCGCGTGGAAACGAAAAAAAACCTTTTTTGCCAACGGAGATGGGCGATTGCCTGACTCGCTTGAGCACATCGCCTCCACCCTGAGGGACCGGAGGCTGACGGTGCAGAGGTGGTGGCAGTATCTGCGCTACTACGTCACAGAATTTTTTTCGCGACTTCAAAGTGAGCAGGTATTCCCAAGACAAACACATCCGCAATGAAGCCACCGCGTTTGCTATCTCCCCGCATAATCCCGTGATGCGAGAGCCGTGATCTACCAACGTTGATGTGGCAAGCCACCTCCGCAAGTGAAAGAAGCCTAGGCATTCCATGGCCACTTGAAGGAATGGGTCATACTGGTCGCGAAAAAAATGAAGCGCTGGACGACGAGTTTGAGTGCTATCAGTCCAATGCATTCCGCCTTCATGCTCCACAGGAGATTGGTGCGGAGCATGGCTAGTATTGTGACCGCCAAACAAACACCGCCTATAAACAGGTGTAGCCTCTGTATGGAGCCGCCATAGATGGTGGTGAGGTACGCTGCGTACAGAATTGCGGGGTAAGCCACCATGTTGCACAAAAAAGACCTTAAGTAAAAGGATATGGTTCGGTTCCTCCAGGAGTAAAGTTCTATTCGGCCCCGTCTACTTTTGGTTTCCACCGAGGCGCCACCGCCTGGCCCACACTGATCTTTACCCTTAGATATGTCTCAACACGTTTCGACTACCACATGTTGAAGCATTTGCGCGGTTTCTTTCCCACACCCCAGCCAGGCTCCATCGTATTTTTCCAGCTTCGTCTGCACAGGAGAAACGGCAGTACTGATATTCCAGTCGGAGTACTTCTCCGGCTTGGGCAGCTGTTGTGCAGATAAGGGCAACGTCGTCGGCCTATGCCCACACTGGGAGTTCCTGTGCGCCCATAACGAGTCCTTAGATTTTGCTGGAGGCAGCAACCATGCGACACAGCGGCACCAGGTAAAGAGCAAAAAGGAGTGGAGACATGGGGCAGCCGTGGCGGGCGGAGTTTATTACCATGATGGGGTTCCTACTTGCCCATTAACGAGTATACTCGTAGTGATTTGAGTGTAGCATATATGAATCCACTCCATTATGGTGTCTCCTACTCGTCAGTACCTGAGGAGTGTGAACAGCAAAGGCCGTGGTACCCTGTCGAATGCCTTCTTGAGGTCGAGCACAGCCAGCGGTCGAGCACAGCCAGCGGTGCTAATCCTAGCTCTCCAGCCTTGCAAGTAATCCTCATCCAGTGCAGGTTAAAATTTATTGTTCCGCCTTTGAAAACGCAAGTCTGGTGTGGGCCTACGACAGTACTATGGGCTGTTTCGAGTCGATGAGCCAGTATCCGAGCCAAGATTTTGTAGTCTGATGACAAAAAGACAATCGGACAAACATCGAGTGTGCTTGGGATTGGACCGGATTGTGGTGTTTTCGGTAGGAGGACCATTTTGCGTGGTAGGAGGAAGTAGCTTTTTGTGCATTGTGTCCCCGAAAACTGAAGCGAGTACCAGACTTACACATTTTTGAAAAGCCTGGTAAATTTTTGTGACAATCGTGTCTGGGCCTGGGAACTTATTTTTGGGTAGCTGTTTAATTACAGATTGTACCTCCGCTGCAGTTATTGGAGAGGTGATTATTTCTCTCAAATCCTCCGATACCTTTGGGAGCTTACTGAGAACGTCCTTGGGGACGGGGTGTAATCCGATCGGTAAATTAAACAGGCTGGAGTAAAAGACCTGCCCTTCAGGGGAGGAATTAACCGACCGTTTCGGCGGGTGAGGATGAGCGCTAGGCGGATGTGACGTCACGTTTGTTCCCAGGGCTCCCGCGCGGTATGTTTACATTTTTCCGAGTTCTGCCTACACTGCGTGCGCGCCGTAGAGACTCAAGTAGCCGCGTTGGACTTTCGCTGTCAACGCAAGTGTGAATGGTTGTCGCCCTGTAAATCGTCTTTCAACAGCTCCAGCGTCTTCTGGCTCTACGGCTGTGCAATCAGCCGTGGCCGTTCAACTGTCCACCATCGGCCGACTCAGGTGAGCGCTCCTTTTTGGCGGGTTTGCAATCAGTTCGCATATCTCCCACTGAAAGGCTCAATTGCTTTCTGCTCGCTGCAGTTATATTAGCGACGTTTACGAAATTCTTAACGGCGCGTTCTCACCGTCTTGCGTCATTGTCACTGTTTATGCTGCTCTGTTCGCCTCTGTCGGTGATCGCGAGCTGTTGACGGTTTGTTGCACGCCGCAGAAACTCGCTCGCATGCAAACCCGTCTCGCCCATGGCGTAATTCTTTGTCTATTCTTTAATGTGGCGTCATTAAAATCACTTGTTAGCCTCGAGGCTTTTTCTAGACAATGTGCCTTGTGCTAACCGTGTTGTAACGAAAATGAATTTGCAGTACGATCTATTGGTGAAGATAGGAGCGTGACAGGACGCTGTTGGGAAGGTTTTCGTGTGTGCGTGTGGTTCGTGAGGGCGTTGTAACACACTGCTTTAGCCTGTTGCACTCGTTACTGCATCCAGCACTTTTGCTTGCCAGGAGTGCCTGCCAAGGAATGCTGACTTAGTTATGTGTTTTCAACTTTAATAGTGAGGCCAGTCGGCGTTCAATAACCAATGGAATTCAGCGGGAACGACCCGGATAACGCAGGGCGGGCAAGAGCACTGCTTGTGTGGTCTTCTCTGTCGTTTGACCTTTTTTTACTCATCCTAGACTGTTTATTTACTGCTGCCTGAACGGTGTTTCATTCCTCATGTTCCATTTCTTACTCTTGCAGCATCTCTTGACTGCAGTCACGGTACCCCTAGCCTGCCTGCAGCACTCATCCTCCTGCCATTCCAGTGGTAACTAATGTTCGCAGGCCACTTGTCACAACCTAACGGGTTCCCGCACTTGCCTGGCTTGTAATTGATGGTATACTTTAGATCCACCATTGCGTTCTCACTCTGCGTACATTTCAAGTGAGGGTTTACAGTAACACGGCAGTTGATAGCCATGAAGAAAGCAGCGTGTGTACTGGAAATCAAACTCAGTTATTTAGGCCAATGTCAATACCACCCTGGTCTACGTATCCATTCCAGCCTGACATTTTCAATCACAAGTTTTTCAGTAAGTAGTGAAACAATGAAGAGGTAGGGATAGCTTATGCACTGCTTATTTACTACCTTTATTTTTTTACTGTTGAAAATGTATGGACGATGCTATATGTACCACCTAGTGAAGTCCCACCAGAAATTGTTGTATGCACTATCGATATCGCGCAATCTATGAGGCAGGCTGGCGTGACCTTCGTGCAAACGGCATCGTACGTGGTTTCCGTCACGACAAAGTTTGCACTGTAGTCTTGGATGTGTAATGGGTTATGGCTGACCACAGGGCTGTTTACAGCGCCTTTCACATTCCAGTGGAGGCAGGCACAGAAATTACGTGGTCGGCCAGGACACAATACATGGTGTTGGTCAACACCGTAGATATACCGTGCCTTGGCTGCCCACGTCATTTTTTTTTTACTTTTGAGTTTTGTGTAAGCAAGTATGTATCTAGTGCCCCTATGCTGTCTATCCTTGGGTTTTGTAAACCCTCTAAATAATATCACACGGTAGCTTTATTCATCTTCATGAGATTTCTGAGGTGCCAGATTGCTCAGATCTCTCATGGTCTCCTGTGGCTGCAGGGATGTACAATGTCTGGGGTTCGATTCCTGGCTGCCGAGGCTCCATTGAATTTACAAAGCCAAAAAAATTACCTTTTGTACGCGATGTCTTGGTTTACGCTGAAGATCCTCGAGTGAGAGGTCTACTACGCTGCCCTGTGCCTCATAGTGCGAAGTGCCTTCAGTTTTACTCGATTATGCAGCAGTCAATTAATGCCTGCTCATACAACCTCTTAAGTGCAAACGGGAGAAGGTGCGCCTACCTTCCCTTGAGCTGCTAGACCAAGTTGGCTTTTTCACACGACGTCTAAGCTGTGCGAGAAAGCCATACAAGGCTAAGAATGTTGTAAAATACGCCTTTTATGTGAAGCAGCTCATTCATAGCATTAAAAAAAAGCTTAAAGGAGCCATGAAGACAAAACACAAGTTTGTGTTATTCGAAAGATTTCGTGTTTATAGGGCCCCCAGCGCTTGTCCGCATGCAAACGGTGCTTTATTCACTGAGAAATTAGTTAATGCAAGCTAAAATTTTGATTTTCCCACTAAATGCGTTTTCGTGGTCTGCAATGACATCACAGGGCCTTGTATACCATTAGTGAACCTAGATGACACCACCACACCGCGGCAAGCCATTTTCTGCCCTTGGTTTGTTTGTGAACGTATTTGTACCTGGCTTGTTTTGTTCATGGAGACAATCGTTTCGTGAAACATGGTGCTCCCTCGACAAATACGGTCATGCAAGACATCATCACTTGCGTCAATCGGCCAATGTCGTCTGAAACAATCCCAAAGCCCCGCAGTCCTGTGCAGCTAGACCAAGCATAGTGCAACAGCAGTACGCATCGGTACTTCTATGTTTACGTGTGCTTTCGTAACCTCCGCTGTTTGTCCCACCATTCTTAGTGCTTTAAAAAGAATGTGCCCTCAATTTAAGCGCAAATAGCTCGTTCTGCAAGCTTATAAGCTCTGCCTAATTTGCGTTTGCCTTTGCCGCTCTCCGCCAATCGCAGGGCTGTCTGGTATGACATCATTGGTTCTGTTGGGAAAAATGAGCTAGTGGGTCACATGGCCATTCCCTTTTTTCCTAATTATGTAGCTTATTTGAGCAAAGTTTACGTTAAAAGTAGTGTCAGTATGATTTTAACGAGACAATCTTTTGAATGAACCAAACTTGGGTTTTCTCTTCATGGCTCCTTTAAGGCACATTATTTTGCAATGCAATCATTAAACGTTTTACACCCTCCTACCACCCTGCTTTTATTGTTAATAAACGCGCTTTGTATTGTAGACACAGGAAAATGAAGCAGGAAGACTTATAGATATTTTTTTCAGCTGCACAGTGTCCCAGGCTATGCACCTGATGTAATGCTGTTTCTTCATCACGGTTTGCATTGTGCTTTGAAACTGTTTGTTACCAAGATCCAAAGACTCAGTTGGAGATTTTATGTCATGAATGATACAAAAAGATCATCTGTGGAAGCAATTCCCATCTTATTCTTGTCATTTTGTAGTTTATGAGAGCTGCTGCATCCAAGCATTGTATGGTATATTTATGAACTAGAAAATACATGGAAAAGGCAGTCTCTAAGCTGGAGGAAAACTGTCGAGTAGCATCTGCATTTAGTTTAAATAGTGGCGTGTTGCCCAACTGCTGGGCAACCGCTACTAATTTTATGCCATGTGAACTCTTAGGCGGTTACATGTTGATAAAAAAATTACGTGCTATCTTCAGTCATTCACTGCAACTCGTTTGTGCTCATAGGGAGCATTCGGAGTGTGACGCTTAGCATGACAAAAATCAGAACACGCCTAATCAGTTGGACTCAGGCTATACCTGATCATGATGCGTCTACTTCTGAATGCCTAAATACCTGGTCATATATGAAAAACGGCCAATTTAACAAGCTGAAGGAACGGAAGCAGCCCCACCCCTTCACCGTAAAATAAAAAGAATGTTTGCTGGTAATTAAAAATAGGTCTGCATCCACAAGGTCCAAGGGACAAGGGAGGCTGTTGTTTCTTACGCATTCAAGAATACATCAATACTGTTATTGTTTTACAATATAAAGTGAATTTTTTTTACACTACTTCCTCGGCCTCAGTTGGTGTTGTCCTTTCTGGGTGACCTATGAGACCAAAGGTACAATGCAATTAACAGCACGGCAATACTGGTTGTAAACGTGATACAGAAAGAGCACAAAAATATCCATGGCAAAACTCAGGACTTCTGTTGTGTTGTTTTTAACTATAATTATTACTTAATTTTGTTTCGTCCTATGGCACGATTCAATTCTCGAAACCAGCTTTCCTGCGAAACTTATTGAGCACATTTTTCATACCAGGCAATATTATGTGCAATGGCTGCACAACACTTTCTGCCTGAATATAAATGTGGCCAAAAAATGTTTTTGTTATTTTGAATCAGGCAGTTTTCATTGCCAGTCAGACAAAATGGGGCCAGATGCCATCTGTGCAGAACCGCATGTGACCTTACCATGGGAAGTGTTATCCAGTTTTTTGCAAATCACTTGTTAGCCCTACGGGAACCACAGCACGTCTAGTGACCACCATAATCTTTTTCTCAGCCATATAAATTGACGTGAGCCTTTCTCGTCCTTATTTGAAAACAGATTTCCTTTTTTATTGTTTGAACCCTTTTTACAGTAAGCGCTATTTTTTTTTGTAGAGAAAAGGAACTGCCACCTAAAGAAAACCACCTCTGTTTCGAAAATGATATGCTCAAGATTAGTATCATACTACACAATGAGAACATATAAATGTTAAAATGTAAAAAATTAGCCATATACACAAATAACTTATGAAGTGTGCCTCTGGGCAAATTGGTTTTCAATACATAAACAAAGGAGTGCTTCAAAAAGAAAGAATGGTCTGTTTCACCACAACCTAAAATGTTGTTTTGGCTCTGAGAAGATTAAGTACACTATTTATATGGTAATAGGAAATGTCTAAGCAGCATTCCTGACTCGTCCAGTCTTTCCCCGAGCATTACTGACAGTTTCTCTCTTGTTGATCGAATGAAGTAGTGAAATGCACTGAAAGCATCAAATCTGCATTCGCACCGTTCAGTTGCATGGTCTGGTTCATTAACAAGGAACCACACGACGTACAGACATGCTCGCACGTCAGCTCAGAGTTGTGTATCGAGAAAGTCTGGGCGAGCTAGAGAAGCTCTTGAGGAAATATAAGCTTGCCAGTCGACACAGGTGTTGTACTTAAACATCAGTAAAGCAAGCATTATGGGCCAAACCAACGATGCCAGAAATAGCTACATTCATACTGGGCAAGTGTTCGAACCACTGTGGTGGGTTGACGCCGCGATCATAAAGTTGCCCCGCCAGCTTGACAGCCCTGGCGCGAATTTTGTGTGTCAGTCCAGCCCACAATTGAAGACTTCCACGTTATTATTGTGATTTGTGGCAGCCAGATTGCTGGGATCAGCCCATGGATGATCGGTCAGAAGCAGTGACAAGAAGCCATGTTGACCCTCCGAATGCTTGAAAGTACGTGAACACATATAAAAAAGTGTTTCTGACTGCACCTAGATAATGCTATATTGGTGTTGGGTATAGCAAAATCTGGTGGGACTGTGGGACTTCACTACGTAGTACATATAGCATCGTCCAAAATTTATAATAGGTTACATCAATACTTTTTCACACTTATAGGTTTTGATCATGGAGTATCCACAAGCTCGAATCCACACATTGAAAACTTGGAACTTTTTACTGCAAAGCAGTGCATGTCTAACCCCCCCAGTTTTCATTCCGGTGTCATCGATTTACTCGGCGCTGCTCCGGGGTTCCTCCTCACCACCGCTCACCCCTCGTTCACAACTATTTTCCCCCTCGCCTCTGCCGATGCCCCTTTGGCAAGTTACACAGTCGGCCGCTAACAGCGGTGGTGCGGTTATCAGATGATTGCAAAAAATAAACAGAAGCAGGGACTGGCGTAAAAATGCACTCATGATTACTACACTCCCTAATATGAAATATGTGCGCAGCGCGAGCTGCAGTCTTTTCGGTCATGGCGCACTTCTGCTGAGTCTCAGGAAGTGTTTGCGTTATCAGTGAACATACGGCGGCGTGGGTTACTCTGCTGCTACCTCGTAGTGCGCCGCCGCCGCCGGCCAGCATGTTGCAAATCATTTTCGAACCTCCCGCGCAATAGTCACATGGTTCGGATTAGCCCCGCACAATTGAGCAGCGAGCATGTTGCTGCATATGGTGTTCGAACCACCCGCGCAAACGTCACGTGGTTTGGATTAGCGGAGAATGGAACAGCGTCTGGGGAAAGTGTCAGGGGGGGAGGGCACTCCTTGGTGGCGGTGCATAAGACGTGCGAGGGAAAGGCAGTGAAAGAGGTGACGCCATAGCCGCACGTGTCGTACTCCCCTTCAGCCTTCGCCAGACACTCCTCTCCGTTTTCTTCCTTTCGTCCCTGCTGTGTTCGCTCACTCGGATACGTGGACAAAAACAGACGCCGCTCTCGCGATGCCCAGGTAGCGGTTACCAAAGGGCAGCCCCCTAAAACGACCGAAACTCACCGTCACTGTTGACGCTCAAATTCACTTCGCCAAATAGCTGCGAATCCCTGCCGGTAGAAGAGAAACTTCCCCAGTGGGAATGCCGGCTTGGGCCCATATTTCTTTTTGAGCTTGGAAGGCCTTCCGAGCGACATTTTCGCCGGTGTCTTTCACGCCTAAGTATGCGGCATCATCGGTGGCCGGTTTATGTGTGCTCAGTTTGCGGGTAAAAAAGGGGGGTGTGCACGCACAGCTAGGCTTCTTGCCGCTGCTACTGAAATGCCGGTGGCGCTGGTGCGAGATTTAGGTGTCAAAATTACATGGCTCAATGCAGTTAGTTGGCTGTCCTCCTTAATCAAGCGGTTCGGGGGGGGGGGTTGATGTGTTACACATACATCTTACACACACAGGAAGATCCATACGAGCGGGAAGGAAAACGTACAGCCACATCTTTGTCTTGGAGAATAGAGCTCAAGGGCTTTAAGGTTTTAAATCGTTATGTGACGGATGCATGCCGTTTGTTTGGAGGACGAAGAGCAAGAATTGAAGCATTGGCCCGATCACAAGCGCCAATGGGCACAAAAACAACAGAAAGCTGCTGGCGGCGCCGTCACCGCACCAAGTTCACCTCTTCGAGTAGCGACAAATCCCTTCCGGATGAACAACAGCTTACCCGCTTGGAACGCCCGCGTGAGCCAATATCACTTCAGAGGGCTATCAGGGGATATTTTCGACGGTGTCTGTCACTTTTAAGCACGTGCAAACGTCTGGCTGCCGGTTTACGCGTGCGCAGGTTTGTAGTGAAGAATAGTGAGAGGGAGGAGGGGGGCGGGCACGCGCAGCCATGGGTTTCTTGCCCGCCCTGATGGATGGAATTTCCGTTGTGCTGGTGTGAGGTTTAAACGCGGACGTTAAACGGCCCAATGGGAACTGTCCGGAGCCCTTAGTGGTACAGCGGATTGGGTTTGTATTTTAAGCTATGTTCAGACTACCGACGCAAAAGCCGCATCGTGATCTATATACGAAAAAAATGGCATGTCACGCAGTTCGTTTGGCTGAGACGTGAAATGACGTCATTCTTTAAAGTTATTACGACAGTTGTGGCAACAGTCTCAACCCGGCGTTACACAAAGAGTAAGATGGTTACGACGCGGGAGGGACACAGGCAGGACCATGTTTATCTGCAAGAACAAAGCTTGGATCCTTCAGAGGTTCATTCAGCTAATTGGCTAGGAAGGATGCTCCATCGCAAATTACGACAAACGTGTTTTGTTTCGTGCACTCCGTGGACTGCATCCAGCTTTGCAGGTCATCCTTCATACAGTGGAAGGGCGCTCATTTTTTAATTGAAATTCAGTGCAGATGAGGTTGACAGAAAACAAAAAAACTATGCTGCACTTCAAAATAATTAACACCGAATAAAGCTTTTTCCCACCACTACGAAGCATGTAAAGTTGAGCAGCTTTATGCGGCAAAAATGGTTTAATATACCAAGTAATTCGGATTACGAGGAACTGCCTACAAGAAACATGGTAAACCTTTCGCCAGTTCGTACCTTTCGTGTCTTTCGTTACGTGTGTACTCTTCATGCAAGTACCAAGAATTTTATCACGGTAGTTGATAGGCACACTTTGCTGCCAATTTTTGCAGGGGTCCAAGCTGAACGGAGATGCATGCCTTCTGTGAACGAAAAGTTCGACATCCTTCTGAAGTGCAGCCGTACAGTAACAAAGGAAAACTGCACACCTTTGTGGGAAACTTGGAAGTAAGGAAATAAGAAAAATTTGTCCTTCGGAATTGTCAAACATTTTCATCGCAGAAGCTTGCTCCATCTTGGGTGTTACCCCGTTTGTCCTAGATGAGTTTTGTAGTAGAAATTGTACATTTTTGTCTAGTGGGTTTCACAAAGCGATCGGGGTGATAAGCAAAAGCACATCAAGCACCTCAATAAGAAACGCTTCCCGTGGTCGTAATGGAACCAGCATCCCTTGCATTATGAAACCATTGTCCGTCAGACTGCACCATTCTGACACGGTCGAAGCAGTTTAGATTTCGGACTTTGACTCAAGTTGCAAGAGTGAAAGCTTCGAGTTAAGGAGGCACATCGGCCTTTGATCAAAAACATTATTTTTACAGGATGACAATAAATTTTGGGGGACATGTAGTTTTTCATTCTGAATATAGCTATCAAATTTGTTTCTGTGTAATGTGATTATATTCAAATTTATTTGGATTTTTATGTTTGATTTTACGACAGCCTTTATAAAAAAAACTGCTGGAGGGACGCTGCTGAACAAATTACCAGTGAACTGTGCACAAGTCAAGGAGTGCAATAATACTAACATTATCATTCTGTAGCAGGGGTTACAACCATTTGAAGTTTGGGCCTAGAAGGTGGGAACCAGAAAAACTGGTGTTGCCGTCCAGGCCCAAACTCCAAACAGCTGTTACTTCTGCTACAGACCATATAATATGATAATGTTAGTCTTATGGCAGTCAGTCCTTGATTTGTGCACAGTTCACCGGTACATTGTTCAGCTGCATCCCTCCAGCAGTTTTTTTACACGCTCTCTCTTTACCTTCGCCTTTTTTTACTGCTTTTCATCTTTTTTCCCATTGTTCCCCTTCTCCACGTGTAGGAAAGCAAACTAGGCCACAGCCTGGTTGACATTCCTGCCTTTCCTTTACTTTTATTCCTTCCTTCCTTCCTTACAAAGGCTGTCAAAAAATCAAACATAAAAATCCAAATAAGTTCGAATATAGTTGTTTTACACAGAAAGAAATTTTATATCTACAGTTTCAATAAAAAATTACACCTATCCCTCGATTTTTATCGTCCTAACATTAAAACCCATGTTTTTTTGGTTTAAGACGAGTGTGCCCCCTTAAAAAATTAATTTGATTTTTGGTAGACAGCTCGGTAAAAGACCTCCTAAAAGCAAAGATTGAGGTGTGTTTCCACCATACTACTCTAGGGTGCTGGTGGCAACTGCCCGGGATGAACCTCTTTTAAACTTTATTTCAGAAAATGAGTGAAGGTCAATCCCCTTTTACGGTGGGGTGCTACATGAATGGTTCATTTTTAGCCACTAGATCCAAATGTCATGTCTTCATCTTCTCTTTAAGGGGTTTTGGCACCTCCCCTTAAGGGTGATTGACCTTGACTTGTGACAGCCACGCAGCACTTTTTCCATTTGTAACATCCTGCCGATTTGCAGCCCCACTTCCAGTTTTGTTCCTCCTACTGTGCACTGTGGAGTACAGACTACTGGGTGGTAGTAGTGTCGCCAGCGAGCAGTCCTCTAGCTCCCACGTTGCTGTTCATCTATTCCATCCAGCCACACGTCCAAGTACAGTGGCTACTAAGACTCCCAACCCTTAATTTCGTCCATTTGCCTTATTCTCCCTCCCTGTTCGGCTGTGTGGGAAGGTTCAGACGCAACTGCTGTGCTCCTCTACTGCTCCCTTTCCTGTCCAGACAGTGCCTCACCAGATTTCCTTCTCTGCAATAGGCATGTGCAAATCTGTGGCTGTTGTCAGTTTCATCATTGCTCCTTGCTCTCCGTTACTTGTTCTTTCATGTGTTCATTAATTGACATAATTACAAGTAAAAAGACATGCACCCCTTTGTCTTACGACAACAATGGTTAACTCGGTTTTCTCGTGAGGGATTCCTTGCTTTATTGTCATCTGAGCTTAAACATTGACTCGTTGAGCTATCACTTTGACTGGCACGCAGTTTGGACTTTTGTTCGCAGTGGCTTTGACACTTCGCCACTTGATTTTGCATGACGAAAGCTTCGCATTCAACTGCCGTCGTCGTTAGATTGCGAGGTACACTATTTTTGTCTAATTTCAGGACCCTCACACCGCAGAAACGAATCAGGACCCTCACGAATCAGGACCCTCACACCGCAAGGGTCCTGATTCGTTTCTGACTACAGGAAGCGTTTTATTTTCTGCACTTCTTCACCCACGATCACTATCATTGTCAGAGAAAGTTGGCTTTTCTGCAATGCCTTTTTGACATGGCATATTCCACTGGTGAGACATAAAAAGTTTTGCTTTAAAATCAGGGGTCTTCCAAGACTTTTGGTCCAGTGAGTAGCAATCTGCACCTATTTAGAGCCATACAATACTGAGCAAGCACCCTTTGGTCCTTCCTGTCTTGTGCTAGCAGTCTCGTCATCTAACACATAAAGGTGCTCTCGACTTTTGTCCACACTTTTCACTTATCCCACAAACTGACCCAAACTCTTTTGTTGATTTCCAGTTGTGCACGTCACATTTGCATTCAGGGTCACCTTGGGGCAAATAAGTGCCTGTTTGTATTTTTATCAAGTGGTATTAGCCACAAAGCATGCTTTGCACTCTTGTGTGAGCAGCGTTATGGGGCCTTGTTGCATGTCCAGCAAGTGATGTGATGCCATGTCAATAAACATTCTTCAGTGTTTGTGACGACTTTGCTAGGTATTCTTTTTTTTTCTTGGAGGTGACATTTAGTTTCCTTGGCAACACAGCATAACATCAAAACAAACAAACCCAACTAAAATGGCCAATTTGGCGTATTTTTTTTAAATAATAAACAGTGCAAAAACAACAAAGCACGGGAGAGAGAGAGAGAGCACGAAAAGTGACAGCACTGCCTGTTCACAGCCTGTTTGTACTGTTTTGTTGTTTTCGTGCTAAAAATTTTCAAATAAATAAATATGCAAGTAATGCAGATAAAGAAGGGTAACTTTTTATTCGAGCTCGTTCCTTTGACATACAAGTACATTTCTTGAATCAATTGCTGGAATCCTGGATGCAATTTTCGATATTAGGCAAGCACTGGATTCTCCAAGGGACACAACAGTAAGTTGGTTCAATTCTTATTTGCAGTTGCATAGTGTAGTTTCACCCGTACAAAACATTTTGGCCAGTCCAAAGCATTGGTTTAGGTAGAACAAAAAAAATGCCTGTGTGCCAAGTTTTCGAAGCATGTCAAAAGATTCATAGGTGGCCTGACTTAACCTATAGCCCTCCACTGCAGTACACCTCATAGTTGGCCCAAGCTATGCCGAGCTTTGCCATGTGAAACCTAAAAAGTCGAATTTTGACGTTTCCAGCTATGCTGTGCAATGTATAAGCCAAGCATAATTTACTCTTCAGTATTTTGGCTCTATGCAGTTTTTCTGTTTATTACACCACAATCAAAGTGCGCAGTCAGTGTTGAATTGATGAGAGTCAACCCATTCAGGTTGAAAGCACGCAATGCTCTCCAACAGAAATGGCAGTCTTCACATGTGATCAAATACATAGTCCTTTAACACTAAACAAGGGCAATGCAGAATGCCAGGAGCGTAAAATATACTCGACGAGGTGCAGTTGGCCAGTGTGTAATTTAAGCAGCATTGTTTTAAGACAAACGGGGATTGGTGAAACAGCCGCGAGCTTCTGACAGCAGCTATCATCGTGACTGGCCAATTCACCTGAGTGGGGATGTTATGGCTATGTGTTGTAGCTTGAGCGTGTGACCTAATGAATCGCCAAGAAATTTAAAACTCATAGTATCTCGGGTTGCTTGTACCTCTGGACGTTTTTTCAGTTTAAGGTCACAATGCGCTCCCTGGGTCCACCTTTAGTCAGCTAGAGCCACTGAGCTATAGTGGTGTCAAGGATGTAATGCTGGATTTGCACTAGGGACGTCCTGGGTTTGGTTCCCATGCGGTTTCAACTCTTCCCAAAGTTGTTTTGAACTCAATTCACTCTGCACTGCCGGCCAATTTAGGAGCTGTTGTGCTAGCACAGACAGTGGATAGTGGCTGCTTAGTCAATGGGCCACATATTGCTTCCGCGTTGATAAGGTAGCGTTTTCAAGATTATGTGTTATGGTCGGCTACAGTTGCTACATTTAGGGTGCTTAAATCCGACCATGTGCAAGTTGCAGGCCTGTGATAAATAGGTACAGGTGATTATCTAGATGCACAAAACTGCGCTTACTGTCAAGGCATGCCGTGAATTTGTTGGTGGAATGGACATTTACAAACATGCATTGGCATGGTTTACACTGCAGCATAAAAATTTAGGCTCCCTATATGACGACACAAAAGGTGCATTGTACGATTGGACTACGGTAGCGTTGTTTATGGGTCAGCCACTAAGACATTCCTCAGAATGCTGGACCCTGTGCCTCATCTAGGGCTCCGTTTGGCGTGTGGTGCCTTCCGTACTAGTCCAGTTGAAAGCATGTATGTGGAGTGCAACAAATGGAACCTACAACGCCAGCGAGCATACACAGATCTCCTTTATGCTTTTAAAATTTCATCCATGCCTCGCCATTCTTTTAAATCAGTTTTTCGTGACACATCGATGACTGAACTCCTTTAAAATCAAACATCGTTCTCTGCGCCCTTCTCTTACAAAGTTAGAGAGGAAGCGTCAGAGCTTGCTTCTCCTTTTTAGACACAATCCAAAGTTCTCTAACATATTTTATAGCAGCATGGCATCTCCGCCCTGTATCATGCGACACATCTTTCACACATTTAGATAAAAACCGAGCTCCCACATGTACAAATCTGCAGCACTTCTTGTATTTGCAGCAGAAGCATCAGTGTTCTGAATTTTATATGGATAACATGACAATTCCAACAGGGACAAGACCACTTTGTTTTGGGGAGCTTTACCCAAAAAGACCATGGCACTTGGCAACGAAAAGAGCCCCAGCAGAAAACAGAGCAAGGCCTCACGGCTTGTAGAGGATGCCCTCATGGTAGAATGAATGATCCAGCAGTAACTGCCTGACATCATGTGATTTCGATTGCTGAGACGTCTTCTCCATTGTGTTGGCATTGAAGGAAGGCGACAGGAAAGTTTCCACAAAGTCGTGCGCCAAGGCTACTATTCCTGTTGACAATGTCCAGACAAAAGCCAAAATTACTACTAAACTAGTTTTCTGCACAACAAAGAGGTCACTTTCTTGCTTTGCCAGAGTTAATAACTTGCCCTTAAATAATCCACGCAGAACGTATCTTCATCACAGACGGGTTTGGGTGCATCAAATTATTTGTTATACAGAACCTTTTTTACTGCACTAAGCAGTGCGAACTCGCAGGAAGCAGTTTTATTTCGTGTAAAGTATTTCCAAGAGCAACGCAATCATTTTGTTCTCTGTCTACCTCACTCATACTATCAATTCTTAAATTTATACCAGCAAATAGATAACAAATAAAAGGAAGAACACAATTCTGCACACGAGATATCCCCAGCTGTTCATTGCTTTGATACTCACAGAAAGATTTGTAACGGTCAAGCTGGCATAGATCCGTAGATCGTTTGGTTTTGTTTTCACTGGCAGGCATTTCCAGTACACACGCTGCGGTCTTCATGGCTATCTACTGCCACGTTAGTGTAAACACTCGCTTTAAATGTATGCACAGCGTGAGAACGCAATGGTGGATCTAACGTATACCAAAAATTACAAGCCAGGCAAGTGCGGGAACCCGTTAGGTTGTGACAAGTGGCCTGCGAACATTAGTTCCAACTGGAATGGCAGGATGAGTGCTGCAGGCAGGCTAGGGGCACCGCGACTGCAGTCAAAAGATGCTGAAGAGAAAGAAATGGAACATGAGGAATGAAACACCTTTGGTTACAACGCCCTCACGAACCACACGCACACACGAAAACCTTCCCAACAGCGTCCTGTCACGCTCCTACTGCAAGTTCATTTTCGTTACAACACGGTTAGCACAAGGCACAATGTCTAGAAAAAGCCTCGAGGCTAACAAGTGATTTTAATAACGCCACATTAAAGAAGAGACAAACAAAGAAACGCCATGGGCGAGACGGGTTTGCATGCGAGCGAGTTTCCGCGCCGTGCAACAAACCGTGAACAGCTCGCGATCGCCGACAGAGGCGAACAGAGCAGCATAAACAGTGACAATGGCGCAAGATGGTGAGAACGTGACGTTAAGAATTTCGTAAACGTCGCTAATATAACTGCAGCGAGCAGAAAGCAATTGAGCTTTTCAGTAGGTGATATGCGAACTGATTGCAAACCCGCCAAAAAGGAGCGCTCACCTGAGTCGGCCGATGGTGGACAGTTGAGCGCCCACGGCTGATTGCACAGCCGTAGAGCCAGAAGACGCTGGAGCTGTTGAACGACGATTGACAGGGCGACAACCATTCACACTTGCGTTGACAGCGAAAGTCCAACGCGGCTACTTGAGTCTCTACGGCGCGCACGCCGTGTAGGCAGCACTAGGAAAAATATAAACATACCGCGCGGGAGCGCTGGGCACAAACGTGACGTCACTTCCGCCTAGCACTCATCCTCACCCGCCGAAACGGTCGGTTAATTCCTCCCCTGAAGGGCAGGTGAGTAAAAGTCATTGAAAGGCGCTTGCCACTTCCCGCGGTCCCCGCGCGAGCTGACCGTAGTGTTGAACATCGGTGATGTTTTCGCGGCACCATTCTCTCTCTCGAGCACGCGGAATATTTTGGAGGGCTCCGCCTCCTGCTCATCTCTCTGCTTCCTTCTGCGGACCAATGCACCGCAGTAGTGATGTTCCAGTTCATTGAAAAGCTCTTTTTTAGTTACGCGAATGCCCTCCCGAAATTCCCGAGGCCTCTGTTCATCCGCCTCGATGAGGTCTCGCAGCATTGACATGAGGCGGTTTTGCGTAGTCTTCAACGTGCGTCCACTCACCTGCCTATAGTGGTTGCAACTTCATTGATTTTAGTTTTGAAAGGTTTCCATTCGCTCGACCCTATCGTGTGGAATCCCAGGAATTTTATTTCTTCCGCACCCATTCTACGAATTCTGACTGCATCGAACCATCTGTTCGATGCAGTCATATTTTTCTACTTCTACAGTGTTTTTTCTAAGATTAAGAGGGTGTTTTTGAAATTTTAATTCCTCATTACTTGAATTTTATTCATTGCTATTTTATTCCCATGGCCATGTCGTCTGAGTGCAGTTGATGTAGCATTTTTTGCAGGAGATCTGCAGTATCCCTCGGCAGCACTATATCATGTTCCAACCTCAAATGGCTCAAGTATTCTTCGTTTATCCTTATTCCTGTGTTTTCAGAGCCAACCTTTCTGAACACTGCTTTATAACATGCTGTGGACCGTTTTGGCGAGATGGTATCTTCCTGTCTTATTCCCCTTCAGACCAGGAATTTCTCGTTTTCTAGTAAAGAGTCCTACCCGTACATCCTTTGTATATTTCGTATAGAAGACTTGTGCAGGTCTGACATATATCCTGGTTCCTAAGTGTTTCTTTTACGGCTGCGGTGTGTACTGAGTCAACCGCTTTCTACCAGTCCATAAATGCCACGTCATTGGTTTTACTGTAATCTTTGAATTTTTGTATTACTAGTTTGACCACATGTATGTGATCCATTGTGGAGCCCCACTTTCTTAACCAGGTCTGCTCTCTGATTTGTTGGAAATATATAGGCTGTCACCTATGCAGCTATCTGTAACTTTGCTAAATACTTTAGTCCCAGTTCTCTATGGCACAGGAAACAAGCGATGTACAAAGAAGAAAAAATGGGAGTGAAACATCACATGTAATGTGGCTTTATCTGAGGTCTGTTATGGTGATCTCCTAAAAAACTAAAACACTGAAGAATACCGTTGCACAGGGCTATTTACCATTGAAATTGAGTGCCGTTAGCACTTTTGTTCCCTGTTTACTTTTATACAGCGCACAGTGGTAAGAAAATATTAAAATGAACTTTTTATAAGAGTGAGATATATTTCTGAAATGTAATGGTATGATAACACAGGAAACAGCGGAAATAATGTAGTAAATACGTGTTAAACTAAGTGTACGGCAAATGTCGGTGCGGCCGTTGACGTCGTTCGTCAGAGCACCGTTGAGAGATTGGCCCCACCACGTTACGGCCACTGGACACAGCATATAAGTGTCCTAGAGCGCAACACTTGCTTAGTAATGTTGGTTGTGCTCACACAGCTTAAAATATCCACTCCGGCTGGAATCGGCCTCCTGGTCGCAGGGAGATGCGACGTACGCTGGTTGTAACTTTTTATGCAGGAGGTGTGCACAATTTTAGTTCCTCCCCGTCGGCGGTCAGTAGCGACAGTATTGGAGGCACCCCATAGTATACAGGAGAGGTCAGCTCAACTGCGATGTACGGACCAATGTCCCTATGCAAAAAAAAGTTGCAGGTAACCTAGGTTAAGGTATTAGGATGTAATGCACGATAGCATTCCTTGGTCATAAAGGGAGTGGTTTGGATTGAAATCATAAATTTACAATTTAAGTTTTACGAGTATTCCTGAACTGCAACAATCACTGTGGCACTGGAAAGACAGACGGCATTTCCGCTTGTGTGGCTTAAGATGTCGGCCCGAAAGGTGGCGGCAGTGCTGTGTTTGTCACTTTGAGCAATAAGGTGACAGTATCAGTATCTTAGCGTGTTTCTGCTTGAGCGTTGTAGGCTAGCTGATTGTTTTGGTTTATACAAAGCATACACGCAGAGTGAGAGACAGAGAGAGAGAGAGAGCAGTGGTTTATCCAGAATTTCAAATTTAATGGGGTGTAGAAATTACTCTTGGGTGGTCTTTGAGGGATGTTAGGGGGGCCTATATAAATTCCTGGGTGAGGTGGTAGTTGTTCCTGAGTGTTTTTTTTTAGGGTGGCATCGAAATTCCTCTAGGGGGTTTTAGGGGGGCTTGTAAATTCCCGAAAAAAAGAGAAAGAGAGAGATTCAATGATTATTGAGTACAATATAACGGATGTGATTAGCCCATGAAGACCTCCTTGAATATTACCGCGTCACGTAGAGAGGATTGGTGTTTGCTCGCATGTAGCAGGGTTTCATGTTAATATCGCCCCTTTTCTACCTAATATCTTAGCCCATATACACTTGTGGCAACAAGTATTTGAATGTATCGGGCGCCTAGTTATCAGTTGTTTGGCGCTTAGATTCTTGTGTGGCACGGGGAAAGCTAGTGTTCTTAGGCGTTCGGTGAGGATAGGTTGCCAATATTTTTTACTGACGGAAGTGTGACACCCGTGGTCAACACGGAGCACGGTATGCTAGTTTGCGGGACTCTTCGTCGTCTGCATTTTTCCATCCAGGTCGCCGTGTCCTGGTTATTATGTGACGTTAACTTTCTTCTTTGTGGAATAAAGATTCAGTTTATTTGTTTGGGTACTATGCCAGCAACCAAGACACTAATGGCCTTTTGACCGTGTGCATTGGTATTTAGGTATAGTTCCGTTAGGCGGATTGTTAAAATGATTTCCGCTTTCATTTTCTATGTGTGGAAGCTAATGAAGTCTCCGCGATTGACACTGTAGTACACTGCGACAATTGTTGTTCTAGTACTTTCAAATGTCATGACGTCTTGACCTCTCAATGAAACAATTTGATCCTAGCTTTTTGCCTGGGATTGTGTAGGTCTGTGTGTATGTGTTTGTGTATTGGGAAACTAGAAGGGAGAGCTGCTGAATTGGTGACATACGTATCATGACGTCAAGACTTTCTCTCTCGGCAGGTGCGGCAATACTCCATAGAATGGCCAGACCCAATTTTCCCAGGGGATTTTTTTCCGCTAGAATAGTGACCTGTCGAATATATTCAAAGTTATTACTAGGCAATTTGTGGCGTCGTCAAGGTTCTTGAAAGTTAAGATGCAGGTGCGCTGTGCTACCCTATACGCTGTTGTGACAATGGTCCTTATTTTTTTCTCGTCAGAACAGATACGTTTCTGGTGCGGCAGGCTGATCGATATTCAAGTCGTACTCACTGCGTAAACGTTTTTCGTTTCTTTCATTCCTCCTATCGCGTGTGTCAGCATTTTGCGAGGTCAGCTGAAGGTTCAAACATTCACAGTATTCTTCAGACCACGTGATCGGCTCTGTCTGTTCTTTGCATGGCGATGCCAATGATTCTTCCGTCACTGTTTTCTAGCATCGCGTGCTGACGTATTTCAAGTTTTGTAAATTGCCTGCGTGGCTCTATTCATCGTTTACCACAAGGCGCGCGCGACGCAGTTGGTTCCAAAATACTAGAAAAATATTTCAAAATTCCCGCCATTAGAAACCATACACTCGGTTTTATTTTTTAATGCCACACAAGTCATTTGCTTACTCTTGATATTCTAGCTTTTTCATCGATTAAGAGTGTCGGGGGTTAATCATTTGTACCTCATTTGTCAGATCAAGGAATGTCAGCGGCCGTCATAGAGATTTACAATTATATATACTTGAGGGAATTCTGGCGCCACGGTCTAGGGGAGCCGCGCTTCGCCGAGCTTTCTGTTATGTATCGGGCAGGCAGGTTCCACTTGTCCTTGGCATGGCTCAAGAAAAAGCGGAAAAGTGGGCTCTGGCTGCAAAAAAAGCAAAAATATTACTGTAGAAGGTTAAACAAAATTGCTTTGTTATCCTAAAACTGAAACTGCAAAAAGAATAATTTGTCAGTAATTTTGTAGAAGCTTCATGCACGATGAACAAGAAATAAATGTTACACTTTTTGTTTATTTGGCTTGGAGTCAAAAATGAAGCCATATTGCTAGCTAAGCCAAGTCGGCGAGGAACGTCTCTAGGGCAATGGCGCCACCCACGGCGTCCCGCGACTGCAGCGACAGATTTCCCTCTAGCATATATTATTATGAAACTCTATTAGCGGTTGTGTTTGTATAGGTTGAAGAGGCTCTTTGGTAGTCGTTAAGTTGCGGCCACAGATAGCGATGAGATCTTACGAGCATGCAAGTACCTAGAACGAACATCGCTGCGCTGGCGTGGCGACAGCATGAATCGCCTATCTTTTTTTTCTTCTCAACCGTAGTATCATTGTCCTGGTTTCCACAATCTATTTGCTGCCGCTACATGTTAGCCCTCTTATCTGGCTGCCTCAGATATAGTTTCAGTTTGCAGGGGCGACGTACTTCCATGGACGCTTGATGAGCACGGCTGATACTAGACGGTTTGCAGGCACGCAGAAACCGAAAAATGAGCCTAATGGTGCTATCGCGTTGAAAACGGCCTAAAACCATCCATATGCCTGTTTGTATTAATTTTGCCCATTTTTTTCTTCGCTGTGTTTTCCCTCATGTTCTCTAGACGCGGCAACAGTGAGGGTAGGGAGCACAAATATCAATTTTGCATTTCTGAAAGAACTACTTACTTTTAGAGTTGCTGCTTTTTCCTCCAAGTAAATTGTGTACAGAAATAGGTTTGCGGAAAACATATCTTTATTTATTCTTTGTCTTTTTAGCGCTTACTTTGGCGGGAGTCAATCACCTTTTTGTAAAATTTTGCTGCAGAATATTCGTTATAGGTCCTCTGCCCTGAGAGTATAACCTTTTTAACTACACTCGGTAATGTTTCTCAATTTGAAAGTTTCTCAATTGAAACGATTGGAGAGTAATATCTGCATTTTTAAAAATTAGAGCTTGTATTTGTGTGCCTCTGCTTTCCGTGTCAGACCTCTCAGGGCACATGTTTTTTTAACGTTCAGAGTCCACATCGGAATAACAACAGTGGGTCAGACCTGTACGCTGTGGTATGCGGACAGGGCGGTGGCTTTTCGGGTGTATGTTTATCTATTAGTGGGCTAAATATATTGCATAAATAGTAAAACATTTTTTGTTCCTTATCTACTTCGAAACAAGCACACAGCAGCTGCTGCTTGCTGAAATAGATCAAGGTAGCGTAGTTATAACACTCAAATGAGCTCTGAGGTAAATAAAATTTAGTATTTTGGCATTTGGATTACCAATGACTTTAACTGGGCTAAACATATTGACTACGCAATTACCAATTATAACCAAAAAATATTTTTCCTTTGAAGAGCTTTAAAACACTGTAATTCCACCGTGCGTACTCTAGCGTACAAAACTACCATTTGCCCAATGTTAGAATATGCAGTGATTGTTTGGGACCCCTTCACTAATGCTAACATAACTAAAGTTGAAAACGTGCGGAAAAATCTAGTTCGCTTTATCTTTACAGCTTTGGACGCACCAATATAAGTGAACTCTCACATTGTGCCAATGGGCCTTCATTACCCAAAAGAAATCGTTTATTAGGAAAAAAATCTTCTTTACCAATTATTTTAAGAGCGTTACAAGCATGATGTTTCCGACATGATTTCAATTTCATCTGGGTGCGCCACCCGCCAAAGGCATCAACTTACAATAACCCCTTTTGATCGCCAAATAACTGCTTCAAATATTCATTTTTCCCGCTTACCGTAACTCAGTGGAATGAAGTAAATAATAACCAAGCAATAAAGCCGTCCTTATTGCTGTTTGCAGCATATTTGACCTGATTATAGATATCTTGATGTTTTATTTGTTTTTGTGTGTTTTGCTGTATGAATCCTAGAGTGCAAACATTTTTAAAATACGTCTGTAACCACCCTGTAAATTCCCTGTAATGGGATTGCAGTATTAATAAATCAAAATGATGAAAGTGTACACAACTCGTTGAAAAGGCTACAATGCACCAAATCTTAGTCACCTCTATTATGTTTGCCGCAAAATACAGTGCAATTGATCGCAGTTAGCACAGGACGGGGATAATTGGAGTTCTATGGGAGACGCCTTTGTCCTGCAGCGGGCGTAGATAGGCGGATGATGACATTGCGGGAAACATGGGCATGGAGACAACGCAAAAATTGGAATTGAAAGTTTAGGTTCTGTGCATATCACACGGGAAACGAGTTTACATCTAATTGTGAAACCTTAATAACGTGAGGAAATCAGCCCGTGAAACTGTTCATTTGTTAAAAAAATTGGAGTTAAATAACCGGAAGCATTTATGCATATTAAGGCCTAATTGAGGGTAATGGTCGAAAGAACGCTGCACAGTCTCTCCTGTTTTTGCTAAGTATTTCTATGCGAATATTTTGTAGTTGTAGCGCTTATTGTAGTTGACACAAACGCTACACACTCCTTTGTTTCCTCCTCCTACGAGCCAGCCTAAAACCTCATAGGTGACAGCGGCTGGTGGCACTTTAGTCATTGGGCTCAGACCACTGTAACTATACGGCATTACTGCAGGAATTAATCTGTCTAACTACCGCCCCTTGTGCAACGGGTGGAGCCTTCCAGGTGTTAAGGCCCCGGGTAACCGACGGTTGTATGATGGCACGTCCGACATGGCTACGCTACTTTAAAGCCACTGGGCGCTTCTAGAGTAGGCCTTGCGACTCTCTTAAAAGTCCCATTTCTCCCGAGGGCTCAACCCGGGGACAGTCCCTGAACGTTGTTCCTCATTCGGGGTGTGTGAATACATGTACCCCATTCGTAGCGCCTGGTACACAGTTGTGACGCATGCAGGCACGTGGCATCGGCGTCGTCGAAGCTGGCGCTCAAACCACTCGCTATTTAACCGACTAAAAGACCAATCTACACTGCGAAGAAGTAGGATTGTCCAAGTAGTCTGAGCCCTCGAGGCAGGCGGTGTTGGGACTCAGCGCTAAGTTAACCGTTGTCCTGGGATGCCAATCGTGAGCGCATTTCTGTCCTCGGCAACTGCATCCCATCACATCATCTTGGAGCGCAGACCTTCGGGTGTATTTGTTAGATTACTAATGCATTTTGGAAAGTACCACACCAGCGTTTCTGTGGCGTGTCGGCGTCATTATCCAGGCACCCGCGCATTGTCACTCTGGCTTCGTAGCAGCTAGATTACAGAGTCGTAGCTTCCCCAGCGGGAGGGCGCTCACGCGCAATCCTGAGAATACCAGAGAGGATAATCAAGATTGCACTATGTAATACTTTTACGCTCCGGCCTTCTCCCACAATGAATTACCGATCTTCGTTTGAAGCCCCAGCATTCGTGTCTTCCCATAGAAACTTCTGGCGTCCTATCTTACTGTATGACAGGGGTGCGCGACTTTTACGCAGCCATAAGAAAATCAAATTAGAGTGTGTCATGCATGTGTGCAACTACCACCTGCCAGGCCTCCTCCCACGCTGGATTACAGCAATGCGTTTCTTCTGCCAGCAAAGTAGGGCTTACACAAAAGCAATGGTTACTCCCGCCGTAGTTTCCTGCCCTTTTTCAGCCATCCCTTGCAAGCCAAGCATTGTAGTCGCACACAAGGGCCAAACTAAGGCAGAGAATTCGCTTGTACCCGCTTTATCGTAAGTGCGCGGCGCCGCCAAAGTACACGATCGCACATAGTGGCGTTACAGCCACGTGGACGCTAAACTCGGTAACCCTATGTGGCAGGAAATGCTGCCATACTCTTCTACATCTGCCAATGCGGCAACGCGCCATAATGGACGGGGGCGCACACAGAAGGACAAGGGTCAGGGGCACTTCGTAAGAATAAAGGGAGCAATTCAGTCGTGAATTTCCTTTTCAAGGGTCTGTACTCGGCCAGGGCGACCTGTACCCTTAAAGAAACCAGCGGGTGCCCGGCGGTATGCGGATTCCCAGCAGGTACCTCGCACATACGAGCCGACTGCTTTATATCTAAGCCATCTCTGGGGTTTATTTTCTCAAGCCGTCTGTCTCCGTCAGGCATGAATTATCAGAAATTATGTATTGGTGGTGGAATGTCTGCACCAAAGATTGACCTGGCCGATGATGACTGCGTGAGCGGAGCGCTAATTGTACTTTTTAATCACCTGAATATTTTTACGGACGCTGAAGTTTCAACACATCGGCATTGTTCTTTTGGCCCCGTTCAGAAAAGCAGCCACCATATTCGCAATGAAACCACCTCCGTATGCTTAGAATCACGAAGGCTGAGCCACTGAGCGACCGCGAGGTTCTGCTTTAGGCCATAAAAAGGTAGCTAATTATAAATACTTCAATAGAAACTAACAAATTTGGCCATCCAAAGAAAACACGAATACCTCGGTGGCTGGCGATTGTATGGAAGGTATGGGAACGGTAGCATTTTGAACCAACAAAATTTGTTGTAAATATTATTCTTTTCATTCTTGTATGCTTTCTACATTGATAATTTATTATAATATTGCCAACAGCTTCCTCGGTAGCCCAGAAGAGCCATTGGCATGGAGGCATTGTTTATGTACCTCTCATTTATAAATATTAGAGGATTTTCCAACGAATCGTTCCTTAGCTCTTGACTCAGTTTATCAAAGGGAGCTGCTCGTGCAGCAGTAGGTTGTTTTGACCACTTAAGCTACTAGCCAAATTACAGCAGAATGTGCTGCACAGCAGGAGAACACACGGCACAAGAAAATTGTTATGAGTGAGCAAGAAAGGAGTAGCCCATCTGCAGGGTAATGATACACGTTCTCATTACTTATTTAGGCAGCGTCTTTGGAGGCAGTTGTGATTGTAATTCTTATTTGTTACGCCTCCCATTTATCGAAACACTTTTATCTGCTCTCAATAATCACAAAGAATACAAGACACAATCAACTTCTTGCAAAGATATCACAGGCAAATTTGTTATATTCCAGGTGTGTCACGATAACAGGTTCCCGTGGTATGATTCGCACCATTGCGAGCGATGCTCCGAGTTTGCACCTGCAAAGTAGTTGGGCTATATTTTTCAAGCAGCAATAAAAAGGCTTTTGATTGATTGATTGATTGTAGGGTTTAACGCGCCGACGCAACGCAGGCGATGAGGCGCGCCGTAGTGGAGAGCTCCGGATTAATTTTGACCACCTGGGGATCTTTATCGTGCGCCGAAATCTCGTACACACGGGCGTTTTTGCTTTTCGCCTCCATCAGAAAAGCGGCCGCCGTGGCCGGGAAGGCTTTTAGTCGTCTATACATCTGAAAAGTGAAAAGGATGCACGTACAATGGTAAAAACGCTCCTTCCCAGTGCCACATTTTTTTCGGAAAATGGGAGTCGTGTTGTGTCGTAAAATAAACTACTGGCGGCATTTATAAAATATCGTTATTAGATAAACGATCCCGGCAAGTTTACGTGTAAAGGTTTGAAAATAATTAGGGTGCTCCTGTAGCGGAGCCCGAGATAAATTCTATAGCCCTCAGAAGTTCATTGGCTGTAGTGAGTAGTGAGTACGGCAATTGCTCTTTTAAAGAACTGAGCTAAATCGTCAAAGAAAGGGCTAAACGTAAAGGTAAAAGACCATGACCCGGGAACAAAAAAATAAGGGCCGATTTTAAAATAAAAACGGAAAGTAAAAATTGTTGGAAAGCAAACATGAAGTGTATAAGCTGTAGGGATGAAAGTTTTACGTCCCCCATCACAAAATATTCTTGTTTTTTGGAGGCGACCAGCAGGTCATTGTTGACGCACAAAATGAGAACCTAACGCCAGCAACTAAACTCAGCTGTAGAGGCTGAAAAAGACCTTTTAAAATGCCAGGAATACTGCGTCAGAAAACACAGAAGCTATCTCGAAAACCACAAAAAATCATGTAGAGTATAGTCGGGGTAAATTAGTTCGTGGAGCTGCCAAAATCTATCCACTGAAGAAAAGTTGTGCCCCTCTGGCATTCGGCATTGCAATGGTTGAGAAACGCTTCAAGGTTGGGAACACGAAAAGCAGTAGCAAGACGGTAGTCATTGGCACAGAACCTTCGCAAGCACAGGAACCAAGCTGAAAACACTACGCGAGGCATGTACGATGTTACATAAGTAGTGAAACTATTCTATTTGAGCCATATTGAAGTTATTAAGTGAAATAAATTATGAAATACATAAGGTAAGTGCGTAAAACCTAAACGCATAAAAACAATCGCCGTCCTAATTATTTCTGCCTGATTAAGTAATTAAAAATGTCTCCTGTATTGTCGCTAAACAGTTATGTCGAAACAACGGGAGCCTCGAATTTTTTCACGCGCAAGCTGTATCGCCAAACACCGCGAGCCAACATAGCGCAAGGTGGTCGGTCGCCACCTTAACGGGACTGCCGTACACGAAAGGCCAAAACCTCAAAATGGCCCATATCATACCAAGGCACATTTTCAAAGGTACAGTAGTTCTTTTCCTTTTTTGGTGCACTGCGGGTGGGATAAGCGATTACCTTATTACAGACGCTCTGCTTTTATACGAAGTTAGCCCCAAGCTTACGTCAGTAGCAGCTGTCTGCAGTTCTGTGTCGGCGTACTTCTTGAAATGGTCAACCACAGGCCGGCGCTCTAGGCGGTTTTACCGCACGCTGAAACCATTTTAATCTTTTTCTTATAACGAGAACTGAACGCTGGTTTTGGTGAAGCGAGTGAGGGGTGCGGCCATTATCGCGAAATCTTCGACTAAGCGCCGATAGTTTCCGCACAGTCTTAGAGGTCACCACAAGACTCTCTTCAGCTCTCTCCTCGGAAAGTTTATGCCCGACTTTTTGCCCGACGAGGTGGTTTTGGAGATATGAAACAAAAATCAGTTCCTCGTATGCAGAGTGCGACTTTTCGGGTTTCCGCCGTAATCCCGATCTAACTGCCTCAAGCACCGACTCAAAGCTTTTCAAGGGCTCGTTGAAGGTCTAGGCGAATATAACAATGCATCTCGAGGTACACAAGACAACTGTGCCGTTTGACGCCGTTTACCACAAGGTCTATTACACTTATGAACGTCGTTGTTTGTGTTTACAGTTCACATGGCATAGCCCTAAACTCATATGGTCCTTGCAGTGTTCTAAACGCTATTCTCTCGTAGTCGCTGCCGTAAAGTTCAATTTTCCAGAACACAATTTCTTAGGTCAATCAAAGTGGATTACTTCTTGTGGCAGATGTGGTTAAGGGCTTCGTGGAATAAATCGCTAGTAATAAACGCAGAACCTTCACACCCACGACTGTCCAGCTCATCGGTATAAAGGTTTGTTGGATGTAATCGTCACGCATGTATTGAACGTAAGTGAAGAAAGCTTTACTCTTGTGGAGAGCAAGTGGCAATGTTACAGTGCGCTTGGCCGGAAGCCAATTTGGGTGATCTTTCGGAGCTTTGCAAGGGGCGTCTGCAAAAGCTATGGAAGTCGACAAAAAACAGTCGCAGTAGCTTTATCGAAAAATGTGCAACCTTTATAGTTTTGTTTGCATCGGCCGGTTCACATTGATACGGTGAGCAGACTTGACGGTGGCATCGAATTATCGCTGGGCGCCTGTGACTTCTTTCTTTCTGAAGTGTTGTCTGAATTTCTTTGAGAAATTCAACAGCAGCGCCTTATGTGTCGACAATTCTCTGTGAAATTCGTTATCATAACCTGCAATTTTCTTTGGTTTTAGTGCAAACTACCTTTGGCGACGGAGGCGCTAAGATCCAGGTGTCAGGAGAACCCCCATGAGCGTAGACGGACATATTAACGCTCGCACAAGGGGCAGGATAACGCAGTCAACTGCAATCCTTAGGAGAGTGCATTGTTGTGCGTCTTATTTATTCGTCAACGCGCGATCGGGGGAAAAATGATTGACTTGGCCTGAACATCGATAACAGCACCAATGTAGGCCAATAATTACATCATCTGACCAGTTTGGCAGTGTCATAAAAACCGAACAGTGCGTGGTGCCGTGTACGTTCATGCGTGACTTAAGGGTTCTGCTAGGATTGACAAGATGGCTTCCTGATGTGTGTAATAGGTGGCCGTCCAACTTGTAGTAACTTTTTTAGTTTAAACGTGAATTCTCTGCTCATCACTGAATAGTCCGCTTCTGTGTCGAATACTGCGACTTACGATTATAGCTGCACCATTGTTAAGTTACTCGTGTGGTCATATCACGGCTATTTTGCGTTTATCTCTCGGTGGTGATGCCACGTCGTTGTTGTCGTCGTTGTATTTGCGGGTTTGATCATGTCGGGTAGGCGTCGCACTTTCGCGCTGTCCTCGTAAAGGATATCAACCCAGGGGTAGATTGCAGCGTCCTGGTTTGGGGGCGTCGTGGACCTTCCTCATCCGTGGGTCGATAGGATGTTGAAGAGTTTTTTTTTTATCGCTGTAGATCTAGTTTACCTCCAGGTGCAGCTACTTTAAGTTTTCTTTTAGGGCTAGAGGACGTTCATGACCTAATTCGCGTTGGTTGCGTATGGATAGCACGATGGCCACCAGTTTTGGCTCGTGTCAGGCAGGTACTGGTCAATCTCACTCGGTCGTTTGGCGGGCAAGGGGCACGGTGCATCGACAGAGAGTCCTTGCAATCGAAGGTGTTCGCCAGATAATTGTATTTCGGCCAGTTGACGGCTGAACGAAGGTGATTGTGTAGGTTAGATTAGATGGTGGTATTAGGAGGCGTCCTGGCACGATGAATAGCAGAGCATCAAGGAGGCGATTGGCAGAGGTATACGTCATAGCAAAGTGGATATTCTTTCACTTGAGGATGCTGAGGGCTTAGGAAGAGTTTTTGGAGCTCTTCGCGAACTACGGCACGGCAGGTCTTACGCATGGCGTCTTTTTAGGATCAAAAGGCGTCCGCAGGGTTACCTATAAACAAGTTAACTTGTCGTTCGTGCTACCTTGAGCGCCTATTCAAAGTTTGCTCAATAATAACAGCCTCGGGCGAAAACGAGGCGACGGTTGTTTTAAGAGATTACGTACGATCCCAGTGAACGGCACTGCTTCAAACCTCAAACTATTAGCCTGAAATTTTTCCCCTACTTCTCCAAGTCAGCGCTACAAAAACGCCTTCTCATTTCTTCAACAAACAAACGAAAACTTTCATTGGTGTGTTTCGTGTGGGCTACAGCAACATCTGAAAATATTTCTTTCAAACACCTGGGGTGAAAGTATGCAGAATTCTGCCTTGAACAGGCTCCAGCACGTTAGCGCACACTCGTGGTTCTCAAAAAAATTCCAGCAGCGTGTTTTAATTACAAGAGCACATTACGAGCGCTGCTTCGTCACCACACCAACTTTCAAATACGCACATCAGCCATGCTTCTCCACCGACTCTCGCTGGTCTTAAGCATAAGTTTTTTAGCAGGATGACACTTCCCTGAGCTGTTCCAGCGCGATTCTTAAAGTTTATTCTTCTGCCATGGTGGCAATAACAGCGGTTGGTTTCTTGGGTATTGCTGAGAGAAGTCCAAACTCAGGTGCAAAGCTCGCAGTCACCGTCTGGGCAGAGATGGACTTGCTTGCCCGCGTCTATAGGGCGTAGAGAGCATAAAAGGGGCTTAACTATGACCTTCACCAGATACTCGTAGCCGAAAATGACTACGTACTTCAGGCAACCAACATACATTTTCAGCACACAGCTGTATTATGGCAAGAACAGAGAATAAACAAAGGGCGACGAAGCAGTCAACAACGTGATGGGCACGGGCGAGTGCCGTAAAATGAAATCCTGCAGCGTCTGCCCGGCAAGAATGTTTCTCTGGAACAGCCTCAAACAATCGTTTCCGGAACAGCGGAAGTATGTTGATAACGTTCGGCGTCTTCTAGTTGTTTGAAGACAGCAGGAGGACTCTTGAAATAACATGAAGCAGCCTGAGCGGCATAAAAACAAAAAGCAGCGATTCGGCGAAGCCTTGCTTGGAAAACAGATAAGACCATCTCGGTCTCATGGACGCTCCACCAGACCACAAATATACACCCAACAGAAGCCGTGGCTTACGGAAATACATCATCATCAACATTGGTGTCGTTGTGATGACCACCAACATCATCATCACCAGCACCACCACCATAATCATTGTCAGCTATCTACGCCCACTGCAGTGAAAAGGCCTCTCCAATGAATCTCCATATATCCCGGTCTGTGTTCTAGCTGCGTCCAATTTCTCACCGCGAACTTCTTGATTTCCTTGGTTCATCTAACTTTCTGCCGCCCCCTGCCACGCTTGCCTTCTCTGGGGATCTAATCTGTTACCCTCACTGACCAACGGTTATCTTGCCTTCCCTTTACATACCCTGACCACACCCATTTCTTAATATTTTTACTAATATGTCCTTAACGCGAGTTTTCTCCCTGACCCACTCCGCTCTCTTCTTGCCCCTTAATGTTACAGCGGTCATCTTCCTTTCCATTGCTGACTCATTTATCCTCAATTTATATTGAACCCTCTTAGTGGGCCTCCAAGTTTCTGCCCCATAGGTGAGTGCCAGTGAGTGCCGGCTACCCATACAGACGCTCAGACTGCGCGGTTTCTCCGTCGACGCACCTCGGCCTCCTACTTGGCAACAACCACGGGAGATTGACAGCTGCAAATCTCCAACTAGCTCTGGCTCTGCCCGTTTCAACCGTTAGCCATCGCCCTACCATACCAATCGCACAGCTCCCTTAGAAATGCGCACTTCGCACGTGGAAGGGTTTTCAGCCCGCGTAGGGAAACTAAAAGCAGCAACTTCTGGAGGTAAAATTTTACGACGGCGGAAAAATAGAAACCCTCCGAGGATGCAACGGATCGCCGAGGACCATTGTTTCCGACATGCGCCAGCCTGACGTCCCGAACTAAGTCGGATTTGACTAGTGAACATGGCAACGACACGGCGCGGCGCGTTCCCAACATCACCAAGCCTGTCGCTGAGAAGACGACGATAACGATGACACATATTGTCCCACCGCCAACAAGCAAAAGCCGAGATACGACGTACCGACAGACCCCAAACTCGAAGAAAGCGGCGTCTGAAGTCCAGTTATCCATCGACAGCTTTGTTGAAGCCGCCCTCATCGACACGGGAGCCGACAACTCAGTAATGAGTGTGTCACTCTCGTCTAATCTGAAAAACGTTACGCCAAATGGAACGGTCCGCATATACCACACAGAAGGACATCTCTTAACGCCAAGTGGAATGTGCACAGAGCGCGTCCCCATAGACGGCACCACGTACCCTCCTGCGTTCGTTATTTTGCCTAACTGCTCCTGTGACATTGTTCTTTGGATAGACGTTTTGGCAGAAAACGGTGCAATAATGACCTCCAGACCAAGCCAAAAACCTTTCCTCCTATTACTCCACTACGCCGGAACCGAACCCGGAACACCATGCTGCTGTAAGGACTGCCGATGATCATGTCACACTGCCACTCCACGCAAGCTTGATGATCATGGTCTACAGTGAAGATGCTGCTTCTGACGTCGATGCTATCGTAGTGTTACCAAAACTTGCCTAAGGAGCACTGACAAGTGGGCAAGTTGGTATGGAGACATGCTGAGTAAAAGCGCAGAAAAACGGGGGACAAAGAGAACTACACAGGACGAGCGTTTAAGACAAGCGCTCGTCCTGTCTGGTTCTTATCTTGGTCCCACGTTTTTCTGCTCTTTTATTTAGCAAAGTTTGCCTCTCTACTGTTGTGTCGCTACCATATCAAGAAGCAATGCGCGATTTAAGCAAATCAAAACCCAAACTTTGTTCACTAATTTCACCAAGTGGTACCAACATATAAACAATGGCATGCAATTGCGTTTTTCGAAAAAAACGCAAGAAACGAGTCAAGTGATCGCGGTCGCGAACTTTGAAAACGCACGCAAAGATACTTTAAAACTGCTGCATTCTTTTGACGGGAACCTTGCACAGCTGCAAGAAAATCGGGAATATTACTAGATTTGCTGCGTCGCCACAGCGAGTGTTTTTCGTCGATCTCGGAAAACGTCCGACACCCCTAGCGAATCACCGAATTAAAACCGATGATGGGGCCCGACAAGCACGACAGGCTCCGTACCGGGTGTCTTCACACGAGCGGGAAGCCAGTCGGACAAAATTCGAAGACATCCTCTTTGAAGACATTATACAGCCAAGCCCCTGTGCTGCTCTTGTCGGCTCATGAAGAAAAGGCGGTACATTCAGCTTTTGCGACGACCAATGGCGAATGGAAAAAACTAAAAAAAGGGCGTCGAGGCGTTTCTACGAATCCACGACGCCCTCAATCACTTCTGCCAAGCGAAGTACTTCCTATCATTGTGTCTGAAGACCAGCTACTGGAAAATTGAAGTGGACAAGAGAGATCGAGAGAAGACTGCATTCGTAACACTGGACGGCTTATATGAGCTTAAGGTGATGCCGATTTGGCTATGCACGGCACCAGCAACGTTTCAAATAATCATGGCCACTGTGCTAGCTGGCCTGAAGTGGCGCACCGGCCTCGTATACCTCGACGACATTGTGGTAATTGCCCGGTCTCTCGACGAACACCTTGCCAGGTTTGAGTCGGTACACAAGGCCATCCGTGTGCCGGTGTTAACGCTCAAGCCTGAATAGTGCCGCTTCGCATAAAAGAACGGACGTTTTTGAGCCACGTCGTCAACGGCGTGGTAGTCCTGCCTGACCCGGCGAAAGCTTCAGCCATAGCAAACTTCTCGAGACCGAACTTCCCCCTCATTTAAGAGTGACTCACACGCTTAACGAAACATAGCACACCTTTCAGCTGAGAAAGTGGCCAAGAGGAAGCATTCTGCGAGCTGCAACAATGCCTGAAGAGCCCGCTAGTGCTCGCTGATTTTGACGAAAATGCCTAAACAGAAATACACGCGGAGGCCAGTGGTATAGGCTTGGGTGCCGTCCTCATCCAGTAGCAATGCGGTTGCGGAAAGGTAATAGCCTATGCCAGCCGTGGTCTGTCGAACAAGGAGAAAAACTACTCTGCCTCCAAAAAAGAGTGCCTGGCTATCATATGGGCCATTGCAAAATTTTGCCCCTACGTGTATGGTAGACCGTTCAAGGTTGTCACCGAGCCACATGCGCTGTGTTGGCTCGCCAATTTTAAGGACCCCTCTTGCCATCTTGGGCGATGGAGCTGGCGACAAGAATTCGACGTTTCAATCGCCTATCAATCCGGTTGTAAACACTAGGACACAAGCTGTCTGTCAAGCACCCCAATCGAATCACCACCTCAAAACTCGAGATGCAGACAGCGTGTTCTTCGGAGTCATGACGGACAGTAACCGTGCCGCCCAGCAGCGTGCCGACTCTGAGTTACGCGTCACGATCCACCACCTCCAACGACGCAGTTTTGCCCTGCCTAGGGCCTTTAAAGTAACTTAAGAGCACCCAGCCTCACAAACTCTGTCCTCGTGAAGAAAAACTTCAACCCCAGAACAATAGCAAACTACCTTTTTTTATTTCTTTGCTTACTTTCGCGACGACATTTTGGAAGCGTGCCATGACCACCTGTCGTCGGGTGACCTCGGCACAACACGCATTATTGAGAAAATCAAGGCGAAGTGCTAGTGCCCCCGGCTCACAACCGATTTGTCCCACTATTGTCCAGGGCTGCCGTGAAGGCCAGCGACGAAACACGCCGCCGTCAAGACCCGCAGGACTTCTGCAGCTGATTACCGTCCAATCGAGGCCCTTCTAACGGATTGTAATGGACCTTTTTTCCCCTTCCCTACATCACGAACTCAGAGCAAGTATATTGTCGTAGCGACAGACTACATGACTCGCTGAGCTGAGACCGCTGCTCTTCCGTGAGAGACCTCACAATAAGTCGCGAAGTTCTGTATAAACCAAGTTGTCGTGTGAGATGGAGCGCCTCAAATCCTAATGATGGGCCTCGGAAAGTCATTTACTGCGGAGCTGATGCAAGGAATAATAAGCAAGGAATAATCACCGAAGAATGACAGCGTGCCACTCCCAAACAAACGGACTAACAAAACGTCTGAACAAGACAATCGCGGATATGCTGCCAATGTACGTCGACGTTGAACTTAAGACTTCGGACGATGTACTATGGTTTGTCGTGTCGGAATGTTGTGTCCTGTTGGAAACCGTGTAGGAATGACCGTTGAACATTTTGCGTGTTTAAAAAATTGATCGTTGTATTTAGGGTGCTGTGTTCCAGAAGTTTATAACACGTGATGTTAAGAGATATCTGTCTGTATTTGGTTACGAGGAGATTATTTCGTTTTTATAAGTACTATGATTACATGAGCGTTACGCCAGCCTGCGGGTACAATGCCTTGTAAAAAAGATAAGCGATATATTATAAAAATAGAGCACGAAATAGATTCAGCGTAGCGGCGTAAAAATACATTGGGTATGTTCTCTGTCCCACAAGAAGGATTTGTTTTAAAGTTCAGAAGCATAGAAAAGATACGCTCGACTATTACGGAGTCAGGATCGATTTCTGCGCAGCTTCCACTGTCATTATCGAACACGCATTGGTTTGAAAAGACGGAATGAAAGTACCGGTTGAATTCTCTCACCAGATTTTTCTCATCAAAAAAACGTTCTGTGCCGAACAAAATGCAGTTTGCATTTTTTTGTTTATTAGTCTCTTTGTGGGGCCAAAACTTGAGTGAATCGCTCTTAAGAAATTGCGGCAATTTTACAGAATAGAAACTGTGCATGCTAGACCACATCTTTTTCAGATAGGTTACTTTTATTTTTAGTAACAAGGGACCTTGTGGCTTTCGTTTTCTCATTTGCCTGATTTTTCGCGCTATATGAATAATTTCCGTTGTTATGCAGAGATTATTGGAATGTAACTTTTTAGATTTTTTCAGGGTGAACGTTTCGAGCCCTTAAGAACATAGTGACCAGAAAGTATTCCAAAGGCACTTATCCCCAACCCCGGCAAAGGGATCAAAGGGTAAATCAAGGTAATTGAGAATCCCTTCACCATTTGCTTTGAAATCGACGGTTGCATAGCAACCCGTCTTGTTAGGAAAACACATGTAAATAAAAAACGGCACTGACCAAGAATGTTTAAAATTCAAAAAAGACGTTTCGGCTCCCGTACGGGTGTCTTGTTCACTATCAGGGGGAAGCTTTTTCAAGTCCCGCTGCAGCTTCGGTGTAGGGTCCTTCTCGATGCGTTGGTACGTACTGCTGTCTGAAAGTAAAGCCATAATTTTGAACTGGCACTCGGCACTTTGGCAGCCGGAAGCACCACTATCTACGAGTTGCTTCGGAGGCGTTTGATCGCTGCATGTTCTGCCGAAGAGAGCGGTGAAGGCGACGTTCTGGGCCGAAACTGCGATAGACCGCCGATCCCACGAGTGCGTGCCTCGGCACGTTTAGAGGGTTCATCCTGCGTCACCGCCTTTTCTACGGCACACATCATCCTTTTTGGGACCTTCGCAGGAGCCGCGTTGAAGTTCAGCCCGAGGCTTAGAACGGGTAGTTCAGCAGGATCCAGGTCGTGCGACGATAAGTTGTGCGCAGCAGAAGCAACCAAGGTTCGACCTACGGCCGGATTTCCATGGTGCCGCCTATCGAGCTTGCACTCATGGCTCTTTTGGGCGCGGCGGCAATGCAGTTTTGCCTTGAAGTTGGCGTTCAGCGAAATACTCCCAAAATCCTCCTGAAGCTGGTGCTCCAGTCGACGACGTCCAAAGAAGCCCTCGTTCTCGAGCGTTCGTACCTGTTGTCTGCCGCCCAAAATCCTGGTTTGTAGCAGCTGGCGCTCCGCCTTAGAGACGATGCTGTTCCCGAAGCTGGTAGGCACAGGTCTGTTAAGATGCAGGGACCACGGAATAAAACCGCGCGCTTTGTGAGTCATGTTGAAGTTAAGGAGCCCTTTGAAGGCGGCCACTCGGCTGGTTAAAGAGATGTACTGGCGAATCTGCGTGATGGCGGGTTGCCCGTTCGCCCGGCGAAAGTTGGTAAAATTTATGGTTGGACGGAAACCCATCTGGTCAGGAAAACACATGACAATCAGAACTGGCACTGACCAATAATGTTTAAACCCGAAAAAAGACGCTTCGGCAACCGTACGTGTGCCTCTTTCACAATCTTGCTACCAAGGCAGCTGTACTGGAGCCGAAACGTTTTTTTTAACAGTCTTGGTCAGTGCCAGTTTTTATTGTCATCATTTGCTTTACAAAAAGGTTTAAACGCGCCCTGTTTTTCATGCATTTGTTCAGGTTGATTGCCTACCCGACATATAAAAAACCAGTTTGTGGGCAGACAGACCATCTTCAAGAAATACCTGCACATCAAAAAGGCATTTTCTACGGAACAGAAAGTCAAGAATCGATGCTGCCTGCTCATGTA
Organism: Haemaphysalis longicornis; assembly: GCF_048455015.1. Classification (NCBI taxonomy): domain Eukaryota; kingdom Metazoa; phylum Arthropoda; class Arachnida; order Ixodida; family Ixodidae; genus Haemaphysalis; species Haemaphysalis longicornis. The sequence goes on from NW_027526407.1 coordinate 176,766,560, forward strand.
TGCGCTTTGGTACGCTCAGTGCTTTGTCCAGATTACACGATAACATCATATGAAAGACGATTGGCGTTTGCTCACTTAGCTCAGAAAACCAGCATTAGAAGAATAAGGGGGGTATAAGGCAACTAAGAAAAGGAATTTCCAAAAACGTTTATTTCAAACATAAGCTTTCGTGGTCTTCTATTGGTTCTAAAAGGGTAACGGTTGCAAGAGCGATAAAAATGACACCTGTGCCTCCTTCACGTGTGGACCTTTCTATTCTATATATTGCCGCGAACCATACATTGGGTTTGTTTATTTGTGTTTTGCTTTTACTGCCCGGCTGCGCCGGTCTGTGTTATCTCTGCGCCAAGGGAACCGCGTGTTCCATTCTTTCTTTCTGTGCCGCATGTGTTATCTGTTGTGATAGAGAGAGCATTCTGATCTAACGTGAACAGCCCAGAATAATCTTCTTGGATCTACTATGTTCTCGATGTGAATCGACGTTTCGAGAACCACGCGTGGCGAAAGATAAAAAGCCTGCAGTGCGGACGCCGGGGCATTCGATTCGACGACACTCGCCTGTGCAAGTCACTTTGTTGACCGCTACTTCGCCGCCTCTGTATTCTTTTGAGTTGTTAAGGGAGCACAAGTTCGCTCCAATAAACGTGTTTCTCATTCAAGACAACTGCATCGTCCTTGTCTTTGTGACAACTAGCGGAGGTGCGGGGTACGCACCCTTCATGCCCACTACAACCTCGGGAAGCCGCCAAGCCAGTCCAAAACGAGCCAGCCTCCGCCTGGAAGATTTACCTACCGAGTCCTGTCTACTACCAGAGAAGACGAAGAAGAAAGACGTCGCCACCAGCACCATGCTCAACCAACCCAATCCTCCTGTCGTTCTGCAGCAGCCACGAGAACCGCCATCATTCCGAGGAGCCCCCGCAGAAGACCCAGAAGAATGGCTTGAGAAACTGGAGCACGTACGGAAATTCATAAGTGGAACGACGCAGAAACGGTCCGCACGTGTTCTTTTACTTGGAAGATTCTGGTCGCACTTGGTTCGAGAACTACGAGAGCTCCTTGACAAACTGGGCTCAGTTCAAAAGCGAGTTCACTAAGACCTTCGCTACCGTGGTCAGAAAAGAATGCGCAGCGCTTTTACTTGAAACTCGAACGCAGCACCCCAACTAAGGGGTAGTGATCTTTGTAGAGGAGATGAAGAGGTTGTTTCGACGTTCGGATCCGGAGATGACAGAAGAAAAGAAATTAAGGTTTCTCATGCGAGGGGTAAAGCAGGAGCTTTTTGCTTGCCTTGTCCGCAATCCTCCCAAGACGGTTGCCGATTTTTTGTCTGAGGCGGCTGCGATGGAGAAGACGATGGAAGTTCGAACGAGGCAATACGATCGCCCGGTCAACGTGCTGGTTTCCGAGACGATCGGTGCCGGGGCTACAAGCTCCGACACACTGCGTGAGACCATCCAAGCAGTGGTCAGGGGGGAGCTTCGGAAGCTTTTTCCGACGACGCCGCAACCTCAAGTGGCTTCCATGACTGACGTCATCCGCGAAGAGGTCCAACACGCTTTGAAAACTTCTATGCCATCCGAGGCACCCCGCGAGCCACAGGCGATGACCTACTCCGCGGCTGTTATTCGACCCAGCCCTGCTACAACCCGTCTACAAGGTGCTCCACCGTACCGCCGTCCATTCTCACCTCCGTCCCCACTGTGGCTGCCGTCGACCGTACCGCCATACACAGCCCAAACCCAGACGCTGAGGAAGACTGATGTTTGGCGAACGCCAGATCATCGTCCGCTGTGCTACCATTGCGGAGAGGCCGATAACGTCTATCGTCGCTGCCCGTACAGGAAACTCAGACTGCGTGGTTTCTCCGTCGACGCCCCACGCCCCCGACCCGGCCAGCGCCCTACTGAGATCGACGAATACCTGTCCAACACCAACCGAGGACCAGCCCGCTCACACCGATTGCCCTTGCCCTACCTATACCAGTCGCCTACCCACCGTAGCAATGCTGATTTCGCACGTGGAAGGTCCCCCAGCCCACGCGGGGGAAACTAGAAGCAGCAACTTCTGGAGGTGAAGTTGCTCTACGGCGAAAAACTGGAAACCCTCCAACGATGCAAGGACGCGCTGAAGACAGTGATGCACGACATTCCCTCATCCCGACGACTCGTCCTAACCATGACGAGACTCCCGAACACGACCACAGCTACACGGCGCGACGCGTACCCGACCTGACCGAGACGTCCGTTGAGAAGACGACGACAACGACGATGCAGAGTGCCCGACCGTCAACAAGTACAAGCAGAGATACGACGCCCCGACGAACACAAAACTCGCGGAAGACTGCATCTGACGTCAAGGTGTCCGTCGACGGCTTTGACGTAGTCGTTCTCGTAGACACGGGAGCTGACTATTCGGTAATGAGCGGACTATTTGCGTCTAAACTGAAGAAAGTAATGACCAGATGGGACGGTCCGCACATACGCACAGCAGGAGGCCACCTCGTGACGCCAAGTGGAACGTGCACTACGCGCGTCACCATAGACGGCACAACGTACCCTGCGGCGTTCGTCGGTCTGCCTAACTGCTCCCGCGGTGTAATTCTTGGAATGGACTTTTTGATGGACAACGGTGCAATATTCATCCTGCAGACTAAGTCAATAACTTTTTCCCCCCATCACTCCATGACGCCGGAACCGAACCCCGAACGACGTGCTGCTGTAAGGATTGCCGATGATCATGTCACCCTGCCACCCCGCGCAAGCTTGATGGTCGCAGTCTACTGTGAAGATGCTGCTCCTGACGTCGACGCTATCGTAGACACTGCTCAAAGGGTGCTTCTCGACAGTGGTTTGTCTGTCGCAAGAGACATTGGGCGCTTTAAGGAACACCAATCCCACATTTTGGTTACTAATTTCACCAAGGAGTACCAGCATTTAAACAAGGGCGCGGCAATTGCATTCCTCGAAGAAACGCAAGAAGCAAGTGACGCGATCGCGGTCTCCGACTTTGAACGCACACCCGTAGATACCTTCAAGCTCCCGCAGCTCTTCGACGTAAAACCGGCGCTACCGGGAGAACAACGGAACAAATTATTGGTTTTGCTGCGTCGCTATAGCGAATGTTTTTCGTCGAGCGCAAAACTACGTCAGACCCCTCTTGCGAAGCACCGGATAATAACCGAAGATGGAGCCCGACTTACCCGACAGTCACCGTACCGCGTCTCTTCACACGAACGGGAAGCCATCCGGACTGGAGTCGACGACATGCTCAGCGACGACATTACACAGCCATCGAAAAACCCCTGGGCTGCGCCCGTCGTACTCGTAAAAAAAACGGCACATTAAGGTTTTGCGTTGACTACCGGCGACTGAACAAAATCTAGAAAAAGGACGTGTACCCCCTCCTTCGAATCGACGACGCCCTCGACCACCTCTGCCACGCGAAGTACTTCTCATCGATGGACCTGAAGACCGGGTACTGGCAAATTGAAGTGGATGAGAGAGACCGAGAGAAGACTGCATTTATAACCCTAGACGGCCTATACGAGTTCAAGGTGATGCCGTTTGGGCTGTGCACAGCACCAGCAACGTTTCAAAAAGTCATGGACACTGTTCTAGCTGGCCTTAAGTGGCACACCTGCCTCGTATACCTCAACGACGTTGTGGTATTCGCCCGGACTTTCGACAAACACCTTGCAAGGTTGGAATCTGTACTCGTGGTTATCCGTATGTCGGGGTTGACGCTGAAGCCTGAAAAGCGCCGTTTCGCATACGGGTAACTGAAGTTCTTGGGCCACGTCATCAACGCCGCGAGAGTCCTACCTGACCCGGCAAAAACTTCAGCAATTGCAAACTCCCCAAGGCCGAAAGACAAGAAGAGCGTGCGAAGATTTCTCGGGCTGTGCGCATACGCATACTACCGGCGCTTCGTCGCAAACTTCGCACGCATTGCAGAGCTACTCACGTGCTTGACGAATGATAGCACCCCTTTCAGCTAGGAAAACGACCAAGAAAAAGCATTCTGCGAGATGCAAAAACGCCTGCAAAGCCCTCCCGTGCTCGCTCATTTCGACGAAAATGCCGAAACGGAAATGCACACGGACGCAAGTGATATGGGCTTGGGTGCCGTCCTTGTCCAAAAGCAAAGCGGCTGCGAAAGGGTAATCGCCTATGCCAGCCGTGGTCTGTCGAAGGAGGAGAAAAACTATTCTGCCTCTGAGAAAGAGTGCCTGGCTATTATATGGGCGATTTTAAAATTTCGCCCATACGTGTATGGAAGGCCATTCAAGGTTGTAACAGACCACCATGCGCTGTGTTGGCTCGCCAATTTGAAGGACCCCTCTGGCCGTATTGGGGGGTGGAGCTTGCGCCTGCAGGAATTCGACGTTACAGTCGTTTATAAATCCGGCAGGAAACACTCCGACGCCGACTGCCTGTCCCGCGCCCCCGTCGACCCATCACCACAAGACTCTGATGAAGACAGCGCCTTCTTGGGGATCGTGACGGAGAGCTACCTAGCCGCCCAGCAGCGTGCCGACCCCGACTTACGCGTCATACTCGAGTACCTCGAGGGATGCAACGTTGCCGTTCCTAGGACCTTCAAACGTAGCTTACCAGCATTCCGCCTGAGAAACTACGTCCTCGTGAAGAAGAATTTCAGCCCCGGAACAAGAGCAAATTACCTTCTCGTCATTCCCGCGGACCTTCGTGACAAAATTTTGGAAGCGTTTCACAACGACCTGCCTTCCGGACATCTGGGCACAGCCCGCACTATTGGAAAAATCAAGGCGAGGTACAACTGTCCCGGCCTTACCTCTGACGTCACCCACTACGTCCGGAGCTGCCGTGATTGCCAGCGACGAAAACCGCCGCCGACAAGACCCGCCGGAATTCTGCAACCGAACGCCGTCCCATCGAGACCATTTCAACAGATTGGAATTTACCTTTTAGGCCCGTTCTCTACGTCACGATCACAGAACAAGTGGATTGTCGTAGCGACAGACTACATGACGCGCTGCGCAATAACCGCCGCTCTTCCGAGGGGGACTGCACAAGAAGTGGGGAATTTTTTTACAAGCCAAGTTGTGCTGCGACATGGAGCCCCGGAAGTCCTAATCACGGACCGCGGAACGGCCTTTACCGCGGAGCTGATGCAAGGAATCTTACGCTACAGCAACACGGATCACCGAAGAACGACGGTGTGCCATCCCCAAACAAACGGACTAACGGAACGTCTCAACAAGACGATTGCAGATATGCTGTCTATGTACGTCGAGGTTGAACATAAGACTTGGGACGAAGTCCTCCCGTATGTCACGTTTGCGTAGAATACAGCGACGCAGGAAACTACCCAGATGACACCGTTCGAGCTTGCTACGGAAGACGGCCGACTACGATGCTCGACGCCATGCTTCCGCATGTAGAAGACGACGACCTCAACGCCGACGTCCAAGGATACCTTCAACGTGCGGAGGAAGCCCGCAACCTCGCTCGTGTTCGTACAACGGACCAGCAGTTGGTGGATGCCGGCCGCTACAACCTCCGACGCCGATACGCCGAGTACCAACCAGGGGATCGTGTGTGGGTTTCGACTCCCATTCAACGACGCGGACTCAGTGAAAACCTTCTGCGATGGTATTTCGGACCCTACCAGATTCTAAGACGTTTTGGCCAATTACCCTACGAAGTGATCCCCAGTGGTGATTCCGGCACATCACGACGACGCACGCGACCCGAAGTCGTCCACGTGGTTCGCTTAAAACCTTTCTACGGATGATGACGAACTTTTATTTTCATTTGTTCGGACTGTCGCTTCTGTTAGCATCGGGTCGATGCACTCTTAGAGGGGGGGTAAGGCCGCGAACCATACATTGGGTTTGTTTATTGGTGTTTTGCTTTTACCGCCCGGCTGCGCCGGTCTGTATTATCTCTGCGCCAAGGGAAGCGCGTGTTCCATTCCTTCTTTCTGGGCCGCATGTGTTATCTGTTGTGAGAGGGAGAGCATTCCGATCTAACGTGAACGTCCCAGAATAACCTTGTTGGATCTACTATGTACTCGATGTGAATCGACGTTTCGAGAACCACGCGCGCCGAAGGATAAAAAGCCTGCAGTGCAGACGCCGGGGCATTCGATTCGACGACACTCGCCTGTGCAAGTCACTTTGTTGACCGCTGCTTCGCCGCCTCTGTATTCTTTTGCGTTGTTAGGGGAGGACAAGTTCGCTCCAATTAACGTGTTTCTCATTCAAGACAACTGCATCGTCCTTGTCTTCGTGACAATATTTAAAAATTTTGAGGAACAATTTTGGTATCATGGATGCCTTTTGGTATCATCGATCGATTGGGACAGTATGTTAAAAGGTTATTCATCAGATAAATCGTTTTGTTAAGAATTCTTCGGGCATTCTTGAACTCTGTTCAGGACTCTGTTCTGGCAAACCTTGAAAACCTTGTTCTTGAATAACTGTTCTTGACAGCCATAGCTTAGTTCTTTCAACTTACTAGTCCACCACCTGGACACCAGTTTGTTGATTTAAAAATATGGGAAGCTCCAGTTGAAAAGGCGCTGCCGTCGTGTAGAGGCACGCCTTTCTCTATGACTTCAAACTGCGTTTTCGCAGACACATTAAAAACAGCAAATAACGCTGCGAAACCGTACTTTCGGCGCCACGTTTATACGCACTACAGAGCTCCATTGTTTACCACTGATCTCTAGAGATGCGCCTGTAACATTCTCTAGAAGCCTCCTGGGAGTCACGGAAGAGCACCTAGGCACAGCCTGCTGACAGCAACCACCTAAAGCCGTGTCGTTCATGCTGTTCACTGTGTTTTACCTCCAGCAACTGCACAACAGTTCACACCAATTGGTGGTATGCATTGCAGAAAAACAATCTTTTGATTGGTGTGCCAGAGGAAGAAGCTACTTTGGTTCTGTTAGCACCCATAGCACTAGGTCTAGCTTGTCGTCAAAATTTTCCGTGCTGTCTAAGAAATGAGCGACATTCAGCATGAGTTATTACAAAGTTATGGTGTCAAAACATACTTAAACGGACTCTTGGCCTCATTTATGATTTACCGGTGATGTCTATGTTCCAAACATAACTTTCGACATTAAAAAGGTTCGTTACTATTGAGGGACTAGGTAAATAAATACATAAATATAAACAATTACAGGCGAAAAGAGCAAGCCCTATATTTATCGAGTCAAGCTTGGTTTTTCGCCACTGGGAATCGGTACATGTTTAACAGAGAAACTCCTATTTTTAAGGGTGAACCCAAAGCGATTGGACGTCAATGGAAGAGCTCATCGCCCTGCATGGTCGTCGTAGAGTGCAGTTGATGATGATGATACTTTTGATACTTAAGTTTAAGTTTGGGTGAGAGGTATCGTGAGATTTATTAGCCAAACTAAGTTAGTTGGGGAGAAGGATGTACAATTAATAGTCATTCCTCTTTTGTATGTTAACAGCTGGAGAAGCTCGATACGTAGTACTATTTTAGCTCAAATTTGCCTTGCATAATATTACAATCGTGGTAGTGGTTTACTACATATTTTTTTTATGGTTTCGACAAAACTAACTCACCGCATCTTTCTGTTACCACACCACTCCGAGTGGAAGGTATCCCTGTAATATTTGAACTATCAAGTAGCACTGAGAGATTATGATAAATATATCAACTTTAGCATAAGTATGGCCTTGACTAAGTGTAATTTGTAATTTTGTTGTTTTGTGGGAGGGTGCGTGTTTGATTAAAACAACAGTCACAACACCATTTGCCAAAAAGTTATTATTGCGAGAAGCAGTTTTCGCATTCGCAAAAATACTGCGTTTCATTAAATCCAATAACAGCTTTGCTAAAAGACATTTTTATAGTTTCTACGAACACATGTATCAAACAGCGGTCAATACAAACTGATGGCCTAAAGTTGTGCATTCGATAATATGAGAAAGGCAGCAAAGTGGAGCAAAGAGAAGTGGCGTAAGTTGAGAGGTAGAATAATCACACACAAGGGCGAGAGCCCCTTGTTGTAATAGTACTTTTAAAAATAACTGGAAACTGTGCGTCGAATACAGCGCGCGCAAGAGATGTGGTTCTTTTGTCCTGATAATTTTACTATAATTTAGAAAAAGCACAGGCAGTAGTCAATATTGTGGTTATTGGAGAGTGCTGCTCATAGTGGATAGATAAATGTACGTTTTAATAAATGGAATTTGTTTTTATTAGCAAGAAGAAAAAAATTCCCTTGCTGCTTGAAAAAGTATATTGAATGAGTCTCAATAGGTCCACCTTTAAAGCGAGAAATTTAGACTGATTTCTGAATATTTTTTATGCCAAATGAAGAGAGCGAGAATAGGGTCTGCAACACCTTGAAATATTTTATTTATTTTTTATTTATTTATTTATTTGTTCATACTGCCAATCCCATGCGGGAATATTGCAGGAAGGGAAAAATAATGCAAATTTAACATAGTACAAACATACAACATTTACGCGTACAACATTATACAAAATTTAAAGAAGACAGTATCGGTTTGTGCACCTATGTGTGTAACAGTTCAGTATTAGCACATGACAACAATCATGAAGCTGCAAACAGCGTCTGAGATACTAAAAACTAAAGAAAAAAAAGAAAAAAAACAAAACCTTATGCGGTATATGTCGAAGCTACTATGACTGAATTACATCGATGTGCGCAGGTGATTTTCCAGCAAAGACGAAAAAGTTTCATAAACAGGACTGCTTGTTACGGAAGAAGGCAAGTTGTTCCATTCATGTATGGCGATTGGAAAGAAGGAGAACTTAAAACAGTCGGTGCGGCATTGGTATTCCCGACGTGTTAGTGGATGCGTGTATCGTGTTGATCTGGTTTCTGCTTTTGATATATACATGAAGCTATCTATGTTTAACTGCTTGTTTACTAATTGGTATAACATCTTCTGCAAAGCACGTTTTGCTCGCTGTTGAAGAGTTATTATTTCTGCTTTTTTTAGAAGTTCTGTGGGCGAATCAGTTGTCCTGTATTTGTTATAAATAAACCTATTAGCCTTCCTCTGCACCATTTCAAGTCTTTGTATAAGTGTGTTAGTGTAAGGAAACCAGGTGACGTTTGCGTATTCCAAAGTAGGTTTTAGAAATGTAGTATAAGCGAGTAGTTTTGTTTCTGGTGGTGCCTGCTTTAGTCGTCGTCTCAGAAAAAAACAGTCAGCGTAAGGCGGCTGATGTAACATTGGCGACATGCGAGTCCCAGCTAAGGTCATGTGTTAAAGTTACGCCCATATTTCTGTTGATTCACGACTGTCAAGGGAGTGTTATTAACGGTGTAGCTAAACGTTGATATCTGATGCTTTCTGGTTATTCTTAAAAGGGCTGATTTTGTTGTGTTCAGGGTCATCTGCTAGTCGGAGCACAAATCGGACACTGGTTGTAAAGCACTGTTAAGCGATAGATGGTCTTTGGGGGAATTGATTTCTTGGTAAATAATACAATCATCCGCAAATAGCCTTATGTTAACAATAATACTTTTATGTAAGTCATTGATGAATTATAAAAATAAGATAGGTGCCAAACACTACCTTGCGGTACACCTGATGTGACTTAGACTATGGATGACCTTTCTTGGTGAATTTGAACGTATTGTGACCGGTTGGACAAGTAGTCTTTATTCCAGTCAGTGATTGCGCCTTTTCCTATGGTTGCTTCTAGTTTTTTTAATAGTTTTGTGTGAGGTACCCTGTCGAATGCCTTCGAAAAATCAAGCGTTATAAGGTCTGTTGGTTTCTCGTGGTCTACGCTTAAGGAGAGGTCATGAATCAATTCAATAGGTTGGGTGACAGTTGACATACCTTGACGAAAACCGTGCTGAGTTGGGGATAAAATATGCTCATGGGCAAGAGAAGTTGTTGTGTGTTTCGGGATAATATGTTCAAGTAATTTACATGCGGTGCTTGTCAGAGAAATCGGTCTGAAGTTGGAGGCATCTGCTTCGCTGCCGCTTTTGTGTACGGGGATTACTTTTGCTATTTTCCATTCGGCGGGTAGCGAGCTAGTTGACAAATATTTGGTAAAAATCATGCACAGATACTTGGCAATCCATTCAGCGTATCTTTTGAGAAATACATTAGGTATATTGTCGGGGCCAGCCCCTTTTTTAGTATCAAGCATTAACAAAAGGTTGAGAACACCGGCTTCGGACACTGTAATTGGGGGAAGTTGCTAGTTCAAAGGAATGCTTATGTCAGGACAGATTCCCTTATCTTCAGTAAAGACTGACCTAAAATGATCGTTAAAGAGGTTGGCTTTCATTTTATTATCATCAGGGGAAGCAATGTTGGAGTCACATTTTTTAGGGTTCAAATATTGCTGTTGCTGTTCAAATATTGCTGTTCAAATATCGCGTTGCTGTTTCCTCGTTTTTTTCCTCTTGAGATGCTCGGGGCCTCGTGCTAGTCATTACTATTTTAGCGTCATTTGTTTCTTCATCCCACCGGTATAAGTCGTCATTTACCCGTAGTTTGTCGTAAAGCAAGGATACTTTACCTCCAGATTCTTTTCGCGGTTCTCCAACTTTCCACAACATTTTCCGGATATCACATACCCTAGTAGAAAAATCCTCTCCAATTGAGAAATTTGTTCCTTTTAGCTTCTGGCTGTTCTTTAGGATCAGATTCTTGTCTCGGAAGTCTAGTAGTTTAGGGATAACTGGTCTCACTTTTTTTCCGTCAGGTTTTCCAATTCTGGGAATGCGTTTGATGTCAACTGGCTCAACTTTCAAAATTTGTTTAACAATTTTTTGATTTACAGCTTCTTCTAATGTGTCAGCATTTTCTTCTGCTTCCTCAGGCACGCCATACACTAGAAGGTTCGACCTCCTTGAGCGATGTTCCAAGTCGTCTAGCTTCATATCTAAGGCTGATACTGTTTTCTGTAGCTCGACTACCTGAGCCATGCAAGAAGAAACTTTGTTATCTAAGGAAGTTAACCGTTTCAGTTTATTGTCGATTGCTGTGAATCGCTGTTCTTTGATTTTCTTTAGGTCCCCTGTGAATATTTGAAGCTGCTTAAAAAGTTCGTCGAGATCGGGCCCCGGGTTGGTCTCAACGTCCCCACACAGTATAAGTAATTCCTTGAAATAGGTACACACATCGCACAACATTGGACAAAGTAGCCGAGTTGTGAAGTTCCTATTACTTGGTCATAATATATACTTACGGTGTGAATTATGGTCGGTATCAATATGGTCAATGCTTGCCTCTTGAGCAAAACACCGCATTTTAAATCATGATCCATGTAGAGCGACACCTCGGTGAGAGGTTTGTAATCTGGAATACAATACATTCGTTTTGTTAGTATATTAAACAGTATTTATAGAGCTCAGGTAGCTGACTAACACTGCTCACTCAGGGTGCATGTACGGCATAAAAAGGGCTTCTGGTTTGGCGAGTATATTTCCAGTAACATTACCAGGACGTTTTTGCCCGTGTATTTTTTACAAAACTTTTTGTGTTTTTGGGACCCTAAATCTTCCAAATATATAATGGACCTAAACACGGATTTTATTCCGTTCTCTTGCAAATGCTCTAAAACGTAGGTTAAACGATATCTTCATACGAGCACCTCAGAAGGCCCCGAGTTAATGTTCGTCTCAAAGGTTTGGATGGCAGCCAAAAATATATGTACACGTGCACATACAGGAGAAAATACCTGTATGTTTCTCCAAATACAACCTTAAAATCTATTGTAATATAGGGTATCATACGTTGTGAGATTTTTGTCACTGATGGAGGGCGGCGCCATTAAGTTTTGAATCTCAGCATCGAAAATGCCCTTTCAACGTTTGAAACCGAACAGCGAGAAGCCCTAACACAGTGAGAAAACACTATACACATTTCGGTGTGAACTCTCAGAAACAAGTGGAGTTCAACAATGTTACTTGTTTGATATTTCTTGAAGTTTCCAAACTATTTTGTGGGCCAGCTTACTAATGGTAGGTAATTCTCGGTTAGACAAGTGTGCTTGCGTTGAAAGAGGTGTAAAGGAGCCATCTTGGAGCGGTGGCCATTCGTGGTTATCGGGGATGAGGCTGAAGGGTCATCGCTGCGAATAACTTTTCGAATGTCCTCAAGTTTCAGCGTAGATCATTTTCTTTTGAAGGGGTTGCGATCTGTAATCGATGTAATTGGATACATCAGAATTGTGAAACAATTCACGGAGCGCACCTCCCGACTGACAAATTGTATTCAATAGCTCGCTGTATTAGGCTGAAAAGGCCACTGTACTTGCTGACTGCGCCAGAATCTTCTCCTTGTGAGCACTAAGAGATTCGGTGATACTTTTTTCAGTGCGATTAAGTTTGCACACATCCTCATCAGTAAATATTAAGTATCATGATTATATAAGGCGAAGAAATAAACAACTTTATCACACTAAGGTCACCCGTATTGATGATGATGATGGTTAGTGTTTATTGGTGCAAGGCCAACGAGGCCAAAGAGCGCAAAAGAAGAGGTTATTTAATAAAGAGAAGTGATTACCACATAAGGGTAGGTATTACAACGTGTAAGCCGAACATAGTAAAAAAAAATAAAGATAATGGTGATGGCTGGTGTATGGGGCCAGATTTGATTATGCGTGATAGGAAATTAGGTTTAAAAACTTGACGTCTGACAAATACTCAAACACACGTTGCACAGAAACCATTGCATCGTCACCTAGAAACATTGATGGATGTAGAGGAATATCTTGTCTGTAGAGTTCTCTGAAGTGTTTGTAACGCGTTGTTGGAAGTGCCTTGCATGTGATTAGTATGTGTACTACAGATAGGGCCTCTCCGCACCTGCTGCACTGGGGTCTAGAGGATCCCGTCAGCAGATACGAGTGCGTTGCATGGATGTGCCCTATACGCAGCCTACCCAAGGCGACTTCCATGTGTCTGTTATGTGAGTCAGATGTGTACCGTACCAAGTGTGGCTTTATTACATGTAATTTGTTATCTGTCTGCTAATTCCAGTGTGTTTGCCATGTTCTGGGCAAGTGTTGTCTTATGTGTGGCTTGGGGTCTGTGTAAGGCAGTGTTGTTATGTCTACTGTGTTTCGGAGTGCAGCATTGGCGGCCATTTCATCCGCCAGTTCATTTCCGCCGATGCCAGAGTGGCCTGGCACCCAACACACAGTCACCTCAACGTTTGAAGAATATGCCAGCACAATTGATTTCAAGACAAGGTTAACTACATAGTTTTTAGAGGACTCTCCGGATGACAATGTACAGTCAACACTAAGCGAATCTGTAAATATGATGGATTTAGGAATATGATGTTCAACTATGTGACTTATAACAAGAAAAATGCCATATGCTTCTGCCGTAAAAATACTTGTCTTTACATTCAGTGTTCTATAGGCTTCGAAATTCGGCCAATGCGCCGCACAAGACACTGCAGTGAACGTTTTCGATGCATCGCTAAAAAATTCTGCAGCCTTGTATTTATCTTGCACATACATGAAATGCTGCAAAATCCCACTTTTTTGCGTCCTGTTCTTATTGTTTTTTAAGAAAGACAAGTTCGTACGGAATGCGCCAAATGAGAGTCGAAGCCCCAAGTGAAGCACTGGGTCGAGCATTTTAAGTGCTGTTTTAGTGGCTGACCCATACACAACACACCCATAGTCCAATCAAGACTCCACTAAGCTTGTGAAAATACGTAACAGGAGTTGCTTACTCGTTCCATAGGACTGGTGGGACAAGATTTTAAGAATGTTGTAAGCCTTTAGACATTTATGTTTCAGTTGTTTAATGTGAGGGATGAACGTAAGCCTTTCATCCAACACCACACCTAAAAACTTGTGTTCCTTCCTCACAGGAATCGATACGCCATTAAGGATAATGTCTGGGTTCGGATGGATTCCACGCCTCCTGGAGAAGACAAAACAGGTGCTTTTTTCTGGATTAAGTTTAAAACCGTTCTTGTCTACCCAGCTGGCAAGTTTTTTTGACACCGAGCTGGACTTGACGCTCACAGATGGACATATTACATGATTTAAAAGATACCTGGCTGTCGTCTACATACACTGAATAAGAAATTGTAGGTGGCAATGCCTTCCCAAGGGAGTTCATCTTAACTATGAACAGAGTGCAGCTTAGCACTCCACCTTGCGGAACGCCGTTTTCTTGCACATGAACTCTTGAGAGTGCGCCACCTACTCTCACGCGAAACGTTCTTTCGGACAAATAACTAGCAAGGGTGTTGAGCATATGGCTCGAAACACCGAAAGCCTTTAGGTCACTGAGGATCCCGTAACGCCAAGCGGTGTCATAGGCCTTCTCAAGGTTAAAAAACACCGTTGTGAAAAACTGTTTGTGAATGAAAGCGTCCTTTATATAGGACTCGAGCGCGACGAGTTGGTCGTTGGTGGACCACCCCCGCCCTGAAGCATCCTGGCAGCTCTCGAGAAGAATATTGTGCTCAAGAAAGTACATGAGTCTCGTGTTTATCATCTTCTCGAGGAGCTTGCACAGGCAGCTTGTGAGGGCGATGGGCCGATAGCTAGCGGGAGAGGAAGGGTCCTTTCCTTTTTTAAGGAAAGCCACTACTATGGCCTCACTCCAAGAGCGAGGAATGTGCCCCGAAAGCCATATGTTGTTGTATAGATGTAGGAGTGTTTCAAGAGTGTCTGGGTGCAGGTGTTTTATCAAGGTATATGTGATTTTGTCTCCACCTGGAGCTGAAGGCTTACATGTGCTCTGAGCAACCTTTAGATCATGAATTGAAAAAGGACAATTGTATGAAGTGTGCGACTTGTTGTTATCACGCAAGGACTTCTTTTCTACAGATGTTTTGTGTTTCAGGAAAGTGTTTGTGTAGTGTGCTGAACTGAACACGTGTTCAAAGTGTTGTGCAAGTGTGTTAGCCTGGCCTTCCAGTGTGTCCCCTGTTGTACTAACCAGGGGCAGGCTGTGTGTCTGTTGTCCTTTTAGTCTTCGTATTCGTGTCCAGACTTTGTGTGTATCAGTGTATGAGTTGATGGAAGTGAGGAAGGTGCGCCAACTCTTTCTTTTCGCCTCACGACGCACTCGCCTCCAAAAAGCCTTTGCCCGTTTAAAAGAAATGAGGTTATCTGACGTCGGCTATCGGCGAAGGACACCCCACGCCTTGTTCTGGGCCTCTCGCGCCCGCCTGCAGTCCTCGTTCCACCAGGGCCTCCTTGGTGTGCGGGACCCACTGGAGGCATGGGGAATGGACTTTTCGGCGGCGTCGAGGATGTGCACCGTGACGAGTTCGGCTGCTTCCTTCACGTGTAGGTGTTTTATGGATGTGTGGTGTAGTTGACATGTTTGTGTGAATGTTCTCCAGTTTGCTTTTGATTCATTAAACCTTTTATGGGAAGATGGACTGCTCGGGCCTGTACCTATATACGTTAATGAAGTGGGGAAATGGTCACTACCATATGGGTACGTGCCCACACCCCACTCAAGACATGGAAAGAGAACTGCGGAACCAATAGCCAAGTCAAGATGCGCGTATGTAGTGTGTCCTAAGGTGTGGTATGTAGGCTGTTTTTTGTTGAAAATGCATGCTCCGGAGGATGTAAGAAACTTCTCTATCAGGCGACTTCGGGCATCCGTTACAGAGGAGCCCCAAAGAGAGTTGTGCGCAATAAGGTCACCTGTTAGTATGTATGGTTCGGGAAGCTGGTCAACCAGCGCCTCGAAATCAGAGCTCAGAAGTGCAAAATCAGGAGAGATGTAAATGGAGCATACCGTTATCAACCTATTAAATATTATCGTACGAATTGCTACAGCCCCGAGGACAGTGTTCAGAGTGACAGGGTGGCAGGCTAAGGATTTCCGGGCGACAATTGCCACACCTTCTGAAGAGTGTGTGCAGCCAACCCTGTCCTTTCTGAATACCATGTAACTATTTAAGAAATTTGTTTAGAATTGAGGTGGGTTTCCTGGAGACGCATCATACTTGGCTGACTGGCATGCAGAATCTCATACACATCGTCAAGATTTTTAAAGAGGCCTCTGCAGTTTAATTGCGTGATGATTTCTGTTCCCATTATTTAAATTTAAGAATAACTGGAGTGTGTGTGTCTTTGTTCATGTGTCGGCTTTCGGGGCTGTTATTCTAGGATTTTTAGGCCTTTCTGTCGGCTTGGAAATTTGAGGCCGCTCTTTGCGCTGCGTAGCAGGTAGGAACGGCGTGACATCCATCTCCTCGTCGGATGCCAGAAGGGGGCCCGGCGGACCAGGCCCGCCGGACTTGGCCCCCTTTCGGATCCCTTCGTTTGAGCCGCCACCGCAGAGGGCGTCCGGGGCACCAGAGGTGACATGGGAGGGGCGGTGGCGGTGGGAGCCAATGCGGAGCCCCCGGTGTTCATCTGGTCGGCACCCTCCAACGCACTGGAGGAAGGGGAGGCAGGGCTGGAGCGGCACCGGTCCCTACAGAAGAGGTTGTCGCCACAACCGCTGCTGCCTCAGGAAGCGGCGTGGTAACGGATTGGGCTGCCTGAGGCACCCCAGGGGGGGGCGGCAGAGGGACCAGGTCAGACACGCTGAACTGGGTCCCTGTGGACACCAGACTCCGCTCCGCCCCCCGGCGAGGCGCGTCGGCGTACCTCCCCAGAGGGAAGGAGGCGAACCTCTTTCTCGCGTCTGGAAAGGTGATGTTCCCAGTGACCTTTACATTGATGATTTGTTTTTCTTGGTTAAATTTCTCACAGGTGCGGGACCACGCTGAGTGGGGCCCATGGCAGTTGGCACAGGTGAAACTCTGGGTGTTGCAGTTTTCGGACGGGTGGTCATGTTGGCCGCATTTTGCACAGGTAAGGCGGCCGCGGCAGGAGTTGGTGCCACGCCCAAACCGTTGGCACTTAAAAAAGCGCCGCGGGTTAGACCGGACCGGACATCGAACAAAACCTGCATTCATGTATTTTTGGAGGCTCGACCTGTCAAAAGTTAAGATAAGATGCTTTGTAGGTATTTGTTTGTCCTCTCTACGTATGTTTATGCGCCTGACCCCTGTTACGCGCTGACCTCGAAGGCCCTCCAGAAGGTCGGCTTCAGTTTCGTTCAGTAGATCGGGATCGGAGATCACGCCCTGGGAGCTGTTTAGGCTGCCGTGGGGCGTGACCCTGATGTAAAGATCACTGATTCGGGTCTGGCTCAAGAGTTTTTCTGCCTGCTGCTGCTTGGTGACTTCGACCAGCAATTGCCCAGTTCTTTGTTTCTTGGCTTTGTACGCCTCACCAATTATACTTGTCAGGAACTTCGATACCAAAAAGACAGACAATGAAGCGACAGATCTTTCTGTGTCAGTTGACTAAACTACAAGAAAACGGGAATAGTTGTTTACGGTTGTTGGAATGACAGTTGTTGTAAGAGGTGGAAATGAAACTTCGGTGCGGCCCCTTTTCGGAGGCCGATCACGTTTGGAGGGGGGTTTAGAAAATGCCATATAGCGTAGTATAAAAGCAGGGAGGGAGGGGTACTTTCTCCTTTGACCTTACCCTGGTAGTCAAAGAGGTCCCGGAGCTCCTTGCCTGGTAGACAGGCAGGGAGCCCATCGGCCGGAGCTTGACCAAGGCTCCGACGGCCACCGTTTACGGCTTCTAACCCTTCACCTTTCAACTTCTAGCCACGGTAGGTAACAGCTACAGTATGGGGGGCTCGGGGTACGCGGTGTCGCCACTCACCGTCACCATGATTACTCAACGTGCCCCGTGCGGCGAAGGTCACCCATCTTAATTGACTAAAAGGCTAGCTAGATTTCCGCAACAGTAATTGAAACAATGAAAGCTGACCAAAACTTATAAATACGATGAGACTTTAAAACGTAGCCTTTGTAGCGTGTTTAATAAAAGGGATACCGAAATGAGGCTTCAAGATGTTCAATTGCAGTACTGGGAGCGGTCACAAGGCTTGACAAAGGCTAGTGAGGAAAATGTTTAACGTACAGGTCCGAACTGCATTGCTGCGCCGCGTATGGGCGCCGACGGGAGCTAAAGAGCGCAGGCCTAAAGGCCAACTGAAACGAAAATTTACCTGCCCTCAATTCTGCTTCAATGTGTGGTACGCACCTCTAAAGTCCCTTGTAAGCAAATTTTAAACCCCACAAACGCGCAGTTTTTTTATTAAAACCGTTTGAAAACACGCCACTCCAGCCGACGCAGCACCTAGCGGAGTGTCACCGCAAGTTGTCGCCACTGCGGTGGACTTCCGGATGTGACATGGAGGTTAGGACTCCCGTGCGGGTGTCGCCTCTCCTCAGTAGCCCTTTTACGTGCGGCCTCACGCGAGTGAGCAGTGTAATTCGTGCCTCTTGCATGAATAATTGCTTTCACGCGTTTGTGTAATGCGAGAAGCTGAAGAAACTCTGGGTTGCCGATACATAAACAGCAAATTCGAAAAGTGCTGGGGCCGGTCTAGAGCGAATGCGGCAGTAGCACAACGGCCGATTTCGTGGTTGCGACTGCGGCAGCAGGCTCTCGGTCGACTCGACGAGCACGCGAAACGCGTGTACGGACTACGTGAGGCGATACGCTGTTGGTGCGGCTGGTAGGCACAACGGCGCGCGAACGACTACGGCAGCTGTTCGGCACACTGCAAGCTCGCGGTCGGGCATCTCTACGAGTGCGCAATACGTAGAACGCCCGACGCGAGACGATACGCTGCGCTGTTGTCGCGGCCGCTCGGTGCGTCGGCGTGCGAACGACTACGGCGGCTGTGCGGCGCACTGCAAGCTCGCTGCCGGGCGTATGGCCGACGCGAGACAACACGCTGTTGTCGCGGCCACTCGGTGCGTCGCCGCGTCGGCGCGCGAACGACTACGGCAGGCTGTGCGACGCGCTGCAAGCTTGCGGCCGGGCGTCTCTGCGAGCAGAACGGCCGGCGCGGTACGATACGCTGTTGTCGCGGCCGGTCTGGGGCGTGAACGAGTACGGCAGCTAGCTGTGCGGCCAACTGCACGATCGGCCGGTCGACTTTTCGAGAGCGCGAGTACGCCGACGCCATCGAAGAGCTCTGCGCCGACCCGACGTGATAGGCTGTTGTCACTGTCATCGCGCCGGTCGGGGCGCGGATGAGTACAGCACGCGGCGCACTACACGGAATCTATTCAGTTCAAAGAACTTCGTCAAAAAACAAATAAATGCTAGCTGCTGTCCGCAGCATTTCTCTCACCGGTGAGGAAAAAAACAAAAAAACGAGGCCACATTTCGCAGCACTGAGCCTCGGGGAAGGTCAATGCTTCACGATGAAGATACTGCTGTGCTTTCGTCGCTGCATGGCATCACTATCTACAGATTTGGCGCGGGCACCCTGCTAACAGGAACAAAACTGCCCCTTGTAAAAAAAATAATAAAATTCTGGATTTGAACTTTCCCATCATGCGCTGAAACCAAAGTCTTACACCATAGCCGGCATGGTTCGACACTTTCCTGCCACGGTAGCTATTTTTTTCTCACACAAACACAGGATGGTTCGATCCGCACAGGGCGTATTAGCCGTGCCGGCACCAGCACGAGGGTCTTCTGGAGGCAGCCCTGGGCTCCACAGAGGGGCGCTGGTTGCATTGCCGTGCGCAGGCATGACGGGCGACAGAATCCGACGCTGTTAAGTTGGACAACGCTACGCGCGCTCAGAAACGTTGCCTGTTGCGCGCTGTAAAGGGTGGCATAAAACTGTACGTCGTTGAGGTTTAGGATAGCATTTTTTTCGCAATATAATTCATTGTAAGCCGTCACAAAAATGCCAATGGGCAATATAGGAAGCATATTGCTGGAACTATGCATTGTGTTTATTTGTGTTTTGCTTTTTCCGCCAGGCTACGGTGGTCTGTGTTATGTCTGTGCCAAGGGAATCGCGTGTTGCATTCTTTCCTTCTGTGCCGCATGTGTTATCTGTTCTGATAGGAAGAGCATTCCGATCTAACGTGAACAGCCCAGAATAATCTTCTTGGATCTACAACGTCCTAGATGTGAATCGACGGTTCGAGAACCACGCGCGCCGAAAGATAAAAGCCTGCAGAGCAGACGCGGGGTATTCGACTCGCCGTAGCTCGTATGCGTACGTCACTTTGTTGACTGCTGCTCAGTACATAAATCGTACGCCGACGTCAAGCCCAGTAAGAAAGTCCCACTCGTGACAGCCGCCGAGAGCAAGGTCTGCAAGAAAGGCATCGAGAAACATGCTCAAACTGTTAATGAGCAACTTGATGCTCTCATTGCGCAGGTTGGCTCACTCGCACAGATCATGGCACAGTGCCAGCAAACAAATACGCCCATACTGAACCGCCTTAACCACTTGGAAAGATTATCAACGCCGTCCCTCAGCCGGTCATCTCGGAAAGACAAGCCGTACCAACGACTAACCACGACAGACACGGCAGACAAGGACCTCTCTACGTCCCTCCATGGGTAGGCAGGATGCAGGAACGTCCAAAGAACTCATAATCTGGCAATTGAATTGGAGGATCATAAAAAACAAGATTGGCCTACTCAAGCAGTACATTGAATCAGTGTCCACTGCACCCGATGTCATTGCGCTTCAAGAAACCAACCCACACGCTAGGCTTCCAGGATATATCACACATGAAGACTCAAAAGGGTTTAATTCTTGCACACTAATCAAGAAATCCATCACTACCATACACCACGCCATAACACAAACAGAACAAACTGGCATCCTCACCGAGCTCATCCCGAGGAACGTACGCAAGAGGAAAAGCCTGTTTGTCATCAATGTCTTCTGCCGACCAAAAAATAAGCAAGATTGCATTGACCGCATAGTGCAACAAGCAACTACCACCGCTGGCTCCAATCCCCTCATTTTCTTTGGGGATTTCAACGTGGCCCACCCCATATGGGGATACTGGTATGCGAACAAGAGAGGCAATGAGCTCCTCCACTGCATGGGTGAAGAGGGTTTGGTGCTACTTACGGACTGCAGTACGCCCACGCGAATGAGCAACAGCGTAACTCACGACACGTTCCCGGATTTGACTTTTACTATACACGTCAACCACGCTACGTGGGTGAACCTGGAGGAGAATCTAAGTAGTGACCACTCAGTCGTTTCAACGACCCTTAACAGGGAAGAATATCGAGCACTCCTAGGCGAAGTTCGAAAAACAAACTGGGACAAGTTCCGCGAGCGCAGGGCTGAGCTGCCTAGCTCCAAGATAGAGGTCATCAACACCTGGACGCAAGCGCTACGAGCTGATGTAAAAGCCTCAACGCAACAGCTAAATATCACTACACAGGCTCCGCATATAGACACCAAACTACTCCACTTATGGGAAGCTCGCCGGTCGCTAATCCGCAGATGGAAGAGGCAAAAACACAATCGCAAACTCAAATTGCGAATTGCAGCGCTGAATCAAGACGCGGCCAAATACGCTGCTGAACTCTGCAAGAGTAATTGGCTCACGATCTGCTACAGCCTCGGTGGTACTCTCACAACATCTAAGACGTGGCGACTACTCAGATATTTGATTCACCCTTTAAAAAGTAAAGGCGAAACTACCAAGACAATAAAAACGTTTTGCACACTTTCCAAGGCACCAAGGATGATCTCCTCAAAACGCTTCAGCAAAGATACCTGCCTGTATCTCCGCCATACTCAGCTCCAGACAACTCGGGCGATCCAAACCTCCACCTGGATAGGCCCATTGACGAATCGGAGGTACGGGCAGCGCTAGCCAAGATACGCAGAAATACCACACCCGGCCAAGACCGTATCACAAACAATATACTGACTAACCTTGACCATGACTCCGTCACATCCCTAACACAATTCATGAATGACTGTTGGCAAAAGGGAGTCATACCGCCGGAATGGAAGACGGCTGAGGTTCATTTAATACCGAAACCAGGAAAGGAGCCAAGCGTCGAGAATCTCCGCCCAATTTCGTTAACGTCCTGCATAGGAAAGCTACTCGAGCACGTCATCCTCGTTCGCCTACAACAATACCTAGAAGATACTTGGCAGATTCCTACATCCATGTACGGATTCAGACCAAGTTTCAGTGCCCGAGATATTCTTCTTCAGCTCAAAGAGGAAATCATGATGCAGGCCAATAATCACACGTCCAAAGCAATTGTCGCCCTCAATTTAAAAGGGGCGTTTGACAATGTATATCATCAAATGATTCTGAACAATCTCAATAACCTCCACTGCGGAGCCAGGATATACAATTACATCAGGGATTTTTTTACAAACCGGCAAGCAGTCCTGAAGGTCGGTGACACACAATCACCTCCCATTCATGTTGGAGGTCGAGGTACGCCACATGGCGCAGTTCTTTCCCCACTGCTATTTACATTCCCCTCATCGGCCTTCCCAAACTTTTACAGGCTATCCCTGACCTTCGACACGGCCTGTATGCCGATAATATAACGTTATGGACGGGGGCAGGGTCGGAAGGGGAAATGCAAGATCGTCTTCAGCATGCTACTGACATCGTGCAAGCTTATGCAGCCAAGTGTGGTTTATGCTGCTCTCCAGAGAAATCCGAGCTTCTCTTTGTCCGGAAGCGCCAAAGTCGAAAACATCAAGACCCAGGCATCCAAATTACCCTTGACGGAGCTATGATCACGCCTTCCCCACACATAAAGATACTGGGGATGTCCTTTCAAGAGGACTGCTCCAACTGCATACTTCTTCGGCACCGAACTCAAACAACAGGACAAATTGTTCACATGCTCCGCCGAATCACCACGAAGACTAGAGGGATGAAGGAAGCAGACACAGTACTGCTTGTCCAAGCTTTCATCATCTCTCGCATCAATTACGCCATCCCGTATGCGATCCTCTCCAAAAGCGACGTAACCAAACTTGATACACTCATTCAGAAACATACAAACAAGCACTTGGTCTCCCTGTCAGAATGGCAACGGATAGACTTCTCAAACTGGGAGTACACAACACTGTGTAGGAGATCATAGAGGCTCATTTGGTAAACCAGCACCACCGTCTAGCGACCACAAGAACAGGACGCCAGCTGCTTGGTCGCCTTGGATACAATACCTCACAAGAACAAGGAAGTTCTTCCATGGACATACCCACCACCATAAGGCAAAACATCTATGTGGCTCCTATTCCACGGAATATGCATCCTAAGATCCACCAAGGACGACGTGCGGCGAGAGCACAGGCATTAGATATAGTCCATGGATAAAACCCCAAAACTGTGTACACGGGCGCTGCCGACTACGCCCGCATGAATACGATGACAGCTGTCGTCACCACATGCACAGAGCATGTCGTCAGTGTCACACTTACTGGAATCAACACTACCCAAGCAGAAGAAGCAGCCATCGCTCTTCCCATTGCCCACACTTCAGCCGATACAATCATCACTGATTCTCAAGCAGCATGCCGAAGCTATCTACGCGGAAGAATATCAAGAACAGCTGCAAGAATCCTTCTCCAGCGACCCCCTCAACGCAAGATCAGTCTGGTTTGGGCGCCTGCCCACTCGTCCCTTCGCAGCAATGTCATGGCCCACACGACAGCTGGAGAATTAGCCTACCGGACACCGCGAGACGACTGGCTTCAAGCGACACATCCCCTAGTAACATACCAAGGCATCACACAGCACTACAAGCTGAGTAGGCAAGAGTATCCTCCGGCCCACCCTTAACTCACCGAGGAACAGGAGCATAAACTCAGGATTTTGCAGACAAATACGTTCCCATACCTATCTAAACTTCACGCCATCAACCCCACGGTCTACAGCGCCACATGCTCACACTGCGGTGAGATCTGTACCCTCTACCACATGGTCTGGGCCTGCCAGAAAAACCCAAACGTTCGCCAAATTTCCAATTCTTCTTATGAGCAGTGGGAGAGAGAACGGGCCAGCTCCAGCATCGAGACTCAGCTTCGGCTGGTGGAACGTGCGGAGAAGGCAGCAAGCTCCAACGGGATCCTGAAATGAGGAATACGACCACGTGCTCCCCCCTTTTTTTCGCCAAATAAAGTTTACTCTCTCTCTCTCTCTTCAGCCGGAGTTTGGACTGCTTCCGGATAAAGTGAAGAAAAAAGGCGTCGTGTCCATCACCATGATCAACGCAGGTACATTGACCAGCACTACCAATCCTGCCCTTCTTCTTTAACAGCCCGGGGAACCAACATCGTTCCGCGGATCCCCCAGAGAAGACCCTGAGGACTGGTTGTGGAAAGTGGAGCGCGTCCGCATCTTTAACAGGTGGGATGACAAAGAAACGTTCCGCCACATTTTCTTCTATTAAAAATATACGGCCCGAACGTGGTTTGAGAACCATGAAAGCTCTATAACCAACTGGACTCTCTTTAGGAACGAGTTCCTACAAACATTCTACGTTTCGCTCCGGGTCCGGTCGGTCGGCGCGGGCACGCGTGCTCGCCAGAACGTACAACGAGGACGAGGGAGCGGTGTTCGTGGACGCGGCCGAGCACGGCGAGCGGGCCGACACCTTCGTGGCGGGGGTCCAGAAGGCCAGCTCGGGAGAACTGCTCAACGCCGGGAGCATGCGGGCCGCGACCGGCCAGCAGGCCGTGGAGGCGGCGATCGCCTTAGCCCTGACCCTGCCCGGCACGCGGACCGTCCTCAGCGACTCCAAGTCGGCGATGTCCAACTTTGCGAGGGGCACGGTGTGCAGGAGCACCGCGCGGCTCCTCTCTCGGATCCGGGAGGGGGCCGCCAACAGCACGAGCATCCGGTGGTTCCCGGCCCAAGCGGGAGCTGCCCAACGGCCACCACAACCGCAACGAAGAGGCGGACGCCGTGGCCCGAGTCCTCGCCACATGCCGAACTGCGCCCCCCCGCCTCGACCGAACCCCGGAAGACTCCGGGGAAAAAGCAGACGATGACCACGACGAAGACGCAGGGGAGACCCTGGTCGCCTACGGCGAAGTGCTCCGGTGGTACACGCGAAAGAGGGACTTTTCCGCCTCCACACCCCGGCCTGTCCCGGGAGGAGACGGTGCTCCTGCGGCAGTTACAGACCGAGACCGTTCTCACGCCGGCGCTGGCGCGCCACGTGTGCCCGGAACTTTACGAGCGGACCGAGTGCTGTGTATGTGCGCGAGTGCCCGCGGACCTCGCCCACATCATGTGGGGCTGCGACGAACAGTGCGCAGCGCGACGGAGGCGACCACCTACCGCCGGACATTCGAGAGTTGATCGGCTCCCCGGAGCACGGCAACCAGCTCAGGGCCGTTCAGCGGCTCGAGGTAGCACTGGCGCTGCAACGGCGAAAGGAAAGCCAGCACCCCTCGCCTCCAGGCCCCCCCGGGGGTCGAGCGTACGGCGGCGGCTCGGACGATCCGAGTAACCCGCGCGGCCGGCCGGGCACGACCCCTCGTGCTCCGCCCGCTATCTAGCGCAGGTAGTTAGACGAGGTGCGGCGAAGCTCTGCGTGGCCTGACCCGCACCTTTCTCGCAGGACGAATCAATAAAGCTCATTTCTCTCTCTCTCTCTTTCCAAACATTCGCTACCGTCTTGCGGAAAGAACGAGCCGCCCTGTTGCTGGAAACGTGCACGCAACACACCAACGAAGGGGTCGTGATCTTCATTGAGGAAATTTAGCAGCTATTTCGCCACGCAGACCCCCAAATGACAGGAGAAAAGAAGTTGAGCTTCTTAATGCGCTGTGTGAAGGAGCGACTTTTTGCTGGACTTGTCCGAAATACGGTGAAGACCGTCGCCAAATGCGTGAGCGAAGCCAGCACGATTGAGAAATCCCTCGAAATGCGTGCTAAGCAGTACGACCGGAACTTTGTTTGCACGGCCAATGCGAAATGCATCGACAGCAGGCGCATTCCCGAAGATAGCCTACGCGAGACTACCCGCGAAATATTGAGGGTGGAGCTGCGGAAACTGCTCCCAACGCCGCCGCAACCACAAGTGGTTTCTATTACCGACGTCATTAGAGAAGTGCTGCAAGCGCTGAGAACTTCAACGACACCAGTAGCACCTTGCGAGCCGCCAGCCTTGTGCTACGCGGCGGCTGTCCGTCACCCTCGCTCACCTGCGCCGTATCGTCACGAGGCTCCGAACCGTCGTCCCCTGTCGCCGGCCCGACCACCTGCGGTGCCACCCCCCGCCCCAAAGAAGACCGACGTACGATGTACGATGTACGATGTACGATGAAATTTTGGTTGGATACTTCTATAATTAATAGTAAGAGCAGTGGAACAAGAACAAACTTTCAGGGACTCCGGAGGTAACTTTTGTTCATGGTCCACAGTAGGATAACATTACGGTGAACTGGGAGGTCCATTAATAAAAGAGTGAATTTTTTCAAGTATTAAGGATCCAGGCTATCGCGGAAAAGTTTAAATAAGAACCGCTTTTGAGAAAAAAATGAAATAATTTGTAAAATTATTGATATATAACTTGTGTTTAACGGGAAGAACAAATATCAATGTTAAGGCCTTGCTAAATGCATTGTTCGTTCTTTTGTGTGTATTTTTGTTTTTATCTTTATACCTTGTATTGTTCATTGCAATTGTGACTCAAGTATTCTTGTATTTTCTAGTTTCTTGTCCAAACCTGCTTGGGCTGCCTAACCTGCAGTATTGAATAAATAAATAAAATAAAAAAAGGCAAGTAGTTATTTTGCCTACTCTCAATCATGGGGTTACAAAGTACACAAAACAGTCGAATGCGGCTGATTACATGGCATTTCTTATGAATTGGATAAATATACCTTATAGAAAATAAATAACATTATAAGGAATGGTTATAAAATAAACAAATGCACATTAAAAATCACAAAAAAGAAATGCTAACCACAAAGGAAAACAAGAACTCCAAGTTCTAGGTATTTGCTCTATATCGCTAGAGGCATTTTACGCTGAATTTATTTTATATCGCTACTGGCACTGTATGGCTGTCTTCATCCTTTGTTGAAGTTACAGAATGTCAGATAGGAACTTGCTTTGGATCGCTTTACTTTGCATACCAGCGCTGTGTATGATGTGTTTCATTGGTTGCTGCTTTTTTCCAGTAGAGCTGTGTGAGCTCTTGCTTGCGCTGACGACACGCCTAAAAAATATGAAGAAAATGGAGAGTGCATGTGAGCGTGCGTCACCTAAGAAGCACCAGAAAAAATGAGCGAGAAAGGTCCGAGCACTAAAAGGCTATTAAAAGGAAGACGTCGGCACTGCCGCACTCAGCCAGTTAACCCGACGAAGAAAAAGACGACCAACAGATGAGCGCATACCAGGACGGCTCGGGCTAATACCGTATTTACCCGATTCTAACGCGCACTTTTTTCCGCAAAAATAGGCCGAAAAGTCGCATGCGCGTTAGAATTGGATACCAAACCGAAACTGCCGAAAAAGCGGAAATTTTGTCCCACCTATCGCCATCGCCATCTCAAGATGGCGCCAAAACTTTTAACAACGACTTTTTGGACGCAGCAGGTATTCCAAAGCAGCAAGCCTATGCGCCTAGGTTTTTCTATTGGCGTTCACATAAATTGTCAAATCGTTTCAATTGCGTGCTTGATAACAGCAATGGCAGCAGCAGCTCCCACGCGTTCAAAACGAGCGGTCGGTTGAAGCGTGTACCTCCGTACAATCTCTCGGGATGGGCGTGCGAGGCGTGGGCCATGATCCTATCGATAATGGTTGAACGTTCGTTCAGAAGTGTGGCATCACGAACGCGCTTGAGGGCACCGAGGCCGAGATGTTGTGGTGAGCGGAGAGCGACGAGGAGTGAGATGAGTGAGAATACTTCGGGAAATAAATCGTCCGTTTCTCTCGCGTTCATTTGTCTGGGTCACAAAGTCCCGTGGGCGCTACAATCGGAGGTGCTAGGTTTTCGTTTCTTTTGCCCGGAAAATCGGGTGCACGTTAGAATCGGGGGCGCGTTAGAATCAGGTAAATACGGTATGTCCGCCAAATAAACCATCCCTTTATCTGCCAGGGTTCGAGTCTTTTTGTTTCACAACAACTCGGTGTTGATTTCTGGTGGAATTAGGGCCCCATTTCTATGCTTCAAAATTACAAGGGCTATGAGTTCCTTTCGCACATACACGTGAGTCAAGTGCGTAAGATGAAGTCTCTCAAGTCTACGTGGTCTGCGATCGCAGTAGCGAGATTTTGAAGAAAAAAACAGAATGAGACAAAAACGAGCGCAAATCGATTTAGTAGATAGAGGACCTCAAAGAAGAGGTGCAAGACTAATCGAAACATACGGCTTTTATTACATGAAACAGTTTTGGCGTTTCTGATTCTTGTACGAGGGGCGCTCCGATCAGAAATAGTTCAACGTATCGGCCCAATAGATTATCTCCGTGCTCGACTCCTACTTGCACATTTGGGTAAAGAATATTTGAAGAAAACTGCAACCGTAACAAAACTACAACCGCGCGTAAGAAAAATACAAGCCCGCTTTGCCAAAACGACTACAATTTGTCATCTTTTTTGTGTTTGTGTTACCTGAGAGGGCGGTGGCTTTTAATACAGAAGAAAGTTTTCACCCGTAAGAAAAGGTTTCTTTCCTCAAAAGTTACGTATTTGTCATCACTGGAAGTTAATAAATTCTTGTATTATCGGTGAAAGTTTTTTTCTGCTGTTCTAAGGTCCAACCCTAAGCAAAAATATGCGAAAAAATTCTGGCGATTGAGATGAAAATTCCAGGGCTTCATGGGCTAACTAGAAATTTTAACAACACTGACGACAGAGAAAATTCTCTAGTGGTATGTGGTTGCAAGTGTGAAACAACTCTTCAAAGTAGATATGAACAGGTATTTTTCAATACAGAACAATTTCTAACATAGCTGGCGTAATAGTTTTGGTTGTTGTTGCGGGATATATTCCTAATTATTTGGCGTAAAGAAACATTTTGTCGCTAGAACAGCCCAATTTTTAGAAATTTATATATATGCTGTGTTTCGATTAATCACCACAGTCTATCCCTTTTCTTCCTGTGTTGGTTGAGGCTCAACAAGCTGATGTGGTCTTTCCAGATGTCAGAAAGGCACGATACGTTTCTGTGGAAACTTCATCAAATTGTTCTTTCAGAATCTCTAATGAATTCGATTAAAAAAACATACCCAACTGAATATATCTTGCGGATATTTGAGGGAGTTTATATACTTTTGTTGCAGTTACGTCTTGTGTTACAGTTATTGCAGTGGTTCCTATTTCGTTTCATATAAACAATTTACAGCACTTCATTTCCGGAGTGTTGTCTTCCAGACTTCTTGGCGGAGATTGTATTATTTTTTATAGCAATTCGCAAACTTGATGACGCTTCCGCACTACCAGATTACCTGGTTTTAATTGCTACGCGCTGGGAGGATTGGGAATAACCCAAATTTCAAAGAATACGAGTTTTTTATGAAGAACAGTATAAAAACAACGTGTTTTTCTTACGCGATATTTGTTAGTAAATATTTATATTGTTTATCTTGCGGAATATTAGGTGTGTTCACTTTTCTTTCAAAGTTATGTCACTTTTCCCATGCGTCACGTATTTGTTCAGCCTTATTTGATATGTTGTGTTTTGAGTTACCTAAAATAAGCTCGAATTCACATTCAGCATTCACCTTTAGTACAATCGTTTAGTACTATGTAACTTATACTATTTCATGGTAGCATGGGGTCCACACTAGAACAAATCCCATCTACAGCCCCTGTACTGAAACTCAGTATTCGTATTCCTTATCCTTTAGGTTAGTTACATTTCTCCATCAAAGCACATTTATGACAATGTTTTTCATTCCTCGGCATTCTGAAACAGTTTGGCCCATTTATCATTTCTCTGTAATATTGTTTCTTGCAAAGTGAAAGTAATTTGGTCAACTTTTTTCAAACATTGCAGATAAGAAGTGTGCCGGACACACAGGCACACTCAATTAAGCCTATTTTCGGTAAAAGGAATCAATTTAGGCTTAAAATTTCAAAGAAATTTTGGAATGCAGTTCGCTCTGAGAAACAGCTATCACATCAACAAATATTTTCAAAGAGCCTTACATTGTAATTATTCACTGAGAACAATCAATGTACCGTGTGGTAGGTCTCAAATAACGAAAATTGTATAGCATTTTATTTTGGTATTTCAAAGTTTGTCTCATGTACAAAAATATTTTTCGAACCAGGAAATATAATATGTAGTAATTTAAAACTACATATATCTAAAATTACATAATATTCATCTAAAGTTAAATCTAAATCCTTTAACATAAAATTACATATATATAATTACCACTCTTGACATGTCGTAGACACTCGACTGATGGCCCGGGGGTTAAAAAGAAGGTTCCCTTCACCCCGAGTATTCCGAGTGGCGCTGGCTACCACCCCCAAGCGCAGGAAACACAAACATCTGAACATAAATACCACAGAAAGTGGAGGCTAAAGTAGCCCCGCCGGTAGAGTAGTGGTTAACGTACCAGACCGGTTTTCTGGAGGTCGTGGGTTCGGATTCCACCTGGGGGGCATTTTTTCTCCACTTTCTTATTTTCCAAATTCTTTATCGTTAGCTACTACATCTTCCCCTTTGCTTTCCGAGGACTTCTTGACCGCCAATTCTTATTTTCTGTCTTATTTTCAACGAGCCCCTCATTTCCTATTCTGATTCATATATATATATATATATATATATATATATATATATATATATATATATATATATATATATATTATTTATATATATATATATATATATATATATATATATATATACATACAAATAAAAAGTATTAAGTATTTAAACGTTACCCTTGAAATATTTCACAATGTTGCTCCAATAAACAGTAGTTGAAAAGCTTTTAGGCATCTGCCATGTGTGGTCTGGGTGTTCTTAAAGCCTCGCGGGTATGATGTGTCCTGCAATTTTGGCCACGTACAAAGTTAGATATATTGCCCACAGGTTATGGAAGTGAGGTTAGTCCGCTTGAGTCATCATGCGGACTTCCGCTCTTTCCGAGGTGATAAGGCGTTTGCCAGAGTGCCAACAGGAATTTAAATGGTGTGTGAGCCTTTGTATGGCTCTCTACTGGGGGTTTGCGAAGAGCTTCTAGATGATTGTTTTCGCCCAGGTGTCCTGGCTTGCTTGCTTTTGGCGATGGCTGCTCAAACCCCATGCAGCTGGATGTCCCGGTCGAGCAAGGAATTGCGAGTGGGGGGGAGCGTGACCAGAATATTTTGGTTGTCCGAGCGGCCAACGCTAGCATTGCCTGTGGAATTCTAGATTCGCAAGGCAGCCCACAATTATTTTTTTTTCCGGGAAGTTTTTATTTCTAATCCAATATATTTTGCGAATTTTCGGTGGTCTTCTTGAGGCCCATACCTCTACTTAGAATGAAATGCAAGGCGCTACCTTTATTTAATACAAAAAAAGTTTCGGAAAAATAGCGCACTGAGCAGGGAGTGACTGTGTGAGGGGTGGAGTGGTGCCACTTTCAGAAGACAATATATAAAAGGGCCGTCTTTTTACAGAAGGTGATGTCTATTTCTGGCGCGCACAATTTGTTTAGCCTATGAGGCGACCACCCCTGCCCAAGGTGAGAGTTACCTTTAGTTCTAGTTTTTCAGTAACGCACCTCCCTGTCTCGTGTCGCACGATAAACAAGGCAAACCCCTGGTCACAACTATGGACAACCTATGTACAATGTTGCAGACTGCTTATCTGTACGAACTACTGGGACGGGAAGAATGCTTGTAGAAATGCCTTCCGGGGTACAACCAGCGCCGCGGGAGACTTCCCACGACCAACAGCAAGCTTGAATGCAAAAAACTCTATCCCTCTCTTGGGCAAACAAGTATATCGGGCGTGTGCGAACCGTGCACAATACAAAAACAAGAAATGACAATGCACGCAGTGCGGGCTAGCCGAGCTGAGTGACATACGCCTGGGTAATACACTACCTCAAATAGAAAAAAAGGGCTTTTTGTAAATCGTTTCCGTGCTCACCTTTGTATCTGGTGGCAAAAGTTTTAGCGGCACCTTTAGAAGACGCCGGCCTATCCGACTTTACGTGATGGTATGCCAGGCAGTGCGATGACCTCGGCGCACGAACCTTGCATTTACCACACAACGTGCATTTCATAACACTAGATTGGAGCGATTAACTATCGAAAGGGGGGAGGTGCGCCGTGAACAAATCAGTGACATTTAAACGCAAAAATAAATCATTGAGAGCCTCACGGTGAACAATCTCGCCTGCCGAACTAACTCGTAAATGTGTGGCGCTAAAGAACCTTCAAACGTGAAGCAACCCGGTACAAAGCAAGAAAACACAAACATGCACAAGAAACCGAAGCCATTGACACCAAGATAAAAGATAAGCTCATCTCGAAGTACCACAAACGCGTCTGCACAAACATATTTCGTTCCACTGCATTCCTAATGCGCAGATAGGCAAACGTGCAAAGAAAAGATAAAAAACAATCAGTTGCAGCCAAGCCTGCGGGCACGAGATTGTTCATCGCACTGCATAGATAAGCGCCCGTATACGTAGTTCGTGTGGACAGGCGGGCAAGCTGATGTTGTATCTGGAGGCACCCAACTCCGTACGCCCAACTCCATAGCACAGAACTTAATGAACAAATTTCTCTGGGTAGTCTTCGCTCAGAGCCCAGCTTTACAACTGCTCTTTGGTATTGGGTAAAAGTACCCAAGCGCTGTCTTTCAGGAATAAATTGATGTTTGGTAGCTTGATTGTGTCACTCACTTGCTGTGGGCATTGGCGCAAACAAGCTGACCTTTTATCAATCTGTGCATTATCAGGGCTAGATGAATGCCTGAATCACGCGAGCGGTAGATAATGACTAGCGCGGGCATGTATGCACGCTCATCGGTGGATGGTATGAGCTCGCGACAAATGCAACACCCACTTTAAAGCTTTATGCGTTGCCAAAACACCCGGACACCGGTATAAAGAAAGGACTGGCACCTCCACTTCAAGATGTGACGTAGCAGTACAGTAACTCTTTACGAAATGAGAATAACATGTATTGGCCAATAGGAGCTTTTTACGATATAAAAATGGGATGTATTGGCTAATATACACAAGAAGGCACTGTTAGCTCAGACAACTACATAGTTCGAGGCACAGCGCATACCAAAAAAGAAGTGAGCATCCTCGTCTTCCTCTTCTAGTTCATCGACTTCTACGTGTTTTCTTTGTTTTGTTCAGCACCATGAAGAATTTTTGTTGCGAGGGGATGGGTTGTAGCTTAGCAGCTGGATAATACTGCCTCTAACACACTGGTTCTTCGTTAGGTAACAAATTCCGTTTACGACATTTCGTAATAATGTCCTTATAATATTCATTAATACTAACATGTCTATTTTCCGAAATTTTCTCGAACGCTTCTCTACCATCTAAAAATACTTGCTTTTATTACCTCAAACAAATATTTCAAAGGAAGTTAATCAAATTCTTTCGCACCTGTAGTGTAATATGCTGATAGTTTGAATATAATAACAGAATAGCCCGTTCTCTTAAACTTAGGCGTATGTTTTAAAACTTGTTTACCCCGCACATACGAGACAGTTGGGCACCCTTACTCTATACAAAAAAATTACAATTTTAAGCGACGTGAGTGGTGCCAGATTCAAATACACTAAACAAGAAAAACAAAAACCCCAAATTCTACCCTTTCAATCTTATTTTAAGACACACCATAGCTCAGTACCATGCTTTAAACAAAATTAGGTTGATGAATATGAAAAGTATACTGCAGTAAGGCTACAATTGACAAACATATAAGATGCTAAGAAGGAAGTCCCCTCACCAATTTTTTTCGAGACATGGTCCAAAAATACTCTAAAAGTGGACATGCATACCAAAAGTGGGTTGAAGAATTCCATATAACAGCCTCCCTTCTGAAACCTGCTAAACAAATATTGGCAATTTCTACCAAAATATTTGAGGTTACGGATAGGGTATTGGTGGTTTCTGCATATGGTGTTTTTGATTTGTTTGTAGTAAAACGAATATATTTGGCGGAACAGCAAAGTCAATTTCAGACATTTCTACGTACATTCTGTAGGTTTGCTGAGTAAATTACGTGTAATAAAATATTGCTGTGTTGTTAAGGTATTTGCCCGTTTTGATTCCATTTATAGAAGCTAAAAGAGCATATTGGAAACCAATTTTTGTCGAGCAGCCGCCGCTTGGAATGGCGAATATTTAAAAAACGTCAAACGACTTCGTCCAGTTACCTGCGTAAATTTTTGATAATACATTTGCGCAACCAACTGCTTAAAAAAATCAATCGGAATCATTGAAAAAAAAGTTCCTGTGTTTTTAAAGCCGCCCCATTCTATTGTGGCGTTTTTCGTGCAAGCCGGGTGAACTTCCCAAGCGTTGTAGTCCCATACAAGGGCCGAGCGCCAGGCCGGGGAATCGCTTGTACCTATTTTACCGGTAGGTGCCCGGCGCCAACAAGGAACACGAATTCACATGGTGCCTTCCACAGCCACGGTGGACGCTCAACTCACAACCGCCTGTGGCAGGACATGCCGCCAGACACTTTCACCCCCGGTAGTGGCGCAACGCGGCATGATGGCCGGGGGCCCCGCCAGATGAACAAGGGTCAGGGGCCCCTCGATAGGGTAAAGGCAGTTTTCCAGACATGAAATCCCGTTTCAAGGGCCTGCACTCAACCAGGGATGCCTGTACCCATTAAAGAAACCGGCGGGTGTCCGGCGGTACCAGGATTCGAACCCAGTACCTCCCGCATACGAGGCGAGTGCTGTACC
Organism: Haemaphysalis longicornis; assembly: GCF_048455015.1. Lineage (NCBI taxonomy): Eukaryota > Metazoa > Arthropoda > Arachnida > Ixodida > Ixodidae > Haemaphysalis > Haemaphysalis longicornis. Next base: position 176,801,269 of record NW_027526407.1, read on the forward strand.
TCTAAGCCATTGCTGCGGTTATAAAAGTTATGACCCCTTCCACCGGGGCATTTCCCGACAAAGTCGGGTAACTTCCCAATCACTAGGTCTCCTGGGCAGGGGGTGCTTGTACCAATTTTTACTGGTTGGTGCCCAGTGGTACCGAAGTACCTCTTACATTCTCGTACCCCTTGTTTACTGGAAACATCACTGGTTCTGCGACTGCGCTCTGCGTGTGGACATCAGTAGTGCGCGGGGTTGAAAGAAGAAAACAACAGCCTGTGCGAACGCATTTGGGGCAGGTTGTTAACACCCTGGAAAAGGTTTCTTTTGGCAGTTTGCGCCGATACAAATTTGTCATCCTCATAGTCAGACAAACACAAACTTTTATTTTTTATGCGCGACGTTGGAACTTGCTCGCAGTAAAGTAGTAGGCATCTCTTGAACACAGATAGGACGAAAATGCGGCGACAAAACGCCAAAATTGTCCACAACTCACATACAAATCCCTGTAACGAATGCTGAAATAAATACAAAAATTTGGAAGTTAGGGTTTGTGAAAAATTGTCACCAATTCTTTTGAAAAAAAAAATACTGAGAAAGCACAGAATTGTTCTGTCGAAATGAAGCCGACGTAATTTGGCAAGTGATGTTTCATCCAAGCCATTTTCCAGAAGACGTGTTCGCACCGTGTCCAAATGCGGGCGTTTTGTCAGTGGACGGCCGAACTCCCATGGCTCATAAACGGCCAGTCTCTATCCGTCACTTGACCCCCTTACGTTCATACGGCCAGACTCAAGCCGTAAGGCTTCTGACGCTTTAAACCAATTTTTTAGGACAATCTTCCTGAATAGGTCCATGCCCTGAATAATTCAACTATTTTTACAAAGGCTTCCTGGCGGTTTTGTTGTATATAAAAGATAGGCGCATTCCCATAACAAGCTATTACGAACTAAACAGAACACCCACGAACGTTGCATATATTTTCTTGACACAAAAGGTGTGTTCAGTTTTTTGTCATATTTCATAGGAATGAATTTTATACTCAATCAACTTGACTGATGAGCTTTTACAGGGCTGATATAGGAGAGTTCGCCGAAGTGCGTTCTTTTTAATTTAGTTTTTATGTTATTTTCATTAGGTAAATGAATCGTTAAAAATTATAGACGTGTTGCGAATGACGCCCTGCTTTTGGTACACACGTTAGTATATAAATTTGTGTTCTTATAAAGAAAAGCGTAAGAATAGCGTTTCATTTTTGTTAATCAGAAACATAGCAACTATTGTATGAAGACCGCAAACATTGCATACTTCAACGAATAATACATAAATATTTAAGTGGCGGAGATGGAATTCGTAAGGCTGTGAGCCCTTTCCTTGCTAACTTGCGGCTGTGCCTCTATGAATTCAAACCTTCCTAAAGCTAACAATATTTCATTTTTTTACCTCAAATAATCTTTTCACACGAAGTTAGTGAAATATTTCCTCACCTAAAGTGTAATAGACTGATAGTTTGGACGTAATAAAAAAATATCTGGTTTTCTTAAACTTAGAGTATGTTTTCAACACCAGCTTCCACCGCACAAACCCGTCACCCCGGCACAAATTATGAATTTTCTTGTATAATAAAAAAAACTCAAATTTCAAGGTGCGCGAGTGGAACCAGATTCAAATACACTAAACAAGGAAAACGCCGAAAACACAATCTCCACTATTTTTACCTCATTTTAGGTTACACGAAATCTCAGCATGATGCTTTGTAATATTATTAGGTTGATAAATATATAATGTAGAGTGCAGTAAAACTACAATCGACAAACAGAATATAAGGTAAGAAGAAATTCCTCGTATTAATTCTTTCGAGACATGGTCCAAAAACCATTGCAAAAGTTGATATACAGAGCAACCGTTCCTTGAAAAATTCCACATTATAGTTTTCCTCAAGAAAGCCTGCTAAAATATAATTGCAATTTCTACCTCCTTTGCGATACGGTATTTGGGGTGTCTGCATAGGGTGTTGTTCGTTTGTTTGACGTAAAGCAAATATATTTAAAGGAAAAGCCGAGTCAAGGTCCGACATACCTACGTACGTTCTGTATGTTTGCTGAGTAACTGACGTCTTTTGAAAATGTTACAGCTTTGTTTGGGTTTTTGACCCGTTTTGATGACGTGTATAGAGGCTAAACGGGCATATTGAAAACAGGTTTTGTCATGCAGCCGCAGCTTCAAATTCCAAATATTTGACCAACCTCAATCGACGTAGTCCAGTAAACTTCGATTTAGTTTAGGTATTAAATTTGCGCACCCCTTTGCTTTAAAATTGCCTTCGGAATGCTTTATTGTGGTTGGGTTCCCGTGTTTTTGATCGCTCAATTATATTATTTACAAAGTGTACTTTCTTCCACACACTAATTTCATCAAAATAAAACAAATAAACTAGTGCTAAGACTGCAATACAAGTTTTGGCTCAGTCTTAAGATGCACTTCAACATCACCTGGCAGGGAGAGAATCTATTAGAGAGGGTGAAAAATGAGGACGTAATTGTTTCACTGCTGAAGTACTACATAGAACAAGCTTACGTGCGTAATTTCCAGCTGGATATAAAACTTTGCAAATATGCTTCAATTTATTACACGAAATATTATTTTCGGTTTCAACCTCTTTACCAGATTTTAACCAACATGACCCACCTTTATCACGTAAGAACAAAACTGTCACTTAAACAGCGACCTAGAATATATTTTCCGAATAAGACAACTGCCTTGTTTTTAATAAAAACACTCACGCAGGTATACAGATGCTTTTTTGCCACTTCAGTGAGTTAAATGAACACTTCGTCGCGAACCTAGGCTCCCACTAAAATGATCGGTGCTCAGTATAAAACACCCCGTGGTATTACCTGCTACAGTTCACTAAATAGCAAACTGTTCATTTGGAGTTTCACAAAACTTAACGTCACCACGTAGAGGCTAAAAACAAGTGCTTGCTTTTACTTTTACAACTGTTGTTTGTGAGTAGCAAGTACACAGTTTCCCATTGTATTTTGTTGTTTGTTTTAAAGTACAGAAAGAGAAATCGTTTCATAAGGAGTTTCAGCTTTTTTTGTGTCCTAAACACTGGTTATTACGAGATGGCAATGAAGTACCTTTAACCCAAAATAATACAAAAGCATTGTAAATGAAAGGTCGCGACACATCTTCTCGCTAAACATTTTATAATTTAACCCGAAAAATGAATGGCTCTGCTGGCTATGCGTGTGTATCTGGCAATTTGTCTTCACTTGTCCTGATGTCAGTAATTTTTTGCGTTCTATAACCTTACTCGATGGTTCAATTTTGCATCAGAAGCGACGTATTTCTTTCTACAACAATGATGCTATAAAAAGGAGCGTGCTCATGAATTATGCTAAAAATGGAATTGAGATCTGCCAAAAAGCGTGTTTTCCGTTGACAGTAAACCTTCCATTTGTGCTGTTAAATGAGCAGCCTATCTTAAACAGACATATAAAACCCATTGGCTGCTACTATCAATTCGTTTGCATGAACCAGTGCGCAAACGTTTTTTTGAGTACAGAAGAATAAAATAACAACAAGAAGAATTCAACCGCCAGCTGGTGTATTACAAATGGTGTACTGGCAACATCGCTGGTTCTACGACTGCCCTCTGCCTGTTGACATCACTAGTGCACCGGGTTGAAAGAAGAAAATAAGTTCCTGTGCGAACGCAATTAGGACAGATTGTTATCACTCGGGAAAACATTTTTTGGGAGTTTGGGTGGATAGAGTTTTGTGATCGTAATGCAGACAAAACACGAACACTCAATTTTAATGCGCAAATGTTTTGCACTTCTGAGGAGTAAGGTGCTAGGCATCCCTTGAATACAAACAGAATAAAAATGCGCCGACAAAACGCCAAAATTTTCCACCAATCACATACAAAAAACCGTAATGAATGGTGAAATGAATACAAATATTTTGAAGGTACCGTTTGTGGGATTATGTCAGCAATTGATCTGAGAGCAAATATCAAGGAAGCCCAGAACTGTTCTACATTAAATCAAACCAATGTAAATTGCAATTTATTTTGTATCCCGCCGTTTTCCCGCAGACGTGTTCACGCCGTGTCCAAATGTGGGCCTTTTCGCCGAGTACGGCCGCACTCCCATTGCTCTCCACTGGCCAGTATCTGTCGGCCAGTCGACCGCCTTACGTTCATACGGCGAGACTGCAGCCGTAGGGCTCCGGTCACTCGACAACCACCCGTGCGCGGCTGAAGTACGACCACAGGAGGTGAGCGACGAAAACTGGTGCAGCCGGCGGATTTCGGCTATGTTACAGACATTTGAGTTCAGCGAAACCACGTTAACTGTACTGATGTTTGTAAACGACCACTACAGCGCAATCCGATGACTCAGTAGCACGGAGCCCAGTGCTTTGTAGCCAATGCACAAACACCATAGTGAGCCCGCCCGACACTGTCACATATCCGGATTTGCCGCAGCCCTGCTTTTTTATCAGCCTCAGTTGACATTAAAATACATTTCTGAAACACAGCTTACACTTTGCCGTCCCAAGATTGGCTGGCCTGTTTTTCTGTCGTATACTAAAAGTTTTCGTTTCGTTGCTAACCCGCCGCGGTGGCTCAGTGGCTAAGGCGTTGCACTGCTGAGCACGAGGTTCAATTCCCGACCGCGGCGGCCGCTTTTCTGATGGAGGCGAAAAGCAAAAACGCCCGTGTGTGCGAGATTTCGGCGCACGTTAAAGATCCCCAGGTGGTCAAAATTAATCCGGAGCCCTCCACTACGGTGCGCCTCATCGCCTTCGTTGCGTCGGCGCGTTAAACCCTACAATCAATCAATCGTTTCTTTGCTACATCTCGATCAGTGTATTTTGAAGGTCCCGAAATCTTCAGTGTGGCCCAGCTGTAATCAACAGGAAAGGGGGGTCCAAAGAGGGGGGGATGGCCGAGAGCGCTAACATTGCTGGGTTGAGTTTCACAGACGAGAGAGCCGCTTACAGCCAATTTTTGTTAGGAATATCTTACGGAGCATGTCCATGCTCTCACTAAATAAACTATTTTTACAACAGTTTCCTGACCGGTTTAGTTTTGTATAAAAGCTGTGCGCATTCCATATAAAGCACTAAGGAACTACACAGAACCCTCAGGAGTATTGCATATAATATTCTTCACATAAAAATTGTGTGCGCTTATTGGCATATCTTATAGGAATAAATTTCATACTCCATCAACTTTTCCATAAGCTTTTACAGGGCTGATCTAAGAGAGTTCACACAAGTGCGTTCATTTTCAATACATATTTATATTTTAATTAGTTTACACACGCACGGCACTCTACAGTCAAAACGAACCTAATCTTCCTGCTATGTCGTACCTAATTAAAAATTATAGATGTGTTCCGAATGACGCCTTGCATCAGGTGCCCATAATACTATCCAAATTTGCGTTCACAAGGAAAGGCGTAAGAGTAGCGTTTCATTCTTTTAACCAAAAATATAGCAACGGTAGTATACATACTGCGAACCTTGCATGCTCCCACGAATAAAACATAATACAGGTTTATTTGGCCGAGATTGAATGCGTAGGGCTCTAAAACCTTCCCTTGCGTACTTGCGGCTGGGCCTGTATACGAACCTTTCTCCAGTTTTGGAGTTTAACATGGCATTGTTCATACGCCCCTCAAAGAGAGCGCCAGCCATGCTTTGCACTGTCACCGTCCCTAAGGCCACGTTATCGCACATTCCGCAGCATCAATGGCTGCGGGTTACTCCTCTTTGGTTGCGTCAATTTACACTGAGGTAAAACAATTATCTGTACCCTGCTATTCCCGTTTGCTAAAATATTTCGCACAAAAGGACACTTTTCAAATGGCCTGTATAAATAGAATACTTATTTTCTGGGTACCCACTTCTCCTTTGCAGGCATTACAGGAGGCGAATACACAAAATAGGGATAAAAGTTCAGAAGAAATAACACTGAAAGTGAATACACAAAGTGCGCTAAAAACATCACTAGAAACAGTGAATACAACCTTAGATGGAAGGTCATTCCACTGTCGTATTGATTTCATCAATAATAAACAGTCCAAGGCGCCCCTAAAAGGAAGGTAATATATTCATCGGGATCGTTACCCTTTGGGCGGTGTAGTACGTGCTTGGATATATTTCTCCCTATTGATTCCAGTGTTCCTATCAATTACACTGGATAATATCAAAAATTTGAACCTGAGGTTTCATATGAGCCCTTTCACGTCTTACCAATTAAGCTTAGCTTTGCATTTTCTCACACTAAGTTGACGATCCCAATTCCCTAAAAGGAATCGCACTGCCCTATTCCGTATTTTGTCAGGCGGATCGGCCAGGTCTTCGCTATACGGATCCTAAAAACACATCGGTACTTTAACAATGAATGACGTGTGTGTGAAATAGAGTTGGTCCTTTAAGTTAAACGTAAGTTCGCTGAAATGTCGTTTTAGACAAACCAAAAACATTTGCAGGAGTAGCATTTACGTTTCTGGCATACCTCTTCCAACTAAAACCACTCGTTAAACACCTAGATATTATTATTCCCTGGGCGCGCATGAAGCATCTTTATTTACGCTAAACGTATTCAAGTGGTAAAAAGGCGTTCTTCTAAAGGGGGCGTGAACACACTTTTAACACTCAATGACATTTCTGAATGGGCACACCGATATGATATTATATTTATATAAATCATTGTGCAGATATTCGAAAGAACGTTAATCATTTATAGTCACCTAAAGTACACAGTCATCTTCGAAGACATTGAAGGGAGATTTGAGGTGAATAGTATTATCAATTGCACATAACAGAAGCGAAAGATACCCCAGAATTGAGCACTGAGGAACTACTGAGCTCTCAGAAACATATTCGTAGAAACAACCGTTGAGAACTACCCACTCCTTTCTTATAGATACTCGGTAGTTTATGGTAAAAGAGATTCATTGAGTTTATAGCCCGAAACGCACTAGCAATTAGTTTATGAGAAAAAACGCCGAATGCTCTTTGGAAGTTCAAGAAAGAACAATCAACTGATTTGCACCTATGTATTCCTAGAGCCAAGTCATGCGTGAACTCAAAAAGCTGCGTTGTGGAAGAAAAACCTTGACAAAATTTATGTTGACTATCATGCCGAAGATGATGTTTAACCAAATGTGTCATATCCCAAGTTGAACTGAGCTCACCTTCAAACACCGAAAATAAAATAAAATCCTGGTGTCATCATTGACTAGGCTCTGTTGTTGGCGCAAAATTAAAAGGACACGTGGTTTTACACAGACCGTCTTTAAATAAAGCGAAGAAACCTAGTGGAGGACACAAAATTAAGCCTACAAGTGCACAAGCTTAGCCTCTTCAATGTTTAGTAGGAAACAGGTATTGCAACATGAATTTTTGAAATATTACTGTCAGGAGAAATACTGAAAACATGTGTTTTTGCGCACCGTTGCTTTCTTTTGTGGTGAGTCCCTGAGATGAGGCTGGTTTAGCTGCTGCGTGGTAGCCACTGGCTCGAAACGCTTTAAGGCTAGTTATTTTGGGTGAACCACGCTCATCTCCGGTCCGACGACTCTGCCTTGTCATGTCGCCAATGGTCTATTTATCGAGGAGACAAATATCGTGAAGTGGTGCGCCCACGATGCCAGTGGGGAGGCGTGGTATCGCTACGACTGGCGAGGCTTAGATCACCCACCGGTGTGGCACAGTTTTCTTACGAAAAAATGGACCTCTGAAGCCCTAAAAGGTTCAGTGGTAAGGTCGAGTGAGTGCTTGCACTTAGCCGGTTTATCTCGTACCCCTCGTTACTGTTTGTCTGACTATAGTTGATATAAATAGTAGAAACACCGAGCTGATGGAAAACGGATCTTCATAGCTGGGCTCGCTAAGGGTTTGTTCCTTACCAAAAGAAAAACCGGCCTCCTCCCAAACACGAGTTGCCAGAAGTGCAAGGATTCTCGGTGTCCTCAGGCTTGGCGTGTTTCTGCTACACCTTGATAACCAAAGTAATGGCGGATAACCTTACGCCATACGACGGCTGGCCTCCTCTTAAACGCCAGTTTTGAATTATTATGCGACCGTTCCCTTGCCGTAATCCTGCCGACCACCACTGACCGAATATAAAACGTACAATCGGGGGCCGTGCGTCAGCTCGTGTTTTTTAAACACCGGTGTCCCAAAGAAATCAAATATTTAGCCGTCGGCCGCCTGCTTAACCGTAGAAAAAAAGGAATGCACGGCAGCCGTTATCCGGCAGGTATTCTACCAAGCATAAACTGCCGTCGGTTGCCGTGCTGCGGCTGAAAACCATTTCACGAAGGAAAAACGGATGCCCTCAGGCTAGATGTCGGCCGTTCTTCTTTGGATCATCGGTCGTCCAAGGTAAACTGAGTATCTGGCGGTCGGGTACCTGCGTTGTGTGTATGAACGTGGGCTGCCGTTGAAGCACCGTTGTGTTAATGGCAAAATGTTGGTAGTTGAACATTTGTTTAGTTGTGCAGCAACCTGGTTAGGCAGAACAGGACTGTTCGGCCTAATTTAAGCCGGTGTAGTCGAATCAGTGATTTTCTATCTGGCCTTTTTCCGGCCTACGTGCTCCTACGATGTCCAAATCTGGGCCTTTTTGTGATTTACGGCCGTACTCCGATGGCTATCCAACAGCCAGTCTCCATCGTTCAGTCGACCGGTTTACGTTCATACGGGCAGATTGCAGCCGTATATCTCGAGCAAATCGAAAGCCACCAATGTGCGGCCGAAGAGCGGAGACTGGAGGACAGGTGAGATTAGGTTGTCGGACTCCATCCTTGTTTAAGCTGCGGGAAGTTCGGCATGCTACTGGCATGGCAGTTTAGCCACAGTACCTTAACTGCAGTGAGGCGCGTGGACGAGAACTCCATGAAACGCAACCAGATGACTCAGTGGAACTGTACAGCAGGACAAACTCACCATTTTCGTCCACGGTACCCACATAAAATTGGGTCCGCACGAAACCACCAGCCATCCAGTCTTCAGCGGAGCCTTGCTAATTGATCAGCGTCAGATGAGAGAAAATTTTATATAATTATCACTGGTCAGAACTGGTCGTTCATGTAATAGCGGTGCCTGTTTTATTGACCCACACAGAAATTACTGATTTACTCATTTATTTTGTACCGCTGGAACACTGTAATTGTCCAGGTCTTGGTATCTTCATGTGGCGGTCCAGTTGTAATGAAAGGGAGGGCTTATGGCGCATACTGTACTGAGTGGAAAGTCGCAAAGATGAGAGTGTCGGATTAAGCAATTTCTTTTAGTACAATCTTCCTCAACACGTTCATGATTTGACTAAATCAAATATTTTACAGCAAATGCTTCAGCAGTTTAGTTGTGAGGACGTTGGGGTTAAGCAGACAGGTGTGTGACTCGCAGAGGAAGATCACAAGAAAATTGACGCCATGGTCTTGAACAGATTATTCAACACTGAATTGATTAGGGACAGAACCCGCACACAAGCTAAATAAAAAAATATAAACAGGTCCGACCCACTACAGTCCGGGAGGGAAGCGGGAAGAATAGACAACGCCACGCTCACGGCTCTGTCCCACAGTGATGGCGCTGTGTCACCACGGCATCGACGTTGTCGCCGCAGGAATTTGGAAGACGCCACACCGGTCGCGGTTCCCCTGAGTCACGCGCCGCTGGCTCCCCTCGCTAGGTCTTGCCTTGGAACTGCGGCTTCAAGGGACATCGCGGCGATTCAACAGCTTCCCAAAGTGTGACGTCGGTCTTCCCTGTCACAGGCCTGTGGACATCACCCCGCTGGAGCGACCATGAACCTCGAACCTGAACCTCGAAAGCCACGAAAGCCTCGAACCGCCGGCCCGTCGTTTTTGTCCAGCTGTCCTGCGGAACCTCCGCCGCTTGCTTCGCTTGCCAGGCCAGCCCTCCATGATTATGATCCTCCCCTCGCTGCACGCACCCTCTAAGGGAAATAGGCCCGGTCTCCATCTTCTTCATCTCGAGGCACCTGCTCTGCGCCGTCGTCCGGGTTTTTGCCCACTCGTGGGACGCCAGTCACCAAAGTTGTATATAAAACCGGCACCAATACCTTTACGAAGCATTCTGGTACGTCACTAAACACTCAGGAACATTCTATATAATTTCTTTCCCTCAAAAAGATTGTCCAGTTTCGAGCATTTCTCTTCGAAATTTTCTACTCGATCAACATTTCTGAGGAACTTTGACGGTGCTTATTGTAGGAGAGATCGAACAAGTACATTCAGTTTCTATGTAGTTTTGATGTGGTTTTGAGGAATTACGTGCACAATACTTAATACTTAACCATTTTAGACGTGTTCTGCTTCTTGTGGCTGCTGTGTCTTCACCTTTTTGTTCATGCAAGGCAACGCGTTATACCACAGTTTCCCAATTTGTTTAGAACCAAAAACAGCAATGCTCGTAGGCAGACAGCAAAATTTGCGTTCTGCATGAACACAGCATAGTGAATATTTCGTAGGTCAAGTTTGCAAGCGTAAGGTTTTTAAACCCCCCGGAGGCGAACTTGCTGCTCGGACCATTGTATACAAACCTTCCTTCAGCTTTAAAGTTTTACATAACATTTACATAAGTTTTACATAACAAAGTTTTACATAACATAAGTTTTACATAACAAAGTTTTACATAACATTTTACATAACATTACATAACATTCCTGCTTAACAGGCGGCAACGATGATTAGAGGGCTCCGCACTATACCCCAACACGATGATAGGTTTCCGAGTCAAGCTCAGTACGCAGGAGGGCATGCTCCTACTTAAGCACGAAATAATTGACGATCCCACCCGTACCCTGGACAACCGGCCGGTGCTGGGGCTGGACCTACAAAGCGCCTTCGATAGGCTACGCCAGGCCGCTATCCTTGAACAGGTCTCCCACCTGAACATGGGTAGCGAGACGTACGCCTACATTAGAGACTTTCTGACGGACCGCACAACTACCATCCACGCCGGCGATCTCCAACTCCCACAGAAGTCCCTGGGAAGCGTCGGTACTCCGCAGGCCTCGGTGATCTCCCCACTCCTCTTCAACCTTGTGATGATCGTAGTGGCTCGCCGAGCTCGCCTGCGTACCCGGTGTCGGCCACACGATTTACGCCGACAATATAACGCTGTGGGTCGCCGGCAGCAGTGGCGGCCACATTGAAGACACGTTACAGAAGGTGGTGACTACCATCCCAGTCAGAGCTGCTCATCATCCCACCGAGAGACTTCCGCCCCAAGGCACCAGCACCAGCAAACATCACTATACGCACGATGAGCGGCAGCACGATCCCCAACGTGAGGACCCTACGAGTCCTAGGGTTGCTCCTCGACAGCCGGCGCAGCAACTGCGCCACGGTCACCAAAATCACCGCCAAGGTAGCAACGGTAATGCGCATAATCCGCAGAGTGGCCACTCGCAGGACAGGCATAAAAGAGGAGAGCCTCACCAGGCTCGTCCACTCTTTTGCGATCAGTCAAATCGCATACGTGACGGCGTACCTTAATTGGACCGCAGAGGAGCGTGCAAAGCATGATGCGACAATTCGTAAAGCTTTCAAGGCGGCACTTGGCTTACTGCAGAGCACGAGTACCGAGAGCCTCCTTGAGCTCTGCGTTCATAACACCCTCGACGACATCATCGACGCCAAGAGAACAGCACAATACGAACGCTTGTCCCATACACGTACCAGACGATTAATCCTGCAAACAAATGGCGTGACTCCCCTGGCCACCCAGCCCGAGGTTACCGTCCCACTACCAGCGACAACGGCACGGCGACTCACCGTTAGCCCGATCCCCAAGCACATGCACCCGGTGCAAAATAGCGAACGGCGGCTTGCACAGGCCCGTGCCCTCACAACTCTATATGCCAACGACAGAGGAGCCAAATACGCCGACGCAGCCGCATACCCGCACCGACCGGGCACCTACGCCGCGGTGGTGGTGGACGCCGTCTCCGGAAACACACGCAGCGCGGGCAGCTTCGCCGCAGCGGACGGACACCAGGCAGAGGAAATGGCCATTGCCTTGGCCATGGGGCCCGACATGCACAACAGTACTCAGTGACTCGTGAACTGCAGTGCTTAGCCACAAACACAGTGAGTGCCAGGGCTGTGCACGTGCTTAGTGCCACGCATCCCCCTACCACCCCAGTGACTCGGCGGTGGTTCCCCGCACACGCGGGCCCCCTCCACACTGGAGCGGGTCTCGCCAATCGCAACGATACGGGCGACGACGCTGCGCGCGTGCTCACAGTCCGCGCGGCGCACGACGACGCAACGGCCACGTCTGTTCAGCGGGCGGCGACTCCCGAGTGTGCCCCCATCACGAGGTACGGGGACATCCTGGCATGGTACCGCCACAATCGACGGACGAAACCCCCACCTCATCCAAGACTTTCAAGGAAAAAAGCGGTGCTATACCGCCAACGACAAACCAGGTCTCTCCTGACCCCGGTGCTAGGTGTGCACGTGTGCCCTGAAATCTACGAGTCTGATGTGTGCCGTGTGTGTGAGTCAGCTAGAGCAACGATGGCCCACATACTGTGGGACTGTGAACTGCACCCGCATGAGGCTGCCACACAGACGGAGCTCCCCCCGACCATCACGGAAGGCATGATATCATTCACCTATGACTAACAACTCCGGGCCGTCCAGCAAGTGGAGGCTGCCCTCGAACGCCAGATGCCTTTGATCGTGCCTGTGGGATCCGGGAACACCCCGGGACCTGCGGTGCGTGGTCTGGCAGCGGCTAGTAGATCACGCCGAGACGACGTCGTGGCCGCGTCTTAGAGGCTCGGCCCTTCGGGGCTCGCTCCTAATTGCAGGCATTAATAAAGGTGGTTCTCTCTCTCTCTCTCCTTGACATGGCTAAAGTTGAAGTTCTGCGTGGTGTCCGCATGATCGACGCCCTTTTAGGCCAGGCTTTTTCCGTGAAAAACTTCATCTAGGGTCAAAAATCTATGCCGGGCGGATGCCTCCAATGCTTTCATTTCAAGAAGGGGCGAATAGCCTCGAGCTGATGCATCGACGAAGCCGGCGGGCGAGGCATGGTAGCGCTATGACTGGCCAGGCTTAGCCCACCCGCTGGTGTGGCACAGTCCGCTTGTGGCAATATATTGCCTTTCAATTGCGCTAAAAGGTTGACTGAATAATGTCAAGTGTGTCCTTGAACCTTGCCAGTTAACCTAATGCCACTCATTACGGCTTCACAAACAAAGTTAGCTCATGTAGAGCGTAGAAACACCGAGCGGATGAAAAACGCATCGGAATCGGTAGGAAGCCTAACGTAATTTCTTTCACGAAAGAAAAAACCGGCCGTGCACCAATAGTCTCCTTCCAAACAACACTTTGGCGTTGGTTCTCCTCGCCCAGAAGCATGCCGTTGCTCGGGTGTGCATCTCTTCCCTCAAGAATGGCGGATAACCTAAAACCTTCTCGTCGGCTGGTGTCCTCCTGAACACCGGTTGCCAAATATTCTGCGGCCGTTCGCTTGCCGTAATTCGCCCGTAGACCGCAAGCCAAAAAAAACGTACATTCTAGGCCGGTGTACTTTACAACACCGGTTGCCCGAAGAAAACGGATAAATGCCGGCGGACCCGTGGTTCACCGTAGAAAGAGCGAACGCACAGCAAGCGGCACTCCGGCCCGTCTTCATCCGAACACCAACTGCCACAGGAATACGAATATTCTGCGGTAGTTTGCTTGCCATGCTTTGGCTGAAAACTGCTGACTGAAAGAAAAACGGATGCCTTAAAGCCGTACATCGGCCGTTGTTTTTTGAACATTTGCCACCTAAAGTAAGCTGATTGTCTGGCGGCCGGGTACCGGCCGTATTGCGTCCGAACGCGACGGCCGGTGAAATACCGAAGTTCTAGTGGGCGAATGTTGGCTGTTCCACGAATGATTAGTGGCAGCCAGAACCTAGATGCTGGCTGGATATGCCAGAAAGCGGCAATAGACAGGCCGGTCATGGGACACTGTTTCTGTTCTGTGTGCGTGGATACTTTGTACACATGACATAAATGGGTCATAGACGCATTTTCTGTGCTGCCTGGGTAATAAATCTGGCCCTGAAGGAATGTGATTCAAGAGTCCGGACCAGAACGCATGCGCACAGTACTACAGCTAGGTGACTTACAGCCGAAACGTAAACACAATAATTTTTTTGCGACCTTCGTAATGTGGTGACCACGTTTACTTTACTAGCATGAGTATTAAGCTAATAATAACCAAATATACCAGTTACGTGAGGAGGCCACTAATATTCACTCAGGTATCAGTTATTGTAGCCAATAAGAGCGTAGCCATGTGGTGTTTCTAAGCGAGAGAAGGGTACATAACAAACTTTTGTGCTATGAATTAAAAACGTAGTTTTACGAAGGGAAAGTTGTGACAATAAACTCGCAGATAAAAAATTTGAAGGTTTCAAATACGGGACCAGCATCACACCTTCTAACTAAGCGACATATGATTGGGAAATGATAAATACACTCCACTAAATCGGATGACGCTGATAATCAGACATCACTTTCGGTAAACCACTGGTAGTGCTGTGGTTTTCACAACACTAAAGAAAATGTCAGCTGTCCTTGTAATGCTTTTCTTAGTAAATAAAGTCCCAGTGCAATGTCAGTTGTTTTGTTGCCTTTGTTTGCAAATTTTATTCTTGCTTTGGACTTTTTCAGGGGTGCGGTACCTGAGGATATCGTGGACACCCGAATTTTAAAAATGTGAAAGATAACATTGTTTGGCCGTATTAATTATTTATATTTATGCCAAGGTCAGACTGTTGTTGCAACTGTCGCAATAGACGTCTTTTGACGTCTCACCCAACCGAACTGAGTGAAACACCGTTTCTTAACGTCCATAGCGCCCGCTATGGCTGTTACCTTGGTAGTCTGACCACAGCAATAGGTGTGGGCACATAGATTTACGTTTTCAGTGTCAGGAGGAGAGAAAACAGGTACTTATAGTAGATGGAGTATTTTGTTGGCAGTACAGGATGCGCTTTTCAACGCCCCCCTTAGTGCGTTGCCCGGACATTGTGGTTTGCTTCCTTTAAATTAATTTCCCTAAAGCCTCCTAATTATCTGCCTTGCTGCGGTTGTGTAATAAAAAGTTTACGTTTCATATTTTTATCAAAGCACGACAAATCTGCTGAAGCCAGAACATACAGCTTTTCAGCCGTAGCAGAAAAGAAAGAGCAGTTTTATATTTTATAACAGAGGTATATGGCAGTAATGCCTTTAGCAGCCCAAAGTAAAACGCTACGAAATATTAAAATCCATTATAAGTCTTCTTAAAAAATACCGTGCGTTTGAAGCTTCTGTAGGTATTTTGAAGAAGATATTTTTGAATGCACAAAAGTTTATAATAAGAAAACTATGCGCAACCTTTTCCAAACATCGAATGAAAGTACATTAGGCTAAGAATTTCGCCATGGCCTCATACTCAAGCTCTTACATTGCAAAGGCAAAAGGAAGAAAACGACCATCAGACAACATCAACTGGTGCTGCTAAGGCAAAATAAACTTCGCGAGGAGCAGTGTACCTTTATAGAAGTATATTTGTGAAATGCTGCCAAACCATAATATTGTCACGAAGCCAGGGACGACGCAGTAGTTTTGGAAAAGAAACAAGTTGATTAGAGCGAACTTGTTCTCCCCTAACAACT